>NW_023396923.1:137500-737500 GCF_011125445.2 Fundulus heteroclitus
CTCAAGTACGATCCCAACACAACCCACTCAAAAGCAATGAATGTCAGTGTACCATAAAATAAAGATTATTTACACAGCATATACAATTGTCCAAAAAGAGACCATGTTTGTGATCCAAAAACATGCACACAATACACTATTTCATTTGAAATATCTATTTGCTTCACTTATGTAGATCCAGAAAGGATCTATAAATGTCAACTTTGGCAGGGTGTGTTCATGACACGTAACGGTACAAATGAGAGATTTTGATGTAGTCATCAGCTACTTTACAAAAGGCACTTGTTTTGGAGGCCAAAATATAGAGAAATAACAAGTATGAAAAAAGCACCACTTAAAATGTGAAATGCTGTCATGACTTACAAGGCATCCGTTTAAAGTGTAGTTAAAAGGCATTTAAATTTGTAACAGAATTATTTACCTGATTGTAACCAACTTTAGCGTCGCGACTGAACAGTTTTGTTAGCCAAAACAGAAGTGGACTAAATACTTTTTAACATGTCACTGCCTTCAAAATATCTCGGTTAAAGAATAGCCACTACATGTTTGTGAGATAAATAAAAAAATATCGCACTCAGTTTATAGTAAAAATGAAGACGAGAAGAGTGTATGGCTATCCAAAGCTGGAGAAACCAGCCGGAGGTGGTTGGTAAGCTAGCATAGCTAAAGTGGGAAGAGCCTCTTTCTTCAAGCTTGGGTAAGTGTGATGTTTAAGGTTAGCGGTTTGGGAAGCAGGTATTTGTGAATTTAGCAATGTCCAACATCCATTTTAAAAGTTCTGAAAAACAAAAATCACATTTTAATTGTAAAAATATCAATTTGAGGGCAAATTTGTAAAAATATAAAATTGTTTTGTGAGTAGATAGCTAGCTGATTTCTAGCTGAGTATCACTGGCTTCATATGTAGCATCTCACGAGAGAGCTTTTCTTATCTAAATGACTTCCCAAATTATATATTTATATCAATATAAAATTTAAAGAATATCCCAAAATCTGTTAAAAGAATAATGGCTTTAAATTTGTACAGGTGAAAATTTAGGCAATGAGGCTATCATGGACAAAATTAAGTTAGCAGTGTATGGATACCGTGGAATACCATAACGACAATCCTCTCAAAATCAAGTTTCCATCTAGAACAAGATATTACAGAGATTGCGCATATCCTTATTGATTAGTTTAGCACTTAAGACTAAGGAAATTGGAAGTAACAGACATTATTGCTAAGTTTAAGTCCTTTCACTAAAAATCGTCGTTCATTAGTTTTGTTTCTGAAAAAAAAAATGTTTCTGAGTGAATTTTTAAACAAAGGTTTTGTGAGTAAAGACCTAAGCATACCCCTCTGAATCTGTTAACATTAGCCTCATGGACTGCACAAACACAAATTGTGTATTCATACAGTTGTTGGGCATGGGATTCCATTCAAAGTGGTAGTCACCATCTCAAATCTGAAGCTAAAATAATACATTTCTTCCATTCTGCCAAGTTGAAAAAATAAAACTGAACTGCATCCCAAAACCGGAATTGGGTCTCTCACCAGCCTAAAGCTTCAAACCAATGTGGCCACTACACACATTGATCTAGCTAGAGTAAAGTACTGTTGCTTGGGTGTTACTCGGGTTTGACATGACTTCCACATCTGAGCTCCGACTTCCAAACCGTATACAGCCCTAAAAGCAAACCTGTTTATATATCCATAAACACAAACTGCAAGTTGACACGCATGAAATTGAGCTATTTAAACTATTTTGGGGTTTGTTGAATCACAGCTTTAAATCACAAATATACCGATTTCACCAGTTTGATAGGGGGCAATAAGAAGAAGAAAAGAAGGACGAAAGGTATTTCTTTCCAGTATTTAAATGATTGCTCCTGAGCTCTTGTTTCAAGCCTAGTTTCACCAGGTAACTGTGAAGTTACCATTATATGCATCATTCACATGTATGATAAAAGTTTGAATTAAGAGTAAGAATTATCTTAAAAATACAAGGCCCTTGCACTCATAGCAAGTAAAGAGAATAGATGATGAGGATAAAACAATTTTTTTAAATATTTACCCCAACTATTTCAGATTCCATTTATCAAAAAAAATCTAGTTACCTTTTGCTTCTTTTCAGCTAATTAAGCCAGCTATAACAGTAACACCAAATGATTCTACATCCAGCTGTCTAGCCCTAGATTAAGTGCCTGATAGGTTATTCCAGGATGACTTCATCTTCACATAATCTGAACAACAGAGAGCCCTAGAAAGTCATCTGAGATATTATGCCAAGTGATTATGTACATCCATCTCCTCCATGTTTAGAGCTCTGTATGACAGTAATACTGAAAGCACCTCCTTGCTTCTTGTGCACAGCTGGCCAAAAATGATCATCCATGATAAATGCACTATACTACTGCTTAACCGTCTTTGTTGATCAATTTCATGGATAGTAGCTTAAAAATACATGGTTTGTTTGATCTGTGTACATATTTTGACACGGGTGGGGTTGTTTACTGCATCTCCACGTAAAGTGAAACATAACTGAAGAAGTGCTTGGTTTTTCATGGGTGACAACACACTCCGTTTTTAAATGTTACTTGATTTTGAAAAAAAAAAACAGACAAGGAACGCCATCATCTCTCCAGCCCTGCGGTCCAATCAGGTGAAAGCTGCCGTCTACTGATTTTGCTCGGTGTCGTCACAGCTGGCAGTAAGGTAACAATTGCGGACTGTCTACTATGGCGTCTTGCATCAAAGTCTGAAGGTGGTACATTTCAAAATACAAAGGCAAAAAATGATGATAATGTTCTGAGGATGCAGCACATCCCGCTGAAGATTTCTTGATTAATTCAATGGAGGGAGGAAAGGTAGACGTCGTGGTGAGGTGGGGGAAAAAATGGCTGCTGCTTTCTTAAATAGAAATCCAAAATAGGAAAGGAGGGGACTTTAATGGCCGTGGCCAGAACCAGGTGGGTTATGGATCCAGTCGAGAGCGATAAGCGACAAGCTGCCAATCATGAAGAAGATTCCCACGAGCAGGAAGACCAAAGCCTGGAGAAAAAGAGACAGCCGCAAGAAGGGATTGAGGGTGAGGAGGCACATAACTGGGGTCAACTGTACTTTGCAGTGGGTCATGTTTCGCCTAATGACGTAAACCCCACCTTTGGGGGGGGGGGGGGGGGGGGGGGGGTAGACAGAAAACTGATATGGGGAAAGAGAAAAAAACAGACAGTAGGGTACACTTACTGCAATCTTCTGCCAGGAGTTAAATGGTAACGACTTAACCAGGCGGAGGTAGAAGGCAGCAGGAAGGATGAAGATGAGCATTGTAGCTGCAGAAGCGCCTGCAAACAAAGGGGAACAAGATTTCATTAAAGCAGGAAACGTGACTAAACGGGTACAATTTATGCGAAATCGAGGACTGGAATTTATTTTTTCATATTGTAGCAGACGATGCTTTAGTATTTTACTCTTTACTTATAGGTTAGATTGCATCAGCACAGCTGCAGTTTTGCCACTGCTTTAGCAGATATCCCTTAGTTCCTAATTGCCTCTACTCCTACAGAATGTGCTCCATTCGATATTGATTGAGAAAATAGAAAAGCTGACAAAAGGCTGTAAAGAATGCACAGAGGACAGCCATGACTTGCAGAGTGAGGCCCTTGACGATTTAGTTCTACCAGCTCTAAGCAAAAAAAGTAGGGCACTTCTAAAGTTCTCTTTGCATAGATGAGGATTAAAAAACTCAGCTATTTTTAGCTTTGAGGTGTCTTTTTGCAGGCATCAAAAAAGGCTTCCATCAACTGCTGCTTGGGGGGCAACAAGAAACGCTCGCTAGCTCACATGTTGACTGACTGAGACACTAATAAAAGAAACCATGAGTCAGAACTCACCGATGAAGCCAAATATGTCCCTGATGGTTGGAACGAAGATGACCAGCATATTGTTGAAGGCCAGGATGAATGCAGCGATCAGCAGGTGGCGGGTCCAGCTGAAGTCCCGGCCGCTGAACAGCAGCGTTGTGATGGAGGAGCGGATCTGATAGGACAGAAAGCACACACATTTAGTTGTTTCACTTGATCACAACGTGTGAAACGTTTGGAGTTCTGATGAAGCTGAGCATGTTTAGGGTCATTGTCCTGTTGGAAGGCCATACCCAGATCCAGTCTCAATCCTCTTCCTGCCTTGCTGAAAGAAATGTCACCCCACATCATGATACTCTCATGACCATGTTTCACTGTGAGGGCGCCGTATTCAATTCAATTCAATTCAATTTTATTTATATAGCGCCAAATCATGAAACATGTCATCTCAAGGCACTTTACAAAGTCAAGTTCAATCATATTATACAGATTGGGTCAGATTATACAGATTGGTCAAAAATGTCCTATATAAGGGAGTTGATTGCATCAAAGTCCCGACAAGCAGCATTCACTCCTGGGGAACCGTAGAGCCACAGGGAGAGTCGTCTGCATTGTACATGGCTTTGCTGCAATCCCTCATACTGAGCAAGCATGAAGCGACAGTGGGAAGAAAAACCACCCATTAACGGGAAGGAAAAACCTCCAGCAGAACCGGGCTCAGTATGAACGGTCATCTGCCTCGACCGACTGGGGTTACAGAAGACAGAGCAGAGACACAAGAAGAGAAACAAAAAAGCACAGAAGCACACATTGATCTAGTAATCTGGGGTCCGTTCTTCGTACGTTGCTTAAAACATCCAAGATCAAATGACACATCCAAGATGATTTCATCCGGCTAATCCTGATCCGGCTAATTGGGTTCTTCGAACACACCATTCAGTGTGTTGTCCAACGCAAGTCCCCCCCATAGGCCAAAAATTCGATCAGAGCACCTTCTATCACATATTTGCTGTCCCCCTCCATGGCTTGTGGCACACCTTAAACACAACATGTTTTGACTTTCCTCTTCCAACTCTCCCAAGAAGGCTATATTTGTGAACTTTGCAACTGATTGTTTTCCTGTCAACCGATGCTTCCACCTGAGCAGCAGATCTCTGCAGCTCCACCAGAGTTATCGTGGTTCTCAGATTACTGAAACCTATGGCTGTGACTGTGTAGGTTACAAATAGTCGACTTCAGAAGGTAATCGGTCACAGTGGGATTTGTTTAGGCGTATCACAGGACAGAGGGCTGAATATAAATGCACACCATTTTATTTAGGTTTTTACAGAGATATTGTGAATGCCAGGTATTACTGTATTTTACTTCAACGTAAAAAGAAAAATGAAGTCTGTGGTTGTGAAATGACAAGATGTGCAAGGCACTACAAGTTTTCCTTTACCTAGAAAAAAACTAACATTTGCAAAAATGTCCTCTTTCTCGGAACTTGTGTCTACCAGTCTGCTCCTAAACTGTGCGCGTTTGTTTAAGAAAGGAGGAAGGTAAACTGGCAGATCTGAGCTAAGACACCTGTTTGCTCCTGGGCCACAGGCAGCCTGTGTAAGTCCCCTCACTGGGGGAAAGGTTGCGGGGATCAGGAGAAACCCGAGGCACCGTCGGCTGGGTGCTTTAGGCTGGGGATTATCTCCCGCAGTGCAATGGGACCATGAGGTTGTGTTAGCCACTTGTGGGAAAAGGGCAGGCTTAAAATGTGGGGAGGGAAGGAGTCAGTCGTGGCAGTTTTTTTAATTCTTACTCACCGTCCTGCATTACCTTTTAACTCAAGAGTTTCGTACTAAAGCCACTCAGAGGCTATCTGCTGAACACTCATGACTGGTACATTTAAAAGAGATCAAATGTTATCCAATCTTCTCCGGTGCTGACAAAGCTCAGGCTTTATGGTTGCCATGCTGCTAGGTATAAAAATCTAATGAACTTAACTTTCTGTGCTGCCAGAATGAACCAAGTTACCTTAATCACAAGGCACCAATGAGATCCTTGCACCATTGCATTCACTCCCAATAAACTGTTCCCACTTGTTCCAAAACTTAGCCCTTGTGGTTGGTGATGTCAAAAATCTAAGATCTCCTCCACGGTTCTAAACCCGACAGCCTCCTTCCTCCTTGAGCATAATTTGGTTGGCCTGGAAAACTAGAGCCTGGATGATGCATTTCTCCCCAATGCATCAAACCATTCAGCACGGGCCTGTTACCTGGCGCGAAGCCTTTGGAGTTCACCATGTGATATTGACATACTCTCTACTCCTCAGTGTTTACTTGTAGAGCTAACCTGAGCTCGACACATCTGGCTTTGGCTGGTTAGAAACAAACCAAGGACGGGGGTACTGCTGTGTGGGCGGGCCCACACACAGCCGAGGACAGTGAAACACAAACTGTATACACGGAGGCTGTGGGAAGATCTGAGTGTTACTTCTGCTTTCTGGTTCGCCAGTTTAAATGTGTAGCTTGACTGTCGGCGCAACAGCAGTTGTAAAAAGTCCCTTACAAGTAAAAATATCAACAGGAAACTTGTGTGTAAGTGTTTTGGGGCTAAAGGAGCACTGAAGCATCAAGGGAAACTAGACACCCAAATTAGGACTTTCAAATAGAAGTAGTTCTCCTATAACCAAACCAAACACAATGAATAGAAGGATGAGCCCTCTAGTGGCAACACTGGCTCTCTGCGGGGCTCAACTACCCGAAAGAAAGGCTCAAAACAAATTGGCTCCACTGTTTGCAGAAGATTCATAAAACAGGGGGAAAAGACTGTGAAAAAAATAATATATTTTTGGTTTTATATAAATATTAAATTGGTAAATTAGACAAAGAGTATTGATGTTTTTAAAAGGCAAATCAAGATTTCTAAGTTTCCTTATTTGGTTCTACTTTTTTATTGTATCGGAATGCCCCTAATATTGTGTTTTAATGTATTTTTTAAATTCACTCCAGTTTTAAAGTAGTTTTTTTTTTTTTACTTTATGTACTAGCATTCTTTGTCCGTGCTTCAGAATTCACAAACCCTAACAAACTTCAATGTTTTAGTCAAGAAAAATGTATTATTTTAATTGATCAAACTTTAAGCAAGGTGATCTTTATTTAAGGTTTTAATTTGGTTTTAATTCCTTTATGACTACAATTTGAAATAAAGTTTTTGGTACTAGTTTGGATTTCATCATGAACTAAACGTATTTAAATGTATCTGGAAACCAGCTCTGTGTGTGTGTGTGTGTGTGTGTGTGTGTGTGTGCTGTGTTCTGGGTTCATCCAAGACAAATCATGACATTTAGTTTTTTTTTCTTTTATGGTTAAAGTTTTTTTTGGTTTGTTCAGTTTTATCTACAATGTTATCCCTAATCTATACAATTTTATTTGACTAGTTATCAAATTTTTGGTTTAGTGAAGATTAACTTAGCTTGGTTCTATTGCATTTTTAACTATAAATTAATTTTAATAATGATTTTACTGTATTTAATTTTTTTCTTACTTTTTCACGTCTTGTAATGTTTTATCTATGGTTAAAATACTTCTTTCAGTGTTTTACAATTATGAATGATTTCATATTTTGTATATCTCTAGATGCTTTTATTAACAGCTATCTTAGCTGCCTTATAAAAACAACTATTTACATGTTCATGATAGTAAGATCATGGCGGCGGCGCTGGCCTTCACCCATGGCCTCATTGGCCTGAGAACTGGGACATGTCTGACTCCACATTAAGCCCTTTCATTATGTACCAGATCTGAGGAAAGCCCCGTGTGATCCAACTCCCGTAAGCATCTACCTTTCATGTGACCGCACCCCTGCACACACACATACTTTCAGGTTAGATGTATCGTCTCTGCTCACATTCACTACGTTACCAAAGGAGCCAAGGACAGTCGCAGACAAATCTAACGTTAATCTCTCGGTGAAGGTCGTCGGAGTCTTCCTTTAAAACATGCCAGGAGGATTCACGAGGCCAGATGGAAAGTTGGCAGAAAAACGGTGAGACAAAGCACCTCTTTGTGTTCAATGCCTTACATTTCTCTTCATCAGTCTTTCAACTGTGCAGCAGCAACTGTTTAATTAGCAGCATGAATAGTTATGGAAAGTTAATTAAACATTCCTTCCTCTGCACACCTGCTTCTCACTAATAGGAATCCCATGAACAAGTCAAATACTGTGCTCTCTCAGCAAGACTAGTTGAGCCAGCTCATTTATTTACTTACTGACAGTGACAGGTTCTTCATTAGAACTTCAGTAATTTATGTAAAAACCAAGTGAGTCGTTCCTTTTTACAGCTGCAGGGGTAAACAATTAAAACAGTTTTGAAAGCATTCTCACAAAAGCACTTTTATTTTTGCTATATATGTTTTAATTCACCCCAATTGTGTTCCATATGACATTTTTATGTCCTTAACTCAGGCTTCGCTCTACATACCTGTGACTATTTAAAGCTCAGAGAGAAGGTAAAGCTTTTACCTGAAAAAAATTTCCATGCTTTACTGGATTAAAAACATACCTGTCAGAAAAAGAAATTAAATGCTTCTTTTTGGCTAAGTGCCAATTTCTACAAACACTATAAACAATTTCAAAAGCTACAAATTAACCTTAGCAAATCATTTTATTCTGTTTAATAGGGTTATGTTTGTGAGTTAGTAGAAATAGTTACACAAACAAGAGGCTAGCATGGACGTTTATTATATATTGTTTCTCTAAAATCATTTAGGAGATTTTTCTTCTTTAGCATGAAGGTGAAATTTTTATTATTTTCACTCTTTTCACAGTCTAAAACTACATACCAGCAAAATCAGAAAAGGGGCTATAGTAGTAGTTTACACAACAGGTGTAGGGTGACTGGACATCCCCACTTTTGTATTTTCATTTACGAGCTGGAAGTGTCTCCGGATTTAATTTGAGAAAGCTGGTCCCCTTACACAACTGGCTACACAAATGTGTAGCCAGCATGGATATTTTTTATACAATGCTTCTTTTAAGTCATTGTTGAGTGTTTCTGTTTTGCTGAAGTTAGCTCTACTTATACAAATGGCTGGCTAACATGTAATTTCATTAAAACATGTATCAATAGAATGGCTACGCAATAACTAAATTTTATCTACTGATTTTAACTATAGTTAACCCAGCAAGCTTTAACTTATTTACTTTAATTCATTTTCATGCTAAAACAAGCAGATACCAAGTCAACATTAAGTGTTTCTCCTTTGCTACAGGCTTTAGAATGAGGCAAACTAAGAAAATGGTAAATTACTTGTACAGCGCTTTAACTAGTCTGACGACCCTAAAGCACTTTACACTACAGTCAGTTATTCACACATTCACACCATGATGGTGGTGAGCTATGTTAGTAGCCACAGCTGCCCTGGGGCAGACTGACAGAGGTGAGGCTACTGTACATCGGCGCCACTGGACCCTCTGACCACCGCAAGTAGTCAATTTGGGTGAAGAGATAATTAAAGAGGCTTAGTTAATCCTGGCATCTTTTATAATAATAACTGGTTGGTATTCCTTTAGATTAAAACACATATCAAGCTAAAAGCTAGATACAGAACTCAACTGCCAAAACTAGCATGCTTCAAATATGCCTATAGGCAGTGTGCAATTTGCAAAAAAATCAGAGGGGGGTATCATTTCAAGTGTTTTATAAATGAACATAACAACAAGGTTATGTGGCCTGCATGCTGTCTGGCTGGAGACAGCCTCCAACCTGTCCTGGGAGGGAGGGTGGACAAATCGGCTGCTGCTGCTTCTTGTCTTGTGACGCTGCCTGCAAATCTTCATCATCCACCAAAGTTGGTCCTGTAACGTTACCATGGCTGTTCGTCCCGTCATCTAATCTTGACCTTTTCTGTTGATTTTTCTGGCCGAAATATGGCAAAATACTTTGTTGACGTTCATGCTGTCAGATGTTCTCATTCATTACTTGGTTAGCTAGCAGCTGCTTTTTCAGGTAAATAGCTAGATCCAGTAGGTTAGACTATTGTTTTTAAACTTGCACCATCTACTGTCTGGACTCGGGAGTGAGTATTAGTTTACTTTAACCGCTTCGAGCAGAAAACGTAATAATACTCTTTAAAAACAGACAACAAAAAATTCAATTAACAAACGTGAAGGACACAAGACATGTATTTATATTATTAAAAATTTGAATTTGAATCAATTAATCCCATAATGTCGATTAATTGCAAATTAATTGCATGTTTTATCCTTTTATTTCTGAAAGTGTAATAGCCTGTTTGGGCATTTTAATATGCAATTTTGCAATAAATGACACTAATAAAATACATGCTTGTACAAAAAATATTTTTATTTTGTTATTTTTCAAGCACTTTTGAGAATTGGAATGAAGACATCCTAGTGCCAAATGTTAAACTCTGGACTATAATGGATAAATGACTAATCATGACGCCCTGATGTTTACACAATGTGTAAATATATTTGTAAATAAATACCTATTTTCATGCCGATCATTTTTTTTGCCTCTTAAACAAAGATAGACATGGTATTAGGCATATACATATAAATTAATAAAAAATTATACATCTCAATAAAGTCATAAGTTTTGTTCATTTTTTCTCTATCACTCTCTCACACACATCTAATTCTGAGCTTTCACACCAACAACAATAATTTCTTTGAATATTTTTGTATGCTGTTTATATCCATATTCATACAGTTTAAGCCTGGAAAAAGGTTTTAAATTTCCAGGTCATTCCAGTCTTACACTTTGCTTGCAACTGGGCAGGAGCTTAATACCCTGAATGAGACAAATTAATAAGCATTAAAGTACAGTTTATGGGTTGGGTTTCTGCAATGTTATCAGCATGTTAAAAACTCATCTTCAGAACCAATGTCTGCTCAAAATGGTGATCTGCACCAAGTAATCTACTTTCAGCAGTTATCACCGGTTATTGCACCGTAAACTGCAGAAAATACGTGCAGAGTTGCTCTCTCTGCCTTTACTACCGTCGGCTCCTATGGCAGAGGGATATTTCAGCTGGATACAAAGTGTCTAGTGAAGGCAGGTCTCTTAATAACCGTTGTTTTGTCACTTATTTTAGAGCCCAAATAAGCGATTTAACTTTCAGAAACGTGCCCAAAAAAACGCAACCTGTGACTCATGAAATTTACAAGCGCCTTTAGAAAAAAAGAAGCCTAAAGTCGCATGAAATAAACAGTCTGTGCAACAGTGAGCGCAGGTCTGTGTTGCTACAGTCTCTAGCGCTCTTGAAACTACGGAAAGCGCCGAGGGTAAAAGAAACACAGTCCGGAGAGCACAGCGGGGAAAAAACATTAGGGAACGGTGTGTGTGTTTTGACGCACAAATAACGGCGACAAAAAAAATACATTTTTAAAAATCCATAATATTACTTATTCAGACCAGAGGGGAGGGGGGGAGAGGGGTAAGACATGAATGACCAGAGGAAGGGGGGGGGGGGGGACGTCACAAACAGGGGGGACAGGGTGGGGAGGGGTAAATCCCCCCCGTCCCTCCCAGCAAATCGCACCCAACCTATAGGTTTTTAAGCTGGCGTCTTTCCTGCTTGACTTGTAGTTGAAAGCTTTTGCCTGAAAGTTATGATTTAAAGGTGAGTTTACCCATCAACAGCAAAAAGAGGATTTAGTTTTAGCCAAAGCTAAATTACGGAGAGTTAAGATAGTTGGTGTACAGTTTTGGTAATTGTTGTAAATTTAAAACATGTATTTTTTTTTTTTTAAGTGTATAAAAAGGTAACTATCTTGGTAAAACATTGGTTAAATGCGTAATTATAGGTAATAGCTAGTTTAAAATTAACATGTAGAGACCACTTTAGCTACAGCTTTCACTTGATGCAATGCAAACGACAACATTCCTTTCTGAGATCATTGCTGATTTAGAACACTTTTAAAAATGTGGGCTTTTATTGACATGCACACACTTGTTGAATATCAGTGCATTTGATCTGTGGCTGCAACTTGCCAACTTAGATCCAGTGGGAACAGCAAATAAGCGTACTTACTTTTCTTTTTGGCTTTGTTTTGGTTTAATTAATAATGGTAGAGTGGAATCTGTTGTGTATTTTTGTATATGTAAGGTTAGATATAAACCTTTTATACCCTGGTAAAAGCCAGATAGTTTGTCCTATGTCATGATTAAGCAAATCCTTATAACTTCTCTTCACCATGATGGTATTTTCTGATAAGACTAGAACGTTTGTTTAAAAACGTAGCCAATGGGTCCCTGCCATTAAAAGCCATTTTATACAGCTCAAAGCACACCCAGAAGCAGATTTCTCAACATTACGAACACATTTCGAGGAATGGACACCCTAGTGGGGAGGATTGTAAGACAAGATATATGGAGAAATGTACTATCCTCCCCCCGCCTGCTTATCCTCGGTTCCCTGCCTCTGCTATCTCACCGAAGGTCAGGGTGAGGGTTTTTCCACTGCTCAGTCTGAGCCTGTAAAACCTCCGCAGCAGAGTTTTTAGGGTGGGAAACCAGGAGTTCTTCCACACTTTGTTTTTATAAAAAACAGCTAAACATTGTCGGAAGACAAAAAGCTAGATAACTAAATGGTAAAATTGTAAAGCTGGTTTAGAGTTCATATCCTACTGCTATGCAAAACTTGTGAAACAACAGCAGTAACATGCGGTTACAATGGCGGCATGCCACCCTACCACAGCTCTAGAACTGAAAAAAGGAAACTTGCTGCCCCTTACTGACTGCCTAATGCAATTACAACAACTTCAGTACAAGCCTATCATGTTTCAACAAGAGTGTGTGTGTGTGTGTGTGTGTGTGTGTGTGTGTGTGTGCGCGCGCGTTCTGGAGCCTAAAGAAGACAGGAAACTTCCACTGACCAGCCGGCCTTTTTTGTTGGTATGGTGTCAGATAAGGGACGAGCTAAAATTATCACATGACCATTTATGGAGTTGGAAGGAAGAGGGGCACATGTGTGAATGAGTAGGAGTAAGACGATAAGCTTTGGTGACTGCTCCACATGTGACCCAAAACCACCAGATCCTGAGGAACAATGTAGAACCGGGACAGTGTTTAGTGCAGAAACCTTTTAAATGACCTTTAATGACCAGTGCAATAAAGAGGTGTGGGCTTTTACAACCACAGGGTGGGTGCTTGGGTTCCTGAATGACGACAAAAGAAGTTACAACTGAACAGCATGTTCTATTTATTTTCCCCAGAGTGGCAGTGGAAAAAAACAGGTCTGTCCAAAAGATGACAAAATAAAGGACTGGAAAGAGAAGACGCACTGTGTAAGGAGAACCACACACGTACACTGGCAGTAATGCTTAACATTTAAAGGGGTGGTGTGTGTTTACGTGTGCTTAAGTGACGTAAATCAAACTGTGCAACCCTTTTAAAGAGGCTCCATATTATGAAGCAGTGAAATGAAAGTGGGACAGACTCAAGCTCAAGCTGTGCTACATCATAATGAAGAGGGGTATTCTACTTTTTGTAAAAAAAGGTCTAACATGAAAAAGTAAAACCCAGGCATCAGAACAGACAAAAAAAAGCTATATTAAAAGGTGACATGTACTTACAGGGAATAGCACGATGGGGACAGTCAGCGTGACGGCAGTAAGGACAGCAAGACGCACCAACAGCAGCATGGTGTCAAACTTGTACACTTTGGTAAAGGTGTGCAATAACTCGGCCTCCACATTATCTGTAACGGACATGTGATAAAAAAACAAAAAAAAAAAACAGTACTATCATAGCTTGTAATGATAAATTTAAAGGAATCCCAAAAATTAAATACAAACAGTTGCTTATACGAAGGGGAGGCCAGCATGCAATTCAGTTAAATCGTGTATTAACGGCTAGTTAAAAGTTCCATGAGGGGTGTATTTTACCTGCCGATATTAGCTGAAGCTAGAACACCAAGTAAAATCTAAAAGTAACATGAGTAAATAAGGCTTTTTTTAAATGAGGATTTCAGTTATTAAAGGAAAAATTGGTGTCCAAACCAACGGGGCCCTATGTGAACAAGTAGGCCTAAATGACGATGGCATCAAGCATTTGTTTACCAGCAGTGAGTCTTTTAACATTGCTGTGGAGGAATTTTAGCCCATGCTTCTTTGCAGAATAATTCAGCCAAACTGGAGTTTCCCAGAATAAATAGCCTGTTGAAGCTCATGCCACATTGACTTGGCGTCACAGATACAGAGTGGCCAAATCAAAGTCTTTACTTGAGTCAATAAAAAATAATCTTGGGACGCTTCACCACTGTTCTATGTTTTCTCCACCTGTGGATAAAGGCTTACTGTGGCTTGTTGGTTTCCCAAAAACTCACAAATGGTTTTGGAACCCCTCGAGTCTGACTGATGCCAATGACTTTGTTTCTCATCCAATTAGAATTACTTAAGATCAGGGCAAGATGTCATTTCTTTTGGCCTACTTGATACTGTCAAAAGACTACATTAGGTTGATTTCTTGATTCTGTAAGTTGGAAAGTATTCAGGCTTGGGCGTGGAAGGTGAAACTGAACCCAGATTTTCCAAAGAACGTGTTAATTTACATTGAAAAGGTTATTTAAGAAGGTTGCCGATTCCAGTTTTTCCCCAATGAGGCACAGCACAGTATGTATACATAGATATATAATGTTTCTCTCAGGTAATAGATAATGTCTTTCCTCCTCTGTCTTTAAAGTTGTTTTTATTCTTTTCCTTATAAAACCACATAAAAACCTGAATTAGGCTTATGGTTACATTTGACTCATGGTGCTTATGTGGATTACTGCCCTTACCATAAAAAATGAGGTAGCCAAACAGAGCCGACAGCATGTACATGATGAGCATGGCTAAGATTGACAAGTTGGAGACGTTTTGCATTTTTCTTCGGCTGCGACTGCAAACAGCAAACAAACAATACAAAAATGAAGATCACGCCACAGCCAAGTATTTACCATTTTATAAGCTGTTATCACAGTGATTGAAAAGTTTGGCTTAGGATGTGACGATAATGCTTGATGTAAAAAAGGAAGAACACTCACTCTTTTAGCTCACTGTAGATAGGCAGCACTTCAGGATGGCAGACAAATGCAAAGGCCAAGATGGGCACAGTGTATGCAGTCTGTGTGTTGAAAATAGGAAAATGAGATGACACAAGCTAAATAAAGGCAAGGCAAGTTTATTTATAAAGCACTTTTCAGTAACAACACAATTCAACATGCAGTACGTGAACATAGGAAAAGAAAACATTTCAGAGGATGGTACATTACAGTGTAATACTAACAAACATCAATACTAACCTTCAAAGAAATAAAAACAAATTAAGTAAATCCTTGGGAGTTACTGATCTAAAACAGTTTTGACCAACTTTTCTGAAAACTACAACTAAAATAAAAGGCAGAAACAAAAATCTAAGCAAGCAGGGAGCAAAGGAAAAAGCGTCCAAGACAGTTTTTCTACAGTTAAACTATCAAACATTTGCAGAAACACAATAAGTATATGCACCCGGAGTTCTACATTCATGGTGAACAAAGTAGATTAAACACGGATTTTATGATCTAAGAACAAATAAATAGTGGGCAAAAGAAAATTTGTATAATTAGTGCCATTCTGCTGAGGAAATTCGAGTTTTATTTTTTAAACCATTTTTTAAATTTAACACCACTTCTTGATCACTCTTGGCCACTCTGTGGAGGGCTGACAGAGCTTAAGGTCCCAGGCTCCTGGCCTAGTAGTCTAAGCCCAGACCTAAATCCAATTGAGAATCTATACAGAAACATAAATTATTTACATATCTTCTCCATCTAAACTGATTAGGCTTGAGCTATTTTGTGAAAAAGAAAGAGGAAAAAAGTCAGGGTTTCGATCTACAGAACCGGTAAGGACACAAAAAGACTTGCAGTTGTAACAACAGCAAGAGCTGGTTCTACAAAAGATTGACTCATGAGGGCTGAGTAAAATTTGCAGTTTTATATTGGAACAAGTTTTGAATTTGAAGTAATGTATTAAAATAACATCCAATACAGTAAAACTTGTGATAACGTGTTGAAATGGGGAAAAGTCTGAACCTGTATTCAGTAAAACAGATAGCACCCGCCCAATACTTGGACTTCCTCAGGAATGTTTGTTCCCTGCTGAAAGAGTCAGCAGGGAACAAATGGCTACTTCTCCTAAGTAGTTCACAAAAGTCTACATGTGTAGGAGTGGCTAACTTCAAATTCTTATCATGATTTATGATGATAGAAGCCCAGACATGAATTCCTAAACACAATGGTCCAAAACACGCCTCAAATAATCCCACCTTTTCCAAACATGTCTCGGCAAGTACATCTTATATTAGATGTTCATCCAGTTTCCACTCCGTTCATTTCTAAACTTTGGCAGATTTTTATTTTTGTCTATTTTCTGACGCTGTTGCCTTCCAGTTCAAGCGGTGTTATTGAAAATAACACTGGTGAGCTAGAGAAAATGCTCTCGCCCTGCATCCTTCGCGTCCTACCTGGGTGTTGAAGATGAAGTATTTGGGCCTGCACATCTCCTCATCGTCGGGGTGAGGCTCAAAGTGGACTCCCGTGGTGTGATGGGCGTCATGGCTGCTGGAGAGCGCTGGGGTGACGTCAGCCCTTGAGAAGTCCATGTGTGACGTGTTGTTATGTAGCGCATTCAGCCCCGATAGGTCAGAGGCGTTCATACTGAGGTTGGACGATGGCCCATAAAAGAAAGGAAGGGGGCAGGGTAGCTGGGTCTTTTTGTAGATTAGCTAGGAGAGGTAAAAGGAAAAAAAGCCTTCATCTGGGCTTTCAATATGTTAATCCAGTCATAACTGGACTAAGACAGTTTAGTTTGATTTAAAGTCAAATAGTGAGAAAACACACTGTGTAAAAATGTATACACACACACACAACACTATTTGGTCACATCAATAAAAAATACAATTTATTGATGAGATTGGGTTACTTAACCTGACTCTAGCCAGATGGATTTCGCTCCGCCTAGCTTCACTCACCCATCTGGGACATCTCTATAGGAATTGCCTTTTTTGAAGGCTGGGCCTTATCAAAAATCCTTACATATGATTGGATAAGCCACTTGTCTGTCATCGGAAAACAAAACTTGCCAAATCCGGTCGGGAGAAGGGCGAAAACATGGTTTCCACCAACAAAAGCCTTCAGAGGCGTTCTCTGATGTTCTTTTAATAAAACAATATTAGGAAGATTGGACAACAAGGAAGAAATAGCAGCATCAATGTTAACGCTTGCTTCCTCCATGCGAGCCGCCATTGTCTGAACCAGTCTCACGTCACGGTCGCTTCTCCACTACGTCACATCTATGAAACTCCAGCCCTGCGTTCTGATTGGCTAGACAATAAAATTGGTTGGAGAAATCACTCTCTATGGGAGAGGTCCCAGATGGATGTAAGTGAAGCTAGGCGGAGCGATATCAATCTGGCTAGGGTCAGGTTATGGGTTACTAGCTAGCAGATTCAAATTTGCATCTTTAACAGATTAGCACCTACATTAAGTTTTTTGTTACATTTTCCTGTTATGTAGTGACCTTTAGTTCTATTTAGGAAAAACTCCAAAGTAAAATGCAATGCTATTGATGTGTGAAGATAGCCCCTACTTTATGTTAGCTGAAGCCTTCCTTTTGAACAATTAGGTTCCATTTAGTCATAGTCTTTTGACTAAAATGTATCAGTTTTAGTCACAATTTAGTCATCTGTAATCATTTTAGTTTTAAACTGGTGACTCAGTTTTACAACATTCACTTGACTGAATTGGCTGAAAGTTTAGTCCAACTAAAGATGAAGTCCTGGAGGAATGCATTTTTGGGTTTCTTCCACTTTAGACTCAATTCGCTTGAAAATCTTTTTTCGTTGATTGTTATTTCAACTCTGCCAACGTTACATGACTAAATTTAGACCTTACTTGAAGTTATCTCTGACATTTTTGTCTCGTTTTTTGTTTGGAAGAAAATTTTTCACCAACAAAATGAACTCTACTTGGCTGTTTAGCAGCTTACGCAGCTTACGCAGCTGCAGAGACAGTGACTGATTCTTCTCATTTCTTCTTGCTTCCTATTCTGGATTCCAGGGGTTTTAACTAACACTGGCATCGGCCAGCATCAGATTCTAATGTTATGACAACTTTGATTCAAGTACCACAGTTTTATGGTATCAAAGTATTTACACTAAATTTAGAGCAGCAAAAAATATATAAGATCAGATTACTTTTGAATTATTTGTTCTTTATATGTAACAAAAACTTGAAATAACCACCCTCTTCATTTAATGTTAGTTTGTAAGTGCTTAATTAAAAAAAACAAAAAACAATCTTCTCTTAAGTGTAACAGCTATAGTAAGCTAATTGTAGCTGGTTAAAACCGTTGTACCGTAATAAGAGTGACAGATGGCATTTATTTTCTTCCCATGAAATGAAAGGTTTTTGCAAATTTTTCTTTCTTGTAAGCAAGGAAAAGCTATGAATGCCGTCTTTTGGCCAGCTGACTGACAGTTCGCTGCAAAAGTAGGAGGAATGGCTCCAGAATGCAAATAACATATTGTTTGAAAGACCATAGGAACAGCGTGACAGAACATTCCTGTGGTTGTTAAATCTCTGTCATACCTTCATAGCAGGTAACCCACCCATGTCTTGCCTCTACCTTTTGGTTTCAATAGGCTCAAACATTGTCAAACACATTTTTTAGCAAAAATCAAAAGTTTTATAAAGCATCATTATATTTTAAAATAAAAGTCAAATCTCTTCCAAAGAGAATGTCAGACATTTGCTTATTTTAGTAGCAAATGATAAACAGGTAGTCAGAGCAGAACTTACCACCACCACGAAGAAGACCATACAAGAGAGTGAAAAGCCACTGGTGTAGCCCAGATAACCTAGAGGGAAAAAAATAAATAAATAAAAAGCATATTCTGTTTAAAATTATAACCCATTTCTAAAAAATTAACAAAAAGCAATTGTACAAAGGCTTCTATACTTCCAATAAAACCACATCTAAAGCGAACACAAACAGTGATGTCAGGTGGTGCCAGAACTTTATTGTCTAGGTAATTATTTCAACTTAATTGCCTACTTCGTGTCTCGGTTTCATGACTTGGTATGCAGTCTTTTTGGTGCTGAGCCATTAAAAGTCAACATGAACACTGTGGGCTAAATAGCAGGGTCATGTTACTAAAACCCTGAACTACCAGGGCTGACTAAGCATCACACTGGTGTTGTGTTACATGTGGTGTGGTAAAGGTGACTCAAGGCAGCTTTAAGGAGCACATTTGGCATGACATACCCAAGTTTACGAGAGTCTCAAAGATGGTATGCAAAGTAGCCACGCAGGATGTGAGTGAAACTGCATTTGTCCTTACCCAGGTTTTTGAGGAGGGACAAAGGGAGAATTATTCCGATGGAGACGAACACCACCAGGTAGTTGCCGTTTAGGTACCATTCACTGCAAACGCAATGCAGGTTTAAAACCATAGGATCGAAAACAGCAAAGAAATGGAGGCTATTTTCCCTGAGAGCAGACACCCACCCTGAGTTTTCCTCCAAGCGTAGGAAGGCTCGGATCACTTCAGGCAACTCGTACTTCACAATGAAGAGATAGCTGGACATGGCTGCAAGAGGACAACAACAACAAAGGTTGGTCACACTTTGTAATTCAATGCAATTCTCTTGAGTCTTTAACATATTTAGAATAGTATCTTTGCTCACTCTTGGCATTTCAACATGTGTCTTTAGACAGCAGATATCCTCTATGCAAGCTACAGAACATCAACATTAAAATGTCAACTCAGAATGGGCTTTTCAATTTTTCTTAGATTGGATTTTGAAAAATATGAATAGCTTTTCTACTTTTACCCCTTTACTCTGACACCCCTGAATGATGTGGAACCAAGTGCTTTCAGAAGACACTCAGTATCAGTAGCAGTACAGTAACCTGAATCCACATGGCTGCAGTCTAGTCCCCAGCTGTTCTGTTAAGTCCCCAGAGGTTTGTTAGAAGACATTACAGAACAAACATTTCAGTGCAGGGCTACGTTCTAAAACGATAACCCAGGCTTTAAACATCTCACAGCATTGTTCAATCGGTCATCTGAAAACGGAAACCAACCAAGACATATCCTTCTGCCTACACTGACTGACTGGGGAAGAGGAGCATTATTAGCAGAAGCAGCTAAGAAGCAAATGGTAACTCTGGATGAGCTGCAGAGAGCCACAGCTCATGTGGGGAACAGGACAATTACGTGTCGTGCACTCCACAAATGGTTTTTATTACAGAGCGGAAAATTTTTGACAGGAAGCCATGAGAAGTGCAGTTTGCTGTGTGCCTCAAGCCACAGAGGAGACAGGAAATGTATGCAAGACATTTGAAAATGAGCCTCAGTTTCAGCTTTGTTGTTTTGAAAGTTTGTCAATAACTTAACTTTGTATTGTGATTAAATTTAACCTTTAAATATATATTTAAAACTTGGCTGTGGATGACATTTGCATTAAAACGGCAAAAAGCATGTGGCCGTGACATCCCAAAGCACTCCTGAAAGGGTCAAGTTGGCATTGGATGACCCAAGATAGACGTCTGAATAGGGCCTTACAAATTCACACCTGTACACTGCTGTTGCACATAGTTATGCAATGAGTTCTGATTTACCTCCAATGTTTTGCATGATTATTGATCCGAAGGCGGCCATTTTCCCCGGCCAACCGAACGCTCTCTCTCCCAGTGTCTCATATATCAGAGATCCTGGTAAAGCAGGCAAGTTGAGACAATCAATCAAATAATTAAACTAAAAAGGCTAACAAGTCCACATCCTCCATAATAACCAGCAGAGCTGTCATAATCACCACATCTGAGGTGGCTGCATGTTAAGTTTAACACTAACCTCCTTCTTTTGCTGTCACGAGGAGTAGATGCACGGAGTACAAGGAGAGGATGGCCACGCCGATGAGGAGGATTCTGCACAGAGACAGACAGAAAGTAAAGATAAAGCGGGGGTACAAGATGCTTGATATAGCACATATAATCAGAGTTCTTATATCATTTCACTTAAAGAGGACAAAGCAAAGCCTCTCTGCTGCTGCTCTGAGATGTGCGTCCTTTGGTAGCTGGCCTCATGGGACACTGTGTCCTTTCAACTTTAGCATGGTTCTAGGATGACCCGTGTTTAGGCATGTCGAAGGGATGCCAACTCATCCAAGCCCTGGTCACTTAAAATAGCCTACTGTGTCAGCAGGGTGATACTGGAAGTCCTGGAACAGAAAATCTACAGCTGAACAGCCTCCAGGAGTAACTGTGCCCCCAACTCGTTATCTTTCTCATATGTGATCCTGCATTGGCAACCCTCCAGGCGCTGGCCGCCCAGTGGTGCATGAAGAATGGAAGGCAGGGGTGCAACAAAGGAAATCCTTCATGAGTGCTAATAATGTTTTAGGACAGAGAAGTAGATAATGCTAGAGTTTACCCAGCTTAGTGGGGGCAAGAGTGCTTAATATTGGGCCAGTCAACTACAAGACTAAAGCTAATAGTTGTCCAAACTGCCACATGATTGAACGCAATATGTAGACACATTAGCAATTTCCGTGTGAGCAATGTCACTTCCTAATAAGTCCTTATGCAACCTGACTCAGTCTCTGCTGTTCTGGACTTACGTAAATAGAACAATGCCGGTGTTGGCCATGGCGTAGGACAAGCCCAGGATGCCACTGCCCATGATGGCATTGCTCAGGTTGAATACCGACATGCCGAAAGAAGCATGGCCTGGATGCTGTCCAAGAGAAAAGATGGAAAAGAAGTTGTTGGACTTCTGTCATTGCTTTCAACGGGAACAACTCTTATCGAAAACATGCAATACAAATTCTGACAGTCTCAATAGATTCTGCATTTTCTAGACACTGACGACAGCTTCATTCGTCTTTAATGTTGACCATATATTTGGAGCGACCCCCGAGTTCACTTACATATTCTTCTTCCTCATATTTCTTCTTCTTCATCAGCCCATTTGACAAGAACCTGTCTTCTTCCCCATCTTCATTATCGTCCATATACTGACTGCTGGAAGACCAAGGAAACAAGTCTTTAGGTTTCACAAGAAGCTGGGAAAGACTATTTGGCCCTTCTTCTGTTTTGCTTTTTAGTCAAAATTAAACATTTCAGATGGTCAAACAAATGTTAAATTGAACCTGAGCTAATACAAAAAGCTGTTTTGATTCATTTATTTAACAACTGAAAAAAGCTATCCAAACCAACCTAACTGCAATTTTATCCAAAATAACTCATTGGACTCTTTGCTGACCTGGCGATGGTGGACTTTTCCACATCCATGGAGCTGAAACGCCCGTCCAAGCTGGCGGTGCTATCATCATCAGCCTCTGTGGGGACCCTCCGCAGCTCCATGAGTTCTCTAACTCTTGGCATCATGATGGCGGCAGGAAGACGGGAAGGAGGGTACTTGTGTTTCTTTGATTGTTCAGTGTTTAGCCGTCCCAAAGAGGTGACACAAGGTGATTCTTCTTCAGGCTTGATTGGACGCTGATACCTTAGAAAATAAAAACCTGCAAAGAAAGCAGAAGAAAATACATCAAGTGTCGTATTTAGATTTCCGTTGAGTTTTTTCACTAAACTCGTCTTCCCTAATGGGCTAAAAAGCAAAAGCTTACTAAAGGAGTGGCAATATGCAGCTGATTACAGACCTGAAAGGCCATATGTTGGCAGGCCTTATCAGCCTCCCCCACAGTGTATTGGCCTTGATGAAGAACACTCCCAGTGAAACGGAGCTGTTTACCTTGCAAGCTGTTTCTTGGAACAATGGGATACTCTGCTACTACCTTGAGGAGAGCTTTTCTAACCCACAAAAGCAGAGTGCTAGGTTAGCAGTCTGTATGATGTCTGGTCTTCTTCAAGTTTAGCTGTAAAGACCAGTCTATAAAAGACCTTATTCTAAAAGTGTGGGTGTATTAGTCCACCTTAAAAAGCACAGTGTGCCAAGCTGTTGGGTGGATCATAGAAACTGGTTATAATTATGACAAGGAACCCTGAGGGAACCCAGAGTACACATGCAGCTACAGATTTTATCACCTTGCATTACCTGGGAGCACCCTTGCTAAAAGAAGAAATAAATAATATCTCCCAAAATAACATTTTAATAAAAATATAAGAAAGTAGGACACGGCCTTCTTTTAACATTAATCTTTTTTTTTTCTACATTCAAATCAATATTGTCCAAAGCTATTAGGGGGCAAACAGGATACTTGCCTTCTATTTTTCGTCTGTGCCCCTAATCAATAAGTTGTTTAACAGAAAGGTCAAAAGCAGGTAATTAAGCAGGCATGACTCTAATGCAACTACGTCAAAAATTATTTACAGTGTTGTTTATCTTTCACACAAAGAACTCTTTGACTTGGTCTGAGGAAAAGATCCACAGCAGTACACACTGACCAAACACACACACACACAAAAATAAAATAAAAAATACCAGGCAAACTTCAGCTATGGGAATAACTACACCCAGTTATATAAAAAACATATCAAACTCTCTTTCCTTACGAAGAGCTTTTTCAGGTGTTTGATACAGTTTGTTCTACCTACACGTGGATAAAACTGGCCACTCAGCACCCACGTTCAGCAACTACCGTGACTGGGCTGGTTTCAGTAAATAAACCAAGATGCTTACAGGATTCCACAACCTCAGCAGCTACAGAACTGAAGCAAAAGCTTTAGTTTCTACACTAAAGGTCTTTAGATCCACCACAAGAGAAATAGTTTTTTTTTTCACTCAAACTGGCAAAAAGGAAAGTTCTGTCTGGCCAGGACATTTCTTAAGTCACAAGAAAACTTGAACATTAGAACTCTTTGAAAGTCCCCATAGGACCTACTCATTGCTTTATACGTCAGCAAAGTAATCCCGCCGTTTTAATCCTTCTGACCAATCGCACGATAACTGTCAGACATCAGACAAGGAAAAAGTTATGCTGAGATGATCATCAACAACAAGCTGCAAGAACATTTTGTCTGTTATTGCAGAGTATCTAGCAATTTTTTACCAACCCAAGTAAAAGGTTTTAAAAAAAACTTTTAGGCAAAAGTTTTGTTTTCTGGTTAGCAACATGTAGGGTGGAGATGGCACTATGATACATTGCAATAGCATAGAGGAAGTAATGAACGGAAAACAGTCCCTTTCTCCGGCATCTCATTAAATGGATTTTAAACCGTTGGAGTTTACCTTAGCTTTTCAAAAAGCGTCATTCTGAAAACTTTTTAAAACCTTGTTCCACCTGGACACCAGTACACTTCCCACCCCTAATACTAACTAAGCGTACATGCTATGTTTGCGATACACACCTAATTTGTTGGTAATTGTGTCGTAAAAGAGCAAAAATTGATGGCTGTAAATGGACGGAAATTAAAGGAGAAGACCGGTCAAAATCAGAATTCAAACTGCTGAAAGTACTTTAAATATAAAATTATTACATACTGTTCAATAAATGATAAGCTTTCTCAATTAAGAGTAATTTTCATTTGAAGGTCCTCTTATGGGGGCAGCCATCTTGGTGAAGATCAATACTGCCTCCTCCCAGTTTGTGACGTCAGGTCGAGGTATCGGCTGTTGAGCAAGTCCCAATGCCTTATCTGTCCACTTGTAAATAAATATCCGTTTTCATGCCAAAATGTTTTTTAACCTCTTAAACAAAGATAGACATGGCATTAAGCATTTACATTTAAATTAATACTAATTTTACATTTTAGAGACATAAAAAGACAACAAATAAGCATTAAAGTACGGTTTATGGGTTGGGTTCTGCAATGTTATGAGTATAAAACTCATCTTTAGAACCAATCTCTGCTCAAAATGGTGATCTGCACCGCCTAATCTACTTCCAGCAGTTATCATCAGTTATTGCAGCCGTGAACTGCAGAAAATACGGGCAGAGCGGCTCCTTCTGAGTTTACTCTCGGCTGCTGTCAGGATGAGCTGCAGCGTTATGAGGAGGAGGGATATTTCAGCGTCACTTAGTTTAGAGCCCAAACAATCGACTTCACTTTCAGATATAAGCCCAAAAAACTGCAACTCATGAAATTTATAAGCGACTTTAGAAAAAATAACACCCAAGTCACATGAAATAAGTGGGATTCGCCACAGTGAGCATTCTTTCTAAGTGTGACATATCCCTCCGCCGCTCTGAACAAATGTTCCCGCAAATTCTACATCATACAAAAGAAAAACCTACCGAAAAGTCTCACTCTCATGTCATCTTGAAGACATTCTTCTTTCAAATGTTGGCTACAGATGACGTGTTTTCTCTCTGGCCAGAAGTTCAATGGCAAATCCTCTCTCTTCAAGTAGGTTATCCAACAAAAGAGCCCGTGGTGGATCATGAATCGGAAAGGTGAAAAAAGTAATGTTTTTTCCGCTTTTACCTGATGTATTGGAACATCCAACTGCCATGCACGTGGGCATTGTTGCTTTAACAATAGCTCTCATGAATTTCAATGGTGAAGTCCTCTGGAAATCCAAAATAATTGTTGTTGATCGCAGCTGTGTACAACAGTTCCTATTGAGTTTGCTTGTAAAGCGTGGAGAACTGCCCTTGGCTCACTGCGATGTTACGTCACAGAATGCGATGTCAGGCGGCCATTTATGCCCATATTTGGGCAATAATGGCCGCCCCCATACACGGTGATCCAGACAACAATGTATGCTTTTATTTTCTTATCCATTAACGCTAAATTCATTAAATCACCATGAACGTATTAGTTTTAGGTATAGCTAATGATCCCCTGATTTTTCCTTGTTGACCAGACTTCCCCTTTAAAGCCCAATCTAAGAATCCAATATGGCTGCCACACATACATAAAAAGTACAGATGGCTGCAGTAATTTGTAGTTCTGACCTTTTAAATCACAATAAGTCAGTTAAAAATCATTACACTGTAAAACCTTTGTAGGTAACCATGTTTCTAAAGAGATTTTAATAATAATAACAACAACAACAACAACAACAATAGTAATAATAATAACAACAATCATTTGAAGGCATAAAAAAGGACAAATAGAAATGATGCAGCTTGCTCTGCTAACGGTAGACAAAGACAAAAAAAGACAATTAGTCTGCTTTTCTACTCTGAAAATTGAGCTGCGCACCATTCCATCAGTATGCAAACAAAAGTAGTCACGTGTTTAGTCTCTCCACCCTCACACCACTTCCACCTGGCATGGCCACATCGTGACATGCTCTCATCACATGATGGTGGCGTCTCTGACAGACTCTCGCTCTTCCTGTGATCATAACCTCATCACAATGAAAACCGAAGCTCTGTTACCACAAAACGGCAGATCACACACATGGGTACACCTAATCTCGACGTGTCCGCCCTGATGGCAGGGCAAAATGAACCAAGGGGACGTTTTACGCCGTCCGCTGCCAAGAGGATTAAACCTGTCTGACTGGGTTAATTTCACATTTTTTGGCTGCGACAACACTACTGAATGAACTAGAAAATAAGTGGCAAATTAAACGGCAGAGGTGGGATAAAATGTAACTGCTGTGAGAGGCAGATTACAAAATAATTTCTTAAAGAGGTCTGAGTTTAGAATCATGGCCTCAGGCTGTCGTTGGTTCATTTGTGTTTATGACTCCTGTTTTAATGCTGAAACTCTGTTAAATCACACACTGAACAGCTACTACATCTATGCCACCGTTATGCAACTAAACAGCTGGGTTTAGCTTCTTTGAGCAATGCTGATGATTAAAAACTCATTGGTCAAATGAGGCATTACAAATTTCTCTGCACAAACATGCAAATTTAAAAGGAGAAAGACAACTCATCAGAAATCATACATGACTGGATCCAAAGGGGTACAATTTAGTACGCTTTATTTTGATGTACAGATTATATTAATGGGATTTCTGCAAAATTCTAACAAATGCTTGATAGAACTACCTCGAAGTTCCCCTTAATCTCTTTAACAGGGAGCTCGTCCATTCTCCACCCAAAACAAACTCTTGCATCAGCCGGCTGCAAAATCCCTTCTGGCACTTCTTGGCTCAGAAAATGAACAACTGGATTTGTTAAAAGAGATTTGTAAAAAGAGAAAAAAAAAAATAAGACTTGCACCCATGAACACAACATTTTGCAGAGACAACTTAAAAATGAATCACTGAATCATGTTGCTTTTTTTCTTAAATCATCGCCCGAATCACACAGCGCAACATTCCACAGTTTACATTGAAGCTCACTTACTTGAGAAAGTTCTTAAAGAGCATCCAGTCCAGTTGCCTTTTTTCTAAAGAAACAATTGAATTGAAGCCGAAAGACAGAAGACAAACGAGTGAATGAACGAGGAGGTGCGGCTCTTTTGTAAACTCAGGTAAGATGTCAGCGTTTTAAAAGGGAGGAGGGAGGTCCTTGTTCGGCCTATGAGGGCAATCTCTTTTTGTGGGCCCCTCCTTCTTGGAATGTGGAAAAAAAGACAGGGCTGTGACCCCTCAAAAGAAATCATAGATAGACAGATAAGAAAGATAGATAAGACAGATAGAAAGATATGATAAATCGATAGAAAGACAGAACATTTTAATTCAATTCAAAAATACTTTATTAATTCCAAAATGAAAATTAAAGACCAATAAGACAGACAGATGGAAAGAGAGAGACTGTTGACAGCACATTTGCCACCATCAGACTGAAGTCATGGGGCGTACCAGTGTTAAATACCCTCGATGCCCTCAAGACGTGATCACATGACCGATCACCTGACCGCTTTATCAGTTTTATTCTCTGGACAAATTACTCCAGTCAAACACTCATGAACTGATGTGAGATCATGGCCAAACAGAGTGGCTGACTGATCGTAGGTGGACTCATTACACACACACACACACACACACACACACACACACACACACACACACACACACACACACACACACACACACACACACACACACACACACACAGATGCTGAGGAGCACTGATGGCGACTGCCAGGGGTTCGGTAGGGTAGGCTGTGGCGCTGCCTGACCAATCAGATGGAAGAGTTGAATGGATGTTGCTCTTCCCAAGGTTATGTTCGTGTCAATATGGGGTTTTATCTCTGTTGAGTTTGTAATGCTGTCCTAACGCTGGAGCATACATAAGTAAGCAAATGAATCAGACTGAGTACAAACTGCCAGAGCGACTGATTCCTAAAAAACAGCCTCATACAAAAACTGGCATGACTGCACTGCTTGCTGAGTGTCTCCATTTATTTTCCAACTTCTAAACTATCAGGAAGATTCATCACTCAAATGTGTTGCAGCATACTTTATAGTATAAAAACAGAGAAAATAAAATATTTAGCTGCAACGTAAGCATGTAAAAATGCTAATATTTTTCCGTGTTAAACCAAATTTGATTTAGTAATGTAATTTCTACTTTTTCATATAGCTCAGATGCTAAAACATATTGAAAAAGTGATACAGATTAAACAACTATACACCCAATGAACTAAATCCCTTTCTATGCACTGGCTGGTACATTAGTACTTAGAAATCCAAATAAAAAAATCAGCTGGAAGGTCCCCTGAAGACTGACATCCAAGTCAGGTACTTAGAATCTGACTTTAAAGTACCAAAATAATGCAATTATGCAATTATAGGAGCTATTTGGAAAATTATCATATCAAGTCTAGAAAATTTTTGGAATTTAGAAAACTGATTATCTCATATTCCAAAGAAGCATTTTCTGATTCAAGTTTTGGTCCTCTGCCATTTTCCTTTTAATAAAGTAAAACTTTTTATTACATCTAATCATTTCAGATTTTGTAAAATAATAAAACAAATAGATCAAACAATAACAAATGTTTACATTTCAATAGGCCTTTGCACCATCTTTGGAGCTTAGACCTCTGAAGCCAAAGCTTTCTTTAAATAAGAAGTGAAAGACAAATTTCCATAAATAGTGAACTCCTAACCATGACTGCAGTCATGGTTAGGAGGGCTGCAGGGGATTCCATAGAAAAGTACGTACAAAAGTACGTCAAGACTCTGAACAATTTGTGAAAAACACACTTACTGGTGTCCTTTTTCAATTCCAGTTCAATTCATTACCTTTGTTTGGGTGGACCATAGATGACAGGGTGGCTTCACTTGCTG
This sequence comes from Fundulus heteroclitus, assembly GCF_011125445.2. Taxonomy (NCBI): domain Eukaryota; kingdom Metazoa; phylum Chordata; class Actinopteri; order Cyprinodontiformes; family Fundulidae; genus Fundulus; species Fundulus heteroclitus. Next base: position 166,467 of record NW_023396923.1, read on the forward strand.
TACTGGTCTGTACAGTCAGGAACACCGAGTAATCTGTCTAACTCTGTGTCCTTTCAGTATCTTTCCTGTAAATGATCATTGCCCCTAGTATCTACATGGGGTCTGAGCAGTACTTGCTGCACCGGGCCGCACAATGTCCAATATATGCGGTAGGGCTGGACAATTAATCACAATTTTAATTACAATTTAATTAATCAATTACAATTAATGGAAAATTGTCCTTTAGGTGTTGGTAATGTATTTAGAGTGGGTTTTCCTCCACATGGCAGGGAAAAGAGTCGCAACAGTGAGATAATCTACTTTTATTATTTGTTTTAGAGTCATACTTTTAGAGTTGTACTTTTTTTTTACCAGAAACCTTCAGGATCTCACCATAGCATTAAGTACTGGGCAAACTATTTAGTACATAGATTTGATTGTTGACTGCACTTTGCACTATATGTTCAACAAGGACTGATGTCCAACTCAATTAAAAGCTATTCTCTTAAAGGCTAGTATTTTGTATTATAATATTCTGATTAATAAAAAACAGTTAAATGTCTTGGTTTGAATGGTTCTTGTTTGCAAACATCTTTCTCTACAAGCCATTGTTGTTGCTTGTGGTTAATGCAGATAAAAGTCAGAATTAAGTCACAATCACAATTTTGATTTTTGGCAAAATCGTACAGCCCTAGTATGCGGCCCGATGTAGCGAGGACTACTCAGATTCCTACATCGGAGAGACCAAACAACAACTATATAAATGCATGGCGTGGCACAGGAGGGCCAGCAGCTCGGCCCTAGACTTAGCAGTCCATTTGCACCTCAAGAACAAAGGGTACACTTTTGACGATGATGATGATGTCAAGATTTAGGACAGAGAGAACAAAAGGTTTGAAAGAGGGGTGAAAGAATCCATCTTGGTTAAAAGAGAAAAGTGACACTGAACACAAGGGGGTGGACTGCGCTATCAACTCCCCAGTGTGTACAACTCGGTCCTCCAAAAACATTCCAAACAGGTTATATAAGCAGTCTCATCAGAATTCAGGTGACAAGTACTCAATACTTGGTATGTAGAACACCAAGCAATAATCTCGAATGACCCAGGACAGTAAAAGGTGGATCATTGATTTGCATCTGACTTGGAATGCGCCTCGGAGGATGGGCCTCCATGTCCTTAAAAAACAGCCGCGCACCAACTGCAGGTTGCTAAAGTGCGAGCCACCAGGACTGACCAAGGCCACAAACATTCCGACACCTGGAAAGGTGTCGAAATGTTTTTAGAAAAACTGAGCAAACTCTGGTTGCCTCCAATTTAAGCCTGTTTTCCATACCACCAGTGCTTGTTGATGTACATTCCATACGTACTAAGAATTGTATTGGAAGCAATGTGTTGCTCTCTGGATGACTGGAATATGAAATGTTTATTTATTGTACGTGAATTTTTTTAATTGAATGCTACTATTGTTAAAAAAAAAAAAATCAGATGGTAAGGGGTAAAATTATTTACCTAACCGAACTTTGGGGACAAACAAAAACTTGACCAGAATAATTTCAAAGCATACTGACTGGCTAATCACTAGGCAACAAAGTATTATTAGGGTTCTTTTATATAAGGGCTATTTTATAGTTTGTACATAATCTGGAGTAACACTGTGCACCTAATAATGTAAAATCTTTACAGCACTCCAGCCTATACCTGGCATCTATACAAAGAACAGAGATTATTTAAAATACAGTTTGAGATTTTATTATTAAAAGCTATAGAATGGAGTATTTGTGCATTTTAGCATTTCTTGTACCACAACATCCCCTAATACCTTTAATGATTTACATTAAGTTCAAAGAGTTAACAAACGAACAATAACCACAGTTTAGCACTTGTTCCCTAAAGAAATTACATAGTTGTTTGGTGCAAAGGTATAATTGTAGGAGGTGTAAACTCCAAACCAGGTCCTCCACTGAAAAGATCTACAACAGCTATAAAATGAAAATTACTGGAAATATGGCTACAGGTGTCTACAAGAATCCACAACCAGAAACCAGTCTTTACTTTATGAAGATAAGTGCACTGGTGAAATTAGGACAGTTTGATAAGACTATTTTTTCTTTTTTTTTTTTAAATCCAGTTTTAGTCAAACTCCCGTTTGCCTTTTTCAGGCAAATATCGAAAAATACACCTGAATCATACCTTGACTGAGGAATTAACATATTAAATGCTAAAACTGAATACATTTCATGAAAAAATTATTAAAAGCAAATTCACATTTAGGTATGCCAAATGTTATATTTATCGATTGATACATATAACATAACATCATTCAGAACAAGACTTCTACTATGTATCATTAGGTCTTCTCAGAAAATGTATGTTGGTTGGTATTTTCTGTGTTCTTGCCATCTGAGTGTTATTTAGTCTCAGCTAAAAATGAACACCTGACAGCTTTTTCTACTTCAGACAGCATTTCTCCCATAGAGCTTCTGATGTAATGCAATCCACTTCCCTCTACATGTTTCAAAAAGCTAGGAGAGGTCTCCATATCCAAGAGGTCTCTTTAGTCACTTCTTCAAATCAACAGTCACCTCTTTACTTCAAAACAGAGCTCGGTTTTGCATGCGGGGACTAGGAAGAAAAAAGCCAGTCTTTCTGGTTTTCAACTCTCATTAACATCCAAGTACATGGGGGTTGCCATTACTAGGCACCTTTAACTGTGGCTGTTCATAACTAAAAGTTGACACATTCTGACATGGATGACCAGCGACACTTATGATTTGTTTCTGGGACACTGAAAACGATCCTTTCTTACTCTCGTTGGCTGTATTTGACTCATTGAGTTAGGGTCAATGCCTACAGAAGCAACAACTGTGTTGTGTAACAGATTAAACTAACAAAGTAGAAAAGGACTGAGAGGGAATGACAGCCCAGAAACTTATGTAAGGGTTGGTTGACTTTAGGACTCAAAGGTTGGATATAGCAATAACAGATGAGCTGTACCACCAGCAACCATGTGATTTAATAAAAAAATATATATAACTCCCCTCCACAAAAAGCAAACTAACTGAGACATTTAAGCAGTATCTATTCTGGCCATAAAAACACATTGGATTTAGCCTTGCGGTGATATCAAGAGATTTTTGTAAGAGACGTTTCAAAAGCAACATATTAGGAATGGTTCAGAGATTTCTGATTCTGCCTAAAGGAAATGGCCAAAAGGATTTTTAAGCCCTCAATAATTAGTCTGACAGAAATCAAAGAGTTTAAGACTTCAGTCTTTGGCCCTAAAGTAAACATCATCCTGCCCTTTTGTACATAACTCCAGTTTGCGCTAGCCTACAATGAACCCTACGGACCTGCTCCAATACTCTTATCAGAGGTTATTGATCGGTCTTCTCGTGTTTTCCAGAAATGACGACAGCATCTTGTTTTGTTCCAAAATTGATGTTCTTACAAAGATGACAGGATCAATCTCGAGTTTAACACTAGTGGCAAATAGATGGATGCCTTGCAGAAAGAAAAAACTTCTGTTACAACTTGACACCAGTTTATTTACATGTATTTTTTGGCACAATCACTAACAATAACCACACTTTCCAGGGAAATGCAGATAACATCTACAAAAAAGCAAGACAGTGACTCCATTTCAACAGGCAATTGAAGAGCTTTAATGCCAGTAAACAAACTCTGACCATTGTCTACCTGACTCACTGAGAGTGTTCTCACTTTTAATAGTATCTCTTGGTATGGGAACCTCGCAGTTAGATACAAGAACAAGCTGACTCAAGTAGTTAACCAGGCCCGTAATATAATAGGGGTCAAGCAAATGCAGCTTCAGGAAATATACAACTGTTCCATAACTAAAAAAGCCATCCAGATTTACAATGACACCACCCACCCTCTAAACTCTGCATTTGTTCTGATGCCATCAAGAAGGAACCTCAGAGTTTCCTTTGCTAGAATAAAAAGCAAGGTATAAGAAATCATTTGTGCCATCTGCAGTGGATACTCTGAACCAGAGTATCTTTGAACTCTCTTGCTGCTGTATGACACCGTACCTATTGTTTTTGCATTGGGATTATTTATTGATTATATTTATTGTTTGTTTTATGTGCTGGCTGACTGTCAAGATGCGAAAGGCAATTTTCAATTGTGTTTTAAACCATCGGACAATAAAGTCTTCCAATCTTAAATGTTTAACGTAGAATGAGTTGCCATTAGGGCTGCAACAATGACTTGATAAAAATAGACTATTAAAAGCATTGGCAACGAATTTCATCATCGATTCGTTGTGTCGCTCGATTAATGCGTCATTCACCATGTAACGGGGTCACTTACCTCACCTGCTGCCAGACAGCCGCTCGTTGGCTGACTGGCCGCAGAACGACACAAACGAAGCGAGGCAGAATTTTCAATACTGCTTTTTTGTAGTAATAAATACTACAAATGATGACACAGAAAACATGGCTTGAACCAAGTCCTCAAAAGATAGGGAGCAAATTGTGCTTCACAAAACTAAACAGTAAGTAACATGCGAGATGTGGCATGGCACGAGAGCACCACAGTGATGCAGGAGCTTAAACAACATGGAATCATTGATGAGAACGATGGGGGCTCAACTGTAGGGTAAGTCATTACAATATCTGACGTTTGTTCTGTTTCAAAGTGAGAAAACGCCGACAGTGCTTGGCTCGCGCGCTGTGAGCGGAGTCCTGCCAGGCCGAAGCCGTGCTTTGGGGTGTCCGCTTAATGTCAGTCTAGTAGCTTGTCTAAAGCGGCTGTTAGCTTATTAGCTGGTTAAGGACGAGAGCTTGTTTACATGCACAACATTCCCTGATTGGCTAAAAATGTGTTTGGATTAAAAGGAAAGAATGTACTTTGAATGCACAGTGTATATGGGCTCAACACCAAATACTCCGATCATCACGTGTGTTTTTTGCACCGAGCTTTATTCAAAGTCAAAACTCACTGCCATTAGAAGAGTTGTTGAATTTCTATAAAACAACAGCAGAAGTTTTATACTTCTTCATGTTGAAGAACAAATGCATAGGTACATTGGTTCTGAGAGTGGTTAAGACTTTGCTTTCCATAATCACACTACAGGCTCAGCAACTGTTGCTGTTGACAGCGGGAGGAAATGATGATCCTCCCAAAACGTTCTGTGGTGTAGAATGCTGGGGCCCCATCCTCCACATGCAGGCGCTGTAAGTTCAGGACTTAATTGGAAATTTCATTCAATTTCAAGATGGTAATAATTTGTTGAATAAGATTTATGTTTTAAGTCTTAAGCCCCGCGTACACCGTACGAGTTTTTGCCCTTTTTGGGCCGATTCTACAGTCGTGCGAGCATTTTTGAATCGGGTCGAATTTCAGCTTGATCGTACAGGGGGGGAGGGGCGACTGGCTTCTCACGACCACCTCCCGATCAGGAATCGGACGGTCGGTTGAAATCAAACATGTTTGAAATTCAGTCGGCCGTCGTGAGGTTTTCATGAGTGCATCCTGCTGTTCAAGCAGAGCTACGACAGTTTACGAGCCGTTTTTCCCCCAACCACGCGCAGTTCGCACGCGCAAACAAGTAGATTTAACTGACTATTGTGACATTGTTGTTAACAAAGAGGAAAAAAGGCTGGGGTGTTAAATGTGCACGGCTGCCAGCTTACCTCAAGTTCTTTCTGTAAAACTGGCAGACCGTAGTAGTCATGTTTCCTCAGCCATGTCTTTGTCCAAATACATCGTCGCCTTTTCTTTTTAGGGCTTTCTGCACACAAAATTGCACATATTGCCAAAGCAGCTCGTTTCTCTCCGGTAATGTTTACAGTAGCCATCGACACTTCCGTCTTCTTCTTCGTCGTCTTCGTCTTCTTCTGTCTACGTTCGGACGTACAGTGTGAGCACTCCGGTCGCGTCCGAGCGCCGCGCCGTACACAGATCGTGAGCGGTGAACTTTTAAACCCCGCGGTTCAGTCGCACAGTTTGAGATGTATATAAGTACCACAACTGAAAAACCCGTACAGTGTATGTCCGGCTTTAGTGAAGGTACTGTAGGGGGGAGAAGAGCAGGAATCTAAACTAACTTTTGAAGAATCAAGAGTCTTTATTGTTATGTAACCATAATGAGATTTTGGTGAGACACTCAGAATGATAAGAAACAGAGCTAAATTAAAAACACTTACAGAAAAAACAGACAAACATCCCTAAAGGACACCCTCGAAAATGTAAAACCCTCAGAAGAAATATCTAACAACCATTTTGACTCTTTGAAGAAAAATTTGAAAAATGTATAGAATAAACATTCTTGGAAGTAAAATATGTACAACGACAAATGTAGCTTGTAGCAAATACATAAAATGGAACTTGTTCTGAAACAGCCTGTGAAATGGGCTGGTAGTTTATTTAATTGTTGTGTTTTTGCACTGGTTGCATTGTTATGCCCAATTTTTTTACCCAGATGGACTAGAACAAGGCTGAGGTCCAACCAACACATCAGTTTTACCGCTATACTTTTGTTGTGTTAAATCACTGTTCATATAGACAACATTGGCTATTAAATGATTGACTAACAATCTAGTCAACATACATTTCTTTATTTGAAGCAAAATTATTACCTAATATTATTGTAACAGAACACCTAAGTTCCAACTTATTTTATGTGAGCTTATTAGCTCTGTCAGTCCTTTTTTCCCAAATAGAACAACCGAGGTGGAAATAAAACAGTTGTTCAGTTGTCCAATTCATCGATTAATCGTGAAAATAATCGTTAGTTGCAGCCCAGCCCTAGTTGCTATAATATTCTACGAGCACACCCTGCATGTCAAATAATGACGAGAAGGAAAACTGACCAAGCGTCAATGACCAGTAGTGAGAATGTGTTAATTAAGCAGCTCATTTGTGGATAAGGTCATATGCTCCTTTTTATATTTTTTCCCCAAAGGTTTGGGCTTGTACCTGGGAAGGACACCGTAATTCAGTACTTTTGTTGTTGTCAGTTGGAAAATCAGTGTGGTATGCTAGTTATTGTGGCGCTACGCCCTTGTAGCAAAACAAAGCAACAAACTTCTCTTCATTTTATGCACTTTCTTTATATGGACATATTAAAGAAATGGAAGTTTCACAGTACTTTGTAGGTAGCTGAATAAATCAGACGCAAACTGTCAAAAAATATTTTATATTGTTTACAATTTGGTATATGCACGTCAGCAATATTGGATATCAAACTCAGGGCTGCTAAATCCCAGACAAATTCAGTGGGCGATCTTTTTTGACATGATTAGATTATCCATGTCAAAAAGATTGCCTTCCATAAGTACAAAGTAAACGTAGCATTAAAGCAGCCCATTTCTCCTAATTTAAACTTCTGGCAGCAAAGCATGCAAAGAAAAATCTAAATAATAACCAAAATAAAAGTTACATGAGATTTTCCGTGAGACATCATATCGCAATTACTGAGCTACCGCGGACAACAAAAGGAAGTTTCAGACGTGAATCCCCGAGATTGACAAAATTAATAAAACTCACAAGCAGTGTTACCTCTAAGCTGCATGCGTGCGCAATCGCGCTCGGCATCTGGGTTCAGCGCGCACAGCAAATCTATGCTGCGCAGATAATAAAATCCAAGCTGAAATGTAAACAAAATAATAATAAATAAATAAAGTTATTTTCTACCATTTTGCAACTCTGGTGAAATGGTGTTCCACGGTCTCGCTTTGTGAGCGGCAGGTGCTGATCAGAGCGCACCACTGATTGGTGGGTGGGGCAGACGCTTTATAGTTGAGCAGGTTGCAGTATGCGTCTTTGTTCTGGACTCCGTTAAAGAAAAATTACCGAGCTATGCTGATTAGAAAGCTGCTGCTCTGAGTAGTTCTTCCTCCCTCTGTCATACTCGGGTTTTTGGTTTCAGAACAGGTGATCAGCCAGGTAACTAAACTCAGTATCCAACCAACCATGACTTCAACGCGAGCACAAGCATGAAAGAAGCCCTGATCAATGGAACGCAGATAATGTGCTTCACCTTTGGCAACGACAGGAAATAAGCCTTAAAGTGCGCATTTCCCGCAAGTGGAATTAGACATTTTTAATAAAAACATATGGAGAATATTTAACCATAAGAAATAATGCTGTTGCTGCTGAAAAGGCGAGTTGGCTCGATATGAGAGGCATTTGATGGAGAATTAAAGCTGTTTTCTCACACTTCACTAATTCAACACAAAAGGGGGAAGTGGGGAGGGTGCATTAATTACAAAAAGCATTGAAAGGACATGGCAGCCAATCTTGATGAAGTTTAATCAGGTATGGTAAAGTTCTAAGTTTTCTTATGTTTAAACATACTCAACTAAATCATTAATTGGCTATATTCAACATATGCAATTAATATTGGGATGGTGTGAGTTATTGAATAAATAAGATGTTCATCTTTTTGCAAGCATTGGTCACCCATCCTAAAAATGAGTTGACATTAATTGTCTTGTAAGTGTTTAATTTGTTCCAACCTCATTTTATATTAATCATACAGGCTATATTTCCAGCTGAAGTAAAGGTAGTGTTATTTAAGTGAAGAAATGTGCAGTAGCTAACAGTGTTGGGGGAAAAATAGGTGAATGGAAACTACAATATATAGATAGAAAGTAGAAATGGAATTGCCAAAATTTGACACAAATTATTGCTTTCATTCTGTACTGTTCTGTTATTAATCTTGTGGGTCTCTGACTATGGAACACCTTTAAACTATAACTGAGTGCATCAGTAACATTCCTGACAGTACGACATACAGCTGCCTCTGAAAGATTTTCTGCGTCTCCTATGTTATTAAAAAGCTGTCGTTGGTATATATAAAAAAAGAGCAGCAAAAAGAAATTGTTCAGAACTGAGAGCGTTCCCTCGTTGCATTAGAAAAGCGACGTGCGGCTGAGAATATTGAAATAAATCATCTGACGACCCCAAAGTGCTTTACATTGGTCAGTCATTCACCCATTCACACCCTGATGGTGGTGAGCTATGTTAGTAGCCACAGCTGCCCTGGAGCAGACTGACAGAAGAGAGGCTTCACAACACTACATGCTTGAGCTAAATCTCACTGCAAAAAATGTAAATAATTTAATGGAAATAAGAGTGGAACTCTGAAAGATGTGCACAACTCTCAGTTCTTCCTTAGTAGGATCCCTACTCTGAAATCAAAATAAGCTATACAGCTCTTTAAAAAAATCCAAGGATTTTGTCTTTTTCTTGTAATCGGGCTAAATCAGATTTATCTAAACTAAATAACCCAAGAGACACTATTGCTGTAACTTGATTCTTTTATTAAACTATATAGCTTGATATAACCTCAGGTTGTGGACAGCCGTAATGTAGCCTCAGTGTGCTTGTGTGATGTTACTCACAGAGGTCAAGTGAATGCTCAGGGAGTTTGTGTGTTTGCTCAGACACACGAAAAATTAGGGGGAACATTGCTCACAAGTGATCATACCTTACATTCTTTTGATCGTAAGCCCTTTTTCAATCAATATTTTAACTCTCCAAATTATGCAAGCCTCTGAGTATTTACATGCACCCCCCTCCTCCCCAATTGTACAGTTAAATCAGTTTTCAACAGAACACGATGACAGCCAAACAGAAAACAGCCAAAAGCCAACATCCATTCCCTTTAAACTGACTCGACATCTGGCTTGCAGCTCTTTTGTCATTCACAGTCCTGGTTTCATCAGACGGCACCAGCAGAGCTTCGGCCGGCAGCCGCACAGCAGGTTCTGACCTACATTTCAGAACTCGTCACTGCCAAGGAGAAGCAAAGAACTGTGGCTAGCTTCCAATATTCATAGAACAGATGCTCCAGTCTGTACTGCTGCTGGAATATTTGTGGTGTATTTTAAATGCAGGATATTTGGAAAAAACAAAAACAAAAAAACAAAACAAAGTTAAAGACTTAGTTTGAACTGGTCCCTCTAAATTTGGGAATTTATTTTCTAGGTTTGTCTATCTCTGCTAAAAAGTTAACTCAGTCTTTGAACCATCTGATTTGCTCTATGGCCATAACGTTGGCAATGACCTTAAAACAACTGGTTAAAAGACATGTTATTTTGGCTTACTTCAGTGCTTCCTTTTGCTTCTAGCTCTTCAGAATGTTTGATTGACTTGGACCTCTGTAGTTAACTATATGGAAAATGAAAGACAGTTTTTAAATAACAGCCAGCAGGTGACTTGACAAAGCCTTTGTCTGTCAAAGTCAGGACGAAGACTGTTGATTGAGCCTATGTTTGTTGGAGAGATTCTGATTCGTATACCAACCTTCGGCAGGCTTCAGTGTTCCCATTTGTGGCGAAGACGCAATCAGAGCAAAGGCCTTGGTGAGGAAATGTTTACCCTACATACCCTTGTAGGTATGTAATCCTTCAGTGAGGCCCCAGTTCCCGTTTCTCTCAACAAGTTGCAAGAACGATCTGTTCCAGAGACACTTTCAGTCTGTTTGACTACATTAAACTCTAGTCGTCAAGCATCTAGGGTCACAAATTTTAGCTCTGGTCTATTAGTCAATTGAAAATATCCATGCAAAAGAGTCAGAACCGTCATAAAGCTGCAACGACAAACCATCTCAACTAAATAAGCTTTTATAAAAATCAACCTGGAAAAGTAGGTGTCAGGCATCTTTTTTTCTAAAGGGTTAAATATATGTATATAAAGTCTAATCAGTTGTGTTATAGGGTAGTTCACTGCTATTGTTTTCATCCGGGTTTTTTTGCGCATGCGCAACGGACTGGTAGGCAAAAGGCGAACACAATGCAAACAGAGAAACTGACGAGTTCTCCGCGTATTTTTCTTCTTTAGATAACGTATCACAAGATCGTTTTAAGAGTAAGTTGATGGTTGATGGTATCAGATTGCCAGATCCACACAGCAAAAGCCTGAAGGGACGGAGCGAGTCTGTGAAATGCTGGCCAAGTGTTCCGTACCGCGACATATACAGCTGCCTTATAAACATGGCAGGCCAGTACACACGAGAGAGCACGGAAGCATGAAACCACTGGACGGCTACAATTATTTTATATCGGGAAATAGGCTCCAGCAACGCCCGCGACGCCATGAGGGATTAAGAGGGTCAGAAAATGGATGGATGGATGTTCAGACATGTTTGTGTAGCAGCAGAAAGCGGCGTGGGACACAGACCGCGCCTCAGCAGAGAGGAAGACCCGCCCGGTAGGTTTAAAAAAAAAAAACATTGTTCACTACGGATTATTTTGGTGTTTTTGTCTTATTAAAATGGGTGGGGGTGTCGGCGACATTGCAGCGTAAACACAGACGTACTAGCGCCCGTGAACGGAGGTGTAATGGAGCTGCTGTCTCCATTACAGCGGAGACAGCGGGGTCGATGCAGCAGGAGCAGCAGCCGCTGTCTGCTGCATCGACCCCGCTTCTCCCGGCCCCGTCTAGCGATCGCCACCTCCCCTCCGCTGCTATTTAAGTAGAATAATGACTAGAGCAGAATTAAGTTGTATTTACCGCAGATGAAGTGTAGACTGCAAATTCTGTCGTGGTATGATGGCTCCCCCAGTCAATTGGGAGTGTCTGCCTGCGCTCTTTTCATTGAAAATATCCATTTCTTTCTTCTTTATTTGTTCTTCCTCCTTCAGTAAACGACAGAAACGTACATCCAACGATTTGGAATGCCTCTCTGTGCAACCGGGAGCACAACAAGTCGTAGGCATTGCTTAGATTCCAAAAATAAACAAAGTAAAAGTACGCTCTAAATCACCCGTTTTGTCATGTAGTAGACGAGAACAGTTCTGTTTTTTGCCTACCCGCCGGACCCGGATGTAGCGCTGACGTCACGCGTGAACTACCCTATAAAGGGGTAGTACCCTTCAAGAGTCCCCCCTAGTGATGGAGTACACTTGGCTTAAGTCCAGTGATCTGTCCCATCTCAGCACACCTCACCACAACGCCTGAATCAACACACCTCAAAGCCTATTGACCGTTTATGTCTTAAACCCACTGGCCAGGTGGTCACACCTGTCTCAGCTATATCAAACCCCTGGGTAGCAAAGCTGTCTAAACCGAAGTAAACTGCACCCTCCCCATGCTCTCGCTGTCCTTTTAGAAGACACAAAGATCGAGCGCAGACATCAAATGCCGTGTTCAGTTTGTCTCAGAAGTAAGACGTTGGACCCGGGAAGGACACCACACCCGAGTTGAGCCTGTTTTAGCTGCAAGACATAAGGTGTGATGCTAAAAAGTATTAACAACACAAAGCAACATCTAATTTTCATCATTTTAGGTGTTTAAACATTAAAAGAACATGCTTACAAGTGGCACACATGGTGTACAGCACGATGTGTGCCACTTGTTTAATGAGATAAGAGCTGTCAGAAATGCTAATAAACAGCAACTTCCCCTGCGTTATATGTTCGGTGACCATACTGGATACTGAATTAGCTGCTGCTTGGCGAGCTCCAACTAACTTCCAGTCACAACTCGCACTTCAGTAAGTGTTTTTGTTATATTTCTGACAGGATATGCCCCAGGTACTAAAGGATTGCACCATAAGTTCAGGCTTGAAGTGTTTTGTAAAGAAGGCTGGAGAAAGTCCTACTTTGGACAAAGATCATTTTGGACACTGCGTCACTCACTTGATTTCACTGGATTATTTCACTCAGTTAAACCCTAGCTGATCATTAGTGCTTCCTAAACTAAAAAGGCATTCAGTAAGAGATTGTCGGCAGATCTTGACTGTTCAGACTGCACCAAGCAGTGATATAAGCAATGAGGCAAGTAAAATCAACCTGGCTTTAAAATATGAACCCAGTGTGTGGCAACAAGGTATATTTAGCATACAGAATTCTACCGGCAGTTCCTGAAGTAACCATAAATACATTCCAAAATCCAACATGTTGGAGTGGTGCCTTTGTTTCAGGCCCCTGCTGCAAATTATGAACCTTCTCTTGTAATACATCTTTATAGAAGATCAAGAAAAGAGTTATTGTTTTATTAAGGCTAAATAAAAAAAGGGTTAACAACTGAGAACCAAGTATGCAAAGCATCTGACCAATCCGTCCATGTGTCCCCTGTGAGTTGTGCTCTACGTGCAGGAACATAAGTACATAACAGTCTTAGGCCAGAATCAAACTCATCTTTGAGTCTTCTGTGGAGATCAAATGCAACTTGGGACTTCTAATGAACTCTGAGCTCTTTTTAAATGGAAAATCAAATTAAAGGTAAGCCAATGCAAACGGGTTGCATACTTTCCATAAAAGCATGACATAAGGTTGGAGCCTATGACTGCAGTCATAGCATAGTCATTAGTTCCTAGTCACTGTCTCCTGTTACATAAACCTGAATTCCTGATGAGCTTTTTTCCCCCTTTACAGGATCTGGAGATGCATTTACGTGCACTTTGGTGAATCAGACACAAGGAAGCTTCTAGATACATGATGTTGGTCCTTTTCAGCCAGATAATGCAAATCTCAGTGGAACCATGATGCAATCATAGTTAAAATGCATTAGATCAACCGGTGGCATTAGGAAAGTCGCTCTAGAAGATGAATCTGACCATTTATTATTTTATTTATGAATAAAGAGGCGTGCACGCATGGCGACTGCGTCCTGCAGGAAGGGCTCACACAGAAAAGCCACAAGGTAAACCCACGCTTGGTTGGAAACCAGCTAATAATTGTAATTAAATACCAAACACACAGACTCTGCAATCAGTCTCTTTAACCCCATCAAAACACACGATGCACAAGGTTAGTTCCTCATGCTTTCTGGTCAGTTGTGCAACCTTCGGTACCGCCACCATGAATTAAACGGCCCGCTTCCACACCTTCAAATATGGTGTCCGGAATTAACCAGATACCTAAATGGGTGGAGGGGGGAAAACCCCCCGAACCAAAGCAAAGAAGTGGATGTTAATGCCCGGGGCTTACCTTATATGACGGGGAGGCGGATAGCAGCTGCAGCAGGCAGAGGGCGAGGCGGACTTCTGACAACAAGACGCGGAGCTGCTGAGCATTTAGTTAGAATGGAAATTTCCATCTGCCCTGTGAGAGAGGGAGGTAGCTGAGGAGGAAGAAGAGTCGAGTTACAGCAGCGTGTCTGCTGAGGGTAAGGGCGGAGGGAGGTGGGTCCTCATGTTCCCACCTTCACTTCTTACTCAGCCGAAAACATACCTCAAACTTCCAGGAAGCACTGGTTGGAGTGTTTAAAAAAAATTAAAGAAAATAATATTTCAGTTTCTTTAGTTCTAATCGTTTTTGGCTATTTTTAAAGTTACAAAAGCATCATTGCTTCATTTTTCTTACACGTCATTTGTCTTTTAAATGATGGGAAATCCTTGTTTACATTCGGTTAGGCCAGCCAGGGGTCTGCAATCTGTGGCTCCAGAGCCACTTGTGGCTATTTACACCTTCTGCTTTGGCTCTTAAAAACTTGAGGGGGGGGGGGACAATTGGTCAACGTTTCTAAATATAAATGTAATTTAAAATTGCTAGCTTTAGGATGCATTCTTTCTGCAGTGTATGCACATTTCCAGAAAGAAAGAAACTAATGGTGTAGAGAATATTTTACCATAGCTAAATGAAGTAGGTTTTGCAAACGACTTGCTTTTTCATAATTGTGATGCCATTTTCTATTAAAAACAAATGTCCAACTGAAGAAAATACATTAAACCTAAACACAAAAATACTGTTGGTTAAATAAAAACTGTTGATCCTTAATTAAATAAATAAAATTAATGTCCTATGGTATACTATAAAAACAAGCTCTTGTTTCAAAGAGGTGTGTACCTTTTGTAGCTCTAAACAAAATTTGTTTTGCCTGACCGAGGGCAAAAATGACTCTGTGGGTTGTAAAGGCTGCTGACCCCTGGGTTAGGCCGCCAGCAGGGAGGTGTTGTTGGGAAAGACGTCAGCAGGGCTGAAACAAGAAGTTTCTTCTCCACGAATTAACGTCATCTAGGTGCCCCTTCACTGGGCATCGTCTTGTAACAGTAGCTTTATTTATTGTATCTGTATTATTATTGTGATATTTTCACACAGGTAGCCTATATGTCAAGTTTAAAGGGAACTCGACCCCAATTTAACTTTTTGTTTTGCTAATAAACATGGTTGTCCTATAGTGCTATTTGAGAACATACTGCATATTTGTTAAAATCCTGCTTTTGTGTCTAAAACCGTCAAGGTTCTTAAGTTTCAGCAGGTGTCTTGCATTGAATTTCGAATGAGTATTGCTGTTGGTTTAAAAGTTGTTGTTACGTCACAAGGAGAAACTGACGCGCCTGTAGCTCTGCCACTGTGTGCTATAAAAACAGCTCTGTCTTGTGCCTCTGTAGCACGTTGGAGTTTGAATAGTGAGTTTTTCTTCTTTTACATTTCTGGCAGACTGGACGCCCCCAGGCATATTTCTGCCTTTCACAGGTTGCTTGCAATACTGTACTATATGATTTACTTAAATCCTTAGGTAAATAAATGATATGACAGCGGCCACAACTTCTCTCTGTGGCTATCTGGGAGGCCCCCTATCTATTTTCAGGTTAGTGATTTATTAGCTTACAAAGCATTCCACTCATTCAGCTTTGGTATTCCTTAACGTGGACTGCAAAATCACGGTGGGAAAGAAAATTTAAATGACAAATTCGTAAAATTTATAAGCCAGAAGTCCGTGAACTTGCGAAGTAATTGTTCAAAAAACATAATAGCATATAGAGTAAACAGAACAGCCTGAAAAATAAGATAACATAAGAAATTCCTTTTTAGTCCCACAATGGGGAAATTTGGGCGAAGCCATGGTAAATGGTAAATGGTAAATGGCTTGTACTTGTATAGCACTTTAACTAGTCTTGATGACCTCCAAAGCGCTTTACACTACAGTTCAGTCATTCACCCATTCACACACACATACACACCCTGACGGTGGTGAGCTATGTTAGTAGCTACAGCTGCCCTGGGGCAGGCTGACAGAGGCGAGGCTGCCATGCACCGGCGCCACCGGGCCCTCTGACCACCACCAGTAACTCTATCTTTGGCTTTGCCAAAGATAGAGTTACACATCGTTTATAGTAATGAAAAACACGCTAATCTAAAGTCAGTTCTAAAGCCACAGAGAATGAGCTTTATCAGAAACTACAAAAATCATAGAAAAAATACATACCAGAGTATTGCACAATTATTGATAATAGGGCATACTCAGGTAAAAAAAGAAATATTCAAGTTAACTGTTGAAAAAAGCACCAGTCTATATACAGAATAATATGATCTAATATGCAATATACATGGTAGTACAGCAGCATCTCAGAGTAGGTAAGGCGTGTGCAAGTGTACCTTAGCATCTGAGAGACAGTGTAAACGATTTATGATCAGATCAGAACCTTTGAAACCATTTGCATGTTTTTAAACAAGGACTTTCAATTTCAATTCAATTCAATTAAATTTTATTTATATAGTGCCAATTCATGAACATGTCATCTCAAGGCACATTACAAAGTCAAAATCATTCAGATTATACAGATTGGTCAAAAATGTCCTATATAAGGGAACCAGTTGATGCATTAAAGTCCCAACAAGCAGCATTCACTCCTGGAGAAGCGTAGAGCTACAGGGAGTCGTCTGCATTGTCCATGGCTTTGCAGAAATCCCTCATACTGAGCAAGCATGAAGCGACAGTGGAAAGAAAAACCACCCATTAGCGGGAAGGAAAAACCTCCAGCAGAACCGGGCTCAGTATGAATGGCCATCTGCCTCGACCGACTGGGGTTACAGAAGACAGTGCAGAGACAACAAGAGAGACAAAAAAGCACAGAAGCACACATTGATCCAGTATTCTGTTCTACATTAGATGGTAGTAGCGTGTGAGCCGTCTTCCTTGGATGATGTCACAGTTAACAGAACGCCAGACCAGGTGTACCTACTATGAAGAAAAAGAGAGAGCAAAAAGTTAAAAGCTGAAATGACGACAGTCATTTCAATGTAATACAATGCAAAACTATAATAAAACAGTAGACTGTAGAACAGTAGAAATCAGTAGAGTGAGAAAATTAGGTCCTGATGTCTTCCAGTAGCCTAGGCCTATCACAGCACAACTATAGAGATAGCTCAGGGTATGAGCCACTCTAACTATAAGCTTTGTCAAAAAGGAAAGTTTTAAGATTAGTCTTAAAAATAGATAGGGTGTCTGCCTCACGGACCAAAACTGGGAGTTGGTTCCACAGGAGAGGAGCCTGATAGCTAAAGGATCTGCCTCCCATTCTACTTTTAGAGACTCTAGGAACCACCAGCAGACCTGCAGTCTGAGAGCGAAGTGCTCTGTTAGGAACATACGGGGTAATCAGAGCTCTGATATATGATGGAGCTTGATTATTAAGAGCTTTATACGTTAGAAGACAAATTTTAAATTCTATTCTTGATTTAACAGGAACCCAATGAAGGGAAGCTAAAATTGGAGAAATATGATCCCTCTGGTTGATTTTCATCAGAACTCTTGCTGCAGCATTTTGGATCAGCTGAAGACTTTGAACTGCATTTTGTGGACTTCCTGATAGTAAAGAATTACAATAGTCCAGCCTTGAAGTAACAAATGCATGGACTAGTTTTTCAGCATCACCCCTGGACAGAATGTTTCTAATTTTGGCGATATTCCTGAGGTGAAAAAAGGAAACTCTGGAAACCTGTTTAATATGGGATTTAAATGACATGTCTTGGTCGAAAACAACACCAAGATTTTTAACTTTATTACCAGAGGCCAAGTTAATGCCACCCAGATTAAGTGATTGGTTAAGAAGTTTACTTTTTGAGGACTCTGGTCCAAAGATTACAACTTCTGCAGAATTTAAGTGCAGGAATATTAAAGTCATCCAGCTTTTGATGTCATCAAGACATTACTGCAGTCGAAGTAACTGATTGGATTCATCAGGATTTATGGATAAATATAGCTGAGTGTCACCAGCATAACAGTGAAAATTAATCCCATGCTGTCTGATAATTTTGCCAATCGGAAGCATATATATATAGTAAAGAGAATTGGTCCAAGGACTGAACCCTGTGGTACTCCACAAGTGACCCTAGAGTTTGAGGAAGATTTATTATTAACATGAACAAACTGGAATCTGTCCGCGACAGATAAGATTTAAACCAGCCTAATTCTTTTCCCTTAATCCCTACAGTATGCTCAAGTCTTTGTAGGAGAATATTGTTATAAACTGTGTCAAATGCAGCACTGAGATCTAACAGGACAAGTATAGACACAAGTCCATTATCTGAGGCCATGAGAATGTCATTAGTGACCTTCACCAGAGTTGTTTCAGTGCTATGATGAGCTCTAAAGCCTGACTGAAACTCCTCAAGTAGGTCATTACTTTGTAAATGTTCACATAGTTGATTAGCAACTACTTTCTCAAGAATTTTAGATAAGAAAAGAAGATTAGATATAGGTCTGTAATTTACTAACTCATCTTGATCAAGAGAAGGTTTCTTAAGTAAAGGTTTAATAACAGCTACTTTAAAAGCCTGTGGTACATATCCATTTACCAAGGATAGATTAATCATGTCTAAAATAGGACCACTGATCAGAGAGAATACCTTCTTAAACAACTTGGTTGGGATTGGGTCTAACATACAGGTAGAAGGTTTAGATGAAGCTAAAATTTTAGATAGCTCAGAAAGCTCTACTGCTTTTAAACAGTTCAGACACTGCGCATGTTCTAAAGATTCCTCCAATGCTGCCTCACTTACTGAGAAGGAGGTAATCATGTTTGGGAGGATGCCATTTATCTTATTTTTAATGGGATCAATTTTATTTATGAAGAATCCCATAAAATCATTACTGCTAAGAGCTAAGGGAATGGATGGATCAACAGAGCTATGACTCTGTGTAAGTTTGGCAACTGTACTGAAGAGAAATGTAGGATTATTCTTATTCTCCTTAATATGCTGCTCTGACTCTGCGAAGGGTCTTGTTATACAACAATAGACTGTCCCTCCAGATTAGGTAGGATTCCTCTTGGTGTGTAGAGCGCCATTTTCTCTCCAATTTCCTAACATTGTGCTTCAAGGAACGCAGCTCTGAATTAAACCAAGGAGCCAGCTTCCTGTGAATAATCACCTTCTTTTTCAAGGGAGCTACATTGTTTAATGCAGAACGCAATGAGGAAGTCATACTGATAACAAAGACATCTATTTGTGAATGGGAAGAAACAACATTGCTGCTATCTACAGGGCATTTCTGCAATACTGACGATATTAAGAGGGGGACAGCCTTTTTAAAGTTTGATGCAGCATTGTCCGATTAAGATCTACTATAATGGAACCCTCTTTTGGGGGTGGAGAACTCAGTTAGATTAAACTCAAATGTTATTAAAAAATGATCAGATAGGACAGGGTTGTGACGAAATACTGTTAATTCTTCACAATCAATGCCATATGTCAGCACAAGGTCTAAAGTATCGAGCCAAGAGTGTGTCGGTTTATGCACATTTTGAGCAAAAACAATTGAATCTAGGATAGTTTTAAAGGCTACTGTAACGCTCTTATTAAGTGCGCAGGTCTGACTGCAGGGCTTAGTGTTAACCACTTTATAAAATCAGAAATAGGTACGGCATGGAGTCGTGATTGGGTGGATAATTGATGCAACTGATGCAAAGAGCTTTGTTTGTATTGCTATTTATTGCAGTAGAAATAATAATGATAATAATAATGACAATAATAATAATAATAATAATAATAATACTAACAAAAACTAAACAAAAAGTAAATTGTTCAAAAGAAACAAAGACGGGGGAAAAACCCACCCCAATCGAAAAAAATAATAATACTTCAAAACTAAATGTAGTTCAAAAGTCCAAGAGCAACGGGAGAATTGTTCTTCCTTTTAGATACTCCCTTAGAGTTTATTTTGTTTCCTGTGTGGAAAGTGTCTCTTTTCCTACCACCAGGTGGTGTGTGGGTAGCTCGCCATCCTCCGTTGAAGGGGGAGGAAAAAAAAACCTGACCTAAAAGGCCAGAAAACATACATTAAATTCATATATAAATGTTATATTTATATATGCTAAATGGGGAAAAACCAAATACATACTGCTATGTATTGACAACCACTTCATACTTTATAAAAATAAGGGAAAGGGAAAAAAAAAGTCCTTTTAAAAAGAAAAGTGCACTTCGTAATTCAAGTTCAAAATTTCTCAAGGTAATTAGCAGTCGCTACAAACAGCTAATAATAAATCAAATCAATCAACTTTAAGAATGTGATTGATCAAAGTAGCTACAAACGAAATCATATTAGGTACCAGACTTCATAGATGCACCAGCATGGAATACAACAATAACCAAAGAAATCATGAAAAATAATCAAATCTAAAGTTGAAAGGGAAGCCTTTAAATATTAAAGGTGTGGCCTTCAATTCGGCTTTAACAGTGTGACTTTTTATTAAGTAAGTAATTAGTAAATTCACTGAACTCATGCAAGCAACTGATTGTCGAGTTGGTAGCTAATTCTAACTGGCGGCACACAGCGGAAATAACGCCCCATCATATATGGATGAATATTTACTCACCGTCGAGTAACGGATTGTCTGAGGAAGTGGATGTTACTTGTTCTCATCAGAAGGTAAATCAGGCATCAACAAAGCCCAACCGCAGATCCTCGAATTTTAGGAATGAATTTGTTCAGCGATGAGTCGATTTGGAGATTTGAGATTGTTTTGTTAACAACCGACGCCACAACCAACAGTGAGCAGCAGCACAGTGGAAAACCCGGAAATACACATGAGGTTCCCAGCTGTTAAAGGGACGGCTTAAAGGGAAGGTGGTTGGGGCGTGGCGGTCACGTGGGTTACATGTTTCCCCCCTGATCCCATGCATGTCCCCGTACATGGACCAGGTTGAGTCTGGATGGCTGGCTGGATAATACCAGGAACAGTCATGTGTTCATCATCCTCAATCCCTTCAAGAGCATGTGTAAATGCAGTGGTCAATCCATGAAACAACAACTGGATACTCTTCAACAGCGGGTGACCGAGTTGGGAGTACTGTAAACGTTCTGGTGGTCTTCTTGCTCGGGTTGACCTCCGCAAAGATGGTTCTCCCTCAGGACTCGATGGTTCTGTTTCGGGACTTGATGATTCTGTTTCGGGACTTGATGATTCTGTTTGAACAATTAAGTCCACTTCTGGTTCCATATCATTGGTGGAGGGCTCTGGAGTGACAGGTTCAGGAACAGGACCTCCCTCAGCAGCAGGATCTCCAGCAGCATCTCCTGGAGAATCATTAGTTTTTGAACTGATGTTTACCGCCTCTCTGTCCACAGGTTGAAATTCCTTTGGTTCCTCTGTGACGACTGGGAGCTCCTGTTCCTCTTCTGCAGCAGAGGATGGGGGTTGATCAGGAACTTCAGGTAGGTCTGCAGGTGGAACAGTTTGCTGGACAGGAGGTACTGGTGAATCAACAACAGTGATGAATTTCACAGGTTCAAAGGAAGACGGATCATACAAAGGTGAGATGATCTCTTCTGATAAATCTTCATTGTCAGGGTCAGGTAAGTTCACAGGCAGGTACTTTTTCCTCTTCACAGGTAAGTTTTTTACAGGGCTCTGTTCAGCTATGTAATTACAAGGCAATAAAAGATCACGATGGAGTGTTCTGAGAGGTTTATCCTGGTTCTCTGGTTTTACAGTGTAAACAGGGAGGTTGCCAGCCCTCTTTACCACTACATATATGTCAGGTTCCCATTTGTCAGCCAATTTATGCTTTCCTCTCAGTCGGACGTTTCTAACAAGGACCCTGTCGCCTACGGCAAGTTCGGAAGTGGTGATATGCCGATCAAAAAAGGTCTTATTGCGGGACATCACCTTTTCTGAGTTTTCCGCAGCCAACTGATGGCTGTCTTGCAGATGCATTTTCAGCCTTTGGACATACTGCAGGTGAGAGGTGGAGGTGTCCTCTTCCAGTGGTAACCCAAAAGCCACATCTATGGGAAGACGAGGTTGGCGACCAAACATTAGTTCGTATGGAGAAAACCCAGTGACATCATTTTTAGTGCAATTGTATGCGTGAACAAGGGGTTTTACAAAATCTTTCCATCGAGATTTATTCTGCTCACTTAATGTCCCTAGCATGTTAAGCAATGTACGATTGAATCTTTCCACAGGGTTACCTCTGGGGTGATAAGGAGTTGTCCTTCCTTTATGGATGCCAGCAATATCACACAGTTCTTTGATGGTACGGGATTCAAAATCCGGTCCTTGGTCACTGTGTAGCCTCTCTGGAATGCCATAGTGGACAAAAAAATTTTCCCACAAGCATTTAGCAACAGTTCGAGCTTTCTGATTTGGTGTTGGAACAGCAACAGCATATTTTGTGAAGTGATCTGTAATCACGAGAATATCTTTCACTCTGCGGTCTGGCTCCAGAGACAGGAAGTCCATGCACACTAGTTCTAGAGGTCTTGAAGTTTTTATGTTAACGAGAGGTGCAGCCCGTTCTGGTAAAGTTTTCCTTTTCACACATCGTTCACAGGTCTTGATTTTGTTGTAAACGTCAGTGGACATTCGTGGCCAAAAGAACCGGGAACGAATCAAGTCTAATGTCCTCTCGATCCCATGGTGGCCCATACGATCATGAAGCTGAACCATCACCATATGCCGACACTCCTCTGGTAACACTAGCTGATAGGCAGCACTGTTTCCCACTTGCCGTCTCCTGAGAAGAAGGTTGTTACGGAGCTCCAGTTTATTTATTTCTCTCAGCAGGAGTGGCAGATCTGGAAGTTCATCCCTTAGCAATGGCGGTGGAGATTCCCCCCTCTCAAGCTGAGCAATCACATGTTGGATGATGGGATCAGCTCGCTGTTTGGCAGCAAGATCAGCAGTAGAGAACCGGGGCAGGACAGCAGTGGCAAATTGGGCATCGTCTGTGTAACTGTCAGGTAGGCTTTCCACATGGCCAGACAAAGAGAGAACCAGGGCATGGTCGTTGCTTGAGCTGAGCACTAGGTGGCGGTCACAGATGGCTTCAACAATGTGCTGGTCAATGGTGGTGCAACCTGGTTCCTCGAGATGATGTTGAACGAACTTTAACACTCTCTCCCTTTCTTTGTAGGATTTAAGGTCATCCGGCATCTCAGGATGTGGTCGTCGGGACAGCCCATCAGCATCTGCATTCTGTTTTCCTGCTCTGTAAACGATCTTAAAGGTAAATGTGGACAGAGCAGAGAGCCATCTATAACTTGTAGCATCAAGCTTAGCTGATGTCAGAAGGTAGGTCAGCGGATTGCTGTCTGTGACCACAGTGAATTGTGCGCCGTATAGGTAGTCATTAAACTTCTCAGTAACTGCCCATTTAAGTGCCAGAAATTCTAATTTATGTGCTGGGTAGTTTGATTCACTTCTGGACAGACCTCTACTTGCATAAGCTACAACTCGATTTTTGCCATCATTTTCTTGATATAGCACTGCTCCAAGGCCTGAAGAACTGGCATCAGTATGGAGAGTGTATGGCTTGCGAGGATCTGCAAATATAAGTACAGGAGAAGTAGTGAGTTTTTCAATAATGGTGTTAAATGCATGCTGACAAGATTCAGTCCAACGTTCAGCAAAAGGCTCTTTTGGGTTAAAGTAGTTCTGGGGTTTCAACATAGGTTTTAGTTTCTTTTGGCTAGGTGGATAGCCAGCAGTAAGGTCATGCAACGGTTTGACGATTGCAGAATAGTCTTTCACAAATCGCCGATAATATCCTGCAAATCCCAGGAACGATCTCAGTTCCTTCAGGTTCTTTGGCACTGGCCAAGATGCAAGGGTGGAAATTTTATCGGGATCTGTCTCCACACCATCCTTGGACACAACATGACCAAGATACTTCACTGAAGTTTGAAAGAACACACATTTTTCAATGGACAGTTTTAGTCCAAAGTCCTTTAATTTGTTTAGGACTTTCATCAATCTTTCTTCGTGTTCTTCAAGAGTTGGTGCAAAGATGATCAAATCGTCAATAAAAACCAGAACTTCTTTCAGATGGAGCTCACCCATGCATTTTTCCATGAGTCGTTGAAAAGTGCTTGGAGCATTGGTCACTCCTTGAGGCATACGATTAAATTCCCAGAAGCCTAAAGGACAAACAAAGGCTGTTTTGTTCTTGTCAGCTTCCTCCATTTCTATCTGGTAATACCCAGATTTTAGGTCCAGCACAGAGAACCATTTAGAGCCTGCCAGTGCAGTAAATGCATCTTCTAGTTTCGGAAGGGAATAAGCATCTCTAATGGTTTGTATGTTAAGTTTCCGATAATCAATACAGAGGCGTACAGAGCCATTTTTCTTACGCACCACCACAATGGGTGAAGCAAATGGAGATTCTGATTCACGGATTATTCCAGACTCAAGCAGTTCTTGAAGATGTTTTCTCACAGCATCAACATCCTGTGGATGTATAGGGCGTGGTCTTTGTTTAAACGGTGTAGGGTCAGACAATTTTATTTGATGTTTCACCTTGTCTGTACAACCAAAATCAAGGTCATGTTTGGCAAAGACCTCTGGTATGCTGTTGAACTTTGAAATGATCCGACTTTTCCATTCTGGTGTTAAAGGCGATTCTCCAAAATTATATTGAAGCTGAGGTGTTAATGACTCTGCAGGCTTGTCATGGACTTTGACACTTTGCTCTTTGGAGATAACAGACTCTAAAGCGGTAATCTCTGCAATGGCTGCTCTCGCGGGGATGATAATTGAATGGTCTGACTCATTAGTTACTACCACTGGCAGGTAACAAGGCCGATGTTGCGGTATGTTAATGAGACAGGCTTTAACCATAAGTCCCCCAGGCAGACAGGAAGAGACTGGGTGTTCAACAACAACCACTTTCTCTTCCCTCAACACCCGTGTGGTCAAACATCCCTCAAGGACAACAGTTTGGCCAGATAATATGGTTTGTGGCTGATCAGGCTGCAAAGTCAAAACAACTGGATGTTCAGGTGAGTTTTGAACATACCTGTTCTGCAGGATCTTCAAGACAGCTTGATACCCAAAAGCAGTGGGTTTAAAAGTAGTAAACTGGCTCTCCAGGTGCTTCTTGTAGGCAATATCAAGTACATTTGTGCCTACTAGTAAAAGTGGATGTGTGGTTTTGGTGTCTGGGACTACCAAAGCTAGGGCGTCCACTTCAATTGGTGAGCCAAAAAATTCAGGTGGAAAAGTCAAATTTAATTCAATGTACCCAAGATATGGTATATTTTGCCCATTGGCACCCTCAACTTCCAACAGATTGTTCAGAGACATAATTTCATGGTCAAAGAGGTGGGTATTATAAAATGAATGTGGTACTGTAGTGACTTGCGACCCACTGTCAAGGAGGCAGCTGAAGTTTGTCCCCTTTATTTGGATTTGGCCCATGCTCTTTGTACCGATGAGACCCTTAGGTAATACAAAATGTGATTCAGAATGGGGTTTGGGACAGCTGATAGTGGCAGCTCCTGGTTGTCCCTCAGCAGGAACTGCATTTAGTTTAACTGCTGACTTGACTTTTGTCCATCCCACGCTTGTTGTTTCTGACGAAGCTGTTTCTTTTTTTGTTCCACAAGGCTTGGATTTGCTTTGTTGCTACATTGGGAAGACATATGACCATCCTCACCACAGTTAAAACAGTACCCTGGCTTTGGTCTTCCAGCGGTCTGAGGTGAGGTGTTTCTGGTCCTTGGCTTAAACTTGGTCTGTTGCAGTTCTGATTTTGCATCAACAGGTGTCTTTCTGGACATGAAGGAAGACATCTGCCGTTGGAGTTGTTGAATCTGCTTTTTTAATTCTTTCAATTCTTCATTAACTGTGTCATGACCACAAGAGCAGGTACTCTGAGACTGAATGGTCACTTTTTGTTTAGATGAATGAATGTGCTTTCTCATTAGAGAATCTTTAGCAATTTGTCTGTCCTCCTCTGTCCGGAGTGACAACAAAAGTTCAGAAAATGGGGGAGGATTGCTTTTTTTCTCCTCTAGTTGCAACTTGGAGATGACTGAGTTGTCCCAGCATCCCCGGCAGAACTGTTTAAGTAATTGTATGTCTTTGTCTCTTGATAATATTCCTCCTCTTTTTATTACTGTGTTGAGGGTAAGCTGCAATCGCTGGAGGTAGGAAGATGGCCGCTCTCCAGGATTTTGGAAAATGTTTAAAAACTGAGCGAAAAGCTCTTCTCCATCCTGTACTGTCTGAAAAGCTGAATCAAGGACTTGAAGAAGAGTGGAAGGTGGTGCACCAGGGCTCAACCATTTAATTAAATCTGCAGCTGGTGACAACAAACTTTCCACAATTCGCCGATTAACATGCGATCTGGAAAGGCTGGGATCAGCAAGTAACAATTCAATTTGAGATCGCCATGAGTCATAGTCCGCTTCATTGCTTGGTTTAGGAATTTTTCCTGAAAATGAGCGGAGTCTAAGTGAAGATGTGGAAAAGTCACTATTTTTTACAACATGCTCCACCACAACTCTTTGAACGTCCTGTGGAATGAGGTCATTCCTCGACAGAGGAACCCTCTGGGTTGGTGGTATACGGGAGTGACTGGATCCAGGTGGTGCTCCCTGCTGATCAGTGGACGAATGGGTTGGAGGAGCTGAAGAGGCTTGAAGTACAGTTGGTAACACCTGCTGACTTTGCACAGACTGTGCTAAGGTGAGGATGTCTTCTTTTTTTTCTTCCTCCTCTTCATCACCACCATCATCTCCATCATCACCACCATCATCATCTCCATCATCACCACCCCCTGTGGTCTCCAAATGTGTGCTGATTTGATCCATTACACCTTTCAGGACCTCCTCAAACCGTTTTCCACTTCGTTTAGCTATGTTCTTCAGCTCATCAATGTAGTCCATGGGAGGGCTGCTGCTACTCACTGAGGCTGCATACTCTGAAGCGAGAGAAGTAACACGAAATATCGCATCTACTGTGGTTCGGGAAGGGTAATTATATGGGAAAAGGGGTTGTAGTGCATTTAATGTAGAATCTTCTTCAAACTCGACAATCAGGTTTTTATAAAATGTACTTTGTGGATCACTGACATGAAAAACCTCTTTTACTACACCATAACATTGTAAACAATCAACTATCTCTTTTTCGTCCTCAGTGCTCTGAGTGCCAGTAACTAACACAGATCGTTGCATGTTTAACCCCAGCTGAGTAACAACATCCATTTTTGTTTTTGTTATTGATAATGATAACACACCCAAAATAAAGGCACTGTGGAATTATTCAATTATTCACCCACTACAAGACTCCTGGCTAGCTTGCCACATGTAACGCTCTTATTAAGTGCGCAGGTCTGACTGCAGGGCTTAGTGTTAACCACTTTATAAAATCAGAAATAGGTACGGCATGGAGTCGTGATTGGGTGGATAATTGATGCAACTGATGCAAAGAGCTTTGTTTGTATTGCTATTTATTGCAGTAGAAATAATAATGATAATAATAATGACAATAATAATAATAATAATAATAATAATACTAACAAAAACTAAACAAAAAGTAAAGTGTTCAAAAGAAACAAAGACGGGGGAAAAACCCACCCCAATCGAAAAAAATAATAATACTTCAAAACTAAATGTAGTTCAAAAGTCCAAAAGCAACGGGAGAATTGTTCTTCCTTTTAGATACTCCCTTAGAGTTTATTTTGTTTCCTGTGTGGAAAGTGTCTCTTTTCCTACCACCAGGTGGTGTGTGGGTAGCTCGCCATCCTCCGTTGAAGGGGGAGGAAAAAAAAAACCTGACCTAAAAGGCCAGAAAACATACATTAAATTCATATATAAATGTTATATTTATATATGCTAAATGGGGAAAAACCAAATACATACTGCTATGTATTGACAACCACTTCATACTTTATAAAAATAAGGGAAAGGGAAAAAAAAAAGTCCTTTTAAAAAGAAAAGTGCACTTC
This sequence comes from Fundulus heteroclitus, assembly GCF_011125445.2. Lineage (NCBI taxonomy): Eukaryota > Metazoa > Chordata > Actinopteri > Cyprinodontiformes > Fundulidae > Fundulus > Fundulus heteroclitus. The sequence goes on from NW_023396923.1 coordinate 194,322, forward strand.
GTAATTCAAGTTCAAAATTTCTCAAGGTAATTAGCAGTCGCTACAAACAGCTAATAATAAATCAAATCAATCAACTTTAAGAATGTGATTGATCAAAGTAGCTACAAACGAAATCATATTAGGTACCAGACTTCATAGATGCACCAGCATGGAATACAACAATAACCAAAGAAATCATGAAAAATAATCAAATCTAGGGTTGAAAGGGAAGCCTTTAACTATTAAAGGTGTGGCCTTCAATTCGGCTTTAACAGTGTGACTTTTTATTAAGTAAGTAATTAGTAAATTCACTGAACTCATGCAAGCAACTGATTGTCGAGTTGGTAGCTAATTCTAACTGGCGGCACACAGCGGAAATAACGCCCCATCATATATGGATGAATATTTACTCACCGTCGAGTAACGGATTGTCTGAGGAAGTGGATGTTACTTGTTCTCATCAGAAGGTAAATCAGGCATCAACAAAGCCCAACCGCAGATCCTCGAATTTTAGGAATGAATTTGTTCAGCGATGAGTCGATTTGGAGATTTGAGATTGTTTTGTTAACAACCGACGCCACAACCAACAGTGAGCAGCAGCACAGTGGAAAACCCGGAAATACACATGAGGTTCCCAGCTGTTAAAGGGACGGCTTAAAGGGAAGGTGGTTGGGGCGTGGCGGTCACGTGGGTTACACTACACTTATTAGAATCCACTATCTCAACAACAGTTCTCTGGATATTCATGTTTGTCAGTGGGGTGAGTCTGGTCCTGCGAAAGTCCACCACCAGCTGTTTCCATCTCAGAACATGAGATGGTTCTGCTGGCACATGTTAAATGCAGGGAAAACAAAGTAGCTAGAGCTGGTGGTGAAATAATACCCAAACAGAATATTAAGATATCTACTCGGCACTTGGCTGGACTAAATTAAAAATTTCGGCACTTCTAGAGACTCCGTGCACACAGCAAAATGTACATATGAGCTAAAAAAGTGGGTTTTACATGACACACCCCATTTAAATAACTCATGTTCAAAACCACACAATAAACTAAACCAAAACAAGATTCCTAGTTATTATGCCTCCCTCTAGTCCATGGTGTTTTCCCCAGTGAGGCTGACTGAGCGCATCAATTACTTATCAGCATTGACACCATTCCATAACAGCACATGACCTTCAAAGACAAGGACAGTGTGATGAGAAAAACAATAAATTAATAAACAGATCAACCAGGTTTGAGTATGTCCTTAATTAGATCGATACAAAAAAACAGACATTTAAAAATTTCATTTGTTTGGTGCAGTGAAGGGATTCTTGGGGTTTCTGTGAACAAGTCTGCGCAACTAATAGTCTTCAAAACTCACCAGGGAATAGCCCATATTTGTTCAAATGCAGAGGTTTTAGAAAGCATTAGTGAACAAACAGCCTCTTAAAGACCAAGGAACATAGCAAAGACATCAGGGAGAAGGCTGTGGAGATGTTTAAAGCAGTTAGGTCATGAGACAATAACACAAGCTATAAACATTCCAAAGAGCACTCAATCATCTGAAAATGGAAGAGTTTGGCAGAGCTGCAAACATACCAAGATATGCGCATCCACATGAAGTGGCAGGCTGGGTAAGAAGAGCAGACCCATTATTACTCTGGTGGAGCTGCAGCGATCTATAGCTCAGGTGTGTTGACAACTAAAAAAAAAGTAAAAAAGTACAACTTTTAGTCCGTCACAAGCGTAGGGGACACATTAAACCTGGGAAAGATAAATCTCACTACGTGTTGTAGAAAACTAACACTGTGCATCACCCACTCACAACACCAAAATAATGGGGAAAATATGGTCTTGGCAGCATCATGCTGTGGGAATGCTTGTCTTCAGCAGGGACAGGGAAGATGGTCAAAATTAGATTGCGAGATGGATCAAGCTGAATACAGGACAATGCTGCAAAAAATACCCTAGAAAGGCCCCGTCAATGTCCGGACCACATCTAAATGAGAAGTTTTGGTAAGATTTTAAATGTCTACATTCAGTCTGACTTGAGCTTCAAGGAACTGCAAAAAAAAAAAAGATTCCACAAGGAAAGCTGACTGAGAAATATGTAGAGAGAATTTTGTGGTTCTAGGTGTTGACTCAGGGGCTGAATATAAATGTACACCACATTTCTCAGATTGTTTATTGTAAAAAGTCTTGAAAACCATGCATCCTTTTTCTTCCACTTCCCACTTGTGCGTTGCTGTGTTTTGCTTTATCACATGAAATCCGTATAAAGGTCTGTGGTTGTAACAGCTGGTTGAGATTTTCAGCGCCATTCCTGTTGCAGAAAACTGGGCTCTATGCAAAGCATAGTGACCCACTAACTGAAACAGACATGCACTTCTTTTGTGGAGATGAGGAGAGTCTTTAAGCAGTGAGCAACATGGTGCACCACTCCTAATATGAGCTGTGATGATGTAACCGGTTTTGTCATCAAACTAGAGGGAAAATTCCAATTTGGAATGGGTGAAATAATTATCCCAGGAAAATGGGTTGTATTGGTGTATAATTACTTTCCAAATGAATTGCTTATCAATCTTAACTTAGAAAACACCATTAATTTCTATTTGCAGAGTTTGCTGCTGGCTAAACAGCCAAACGACAGCCATAGAATAAAAATAATAAAAGCAGATGGGTCGCTGAAAGATTTTACAGCTACCTGTTTAGAATGCGTTGTCACTGTGAGTAAGCTACCACACTCATAAAAGTCTCTCCAACTATTTTTGGAGTAAATCATGTCCTTTTCACATTGAGTCCTAGCATCACACATTTTGGAAGGGATGCACAAACGTCTAAATTGAACTATTTGCATTTCAGAAATATTGAAAAAAACAACAACAAAAAAAAAACAACAAACAAATACAAAAGAAAAGTTGGTTGTGTACAACAATTTGGGCCTCAGCCTCAAGTCCAAACTTTGACTGGGTCACTGCATCATCTATGTCTTTTTTGCATGGACCACAAAAATGGTGTAGTTTTGAATGATGTCTTGTGGCATAACCAGTGTTCTTGAGTTTGAGGCTCCCCAGTGGATGGACCAACTTTCACCGCCAGGCTTTTCTGTCAGACAGTGCGATTCCTGGTTTCACCAATTTCGGCACGTTGTCCAGGTCCTCAAGCAGACAAGTTATCCTAGACCTTTATGCCACCGCCACCATATTTGAGTGTCAAAATGCTGTTAGTTTCAAACCAGACGTAAATGTCCGCTTCTCTTCCGAAAATCTACACTGTCCTTCCATCAGTCTGCAGACCAGCATGCAGTGTTGGATGCGTTGCAGTAACTCATTCTTTCAAGGACCCAAGATTGTATTTACAATTATATATTTTTGGTGAATCAATATTTTAGCTGAAGATATGAGAGGCTTTTTGGATAAACCAGTGTAATGACTGCAGTCTGTTCCTTTCTGAAAACTTCTGTTTGCAGTCCCTCCCTTCAAGTCACCCCCTGCTCTGCACCAGCAATAAAGGTCTGAGTGGTTGCACCTTCAGTGGGTCCAGTTACTGGAAGTTGCTGCACCTGGGAGGAGCACTATATATTCTTGGCTCTCCCAGTGGGTAACTGCCAGATTCTTGAAAGCCATCATATGAGTAAACATCCAGAGTTTTTTTCTCTGAATGCCTGTTATTGATCTGTCTCGTCCCTGTTTTCTCCTGCCTGCCTTTCCCTTATCAGATTCTCCTGTAGGCTTATGTGTTCTGGACATCAACCTCCTGCCTCTTCTCTTGACCAAGCCTGCCTGGCTCTGCCCCTGTCTGGGTTATGCTACCTTTCATGAATGACCCAAGCCTGGACCTCGGACCTGTCTCTGCACGTGCTTGGAAACCTCTGCCCTCTGTGTGCCTCTCATTGCTGATTATCTCACCTAGATTCTGGACTCACCCCTTGCCTAGCCCTTCTGGACAAATCTGCCTAGACCGTCTCCCTGCGCTTGACCCCCAAACTGACAACGACTTCCCCACTAGCCTTTGCCCTGTCTAGCCATGCCATTATTCGGATCAGTCAATGATCCAAATCATCCAGAAGGAGCCATGGGATCAATCTTCAGAGCCAGTGAAACCACCTGGCATCTGAGAAGGTTAGCGGCCTTCATTCAGTGCACTACCACCGAGTTGTTCTCAACAACTAACCCTGCTCTTCTCCCCACAGTGATTCCAATACAAGCTCCAGTCAGTTCCTGTTCCAGCAACACCAGGTTGTTATTAGTAGACTCTTTTAAACATTGATTCTGTGTGGGTTGAATTATCGGGTCTCCAGAGCAGCACCATCTTAAAAAATAAACACACAACAAAACTTACAGCTCCCTCCATCTTGTGCCTCCATTGTAAGCACTTCACTCGTATTGAAACCTGCTTGTACTCAGAGCAAAGAGAAGACCAACCATGCTTTGTGTCCACACTACAAGTGAATCATGATGTGTAAAGCTGTTGGTAAAATAAATATACTATATAACTGGCCAGATCCTGTCCTTCACTGCCTCGGCATCGCCGGTTTTGGACTTCACTGAGTCAGAGCCGTTGATTTGGGACGGTCATGCAGTCAAGGTATGTTTATTTGAAAGAAACGTGACTGGATAACTACTACAACTATTATGTCAACTAGGTAACATTTCTCTCAATAAGCAGGAGTGTAATCTCTAGTCCCTGTGTTGTTGTAGCGAAGGTTGACAGGAACCTGCTAGAGAGCCGCTTCTGATAAGACTGACCTTGACTGAGGATTACCCTTCTTGGCTAATGCTATGTTTCAACACCTCTCTGAGGATGTGAAGGCATGCAGAACTTGATGTTTCATGCTTCACAAGAACTGAAGTTCAGATATACCTGGGGAGTCCTCATAGGTTCCTCCAGTTCCTCCAAGAACATAATGTTGTCATTTTGTTTTTGCAGCCCTGGGAGAGAAAACAAATTTTGTTCTTCCGTATGCACTTAGCTGTGATAATTAAGAATTCTTGTTTCTCTGGTTTCTAGACACCTTTCACAATTGTTTCTCCCTGTCATTACTTCGTCTCAATGCCTCTGAGTGGAATTTTTCCCTGATTCTCCAAAAATCCATAAGATACCTTTCAGTACGTGTCACTCTCACACTCCTGCATTGGCCGGAATTTTGCGGAGGACCCTCACAGGTTAATTTCCCAGCTGCCCTCTTCCTAACTGACCTTCAACCTCAGGCTGTAAAGTCTGGTTTCTGTACTCCCCTGGCTGGGATTCCCAGTACAATGCTTCTGTTTTTAAGAAAACTATTCAAACCTACAAGGCTGTTTGTGTTGTGCAATTATACACTGTTTAAAGTTATTTAATGTTTATTAAATAACTCTCTGTCTGTTAAGTATTGTCTGGTGATGATCAGCTCTTCAGCTGATATTAAGACAATTTTCGCTTAAGCTCCATTTCAATCTGAAAAACTCACACAGAAAGAAAAGGCAATTAGAAGAATTTTATTGAAACAATATTTTAAGAGTTTGGCGCTCAGACCTCGTCAGGAAAAATTCACGCTGAATTATACTTCAATATGCATAAGCAGGCGTATGAGAATAGGGATATTTCCCCCCAGGTCTGAAACTGGTGGTGGAGTGGAGATAAATAAAGTTTGTTCAGTCCATATGATGATCTGTTTGAGCTTGATGTCCAACTTGATAAACACAGGTTTGCATAAACTGTCCATGATGAGTAAGCATGAAGCGACTGTGGAGAGGAAAAAACTCCCCTTTGGGAAGAAACCTCTGGCAGAACCAGGCTCAGCATGGTGGTCTTCTGCCGGACCGTTTTAAGGAGTGACTGGGAATTCCATAAGAGTCCAGGAGGAATTACACTCTGATAGGGACGAGGTTGAAGGAGGACCGTAGGAAAGCCAGGCGAAGCTTGCTACGATGGTGGAGAAGGGGATGGAGGTGGGTTGAAACTGGTCAACAGAGTCCAAACCAGACACGCCCAGCCACCGCTTGCCCGCTGTGCAGAATGCCGAGACGAGGATGTGGAGTTCTTTTAAGATGAACCCAGGATGCTGATTGGCTTCGAGGAGGAGCAGTTTAAAGCTGATTGGCTTGCGTTGGAGGCGGATGAGTCTCTGATTGATGGAGGTAGGCAATAGAGTTTCTTCAGTTTGAATGGTTATAAGGGATGAATTCGAGCACTAGCAATCTTTTAACTGGAAAACCTTCACACACATAGAATAAAGGAGTGACAAGTTCAAGAATTTAATAACAGAAATAAAATGAACATCCAGAGAACATCACTATGTAATGCTGTTTATCTGAATTAACACAATATTTCGATTAACAAATCCTAGGCTAGTGAAACTTAACTAAACTACTAAGCAAAATGAAGATAAAAAGAAGCTAAGCTAAGGAACTACGTACATGCAAAACAAACAAAAGACAAAACAAATCTTATCTTATTAATGCGATCCTACCTCCGGGCGCTAGGGGTCGCTGTAGCGATCATCGCTAACCTGGTTAAAGTCTATAGTTATCAAAATTGCCTTGAAAAACGGCATTAATATACCATATTAATGCGGGAATAAGGCTCATAACACTATCGGCCGACGGCGGAGCAGAACGGTTAAGCGTAATGCTTTAAAACAAGCTCCTTTGAATGTCCGGAAGTTGGAAGCTACCAGAAGCTAATAGCATTTTGGCTAGCGGCCACTTGGCGCTAATAAATAAAAGCTTTGGTTTTATTTTTAGTCATAATGAGTGGCTGGATAACGTAAACATTAATGTCCTATCAATGTATGAAACCCTTGTGGAGATAAACTTTGTTATAACCTTAAAAACACACTCGACTGTGACATGGTACCTAATGCTAGCAATGAGCTATTTCGTTAGCCCTTTGTTCAAAGACCCATGTACAAACGATTTACAAATCATTTCCCAATAAACCTTTTTACTTCACCCTCAGCTCCCTGTCCAAACCTGTCTTTTGTCTCGTGTCAATTCTGTCCAGTTTGGCCATTCACGGAAGGAGCGTTGAAGGAGGGAAGTTGTTGGCTTGTTGTTGGCGGGCTAGCGTTAGCTCTGCGGCAGCATGCGGTCGGGTCGGAGGCCTGGTCCCTGGAGACAGTCTTTGACTCTGTTGCAGTCCGATTTAAGCAGATTCCTTCACTTCGGCATCTTTTTTTAAGCAGAAGTGACTTATCTTTGAATCGGCTGGCAGTTTGCCAGGGAGGAACTTAGTTTCAGAAAGGCTCATTTCTCACTTAGCTCGTGGCCTCTTCCAGGCCCCATGCATGGCTCCTGAAGGGCCTCCAGTCACATGGCTGCTGAGGAAGGAGACCCCCCCCCCCTCTCCTTGAGTGCTGGTCGTCTGTTGATGGAGGAGTGTGTGGAGAAGAGAAGAGCTGAAGAGACTGAAGTGCTGAAGAGACTGAAGTGGTGTGCTGTGACTTTTATCTGTCACAGCTGACCTCCTGCTGAGAGAGGCCCTGAGAAGGAGAGAGAGACGGAGAGAGGCCGTCCTTCCGGCCATGTCCCCCCATGTCTGCAGCAGGACAGAATTCCTGTTACCTTCTCCATACTACTGTGCAGAATTCAATCCGAGATCAATTATTCATCATGCCGTTATTGTAGCATAACATTTGTGTGAATGTCTTTGGATCAGTCTCCATGAGATCACCACATCTGGCCTCTGGGATTTTAGCCCATTCCTCAAGGCTAAACTACTCTAGCTCCTTCATGTCAGATGGTTTTCAGTCGTTAACAGAGATATTCAAGTCAAACCACAGATTTTCATTTGGACTGAGGTTTGGGCTTTGACTAGGCTATTGCAAAACATTTAAATATTTCCCCTTAAACTACTGTAGTGTTATATCAGAGCTCTGATTACCCCGTATGTTCCTAAAAGAGCACTTCACTCTCAGACTGCAGGTCTGCTGGTGGTTCCTAGAGTCTCTAAAAGTAGAATGGGAGGCAGATCCTTTAGTTATCAGGCTCCTCTTCTGTGAAACCAACTCCCAGTTTTGGTCCGTGAGGCAGACACCCCGTCTACTTTTAAGACTAGGCTTAAAACTTTCCTTTTTGACTAAACTTCTAGTTAGAGTTGCTTATGTTACCCAGAGCTATCTCTATAGTTATGCTGCTATAGGCATAGGCTACTGAAGGACATCAGGGTCTACCACTCTACTAAGTTCTACTGTTCTCCAATTAGCATTGCTTGTTGTCATTTCAGCTTTTAACTTTTTCTTCTCTTTCTTTTTTTTCATCATGTCATGTCATCTTTGGCAATATTCTGGACCAGTTTCCCAGTCCCTGCTGCTGAAAAACACCCAACAGCATAGTGCTGCCACCACCATGTTTCACTGTACGGGTGGTGTTCTTGTGGTAATGGGATATGTTAGGTTTGCGCCAGATATTTAATTTTCCTGTTGGCCAAAAAGTTTAAGTGTAGTCTCATTTGACCAGACCACCTTTCTCCATACATCTGGGGAGTCACCCGTATGCCATTTGGAAAATGACACATGGGTGTTTAACACAAAGTAATGTTTCTTCTCTACCTACTCTTCCATAAAGCCTGGCTCTATGGAGCGTACAGCTTATTGTGGTCCTCTGGACAGATCCTCCAGTCTTTGCTGTGGAGCTCTGCAGCTCCTTCAGGGTGACATTTGGTCTCTGTGCTGCCTCTCTGATTAATGCCCTCTTGGCCTGGTCTGTGAGTTCTGGTGGGTGGCCCTCTCTTGGCAAGTCTGTTGTGGTACCTTGTGCTTTATATTTGAAGACAATGGATTTGATGGTGTTCTGGGGACACGTCACAGTTTTGGATATTTTTTATAATCCCATCCTTACTTGGATTTCTTGTTTGAAGAGCTCCTTGGTCTGGCCTCTTAGTGGTGCTACTTCTGGGGCCTTTCAGAAAAGATTAGTTTATAATGACAGATTAAGTGACACTTAGATTACACACAGGTGGACTTCATTTAACCAATGATATGAGTTTAGAAGGTATTTGGTTGCACAACAACCTTTACGCACTTAATTGCTTTTATTCTGTTTGTTTTTCCCTGTATTTTAATCATGTAAAGCACTTTGCATTGTCTCTGTACTAAAATGTGCTATACAAATAAATGTGCCTTGCCTTGCCTTACCTAATACCAAAGGGGGTGGATACATATTCATGTATCACAGTAAAGTCCCAATGGGTTTAGAGTTAGATTTTACCTAATACATTCTTTTTTTAATCTTAGGATAAATGAGGAACACTGCTGACATACGGTTATCTATTATTGCTCAGGAATAAATGTGTATCCTAATTGTGCAAAAGCTAGTATACACATAATTTAGTTGCAGTTTAGAGTTAGTCTTTTTACAGAACCGGTGCATATATGAGTAGACTGGAAAACCCTCAGGCATGAACCTCAGCTTCTTCGAGAGTCAGTTCTAAACCTTGACCTCGTTAACCGCACACAATAAAGATAACAGAATATTTAAACACAAATTACCTCCTCACTTCAATCATGTTTGACCTACATGATCAAAGAAGCTATAAACGTAGCTGTAGCTGCAAGATATGGGATTTCTATTATTTCCTGTATCATTATTTTTATTTGTCAATACAGTTGGCCTCTAGTTAATAATTAACAATGTCTATTTCTTTTTTTTGTTTTGGTATTACACTGCCACTACTATCACTTGTTCTTGCAGTATTAGCGGTCATGCCTGTTTCACATTTTGTGCCATTGTAATCGTAAACTTTAATGCTTTATATTGGGTTTTTATAATAAGGGCAATACAGAGCAGTGCAGGAGTGTCTAGCCCCATGAGTGAATATGTTTCTCTGCAAGTACAGCTGCAAGTGTTTTGGGTTGGTACTCCACCAGCTGTCCAAATCTAGAGAGGGAAATCTTTGCACATTCTAAATAACAAAATATGTCAAGCTCTGTCAGGTTGATTGAAGATGGCCTGATCAGCATTTTCAAAGTATGTATGTATGTATGTATGTATGTATGTATGTATGTATGTATGTATGTATGTATGTAACCTTTATTTATCCAGGTAGATCTCATTGAGATAAAAAAAATCTCCTTTTCAAGCGAGAGCTGGCCAAGAATGGCAAATGGCAGCAGCACACAATTCCAACCAAAAACTACAGACATGTAAATACATTAAAGATAGTTTTGGAGGAATTAATAACCCTGGAATAGATTGGTAAGGTCTATTCCGGGGTTCTGGAAAGGAGGGTCCGTCGGATAGTCGAATCTCGGATTCAGGAAGAGCAGTGTGGTTTTCGTCCTGGCCTTGGAACACTGGATCAGCTCTATACCCTCAGCAGGATCCAGGAGGGGGAATGGGAGTTTGTCCAACCACTCTACATGTGCTTTGTGGATCTGGAGAAGGCATTCGACCGTGTACCTCGGGGGGTCCTCCGGGAGTATGAAGTACCAGGCCATTTAATAAGGGCTGTTCGGTCTCTGTATGACCGGTGTCAGAGTCTGGTCCGCATTGCTGGCAGTAAGTCAGACTCGTTTCTAGTGACAAGCCGAGTGTGAAGTGGCCAGGATGAGAATCAGTGCCTCCAAATCCAAGACCATGGTCTTGAGCCGGAAAAGGGTAGAGTGCTTTCTCCGGGTTGGGGAGGATGTGCTGCCCCTAGTGGAGGAGTCTTGTTCACAAATGAGGGGAAGATGGAGCGGGAGATAAATAGGCTGTGAAGCGGGCGCTGTACCGATCCGTTGTGGTGAAGAGAGAGCTGAGCCAAAAGGCGAAGCTCTCCATTTACCGGTCGATCTACGTTCCTACCCTCATCTATGGTCACGAGCTTTGGGTCGTGACCGAAAGAACGAGATCCCGGATACAAGCGGCTGAAATGAGTTTTCTCCGTAGTGTGTCTGGGCTCTCCCTTAGAGATAGGGTGAGGAGCTCAGTCATCCGGGGAGGACTCAGAGTAGAGCCGCTGCTCCTTCACGTCCATAGGAGCCAGTTGAGGTGGCTCGGGCATCTGGTCAGGATGCCTCCTGGACGCCTCCCTGGTGAGGTGTTCCGGGCACGTCCCACCGGGAGGAGGCCCAGGGGAAGACCCAGGACACGCTGGAGGGAATATGTCTCCCGGCTGGCCTGGGTACGCCTTGGGACTCCCCCGGAGGAGCTGGCCCAAGTAGCTGCTACCCTTGCGACTTGACCCCGGATAAGAGGAAGAAGATGGATGGATGGACGTTTGAAATTAGGCAAAACATCTACAAACAGAAACCTTATTTATCAACTGGTTTAAAAATCCCACAAATACATTAACAGAGACCAAATCCTTTACCTTCAAGTCTGAGGGAGCTGCAAACTGGAAAGATTTTTATAATCAGTGCGAACCTTAGGTAGATTCAATAAGATGAACCCATTCGAACGCAGAACACAACCTTCTGAATATTTTCTTTTAACAAGGGAAAGATGATAAGGGGTAGATAAACCCAAGATGGCATTTTAAATTAAAATATACCGGTGAAAGAGGGCTCGTTCTTCGTACGTCGCTAACTCAGTTAGCTGCATTTGATTGTTGACAATTTGGCATGATCTTGGATTGTTTGGTTCTTCGACACTCACCCTGGACTTGTTGTCATAGCAACATGTGTGCACTTTTAGCGCAGCGCGACAGTGTAATTATAGAGATTTTTCTTGGTGGCTGTTATAAACAGACAAACATCATTTACCAGTGGTTTTTAAAAAGAGGAAAAAGTGGCTTTTTAAAATACAGTATAATAATTAAAGGCTATCATTTTGTAGAATATTCTACTTTGCTTTTACTTGTCCCCATGTTCTAGTGGGTCCCGTGGAGGCTCTGACATAAAAGAACAAAGTAAATATGAAATTATTAAAAAGCAAAAATACATACTGTAGAAAGTGATAGAAACATCTACCATGGATAGTACTTACACATTTAATTTGTCTGCTACTTTTTGCCATCCCTCTGTCCTGGCTTCAGCAGACTTTGAGGTGTTCCCTGTCGTTTTTTTTTTTAAATACTTTATTTTTGTCATTTTAGTAGTTTCAGAAATACACATACATTCATACATACATTAAACAATTGGATCCCCCTCCAACAAAAAATACAGAGCAACTAGTTTGACAGGAGCAGTTGAATAATAATAATAAAAACGAAAAAAGTATGTATATTACTTATACAGTTGGTGTCAAGTTCCGATGAATGTTCCAGTATTTATTGTATTTATAAGTGGCAAGTCTTAATGAAAAAGTCATGCATTGTGTGAATTTTCTCAATTATGTCCTTCCAGTCCGAACATGATAGTGGCTCCGCATCAAGCCACCTGCGAGTTCTAGCTTTCTTTGCACCTGCTAATAATATTAGTAGGAGATATCTATCAGACTTCTTCAGTTCCTGGGGTAAACTACCCAGGAAAACAGTCGTAAATTTAAGTCCATTTTAGTATTGATTTCTTTTATCACTCCTGACCAGTAGGATGTGATCTTTGTACATTCCCAGAAGACATGAAAATTTCCTGCAGACACATTCCCACAGTTCCTCCAACATTTTGCCTTCTCAGTGTCGTTACAATGTTTACTTTTAATGTTAGGTGTAACAAAAAAACGCACCATGCATGTCCAGGAAAATACCCTCCATAGGTCAGAACATGACATGTGGATCACAGAAGTACAAATATTTAACCAAACATCATCAGTTATTATTATTTTAGCTTCTTTTTCCCATTTAACCATAAGATAACCATAAGATATGATATTTTCTCTCTGTTTGTAGACATGAGTATAGTTTGGACATTGTTTTTTTAGGGAGGTCTTCCGTTGCCGAAATCTAATAAGATTTTAAGTATACCTGTCTCACCCTCCTCCAAAAATTTTATATTTTTATTGTAATGGTATCTTAGCTGAAGGTATCTAAAGAAATCACATTTTTCCAGGTTATAGTTCTCTTGAAGTTGTTTAAAACTCTTTAATTCACTATTGCTTGTAATAATCCAGTAACTTTTTTGTGACTACTGTGTAAATCCCGTGTCGTTTTAATTATTGACTCAAATTCTGCATAAACTTCCTTTAAAAGCTCGTGTTCTGCTTGGGAGAAAAACTGTGGACGTTCTTTGGCCATGCTGAACAGCCAATAGCAGCACTGCTGATCATTGTTTCTACTATCGACACATTTCGCCATTTGAACCGACGCATGAACGCGCAGTTATCTCAGATAACTCAATCCAGCCATACTAATCATAAACAACAGGTGTGTTCGAAGAACCCAATTAGCCGGATCATGATTAGCACAATGATATTATCTTGGATGTCTCATTTGATCTCGGATGTTTTAAGCAACGTACGAGGAACGAGCCCAGAGTCTGCGGGTGGATAAGGAAATCCATTCAACATGGTATACAGAAGATAATAATGAGTAAGAGCTCTTAGACCAGTGATAAAACGTAATGCTTCATGATACACATAATCCAACATATGTAACCAGTGTGAACATGCATGCATATAAATTATATCGTATTCCATAGTCCAAAATGGGTAGAAAAGTGACGGCAAGACACCTTCTAGCCTCAAAAGACAAACAAGATCCAATCCAAAATAAAAACCCAACCTCAATTTCAGCTTTTTTACCAGCTGTTGAGAATCATCAATAATAAAACCTAACTATTTATATTGAGATACTACTTCGATTGGAGATCCTTGAAAAATAATAATGGGCTGCAACCAGGGTGCGATTTGCTCTGGTTGTGATGTCCCCCCCTCTGGTCATTCATGTTTTATCCCTGGGGGGGATACATTCCTCCTCCCTCTGATCTGAATGAGTAATATCATCAGGGGTTAAAGTTCTCCGTCGCTGCGACAGATTTCCATCATTTGGAAAATGAGCGCAAAATGTTACGTGTAGACTTTTTATTCAAGATTTTAAACAGAAGCTCCGCTCAACCAATGAAATCTGGCAGAGCCAGGACATTAGCCAATCAGAAAGAGAGTAGGGCGGGTCTTTGCAACGCGGAGGTCTCCCATCTGAGTTTTATCGGAGTTTTATCATTTTAACTTTTGAAAGAGCGTCTCAAACTGACCACAGATGCTATGAATGAAAGTAGCGATGGTCAAAGATTTTCTTTGGATTTATGTAAACCAGCAGGTCAGAAAGTTCTGCGGATAGAACATCTGACAACAACTTCCCTCGGTAAGTATGTCTGTTGCTGCTCCTGCAGCTAATTAATGAATTATTTCCACCTGTGGCCATGTCGCCTGTCAGTGTTTATTCCCTCGCTTCCAGTACTTTGGTTGATAAACGCAGCGACAATGGGTAGCAGTAGAGGGCGGGGACCTTGGCGTTCCGATCCTCGGCTGCAGTAGCTGGCTCTTGGGTAAAGAGAAAGACTTCCGTACGGCTTCGAAGCGATTCTGGTCCACTATCCGGCGTCTAAGGAGGGGGAAGCAGTGCAGTACCAACACTGTTTACAGTGGGGGCGGTGTGCTGCTGACCTCGACTCGGGACGTCGTGTTTCGGTGGGTGGAATACTTCGAAGACCTCCTTAATCCCACCAACACGTCTTCCATTGCGGAAGCAGAGCCTGAGGACTCTGGGTCGGGTTCCCCCATCTCTGGTGCTGAGGTTGCCGAGGTTGTTAAAAAGCTCCTCGGTGGCAAGGCCCCGGGGGTGGATGAGATTCGCCCTGAGTACCTTAAGGCTCTGGATGTTGTGGGGTCTGTGTTGGTTAACGCGGCTCTGCAGCATTGCGTGGACATCGGGGGCAGTTCCCCTGGATTGGCAGACTGGGGTGGTGGTTCCCCTACTTAAAAAGGGGGACCGGAGGGTGTGTTCCTACTACAGAGGAATCACACTCTTAAGCCTCCCTGGTAAGGTCTATTCAGGGGTTCTGGAAAGGAGGGTCCGTCGGATAGTTGAATCTCGGATTCAGGAAGAGCAGTGTGGTTTTCGTCCTGGCCGTGGAACACTGGACCAGCTCTATACCCTCAGCAGGATTCTGGAGGGGGCATGGGAGTTTGCCCAACCAGTCTACATGTGCTTTGTGGACATGGAAAGGGCATTCGACCGTGTCCCCCGAGGGATCCTGTGGGGGGTACTCCAGGAGTATGGAGTACCGGGCCCTTTAATAAGGGCTGTCAGGTCGCTGTATGACCGGTGTCAGAGTCTGGTCCACATTGCCGGCAGTAAATTGGACTCGTTTCCGGTGAAAGTTGGACTCCGCCAAGGCTGCCCTTTGTCACTGATTCTGTTCATAACTTTTATGGACAGAATTTCTAGGCGCAGCCAAGGTATTGAGGGGATCCGTTTTGTTGGCCTTAGGATTGCGTCTCTGCTATTCGCGGATGACGTGGTCCTATTGGCTTCATCAGGGCGTGATCTACAGCTCTCACTGGAGCGGTTCGCAGCCGAGTGCGAAGCGGCCCGGATGAAAATCAGTGCCTCCCAATCTGACACCATGGTCTTGAACCGGATCCGTTGTGGTGAAGAGAGAGCTGAGCCAAAAGGCGAAGCTCTCCATTTACCGGTTGATCTACGTTCCTACCCTCATCTATGGTCACGAGCTTTGGGTCGTGACCGAAAGAACGAGATCCCGGATACAAGCGGCCAAAATTAGTTTTCTCCGTAGTGTGTCTGGGCTCTCCCTTAGAGATAGGGTGAGGAGCTCAGTCATCCGGGGAGGACTCAGAGTAGAGCCGCTGCTCCTCCACGTCGAGAGGAGCCAGTTGAGGTGGCTCGGGCATCTGGTCAAGATGCCTCCTGGACGCCTCTCTGGTGAGGTGTTCCGGGCACGTCCCACCGGGAGGAGGCCTAGGGGAAGACCCAGGACACGCTGGAGGGACTATGGCTCCCGGCTGGCCTGGGAACGCCTTGAGATTCCTCCTGAGGAGCTGGCCCAAGTGGCCGGGGAGACGGACGTCTGGGCCTCCCTACTGAAGCTGCTGCCCCCGTGACCCGACCCCGGATAAGCGGAAGAAGACGGACGGACGGACGGATGAAAAGAGTACACACACACACTCACACACACAAATTAGACAATCAATGTAATTTTGAGGGAGGGAAAAAAATAAAAAAATGTTCCAACCGGATAATTCAAAGAAAACAACAAGGACCAAAAAAATTAAACACTTCAGTTCAGGTTGTTACAGGTTTTTCAGTTCATGAGGTCCATTGGGAAATCAAATTCGGTGGATCCAGGCTTGTACAAAACTTTTTCCTACCACACGGTGATTCTCTGGTAGCTCGCCACCCAATGGACAGTCAAAAGAACAGCACACAAAAAACAACTTAATCTTAACAATAGATAAATCATAAACAATGAGTCAGTTAGTCATGCCATAAATCATAGCACTGAGATACGTCAAATAGTTTAAATAATAAACAATTTCTTTATGAAGCTTCAATATTTCTAAATATCCCAAGGAAAAATAAAGTGCACTTATAATTCAAAGATGAAATAAAGGGTCAACAAAAAAAACTCAAAGTATTTCAACAGTTCACTCATAGCTGTATTGCGCAACACACATCAATAAACAATCAGATCTATTAAAAACAAAAAGGAACCATGGCTCCTAAGGCTGGAAAAGTCCCAGACAAAGTTCTATAATTAACCCAAAGCATAAACCAATGTATGACCAATACATTTACTGCTTGGGAAATCGCATTGCTTCTTGGTTGGGGAAAAGTTTCCGTCCGAATTAGTCAAAAGAAAAGAGAGTCTGAGTGAAGCCGAGGCGGGTCTGGGAATGAAAATATACTTTGACTCACCGATGAGAAGATGATTTGGGAGAGGATTGAGGGAATGTCCATCAGGTTAGGAGGTGTAAATCTGCAGTATTATTTAAGTTATCGGTACAATAAGGCATGAGTCAATAGATGGGAACAAACTTACCGAATTGAAAGAAGCTAAAATGATCTATGGTGAAGGCATCAACAGAGTAAATTAAGTCAGAACTCGTTGAGTGAAGCTCCACCTGCCAGCCTCCCTACATAAGCCTCCCTCAGTCTTCTATTCCCTGCAGGTTCGTCATCAGTCTCCACTCACTTCACGTCTGTCAGCATGGTCTGCCCTTGCCACCTCTGAGTTTCAACTGCTGGATTTACCTGTCTCATCTGTGTTTCAGCTGCTGGATTTATCTGCCACCTCTCTGCTCCAAGTAAGGCCTGTGTAACTGCTGGATTTACCTGCCACTTCTCTGCTTCTAGTGAGCCCTCTGTTTGCTGCTGGATTCTCCTGCCTTCTCTGTGCTTTGAGTAGGCCTCTGCTGGCTTCTGGATTATCCTGCTTCCTTGAGCTTCAAGTAAGGCCTCTGCTAACTGTCGGATTTTCCTGTCACCTCTGAGCTTCTATAGGCCTCTGTTGGCTGTTGGATTATCCTGCTTCCTCTGAGCTTCAAGCCTCTGCCAGCTGGTGGATTATCCTGCCTTCATCTGTGCCTCAAGTGAAGCCTCTGCCAGCTGCTGGGTTTCCGGCATCCTCTGTGCTTTAGCAGCCCAGCTCTCTAGAACTTTCTCTGGTCTGTCAGCTCCTGCTCACATCTACACCCCTGTTCCAGTACAGTCCTGCCTCTCTGGTTTCACCATTCAATACTCATCTTCCTTTTAATAAACTCTCAGTTGTCAAATTTTGTTAATGAACCTGAACACAACTACAACAGAGTTAAGTTTAAAAGTTTATTGTTATATAAACAAAAAAACGACCCACCCAGGGTGGGCGGAGGGAGGTACTGGACGGTGGGAACCAAAAAAAAAAAAATCCAAAAAACAGAAGAAACCAAAACACAAATCTATCCCAACAGGGTGAACAAAGGACAGTCTGGTTAGGCACTAGATGCCCAGGAGGAGGGACCTCTGGTGGGCGACCTCGGCGGCGGAGCAGCAGAGTCTGAAACAGGTGTCGCGGTGGGCGACCCCGACGAGGCAGAGTCAGACGTAGGCGTCGCGGTGGGCGACCCCGACGTGGCAGAGCTAGATGCGGGCGTCGTGGTGGGCGACCCCGACGTGGCAAAGTCAGAAACGGGCGTCGCGGTGGGCGACCCCGACGAGGCAGAGCTAGATGCTGGCGTCGCGATGGGCGACCCCGGTGCCGAAGTAGCAGAGTCTGATGTGGCCAGCGGTGGAAAAGTACCCTGGAAGACAAGCGGCTATCAACTAAGGGCGAAGCAGGGCCACAGGACACAGGTGTCACAGGACTACAGGCTACGGAGGTCGCAGGACTAAAGGCTACGGAGGTCGCAGGACTAAAGGCTACGGAGGTCGCAGGACTAGAGGCTACAGAGGTCACGTGGTGCTCTGCAACCACGGCAACAGGGAGTCCCGAGACGGACAGCGGTGCCAGAACCCCTGATGTAGTGGGCGAAGCTGGAGCAGTGTCTTCTGTGGCCGGCTGGGCAGAAACTGGGTCGTGGGCTGCAGGCTGAACAGGAACAGAGTCTTTTGCTGCCGGCTGGGCAGGAACAGAGTCTTTTGCTGCCGGCTGGGCAGGAACAGAGTCTTTTGCTGCCGGCTGAGCAGGATCTGGGTCTTTGGCTGCCGGCTGAGCAGGATCTGGGTCTTTGGCTGCCGGCTGAGCAGGATCTGGGTCTTTGGCTGCCGGCTGAGCAGGATCTGGGTCTTTGGCTGCCGGCTGAGCAGGATCTGGGTCTTTGGCTGCCGGCTGAGCAGGATCTGGGTCTTTGGCTGCGAGCTGAGCAGGATCTGGTTCTTTGGCTGTGAGCTGAGCAGGATCCGGGTCTTTGGCTGCGAGCTGAGCAGGATCTTAGGGAGCGTTGTGGCGGAAATCCTATGCCGGCGCGCTCGCCGTCTGCGCTGGGAGGAGCCGGGCGGCAAGGTTGAGGTTTCCGCCGACGATGAGGCAATGGGAGCTGAGGAAGAGACTACGGCGGGCTTAGCAGCAGCAGCGATCAGATCAGCAGACGCAGCAGGAGCAACTGACGTGGAGGAGACAGAGGCAGCAACGCTGGGAGCAGCAGCTAAAGGCTTCACCCGAGGAGTCAGCTGAGTGTCGTGGAGGTGGTGGCAGAGACGACGGGGAACGAGACGGCTTCTGCTCTGGCTCGCTGGGGCAACCGCAACGCCGTCGGACTGACTCACCAGGGACGTGGAGGTGACGTCAGCTCCAAGGGATCACAGCTGTGCCAACCAGCTTAGCCTCAGGTTGAGCAGTGGGTGTGTTCCGGCATCGACGAGCCTGGCGTCTCCGTCGAGAGGAGCCGTGCGGCGAGAGAGTGGTTGCTGCTAGTGATGAGGTTGTGGGGGCAGCATCGGCAGGAGTTACAGCAGCGGCAGGAACCGTAGCAGCAACAGGAGCGAGATGAGCTGGGGCTGGATCCGTGGCAGGAGCTGAGGCAGACTCGGCAACAGCAGCGGTGGAAGCGGCAGCAGTGGAGGATTGGGGAGGAGGTGTTCTGCCGAAGAGCTGAGCGAAAGCAGCCTTGTGTATCCACTCCAGCTCCTCCATCAGCCCCGTTGTTTCGAAGAGGGGAAGGAGCTCAGCCTGACTCTTCCACAGCTTCAGAACCTGAGCCACCGCGCCCAGCTGCCTCGAAGGTGGACTGAGCGAGGCGAGGATCTCCAAACAATCCCGGGACTGGGCTATGAGCTGTTCCGCTGCGCTGTTGGCCGAGAGCGGAGCAAGATCTCTCCCACCAGCTCCTGCATGGAGGCTCTGTGTGGGTGTCGGGTTCATGTGGTCGGTTCGTTCTGTCAAATTTTGTTATTGAACCCGAACACAACCACAACAGAGTTAAGTTTAACAGTTTATTGAAATTTGTGGATAGTGGAGGAAGGAACCAAGAGTCTGTGCTGAGCTGAAGCAGGAGGATGGTGAAAGCAGGAACTGGCAAGCAGGTTGGAACCAGAGCATGGAGGCAGCACAACCAGAAGCACAGCAGAATGGAGACTTGGACCCAGGCTTGACCAGCAGCACGACAGAATGGAGACTTGGAACCAGGCTTGACCAGCAGCACGACAGAACGGAGACTTGGAACCAGGTTGGACTCACAGCGCGACAGAATGAAGACTTGGAACCAGAACTACAGCAGGCTGGCGGAGAATGGATGAACTTCGGACTGGACGAGACTGGATGAGGTGAGCAGCAGAAACAGAGGTAGCAGGAAAACAGAACGAACCGACGAGGAATGACAGACTGCAGTGAGCTTAAGTAGTGAGGCTGACAGGTGTGGATGATTACTGAATTGGAGACTGGA
Organism: Fundulus heteroclitus; assembly: GCF_011125445.2. Lineage (NCBI taxonomy): Eukaryota > Metazoa > Chordata > Actinopteri > Cyprinodontiformes > Fundulidae > Fundulus > Fundulus heteroclitus. The sequence continues at coordinate 214,437 of NW_023396923.1, forward strand.
GCTGTATGGAAGGTGGAAAGTGCCTAGAGTCTGTGCATGATGCAGCAGACAGGCTGAATCATGACATCAGTAAATAGCTGTGTGTGTGTGGTGTGCATTCTGGGTTCATCAAAGAAAACTCATGACAATATCCATTGTTGTGCCAGTTCAGACGTGACAGAAAGCGGGTATCAATTCGGGACGTAACGGACTGCGTTACCCATGATGCAATGTGGTCAAAATGGCCACCAACTCATGTGGTCAAAATGGCCACCAACTCCCATCACGCAACACGGCAAAATGGCCGCCGATCAAGATAAGGTTGCTATGGTGATGGCTATAAAAGCCGATCACACACGACAATCTTCCTTCTTCCCTGGCTTTTAGCCAACCCGAGAAGACACAGCTGTTTCCGTTGGGGTGATCCCACGCCACGTGTTTGATTGCTCGCTGGACCGAGATTTTTCGACGCAACGGTTATTCCCTGCTTTGTATAACAGGAGGTCGACTAAAATAAGTACTTTTAAATTCCCTCTGATCAAAAGACTGAGAGACGCCGTATCTCCCAGTGATCGAAGAGGACCCCGCTTTGTCTGGCCAACAAAGCGACTGTGAACCCGGTGGAAGAAACGAAGGAGCTTTTTCCCCGTCCCGCTGCAGCCTGCGGACATCTGCGCTCGTCAAGGCGCGTCCAGAAAGCCACTACTCGGAGCGCTCCGGACCAGCCCCGAGGCATCTCAAAGTAACGGGGTCTCCCCTTTTATTTCTGTCTCACCAACAGGGTGTTTAGAAGTGCCTGGGCAGGCGTTAGAACTTTGTAGGTGTTGGTTAATGCTTTTATTCCACGACGCAGTTGGAATTATTTTGCTGAACATTTTCTTTGTATGTGCATGCATTTTACAATTGATTTTACTGTGTTGATTTGTGATCCATCAAGAACCCCGCCGTGGGTTACTGCTTCATTTCTTTTCATCTTTTTCCCTGCTTTCCCCCCTCTCTCTTTTCTCTTCTTCTTATCAATTTAATCTCTTTGTCCGAGCTCAAGTCGCGGGCTTTGCTTTAAACTCCCAGTTAGCTGCGCCCTCTCGAAGCGAAGCATTATCCCATCAGCGTAAGCGTGGTTACGTCATTAGGACCTCCCCTCATACGTCATCGTAGCAGCCATCTTGGGAGGGTGACGTGTATCTGAACTGTGAGTTAAGTTAAGATCTGCTAACCGCTCATTTTAATCCATTGTTTATTTTTGTTTTGTTCTTTATTTCCACATATATATTTTGCATGTTTTAGTTTAGTAATGAGTAAGAATTCCAAAGTTGTTGAATCAGAGAATTACTGTAACAGGGAATTGCTTTTGGTTCAAAAAACCAACGACTGCGGAATAGACATTGTTTTGTGTTCAGTCCAATTCACAGTTGCCTGGGTATTATGAATTCAGAGCTAACCTCCTTTGGAGTTAACATCTGATATTAATACAGAGACAATATCATTGGATGGTGATAAGGAATAAGGATTTAAACTCTAATTGCAGTTACATTGGGGTTCTCACAGCCTGCTGGATAAACCTCGTCGGCTAACAGTCCGACCTGATCATTTATTCCAGCATTAATGAGTTCATAACAGCAAATTAACTAATGCATTAGTGGTATAAATACTTACAAGCTTATAGCTAACATCACCACCATTTGAACTATATTTGTTATAGCGGAATTTTGAGTTGAATGAATTATTATTTAAATTATAATACCAAATTATAATTAATAATAATAATAAGCATATTCAACCAGCTTATGGCATAACACCATAATCAAACAGGTTTCTGGCATAACATCGGCTAATCATCACCTCAATTCTCACCCCCATACGGGTGATCAAAACATCACTTCTGTAAACCAGGCCAATAACGACCCTAACGACTCCCCATTTCAGAGGCGTGGACCAGTTTCGGTTCAGTTTGCAAGCCAACAACGACCTTAACGAGTCCCCATTACCAAGGGGGTAGACCTGTTTCAGTTTAATTTGCATGTTATCTAAGCCATCACAAGACCTTTGTTGGGCAGTACTATGAAGCTTGCTATTCCACACTACTCCAGACATTTTGAATTGAGAAAGCTTTCCGGATAGGAAGCGAAACGTCTTCAAACTTCAGAAAACAAGTCCAGTTGTTTTGTTTTTTTAACTTTTTGGGAATGACCATGACCTGGATGACATTCAGCATACAAATGCTTTTACACTGAGAACAAGGCAGACACAGGTGGGCTATGTTTATTAAACCATCAGGCATTTGGTTGCAATTGATTTTATTTAAGGATATCAGCAAAAAAGAGGGCTGAATACAAATATTTGACACACGTTTTCAATTAGTATTTGTAAAAATCTAGGAAAAATTTAAATTTCCTTTCCTTTTTACAATTAGGTGCTAGTGTATATTAGTCCATCGCTTTAAAATGAATAGAAAATACATTGATGTTTGTGGGGACATAGTAAAACGTTCAAGAGGTGTGAATACTTTTGCGAGGGGCTGAATCTAGGTATAACAGGAAGGATATTTTAATTGCTTTTATTTTTTCTTTAACCAAGAACTCAAATATAATTTTGCTTTGAATTATTGAGCTGAATTAATCTTTTCATCCTCACAATGCATTAAATGCAGAAAAAGACAAGCATGACCCAGCTTTTTTTAGGAGTCAAATTTGCACGACAACATGCAAACAAGCCCCTAGCAGCCGTCTATTGAGCTCTATTGAACTGAAATTTGAGCCTGATATTGACCAACAGTGCTTAAATAAACTTTAGACAGGATCATACCTGTTTGGGGGGGATAACTCCCCATCTGCAAACAAGGCAAAACAGAAAAGCTCTGGTTATGTAAGCCACTTAGTGATGACACAAATGCACAAAGAAACTTTCTGTTCTCCGGCTTTGAATGATGAGTGGAAAGAGTTGACTTCTGAGCAGTAAATTCAGTGTGAGAACTTCACCACTAAGCTCCGCCATGCAGAGGAGCTGCAAATTGTGTAATCTTCCTGTTTTGGCCACATCTGTGTTTTTCTGCTCTTCAATCTCGGCCTGATCAACAGCACAGGAGGGCCGCTTTGTGTTTTTGTTAATTCCAACATCTGTTGGCTGAATATAGCACAGAGAAAGGGAGTTCTCATGTCTAAGGGACAAATCACAGACCCAGACGAAGACCCCTCACCTAATGGATGTTTATCCAGATGGATGTTATTTAGATCACCAGTGCCAAACTGGACGTCAATATCTTTTTGTCCAACAACACAAACTAAAAGGGAACAACTTGAGCTGCAATTGGGTTAAGAATTAAATTAAACCTGTTTTTTAGTGCAATGGAGCCAGAAGAAGATGGAAAAATAAAAATGTATCTTATTTTATTCTGGGTCAGCAAGGGTCCCATTAGCATTTAACTGAATTATTTTATTGAAGATAGGCTCAGTCTGCATGCAGACTGAGCCTATCTTCTCCTCTGATGCCAGTAAACACAGGTGGACTGTTTCTGTAACATCTTTGTATAAGCCCACCTGGGTAGTTTTAACAGATGAGCTACAGGATAGAAAACAGAAAACGGTTTGAGATTTTTCAAAGATCAGCATAAGCGCACAGCCATTTTAACTCATATAACAGCCCTGCTGTAAAGCAGCTGGAGCCTCACTTGCCCGACTTGATCAGTTAAGGCATGTTGCAGTGCATAAATGCGACTTCTTACTTAGGTCACATTCAAGGAGAGTTTTTTTTTTTGGTTGGTGTAGAAACCAATACGTGATAAGAGGCTTAGGGATTTGCTGCAAAAGGGGCATCCTGTTGGTTTGGAGGCGAATGTAGTTGTTGATTCAGAGAAGGCTGTTGTGCCAGGGTTTGTTGATAGATGTTACGCTGGAGACCAGGCGGGCAGAGAACCTCTCGATTAGAAGGAGTGACATAGGTGACACCATTCAAGCTTTCTCCTGCCTGTATTCCAGGCCAATGGGGCGCAGCAGAGGGGAAGGCATATTTCCGCTGAAGAGGCCTGCATTTGTTGTCTAACAGGCGTCATTGCAGTTCGTAGTCCTTTCCTTATGAACATGTTTGCCAGCCTATCCATCTTGTCTGCCACTGAACAGGGGACCACATCACCCATTAGGTACAGCATGTCCTGGTAGCTCCATAGTTTGTACTTGCCACCTCTGATTGATCTTGGCCAGGCCATGCCAGGAAAGGTGCTTCCTGACCATCTCCCCGATCTGCCTGTCAGAGAACTGTGCCACGGGCTTCCTCAACTATGGATCTCCTCGCCGCCTGGAACAGCGATTGTGGGATTGCTCTTAACCCATTTCCTGAGTGACAGGCTTGGTGATTTGCCGGTTTTGATGTCACCTGAATGAATTGTCTGAGTTTTTGGGTAAACCTTCTTCAAAATACTTAATAACATTGCTGTCATTATGTCCTCCTGATTGCAATACACCTGTGTGTAATTTGAGCCAATTTAAGTGGGTATAAATGCTGGAGGGACCTAACTTATTCCTCAGCAGAAACAGCAATGTTTACTACATTTTAACAAAGAGTTTTGTAAGATTTTTGATTATGTTAGTGGAGTTTTTCCACTATTGTAACAATTTCTATAATTATCCATGTGTTCAAATGTGTTGGGGAAAAAGAACAAATCTAAACTTTCCTGGGATTGTATCGAGCGTACACTTGTCGACATCATCACTCTACACGTCTATTGTGCCTTTCTAGTTTACAGTTTAGACTGTGTTACCCCAATCAGCCCAAAAGGTGAAAAACAATGGCATTAACTATACTTACACAAAGGTTTACCTTTGTTATCTGTGATAACGTTCATTTCCTCCTACACATTTAGGTTTTTTAGGACACCGAGCTAGTGAACCTGACAGGTTTCTTCTTTTTGCTCTGATTTGATCAAGCAGTGTCTTTATCACAACAATTTTTACAGCTACATACCCAACAGCTGGAACTTTCCACGGCCTGACAGTGTCACTGTCATTTTAGTTTCCTCTGTCCTTTAAGTACCCAATTCTTTTAACTACTGATGATGAGGAAGAAGATTTTCCGCAATTTAGTTCTTTACCAGTAAATGTTTTCATCACCACATCTTGTTAGGTTTTCACAACCACCAAGAGCTCCTTTGTGGATCATTGGTACCCTACTTTGTGCCCCTCATACTGGGGGCAGAACACAATGCAACAAAGCCCCCTGCATAATTTCCAGATTCTTCCACTTCTCTGCTCCAGCTATTAATTTCTAAGGCCCGTTACGCAAGTTATTATGCAACGGGTTTTTTCATTGTGTTCTTTCAGGCTCCCTGCTCGTTGTTGGTTCCGGGTGCAGGTTTTCATTTGTTGAAGCTGCTGTTGACATTCACATGCTCCCCTCTGGTCCTGCTCTGCTTTTAGGGTCTGGCCCCGTTGAACCAACCGGCCAGGGTTGGAGAGGACCACCAACACAACGCACACACTTGTCCCAAAAAGTTGGCAGAAAAATAGGGAACACGTGCAGTTTGTCAGACATCGCTCTGCATGGGTTATCGTGACAGCAGAAACATTTTTGTTTTGGAACAGATGAATGACTTAAAGGCCATCTGGTGGGATATATCTTCAGTCTATTTTTTCATTGTTTGGGTAATCCAAGTTTAGAACAATCGCCGAATGTCACCATGATTTAAGTGAAGATTTTCTCAAGTGTAATATTGGTGGAAATATTTTTGTATTTTAAACACAGTTCAATATTTTTGGGTTTTTGAACACTTGATGTCCTAAATAAGAATTAATGAGTTATGGTAATAGCATACTAAACCTAAACAGGCAAAATATGAAAGACCTTTGGCCACTCTGGGTCACATTACACATAATGAGGCAAAAACTGACAAATTTTTTTTTTCAATGTTCCACATTGTTTGAACAAACTACATTATAACTCTCTTTACATCCATTTTCTAGAGAAATTACCAGGGACACTTTTCTTTTAGAACATGGAGAGCACAAACAAAGCAGCACTGGGAGAAAATACATTCAACTGAGAAAGACGGCTGAAACTACACACCTAGTTACACCCCCAACAACTAGACTGAAAGTAATTGTGCTAGGCAGTTCATTGGCAGTAGATAACCAATGTACATGCACAGGGCTGGAATTAGGAGGATGTAACCGCCTGGGCTGCAGCCAGTTTTGGCCTCAGGTTATTTCTGAAGAGATGCACCCCAAACTGGCGAAGGGCAAACTGAGCAGCACCTTTTCTCAAAATATATTAATATAATATAATAATATAAAATATAATAATAATATTCTTCCATGCAAAAAATGACATGAAACGTTTTTACCAACCGTCTCTCTTGGTTGTGATGCAACACAAAATTACTGAAATTCAAACAAGGAGGTGTGGATAATGCACTTCAGTCTTGCTGTTACATCTTACTTGGCTGGTATTTGGCCACAAGTGTGTCATAATTCTCAAATACTTAGGGATTGTTTAAGTTTGTCACAAATCTAGTAAATGAGAGCTCCTCACCTGATATGGGCCCTCTGAGGTTTAGCATCCTAATTGCTTAGGTAGAAGGTATGTGGATGACGGGTCCGGTAATGGCGGCTTGCTGAGAGGACATGCTTGCAAGTTATCCAACTTCACTTCCAAGGTGAGCGCTGAAGCTAGTGGTGACAATTCCGAGGCTATTGTCACCACTAGCCACTTGCCTAGTTGCACCATCAAGTGCAGACCGGGCAATGGAGGAGGACAGTTGCAAATTCAATGAGAAGGAAAAGACGGTCAAAGCAGGTTCAGACACAATACTGGTTGCAATTACAAGTTTGAACTCCAAACTAGATGGTATTCAGTCAGCAATAGAGAGTGTGAAAAAAAGATGTTAATGAGTGTGTCGAGTGGGTCGGTGAGGGCGAGGTCCGGATATCTACAACAAAGGGTAGTATCACCAGTCTACAATCCCCGGGTTCAGGCCCTTCAAAATAAAAATAAAGATCTTGCGGGGAAAGTGCTGGGTCGATCTAATCTGAGACTGGTTAATTTACCCGAGGGAGCGGAGGGAGAGGATAAGTGTGCCTTCCTGGAAAAGTGGCTGGCGGAGGCTCTGAGCCTAGCACCATTACACACCTCTCTGACACGGGAAAGAGCGCATCGGAATGGGGAGGGGGTGTACTGAGCCGGGCACCCCTCTTTTTGGCCATCCCAGTTTTAAACACACTTAAGAACAACATGCAACAACACGACATTTGAGCAGGCAGAGGTAGGCTCGGGGTCTTCTTCACACCCCTGAAGTTCTGGGCCTGGAGGAGGAGAGGGCCACATGGTCTGGGTGTTCTTGGCCGGGGCTGGTTAACCCTCTGGGGTGGCGGTGCCTGGTCCTGGGAATATAGGGAATGTAGGATATGTGTTGAATTTGTGTATTGCATCCCCCCTTTTTTTGTAGGAATGTTTGCATGTGAGGGCACTGGGGGGGGGGGGGGGGGGGGGGGGGGGGGGGGCGAGTGAATGTGACTGTACGTAGTTTTCTGTTTGTTTATTTGTCAGGTCGGGTTTGTACTGCCCCCTCTCCCGGGACATCTCAGGTCTCCACAAAGTGAGGAACCCATCCCCCCATCCTGCTCCCTTCCACTGGCTGATGCCTTGGCCCACTGGTGCATTGGTGGTCCTTGGTGTCAGGGGCTGGGTGCTCAGGCGGACGCCGGCTTGCTCCTGGCAGCTGCTTGGAGGGTCCCTGGGGCCCATGGCTGGATCCGCTCTGGCGTAGCTGGCTGCAGGCAGAGCCCATGGGCTCGTCCCCGCGGCTCCCAGGGGGTTTGGCATTGTGGCTGTTGGATGGTTAGCTGGGGCCCTTCTCTCCTCTTCCCTCGGATGGAAGAGCCAGCTTTTCCTTCGTTGTCCCCTCTTGAGCACCTTTGCTCTGGGGGTCTCTCTGACATCTGGGAATTCTGGTTCCCCTGGCGTCTGCCTCGGTGCTCTGGGGGAAAGTCTTTGGATGAGTCCTCTTCGCCCAGTCATCCGAGGAGTCGGACACTTTTTTTCTCTGCTCCCTGCTTGCTTGCATTTTCCTTTTTTCCTTTTTATCTCCTTTTTATCTCTTAGCCAAAACCGCAAAAAGTTGGATTTAGTTATTTTGTTTACCGTATTTTCCCGACTATAGAGCTCATGTCTATATAAGCCGCACCCATTACGTTTTAAAAAAAAACTAGAGAAGTACATATAAAAGCCGCACCAGGGTAAAAGCCGCTGATAACAACTGAAATGGTTACCGGTACCTCGTTTAACAGAACACAACTGAACAGATTAGTTTCGGAATGGTTCCTGTAGCACAAAAGTAAAAGTGCTGATCAAACAAAACAGAAAAGTTATTGATTGATTTATTCATCGTCCTCCTGCGCACTGAAACCACTGAAGTCATCTTCTTTAGTGTCGGACTTGAACAGCATCAGAAGAGCTTCATCACATAACTTTTCTGTGTGGATATCAGAGTTGCTCTGTGTCGCTGTCATCCCGGGGTGAAGCTGGCTCTGAAGCTGCAGTGCCCTCTTCACGCAGCAGTCCGGCCTTTCGGAACCCGTTGGTGATCGTAGATTCCTTCACGCTGCTCCACGCTGTTAGGATCCACTGACAGACATCAGAAAATGATGCTCTTCGCATGCGGCCAGTTTTTGTGAAGGATTTTTCGCCGCTCGTCATCCAAGCCTCCCATTCACTCCGGAGTGCTGCTTTAAACGCTCGATTCACACTGATGTACAGAGGTTGCAAAAACGTTGTTGTACCTCCAGGAATCACAGCAGGAATTGAGTTGGTTCTCTTGATGACAGCTTTCACTGAGTTGGTGATGTGGGCCCTGATACTGTCCAAAACAAGAAGCGCCTTTTTCGGGTGAAAAAATCCTCCTGGGCGCTTTCCGTAGCACTTCGTTAACCAGTCCTTCATTAGACTTTCTACCATCCATCCTTTCTGGTTGACTTTAACCACTATGTCCTTAGGGAGTTGGTCTTTCAGCATAGTTTTGCGCTTAAAAACGACCATCGGGGGAAGCTTCTTTCCAGAGGCGGTGCAGCCCAGGACGCAGGTGAAATGAGTTCTCTCATGTCCGGTGGTTTTCACTATAATGGATGATGCACCTGTCTTGTTTACGGTCCTGGTCAGAGGCAGATCAAATGTTAATGGCACTTCATCCATATTTATAATGTCGTCTGGTCCTATAGCGTTCTCCGCAATCTTTGTTTCAACAAATTGTCGGAAATTTGCAACTTTTTCCTGGTAGTCTGGGGGGCGTTGCTGACAGAGAGTTGTCCGCGCCCTAATGGACAGGTTCTTTTCTTCTCATGAATCGGAAACACCAAGACGGTCCTCCGTTGAAATCCTTAATACTCATTTCAAGGGCGACTGATTTGGCTTTCACCCGGATTTGCACGGTGGATACACCTCGGCCACCTGCTCTCTGAGTGTTAACCCAGTCCTCAAGAACATTTTCAAGTTCAGGCCACCTGCTTTTATGTCCTCTGAAAGCCTTTCTAGTTTTTTTACATTGGATGAGTTCTTCCCGCTGCCGTCTCCAGCGCCGAACCATGGATTCATTCACGTCAAGTTTACGTGCGGCAGCTCTATTTCCTTCCTGTACTACCAGATCGATGGCCTTCAACTTAAAAGCGGCATCATACGAACTTCTTCGTGTGGTTTCCATGATGAGTGGGTATGGCTTTGAACAAAATTCTCCGTCGTGCCTGCTGCTTACAAGTGCTAAATAAAAATTAGCGCTATCTTCTTCTTTGATTCCCAACTTTGACTTCCCTACCGTCTCGTTTTTTTTTAACTTTCTGCTAATGCGCCCCCTGGCGGGTTACGGAAAATCCACAGAAAAGCCGCACCACATTATAAACCCCATGGTTCGAAGCATGGGGAAAACGTAGCGGCTTATAGTCGGGAAAATACGGTATTTTCTTTTATTTATTTTTGATTTTGATTTTGGAAAGGGCCAAGGACCCTGATATTATGCAATGGATCTGTAAGTGGGATTAAACATTTCTGCAACAAGAAAAACACAGAGTTGTTGAATTATAACTATTCAAAACTCATAATACAAGCTGAAGCCCTGGGCGACGTCACCCGGATAAGAAAATCAGAAGTATTGAAAGAGGATTACATTCGTCTGTTGAATTTAGTTGATGGCCTTAATGTCAAGGTGTTTCTTAGCGGCCCTTATGCGCCCGTTAATTGTGGAGATAAGATTTTTTCCAGAATTCTGATGCTAAACAAATGGCCGGAAAAAACATGCAAACAAACAACTGTAACCTTCATAGACAACTTTAACATCTTTTGGGAGAGTTCAGAGACAATGGTTTCCATGTAAATAGGTCAGGTGTAAAACAGCTGATTTCAAACATCTTTTATTCTGTGAACCATGAAACATCAGCTTTGTCCCAAAACAAAGCTCAACCAGTGCCAAAACAAATGATAAGCCCAGTACAGCCCGAACAAGCCAAGATAAAGATGGCCAGAAAGATGACACAGAAAGAGGCTTCGTCAGAACTACAGGAGGATTCGTCCCAGATCTCAGCACGACAAAGAGAGGACCAAAAACCTCCATCGTCACGAACACCGGTCCAGACTGCACCCGCCTCCCATTCTTCTCCACAAAGCCCAGAAGTTCCTTTTCTGGAATTTTCTCATGAACATGAACAAAGTATTTAAGATTGACCTAGGTGACATCATCTCCACATAGCCATTCTGCTGTGACTAAACCAGCATTTTCCAAAGGAGCCTGTTGTGCAATTATACACTGTTTAAAGTTATTTAATGTTTCATAAATAACTGTCTGTCTGTTAAGTATTGTCTGGTGATGATCAGCTCTTAAGCTGATATCAAGACAATGGTTGAAAGGGGTGAATTCGAGCACTAGCGATCTTTTTAACAGCAAAACCTGCACACACATAGAATAAAGGAGTGACAGCTTCTTTTCAAGTTCAAGAATTTAATAACAGAAATAAAATGAACATCCAGAGAACATCACTATGTAATGCTGTTTACCTGAATTAACACAATATTTCGACTAATAAATACTCTCTACTAGGCTAGTGAAACTTAACTAAACTACTAAGCAAAATGAAGATAAAAGAAGCTAAGCTAAGGAACTATTTACATGCAAAAACAAACAAAAGACAAACAAGAGTGGTTGATCATGATCAGAATAACTCAGTGAATCCTTGTTCACTGAAAGTCTGATTCCAAAAACATAGAATGGAGTTAAACATTTGCCATGTATTTCAATCCATTCACAATGCAAAGCCCAAGTTAAACAAAACATTATTTCTTGAAATAATATTCTGAGGACCGGTTTGTCCTGTAAAATCATTTAAACCCTTACGATCGAGTCTGTTAATGCGATTCCCCCTCCGGGCATCTGGGGTCGCTGTGGCAACTCGGTGGCTAAGAGGTTACAACATAAAGTTGCCAAAATTGCCTTGAAAACCGGCATTAATATACCATATTGATGCGGGAATAAGGCAGATAACACCATCGGAGGATGGCGAAGCAGAACAGTTACACTTTATGCTTTAAAACAAACTCCTTTTGAAATTTCTCCAAAACCGGATGTTAGCAAGGCTAATAGCAGTTTGGCTAGCGCGAGCTACCGGTTAGCCCTTTTGTTCTAAACACCATGGGTCACAAAGGTTTACAAATCGTTTCCCAATAAACCTTTTAACTTTACCCTCATCTCGCTGCCCAACCTGTTGATGCCTCATATGTGAGTTTTGTCCACTTTGGCCGTTCCAGGAAGAAGCGTTGAAGGAGGAAGTGGTTGGCTAGCGTTAGCCACCACGTGGTTGGGTCGGAAGCCTGGTGTCCTGGAGACCGTCCTTGCCTCATTCTCTGACCGGTTTCAGTCCGATTTGAGCAGGGGTTTTCCTCAGCATCCAGCTTTCAGCTCCATTGGGGTTCGCTTCCCTGAGGAAAAATACACAGAGCTGTTTCGCATGCAGGATCCTGGGTCTTCCCCTGGGCCTCCTCCCGGGGGACGTGCCCAGAACACCTCACCAGGGAGGCGTCCAGGAGGCATCCTGACCAGATGCACGAGCCACCTCAACTGGCTCCTCTCGACATGAAGGAGCAGTGGCTCTACTCTGAGTCCTCCCCGGATGACTGAGCTCCTCACCCTATCTCTAAGGGTGAGCTCACACACACTATGGAGAAAACTCATTTCGGCTGCTTGTATCCGGGATCTCGTTCTTTCGGTCATGACCCAAAGCTCGTGACCATAGATGAGGGTAGGAACGTAGATCGACCGGTAAATCGAGAGCTTCTCCTTTTGGCTCAGCTCTCTCTTCACCACAACGGACCGGTACAGCGCCCGCTTCACAGCAGACGCTGCACCAAGCCGCCTGTCGATCTCCCGCTCCATCTTCCCCTCATTCGTGAACAAGACCCCAAGATACTTGAACTTCTCCACTAGAAGATGGCTCTTGGGACTTTCCTTTTTTAAAAAGCTTATAGTTAGAGTGGCTCATGTTACCCTGAGCTACCTCTATAGTTATGCTGCTATAGGTTTAGGCTACTGCAGGACATCAGGGTCTATTGTTCTTTAATTTTGAATGACTGTTGTCATTTCAGCTTTTAACTTTTTGATTTTTCTTTTTTCTTCATAGTAGGTACACCTGGTCTGGCGTTCTGTTAGCTGTGGCATCATCCAGGGAAGACAGATCACCCGCTATTACCATCTAATGTAGAACAGATTACCAGATCAATGTGTGCTTCTGGGCTTTTTTGTCTGTCTTGTTGTGTCTCTTCTCTCTCTTTTGTAACCCCGTCGGTCAAGGCAGATTACCATTCATACTGAGCCCGGTTCTGCTAGAGGTTTTTCCTTCCTGTTAATGGGGAGTTTTTCTTTCTGCTGTCACTTCATGCTTGATCAGTATGAGGGATTGCTGCAAAGCCATGTAGAATGCAAACGACTCTCTCTGTGGCTCTACGCTTCTTTAGGAGTGAATGCTGCTTGTTACGACTTTGATGCAATCAACTGGTTCCCTTATATAGGAATTTCTTTTACCAATCTGGATAATCAGACTTAATATGTATAATCTGATTGATTTTGACATTGTAAACTGCCTTTAGATGACATGCAGGCATGGACTGGTAATTGGGCGTACCGGGCATTTTCCCGGTGGGCCGACGTGCTGCTTGGGCCGGCAGACCAGACATGTATATTAATAATATGTAACATTATTATTATTATTATTATTTTATATATCTGCCTCGTTATATTTGCATAATGCATGAAGAAAAATAAAATCAGCAGTGCAAGAGTCTGTTCCGATCATCCGGCCCTTACCACAGGCTACTGCAGCCCATTGGTTATCATCCCTGACAGTCTAAAGGGCTAGGCCAATCATAAAGTAGAAAAACACCTTCACGCTCCATGTGGAACTTTGTGCAGCGGTGTTCACAGTAGAAATGGATAAGAAACGCAAGGGAGGCGCAGAGAAACTGCACGAAAAAAAGAAATGAGTTCTTCAAACGGACGCTGCGAAATGTGTCAAACTGACTGACATGTTCCCAACAGCAGGCCCTTCATCTGCTCCGGTGTCTGTTGTAAAATATGGTGGTGGTGGTTGTAGTCAGTGACGTGCGGTAGGGTTCATAGCTGGTGAGGCACTGACGTCCTCAGAGTCAGATTTACAAATATATACACTCTACAGAGTAGACTCGTTGCAAAGTGCTGAAGGAGACTGATTGAGACAAATAAATTCACCAAGATACATGGAAAAATATTGATTCTTTGATGAAAAAAAATTGTCATTTGATTGGTAACAGTTTATGAGTTATGATGGATTTCTGCATTTGTAACATTCTAAAACTATAACCCACATTATGCACATTTTATCACAAAAACAAAACATGAATAAGCATCGCTCGTGCAAGACCGCGAGAGTCTGCCTTGCTTTACGGCGAGAACTCCATTTGTTTTTGCCCTGCCATTCACTATATGCACGCGCGAAAGCAACAACAAAGAACCGCGTGTTAACGTCAAATAAACATGCAAGCATATCGAGTTTTTTTATTTTTATTATTATTATTATTTTTTTAATTTTTTTTATTTTATGTTGGCGAGGCGGTAACGTGAGTTTGGCGAGGCGGCCGCCTCGCCAAGATAGCGCTGCAGGAAACCCTGATGTTCATACTTTCACTTTGTTAGTCATTGTTTGTACTGCCGTTTTTTCTACTTTTCGTTGCGTTCGCCTGTCTGCTAAGCTCAAAACAACCGCGCCTGGCTTGACGGAGAAACCAGAACAGCTGAGCATCTTTATGACAGTGCACTTTTACTTTCTCCCTCTGGGGGGAGCCTCGCTGGAAAATCAACCCCGGTTGCATAGTATACCTTTAACTCAGCATGTTAAACAGCCAACACACAAACAGGGACATATTTTAGACTTGATCATCACGAAAGGTCTAAAGATTTCTAAGGTCAATGTAACTGATGTTGCCCTATCTGATCACTTTTCTGTTACCTTTGAAAGCATAATTTCCAGTGACTCATTTAGCCAAATGGGCATCATAAGAAAACGCACCATTAAGGACAATGCCACAGAAACCTTTATTCAAGCTTACTCTGCTACTTCAACCTTGGGCTGCAACTCAGTAGATGAGCTAGTAGATAACTTTCATTCTAAAGTCTCAGACATCTTTGACTGCATTGCTCCAGTTAAAGCGAAGGTTCTTTCTTGGAAGAAAAAATCTCCGTGGAGAAATGCTCCACCAGGGCCTGCAATGAATTTGCTAACTTCTTTACTGAGAAAATCCTAAAATTAGAGGATCACTTTGTACTTCCATATCAACACCAGAGCCAATGCTGTATTCAGCTGGAACTATTTCTGACAAAATGTCCCAATTCAGCCAAATAAACCACAAAAGCTTAGAGGAGATCATTCAGCAGCTAAGTTCCTCTTCCTGCTGCCTTGATGTTCAACCCACAGCTTTTTTTAAAGAAAGTTTTACCTGTCATAGCGTCTGATTTGACTCAGATAATAAACACCTCCCTTCTGTCAGGTGTTTTCTATGAAGGTTCTTTTGTTCCAAAACGATTTGTGCATTGTAAGCATGAATTTGAAGTTGTAGAGGGAGTTAAATTCTAAGTTTTGTATTTGTATAATAAAAAAAAATCTCAAGTACAATTTTTTTTTACACCTGTTCAAATTTTAAGTACAAGTACACAAATTGTGTTCTGTGAGTTGCAAATCAAAAACCTCTTACATTCTCAGTTTTGCTCCAAATGGTCCAGAACTATTGTTGAAAAACTATTTGTGCATTGTAACTTTGGTGTTTTGTAATTGTAGATTTTTTTTAATCTGTCACAAGTACAAAATAAAGTTACACCTCTTCAAATTCTTGAGTACAAGTACACAAATTGTGTTCTGTGAGATCAGAAAAATTCAACATTTAGTTTATACTATGTGTCTATGAAATTCTTTATGGTAAAAGTCTTGAAAGTTAAAGGTGATGGTTAAGGAAGGCTTGAGCCATAATTTGTTTAACATTACCCAGTCATTAACATCCTTTGTGATGGTGAGCCAATATTATTATTATTATTATTATTATTATTATTATTATTATTATTATTATTAGAAATGCATATTTTATTTTAACATTTTAAATAAATATTTTTACTTTGACTGTAAGGTACCTGCCAGAATAAAAAATAACAACATAATCATCTTAAATGTGTAATATATTCTAGATTGGACTTGAAATTGAAAACACTGCTTTCCAAGAGAAAAAACATTTTTATTATTCTTTTTTAAATATTAAATTGAAAAAATGTTAAACTTATAGAATACATAAATATATAATAAATACATTATTTCTGGCTAGTTTATTTAACTTAAATTTACGCTGCAATTTTTTTTTACCTCTGAATAGAAAAGGTGGACACATCCTTTTTGTTATTTTATTATGTTTTTTTCTGGAATAAAAATCCACATCTTTGGTAAATATACCCTTTTGAATGAAAAAATGCAGGTCACGAAAGATTACAAACGAATCCATTGCATGATCAAAACTGTGGGAGTGCACAGTTAAGTACAGAGAAAATCAAATATTTAAATAAATTTAAATGTATACACTGTATGACAGTGAGAGCTGCGTTCTTCACAGGCATTTGTGTGCCTTCGAAGAACGCAGCACATGGCAACATGGCAACATGGCAGTACCAACCGTATTTCCGGTTGGTACAGACTGACCGAGCAGGCAGCGCCCCGTGCTGTCTGATCAAGGGTACTACCCACAATACCCTTGATCAGACAGCAGGGGGCGCCATCAGACAGCAGGGGGCCCATATTAAACAGGATCCAGAGTTTCCTTTTTTCACCTCAGGAATATCGTCACAATTAGAAACATTCTGTCCAGGAGTGATGCTGAAAAACTAGTCCATGCATTTGTTACTTTAAGGCTGGTGTCATGGTTTAGGTTTTGTCTGCCTTTAGTGTGCAATTCACTCAGCCCTCCCTCGCTCTGCTCCATACACTAATTAGCCTTAACTCCCCGTCACCTGTCAGGCAGCAATTAATCCTGATCTGCCATCACCTGTTTCCACCGCTTTATAAGACTCACCTCTTTCTGTTCCCGTCGCCGGTCCATAGCGTTCACTCCCGCTCAGTCTCTGCCAGTATTCTTGTCAGCTCCGTTTTTGTTACCGTCAGCCTGAAGACTCCTTTCAACCTGGTTTTTGTTACAGTCAGCCCATAGACTTTCCGTCAGTTTGTTTTCTCCAGAACACGGCTCAGACGTTCAGCTCTCCGGTGCGCGGCTCAGACGTTCAGCTTTACAGTGCACGGCTCCGATGTTCAGCTCTCCAGTGCACGGCTCTGATGTTCAGCTTTCCACTGCACGGTTCAGACGTTCTGCTCTCCAGTGCTCGGCTCTGATGCTCAGTTCTCCAGCGCTCGGTTCAGATGTTCTGCTCTCCAGTGCTCGGCTCAGATGTTCTGCTCTCCAGTGTTCGGCTCCAGAGTTCCTCCCGGTCAGTCTCTCCACACGCCTCCTGCCGGCCAGCTTCTGCACCCTACACCTCCGTCTGTTGAAAGATTCTGGTCTCATCATCCATCTTCCACACCATTCAATAAAACTCACTCATAAGAACTGACTCTGTGTGTGCGTGCTGTGTCCGGGTTCATCCCAGAAAAATATCCTAACATTATGGACCGGCCAAGGGATGAACCCGAGCACGCACAGAGCCTGGTGTAGAAGCTGGTAGGATCTGCCTCGCCTCCGGTTCATCTAGCCTGGGTCGCCGTACGGCGACGCCTCGCCTCTGTTTCGTCTCGCATGGTCGCGGAGTTGCGACGTCACGCTTCCGGTTTGTCTGCCAGGGTCGCATCCGCGACGCCCCGCCTCTGACTCTGATTCCTGGATCGCCTTTCGCGAGGTCCGCCTCCCACGCTGCGCAGCAATTAAAAGACGGCGCTCCTCGTCGTCGCTGCCCAGCGTTAACTTTTGCTGCTGCCCAGCATATTAAGACTTTGCTGCCCAGCGCCTTCTGGTTTTTGTTTAGAGTTATTTTTTGGTGTTGTGTTTTGAGTTACCTAACGTTCCTTAGTTCTTCAGTGTTTTCTTTGATTTCTTAGAGTTCTTAGGTTTGGTTTGTTGTGTTCTAGTTCTGCTTTAGTTTCTAGTCTTTTTGTATATTTTTACTGTTTTAGAAGAATTATTTCCACCTTCTGTTCTTTTGTTTAGGCTCAACCTTAGTTTTTGGTTTACTTAGGATTTTTTTTGGGATTTATGTTGCTTTTGAGTATTTGAGTTTTATTTAGCTTTTGTTTATCCAGTTTGGTTCTATTTTTTTAGATTAGTTTTCTGAGTTTTTGTTTTTGAGTTCCAGTTTTTACCTTAGACTTCCTGTTTTGATTTTTCAGTTTTAGACCCTGTAGTTCCTGTCCTAGTTCTAGTTTCGTAGCCCTGTAGTTTCGTCTAGCACCTGTAGTCCCAGTCTAGCCCCTGTAGTTTCTGTCCTAGCCCTGTAGTTCTAGTCTTGTTCTGTATTTGTTTTTTTAATTTAGTTTTGTTTGTCTTTATTTTTCCCCCCCTTAGTATTTATGTGTCTGGGTTCCTGCGCCATCTGGGTTCCTGCGCTGTATGGGTTCCTGCATTGGATGGAGTCCAGCGCTCTTAAAGGTCCCTGTGCTCTCTAAGGTCCCTGCGCTTTCTAGGTCCCTACACCCTTCTCCTGTTTTCTTTGTATGTTTCTGCCCTGTTTAGGTTAGTTTAGTTCCCTTCCGTAGTTGTTTTGTTCTGTCTTGCCCTAGTGTCTCTGTTCTGTTCCCCTAGCCCTCTTTGTTCTTGTTGTTCCCTTGTTTAGGCGCCGCCAGAGCCCTCCGGCGCTCCCATGTTGCTGGCTGAGCCCTCTGGTGCACCGACCTGTCGCTGCCCAGCGCACGCAGGTCGCCGCCAGAGCCCTCCGGTGCTTAAGTCGCTGTCTGTGCCCTCTGGCGCACTTGGCCTGTTGCTGCCTAGCTCACCCTCTAGTTCCCTGGTGTTTAGGTCTTGGTTTCCTGGCATTTAGATTTAGTGTTCCCCGGCGGGTTTAGACGCCCTTTGTTCTCGGTTCCCCGGCGTGTTTAGACGCCCTTTGTTCTCGGTTCCCCGGCGTATTAGGACGCCTTCTGTTCTCGGTTCCCTGCTGTGTTAGAACACCCTCTAGTTCCTGGCGTTTAGACTTCTTGGTCCTCTGGCGTGTTAGGACGCCTTCTGTCTTGGGTTTCTAGGTTCCCGGCGTGTTAGGACGCCCTCTGATTCTCGGTTCCCCGGCGTGTTAGGACGCCCTCTTTTCTCGGTTCCCCGGCGTGTTAGTACGCCCTCCGTTCTTGTTCCCTGGTGTTTTAGATCTTCCTGTTTCCCTTGTGCCCCGGCGTTCCCTTTGCGCCCCGGCAATCTTCTTCCTTGTGCCCCGGCGTTCCCTTTGCGCCCCGGCAATCTCCTTCCTTGCGCCCCGGCGTTTTTCCTCGCGTCCCGGTGTTCTTTTTCCTTGCGCCCCGGTGTTCTCCCCACGCCCTGGCGTTCTTTTCCCCAAGCCCCGGTGTTTCCCTCACGCCCCGGCGGGTGTCCCTCTGGCGTTGTCGTACGCCTGTTCTTCCCTCTGGCGTTGTCGTACGCCTGTTCTTCCCTCTGGCGTTGTCGTACGCCTGTTCTTCCCTTTGGCGTTGAGTACGCCCGTTCCTTCCCTTTGGCGTTAAGTACGCCCGTTCCTTCCCTTTGGCATTAAGTACGCCTGTTCTTCCCTTTGGCGTTAAATACGCCCGTTCCTTCCCCTTGGCGTTTCCATACGCCCGTTCCTTCCCCTTGGCATTTCCATACGCCCGTTCCTTCCCCTTGGCGTTTCCATACGCCCGTTCCTTGGCGTTTCCATACGCCCGATCCTTGGCGTTTCCATCAACCCGTTCCTTGGCGTTTCCATACGCCCGATCCTTGGCGTTTTCATACGCCCGTTCCTTCCCCTTGGCGTTGTGTACGCCCGTTCCTTCCCTTTTGGCGTTGTGTACGCCCGTTCCTTCCCTTTTGGCATTGTGTACGCCCGTTCCTTCCCTTTTGGCATTGTGTACGCCCGTTCCTTCCCTTTGGCGTTGTGTACGCCCGTTCCTTCCCTTTGGCGTTGTGTACGCCCGATCCTTCCCTTTGGCGTTGTGTACGCCCGATCCTTCCCTTTGGCGTTGTGTACGCCCGATCCTTCCCTTTGGCGTTGTGTTGCGCCCGATCCTTCCCTTTGGCGTTGTGTTGCGCCCGTTCCTTCCCTTTGGCGCTGTGTTGCGCCCGATCCTTCCCTTTGGCGTTGTGTACGCCCGATCCTTCCCTTTGGCGTTGTGTTGCGCCTGATCCTTCCCTTTGGCGTTGTGTTGCGCCCGTTCCTTTCCTTTGGCGCTGTGTTGCGCCCGTTCCTTCCCTTTGGCGCTGTCGTGCGCCCGTTCCTTTCCTTTGGCGCTGTGTTGCGCCCGTTCCTTCCCTTTGGCGCTGTGTTGCGCCCGTTCCTTCCCTCTGGCGCTGTGTTGTGCCCGTTCCTTCCCTCTGGCGCTGTGTTGTGCCCGTTCCTTCCCTCTGGCGCTGTGTTGCGCCCGTTCCTTCCCTTTGGCGCTCTGTTGCGCCCGTTCCTTCCCTTTGGCGCTGTGTTGCGCCCGTCCCTTCCCTTTGGCGCTGTGTTGCGCCCGTCCCTTCCCTTTGGCGCTATGTTGCGCCCGTTCCTTCCCCCGGCGCTATCAAGCGCTCGCTCTTTCCCCCGGCGCAGTCAAGCGTTCGTGCCTTTCCCTGATGTGCCGCGCCCTGGTTGTGCTCTGGCACATCAGTGTTCTCTAGCTCCTTGGTTCCCCGTGTTCTCTAGCTCCTTGGTTCCCCCGTGTTCTTTAGCTCCTTGGTTCCCCGTGGTCTCTAGCCTTAGTACTCCCTGTGTTTCTCCTAGGCTTTTGTTTTCCTTGTGTTCTGAGGTTGTTCGACTCTTGCCCGCCATCCTAGAACCCCCTCCACCCACCCTGGGTGGGAGGTTCTGGGCCGTCCGGTGTCCGGCCTTGAGGGGGGGGGGGGGGTACTGTCATGGTTTAGGTTTTGTCTGCCTTTAGTGTGCAATTCACTCAGCCCTCCCTCGCTCTGCTCCATACACTAATTAGCCTTAACTCCCCGTCACCTGTCAGGCAGCAATTAACCCTGATCTGCCATCACCTGTTTCCACCGCTTTATAAGACTCACCTCTTTCTGTTCCCGTCGCCGGTCCATAGCGTTCACTCCCGCTCAGTTCTCTGCCAGTATTCTTGTCAGCTCCGTTTTTGTTACCGTCAGCCTGAAGACTCCTTTCAACCTGGTTTTTGTTACAGTCAGCCCATAGACTTTCCGTCAGTTTGTTTTCTCCAGAACACGGCTCAGACGTTCAGCTCTCCGGTGCACGGCTCAGACGTTCTGCTCTCCAGTGCACGGCTCTGATGTTCAGCTCTCCACTGCACGGCTCAGACGTTCTGCTCTCCAGTGCACGGCTCTGATGTTCAGCTCTCCACTGCACGGTTCAGACGTTCTGCTCTCCAGTGCTCGGCTCAGATGTTTTGCTCTCCACTGCACGGTTCAGACGTTCTGCTCTCCAGTGCTCGGCTCAGATGTTTTGCTCTCCAGTGCTCGGCTCTGATGCTATGCTCTCCAGTGCTCGGCTCAGATGTTCTGCTCTCCAGTGCTCGGCTCAGATGTTCTGCTCTCCAGTGTTCGGCTCCAGAGTTCCTCCCGGTCAGTCTCTCCACACGCCTCCTGCCGGCCAGCTTCTACACCCTACACCTCCGTCTGTTGAAAGACTCTGGTCTCATCATCCATCTTCCACACCATTCAATAAAACTCACTCATAAGAACTGACTCTGTGTGTGCGTGCTGTGTCCGGGTTCATCCCAGAAAAATATCCTAACAGCTGGACTATTGTAATTCTTTACTATCAGGAAGTCCACAAAATGCAGTTCAAAGTCTTCAGCTGATCCAAAATGCTGCAGCAAGAGTTCTGATGAAAATCAACCAGAGGGATCATATTTCTCCAATTTTAGCTTCCCTTCATTGGCTTCCTGTTAAATCAAGAATAGAATTTAAAATTCTCCTTCTAACGTATAAAGCCCTTAATAATCAAGCTCCATCATATAGCAGAGCTCTGATTACCCCGTATGTTCCTAACAGAGCACTTCGCTCTCAGACTGCAGGTCTGCTGGTGGTTCCTAGAGTCTCTAAAAGTAGAATGGGAGGCAGATCCTTTAGCTATCAGGCTCCTCTCCTGTGGAACCAACTCCCAGTTTTGGTCCGTGAGGCAGACACCCTGTCTACTTTTAAGACTAATCTTAAAACTTTCCTTTTTGACAAAGCTTATAGTTAGAGTGGCTCATGTTACCCTCAGCTACATCTATAGTTGTGCTGTGATAGGAGGACATCAGGGTCTATTTTTCTCACTCTACTGACTTCTACTGTTCTCCAGTTTTGCATTGCATTACATTGAAATGACTGTTGTCATTTCAGCTTTTAACTTTTTGCTCTCTCTCTTTTTTCTTCATAGTAGGTACACCTGGTCTGACGTTCTGTTAACTGTGACATCATCCAAGGAAGACATATCACCTGCTATTATCATCTAATGTAGAACAGATTACTGGATCAATGTGTGCTTCTGTGCTTTTTTGTCTGTCTTGTTGTGTCTCTGCTCTGTCTTCTCTAACCCCCAGTCGGTCAAGGCAGATGACCGTTCATACTGAGCCCGGTTCTGCCGGTTGTTTTCCTTCCCGCTAATGTGTGTTTTTTCTTTCCACTGTCGCTTCATGCTTGCTCAGTATGAGGGATTGCTGCAAAGCCATGGACAATGCAGACGACTCTCCCTGTGGCTCTACGCTTCTTCAGGAGTGAATGCTGTTTGTCAGGACTTTGAAGCAATCAACTGGTTCCCTTATATAGGAAATATTTGACCAATCTGTATAGTATGATTGATTTTGACTTTGTAAAGTGCCTCGAGATGACATGTTTCATCAATTGGCGCTATATAAAAGAAAAGAGAGAGAAAAAGAGACACGTCACAGATAATTTTTACCGTTGAGACGTTTGTGTCAAAACTGAAAATGAAGGCGTAACTTGTAAAGTTACATTTGTGACTCACAGCAGCAGATTCGTGCAGTTGTACTCATTGATTTGTAAAAAATATATAAATGTTTTTTTTGAAGATTTTAATACACGTGTTTGAATTTGTTTTGTTTTAGAAACATTCTGTCCAGGAGTGATGCTGAAAAACTGGTCCATGCATTTGTTACTTCAAGGCTGGACTATTGTAATTCTTTACTATCAGGAATTCCACAAAATGCAGTTCAAAGCCTTCAGCTGATCCAAAATGCTGCAGCAAGAGTTCTGATGAAAATCAACAAGAGGGATCATATTTCTCCAATTTTAGCTTCCCTTCATTGGCTTCCTGTTAAATCAAGAATAGAATTTAAAATTCTTCTTCTAACGTATAAAGCCCTTCATAATCAAACTCCATCATATATCAGAGCTCTGATTACCCCGTATGTTCCTAACAGAGCACTTCGCTCTCAGACCGCAGGTCTGCTGGTGGTTCCTAGAGTCTCTAAAAGTAGAATGGGAGGCAGATCCTTTAGCTATCAGGCTCCTCTCCTGTGGAACCAACTCCCAGTTTTGGTCCGTGAGGCAGACACCCTGTCTACTTTTAAGACTAGGCTTAAAACTTTTCTTTTTGACAAAAATTATAACTAGTGACTCATGTTACTCTCAGCTACCTTTATAGTTTTACTGCTATAGGCTTAGGTTACTGGAGTATATCAGGATCTAATTTTCTCACTATATTGAGTTCTACTGTTCTTCAATTATGCATTATGTGTTGTCATTTCTGCTTTAACTTTCTGTTCTCTCTCTTTTCTCTTCATAGTAGGTACACCTGGTCTGGCGTTCTGTTAACTGTGACATCATCCAGAGAAGACGGCTCACCCGCTACTACCATCTAATGTAGAACAGATTACTAGATCAATGTGTGCTTCTGTGCTTTTTTGTTTCTCTTGTTGTGTCTCTGTTCTGTCTTCTGTAACCCCAGTCGGTCGAGGCAGATGACCGTTCATACTGAGCCCGGTTCTGCCGGAGGTTTTTTTTCCCGTTAATGGGTGGTTTTTCTTCCCACTGTCGCTTCATGCTTGCTCAGTATGAGGGATTGCAGCAAAGCCATGTACAATGCAGATGACTCTTCCTGTGGCTCTACGGTTCCCCAGGAGTGAATGCTGCTTGTCGGGACTTTGATGCAATCAACTGGTTTCCTTATATAGGACATTTTTGACCAATCTGTATAATCTGACCCAATCTGTATAATATGATTGAACTTGACTTTGTAAAGTGCCTTGAGATGACATGTTTCATGATTTGGCGCTATATAAATAAAATTGAATTGAATTGAATTGAATTGAATTGTTTTGCACCATTTGTTTTAGATCAACTGTAGCAGAACTGAATGACAGACATTTATGATGTGCAACTCACAGAACACAATTTGTGTACTTGTACTTAAAATTTGAACAAAAAAAAATTGTACTTGTGATTTTTTTCTTTATTCTACAAATACAAAACTTAGAATTTAACTCTCTCTACAACTTCAAATTCATGCTTACAATGCACAAATCGTTTTGGAACAAAAGAACCTTCATAGTTTCCCCCCAGTCCCTAAAAACAGCAATTATCAAACCACTGCTAAAAAAGAACAATTTTGACAAACTCCAGACTTACAGGCCCATCTCAAACCTCCCCTTTATCAGTAAGATTATTGAAAAAGCTGAGTTTCAACAATTAAACACCTTCTTAACAACGACCAGACGCTTTGACATTTTCCAGTCTGGCTTCTGTGCTCACCACAGTACTGAGACCGCCCTTATCAAGGTGTTTAATGACATCCATATTCTCATGATTTTGTTGTGGATGAACCCAGATACAGCATGCACACACAGAGCTGAGTTTAAGAGAGTTTATTGAAAGAAGTGGATGATGATGGCAAGTGGAACCAGAGTTTGTTACCAGGCGGAGGTGAAAGATGCAGGAGCTGACTGGCAGGGGAGAGAGTACACAGCTTCTCATGGACGGATAGCAGAGACCACAGCTTCACAGAGACGGGTAGCAGAGTACAAAGCTTCACAGAGACGGGTTGCAGACTTAACAGGTTCTCAGAGACGGCTAGCCGAGTTAACAGCTTCTCAGAGACGGCTAACAGAGCCCACAGCCTCTCAGAGACGGCTAGCAGGACTAACCTTGAGAAGCAGAGGTGGCAGGGGTACCAGTTATGCAGGAGACAAAAACAGACTGGCATAGGGTGGGTGTTGAACGACGATGGACCAGCGAAGAAATGAGCACAGAGAGAGGTTTAAATAGGGAAACTAACAGGTGCAAAGAGACTGACTGACTGATTAAAAAATGGCTAACAGGTGTGACTGAGTGCAGAGGGAGCAAAGGGAAGGCTGAGTGGGAGTGGTAGGAGGAAACAGAACTAACCATAACAAAGCCAGGACCTAACTAAACCCAGACAGAAGGAAGAACTGAAAAATAGTAAATAAAACCCGAATCAAAACTGAACCCTGACACATATAAATACAGACTGTGGAAGAACCACCGTGCTGGTTCTATTGGACCTCAGTGCAGCATCTGATACTGTCTATCACTCCATTCTGTTAGAACGCCTGGAGAACTGGGTCGGCCTCTCTGGTACAGCTCTCCACTGGTTTAAATCCTACTTAAAGGACAGGGCCTTTTTTGTATCAGTAGGTGACTTTACATCAGAAATTACAAACATCACATGTGGGGTTCCCCAAGGTTCCATCCTGGGTCCCCTCCTCTTCAATATCTACATAACTGAAGTAATAATCTTTGGACAAATAGAGGAGAGATCAAAAGTTAGCACACAGCTTCAGTCACTTCAGCTAGGAACCACTGATCAGGCCCGAAACCTGGGAGTAGTGATGGACTCAGACCTGAACCTTCAAAAGCATCTAAAGACAATTACAAGGTCGGCTTTCTATCACCTGAAGAACATTTCCAGGATTAAAGGACTGATGTCTCAGCAAGATCTGGAAAAACTAATCCATGCGTTTATTTTTAGTAGAATTGATTACTGCAACGGTGTTTTCACAGGTTTGTCTAAAAAGTGGATCAGACAGCTGCAGCTGATCCAGAACCTGCTGTCCGTGTCCTCACTAAGACTAAGAAAGTAGAGCACATAACCCCAGTTCTAAAGTCCTTACACTGGCTCCCTGCATCTCAGAGAATAGACTTTAAAATACTTCTGTTAGTCTATAAATCCCTAAATGGCTTAGCACCTAAATACATCACAGACTTGTTATCAGTGTATCAACCCTCCAGACCACTAAGGTCTTCTGGCTCCAGGACAAAAAGCGTGGAGAGAAGATTTACAGGAGAACTTGTTCTCCGAGGATTGGGGAGAGGTATGTTTTTTTTTATCTTTATTTATTCATTTCCAGCGGCACATTCTTTCCATCATTCAAGTTTTATACAGTGCTGTTGATTTTAATATACAAAACCCCCACATAAAAGCCGGTTGACTGAGGAGGTGGAGCTCACTAATTGCACAGCTGCGCTCAGATGTCAGCAAAGGCTTATAAGAGGAGCTTGGATAGAAGGGCAGAGAGAAGCTGACCCTGCAGGAGACAGACACGGACACACTGCCGAGCAAAGGAGCAGGTGAGATCCGCATGCCAGAATAGACGGCCCAGTGCAGAGGATCAGGGCAGAGGTTCCCTCTGCCCTGATCCTCTGCCCGCGCCTGTAAGTAGCACTCTGCTATGGAATAGAGTATCGGTCGGATGAAAGTTCTTCGAGAGAGTCTTGGAGCAGAGAGGCTGGCGTCTTCCTACTTGTTTCTTTCAGCTGTGCATCGAAGAAGGTGTGCTGCAGAAGGTGGCCTCCACCAGAAGCATCATTTTTAAGCGGAGCTCAACCCCTGGCCCTAATTGGTGACTTTTAAGACAATTGGTGAATTTCTGTTTTTAAAGGAAGAAGAAAAGGACTCTTTTTATGGTGCCACTATTGCTGTGACTTTCTTTTTGTGGAATAAATCATCTTGAACTGGACTGTTTCACTGGTTGGGTTCTTGAGTTGTTTGCTTCCCCTTGTGATCAAGACGGAGCGTGGGGCCATATTGGCCACATAAAAATGGCTGCCATGTCTTGACAAATTTAGCAGTTGAACCTGCCAATGTATATCTCATCTTTTGTAAATGCAAAAATCCCATGAGCTCAGCAAGCCATTGTTCATGGGCCTCCTGATTCCACCTCAAAAGTATCTCGCAATCAGTTTAGCAAAAGCTAATGCATTTGAATTCATTTTGGAATGTAAAATATCTAGATGTATAAGTCCAAAGATTGCAGTTAGAGCGGATGGGCCAAATTTAACATTGTATATATCTGAAAGTGTACTGAATATAGAAGTCCAATAGGTTTCGAGCATGCCCAGAAAGTGTGAATAAGGGAACTCATTTCTGCCTTGCATCAGTTTACACCATGTATCAGTCCCTGGAGAAAAATTTAGCCAGCTATTATTTTGTAATATATAACCAGTGCAGAACCTTGAAATGAAGGAGCCCATGTCTGTCGCATATAGAAGAGTGCACCCTGCGAAGAACAGAGCTAATTTGTTAATGTAACTGCAAGATCTTTCTCCCAATGTGACTTAAAGTCTAACTCTTGGACTGAATGTATTTTAACGCAGATGCATTCAAATAGTCACCAGAGTAAAGAAATGTATATTATAGGTGAATTATGTGCGCCGTTTGGAAGTAATTTCGATAAAAATGGCTGTAAGAAGAGAAAGAGCCCGAACATTCTTCAATCGGGCTGTTTCGGAATGTGACGTCACAAACAGAACTAGTACCGTGCATCCGGCTGCTAACACTACGACTTTCGCTACCGATTTATTAAATTTAATTAATAACGCTTACTCTATGTACAAAAAATTAATAAAAAAATGTCTGATACATCTACAAACTCCACCTCAAGCATTGGCTCCTCCAGTGCCGAATATATGTACGAAGAAACGGAGTTTGAACAAGGTGAACCTGAGGAGACTATATCTAACGCTGCCCAAGACATAGAGCTCATGCTCCATTGTAAGTACCCCTCAAAATCCTCGCTCGTGAAGTGTGAATTGCATAAAACGCTTTTGTCTCTGCCAGAAATTCAATTCAATTCAATTCAATTTTATTTATATAGCGCCAAATCATGAAACATGTCATCTCAAGGCACTTTACAAAGTCAAGTTCAATCATATTATACAGATTGGGTCAGATTATACAGATTGGTCAAAAATGTCCTATATAAGGAAACCAGTTGATTGCATCAAAGTCCCGACAAGCAGCATTCACTCCTGGGGAACCGTAGAGCCACAGGAAGAGTCATCTGCATTGTACATGGCTTTGCTGCAATCCCTCATACTGAGCAAGCATGAAGCGACAGTGGGAAGAAAAACCACCCATTAACGGGAAAAAAAAACCTCCGGCAGAACCGGGCTCAGTATGAACGGTCATCTGCCTCGACCGACTGGGGTTACAGAAGACAGAACAGAGACACAACAAGAGAAACAAAAAAGCACAGAAGCACACATTGATCTAGTAATCTGTTCTACATTAGATGGTAGTAGCAGGTGAGCCGTCTTCTCTGGATGATGTCACAGTTAACAGAACGCCAGACCAGGTGTACCTACTATGAAGAGAAAAGAGAGAGAACAGAAAGTTAAAGCAGAAATGACAACACATAATGCATAATTGAAGAACAGTAGAACTCAATATAGTGAGAAAATTAGATCCTGATATACTCCAGTAACCTAAGCCTATAGCAGTAAAACTATAGAGGTAGCTGAGAGTAACATGAGTCACTAGTTATAATTTTTGTCAAAAAGAAAGGTTTTAAGCCTAGTCTTAAAAGTAGACAGGGTGTCTGCCTCACGGACCAAAACTGGGAGTTGGTTCCACAGGAGAGGAGCCTGATAGCTAAAGGATCTGCCTCCCATTCTACTTTTAGAGACTCTAGGAACCACCAGCAGACCTGCAGTCTGAGAGCGAAGTGCTCTGTTAGGAACATACGGGGTAATCAGAGCTCTGATATATGATGGAGCTTGATTATTAAGGGCTTTATACGTTAGAAGAAGAATTTTAAATTCTATTCTTGATTTAACAGGAAGCCAATGAAGGGAAGCTAAAATTGGAGAAATATGATCCCTCTTGTTGATTTTCATCAGAACTCTTGCTGCAGCATTTTGGATCAGCTGAAGGCTTTGAACTGCATTTTGTGGACTTCCTGATAGTAAAGAATTACAATAGTCCAGCCTTGAAGTAACAAATGCATGGACCAGTTTTTCAGCATCACTCCTGGACAGAATGTTTCTAATTTTGGCGATATTCCGAAGGTGAAAAAAGGAAACTCTGGAAACCTGTTTAATATGGGATTTAAATGACATGTCTTGGTCAAAAATAACACCAAGATTTTTTACTTTATTACCAGAGGCCAGGTTGATGCCACCCAGATTAAGTGATTGGTTAAGAAGTTTATTTTTTGAGGACTCTGGCCCAAAGATTAAAACTTCGGTCTTGTCAGAATTTAGATGCAGGAAATTTAAAGTCATCCAGCTTTTGATGTCATCAAGACATGACTGCAGTCGAAGTAATTGATTGGATTCATCAGGATTTATGGATAAATATAGCTGAGTATCATCAGCATAACAGTGGAAATTAATCCCATGCTGTCTGATAATTTTGCCTATCGGAAGCATATATATAGTAAAGAGAATTGGTCCAAGGACTGAACCCTGTGGTACTCCACAGGTGACCCTAGAGTTTGAGGAAGATTTATTATTAACATGAACAAATTGGAATCTGTCTGACAGATAAGATTTAAACCAGCCTAATGCTTTCCCCTTAATCCCTACAGTATGTTCAAGTCTTTGTAGGAGAATATTGTGATCAACTGTATCAAACGCAGCACTGAGATCTAACAGGACAAGTATAGACACAAGTCCATTATCTGAGGCCATGAGAATATCATTAGTGACCTTCACCAGAGCTGTTTCAGTGCTATGATGAGCTCTGAAGCCTGACTGAAACTCCTCAAGTAGGTCATTACTTTGTAAATGTTCACAAAGTTGATTAGCAACTACTTTCTCAAGAATTTTAGATAAGAAAAGAAGATTAGATATAGGTCTGTAATTTACTAACTCATCTTGATCAATAGAAGGTTTCTTAAGTAAAGGTTTAATAACAGCTACTTTCAAAACCTGTGGTACATATCCATTTACTAAGGATAGATTAATCATGTCTAAAATAGTGCCACTGATCAAAGGGAATATGTCCTTAAACAACTTGGTTGGGATTGGGTCTAACATACAGGTAGAAGGTTTAGATGAAGCTAAAATTTTAGATAGCTCAGAAAGCTCTACTGCTTCTAAACAGTTCAAACACTGCGCAGATTCTAAAGATTCCTCCAATGCTGCCTCACTTACTGAGGACGAGGTAATCATGTTTGGGAGGATGCCAATTATTTTATTTTTAATGGCATCAATTTTATTTATGAAGAATCCCATAAAATCATTACTACTAAGAGCTAAGGGAATGGATGGATCAACAGAGCTGTGGCTCTGGGTAAGTTTGGCAACTGTACTAAAGAGAAATCTAGGATTATTTTTATTCTCTTCAATTAATGATGAAAAATATGCTACTCTAACTCTGCGGAGGGTCTTGTTATACAACAATAGTCTGTCCCTCCAGATTAAGTAGGATTCCTCTTGGTGTGTAGAGCGCACAGTCCTTTCGCGTTTCTTTTACGAATTTATCCCATTTCTTTCTGACCTTTTGATCCACCGGCCAAGTATGTAGCGCTACTTTCTGGCCTGCGCTAGACCGCGGTGAAGTTGGCTTGACATTGGAAATTCAAGCTCCGCGGAGTCAGCGGAGCACTCTTGAGAAACAAAAATCAAATCAGATTTGTTGACGGTCCCACCGCGTATGGGAGAAGGGAACAGCTGAGAGACGCTGGCCGAAATCGGAGTCCTTCAACCGGATCAACCGTGAGCTAGATCTCTGATTTATTAATTAGTCCCAGGCCAATTAATAACTACAGTTCTTTTGAACATTTAACCCTCAGTTTCCCTCATCCAAACTGCAAAGCAATAAAACCTCTTCTGTTTGTTGTTTTGTATCGTCCACCAGGCCCTTACACTCAGTTTTTGGATGAGTTGTCAGATTTCTTATCTGATTTGGTGTTAAATACTGATAAGGCTATTATAGTGGGTGATTTTAACATCCACGTTGACACGGAATGTGATAACCTTAGTGTAGCCTTTAAAACTATCCTACATTCAATTGGTTTTGCTCAAAATGTGCATAAACCTACGCACTCTCGGCTCCATACTTTAGACCTTGTGCTGACATATGGCATTGATTGTGAAGAATTAACAGTATTTCCTCACAACCCTGTCCTATCTGATCATTTTTTAATAACATTTGAGTTTAATCTAACTGAGTTCTCCACCCCCAAAAGAGGGTTCCATTATAGTAGATCTTTATGGGATAATGCTGTATCAAAACTTAAAGAGTCTGTCCCCTTTTTAATATCCTCCGTATTGCAGAAATGCCCTGTAGATGGCAGCAATTTTGTTTCTTCCAATTCACAAATAGATGTCTTTGTAAACGGTATGACTTCGTCATTGCGTTCTGCATTAGACAATGTAGCTCCCTTGAAAAAGAAGGTGATTATTCACAGGAAGCTGGCTCCTTGGTTTAATTCAGAACTGCGTTCCTTGAAGCACAATGTTAGGAAATTGGAGAGAAAATGGCGCTCTACACACCAAGAGGAATCCTACCTAATCTGGAAGAACAGTCTATTGTTGTATAACAAGACCCTTCGCAGAGTTAGAGCAGCATATTTTTCATCATTAATTGAGGAGAATAAGAATAATCCTAGATTTCTCTTCAGTACAGTTGCCAAACTTACCCAGAGCCACAGCTCTGTTGATCCATCCATTCCCTTAGCTCTTAGCAGTAATGATTTTATGGGATTCTTCATAAATAAAATTGATTCCATTAAAGATAAAATAATTGGCATCCTCCCAAACATGATTACCTCGTCCTCAGTAAGTGAGGCAGCATTGGAGGAATCCTTAGAACCTGCGCAGTGTCTGAACTGTTTAAAAGCAGTAGAGCTTTCTGAGCTATCTAAAATTTTAGCTTCATCTAAACCTTCTACTTGTATGTTAGACCCAATCCCAACCAAGTTGTTTAAGGAGGTATTCCCTTTGATCAGTGGTCCTATTTTAGACATGATTAATCTATCCTTGGTAAATGGATATGTACCACAGGCTTTTAAAGTAGCTGTTATTAAACCTTTACTTAAGAAACCATCTCTTGATCAAGATGAGTTAGTAAATTACAGACCTATATCTAATCTTCTTTTCTTATCTAAAATTCTTGAGAAAGTAGTTGCTAATCAACTATGTGAACATTTACAAAGTAATGACCTACTTGAGGAGTTTCAGTCAGGCTTCAGAGCTCATCATAGCACTGAAACAGCTCTGGTGAGGGTCACCAATGATATTCTCATGGCCTCAGATAATGGACTTGTGTCTATACTTGTCCTGTTAGATCTCAGTGCTGCATTTGATACAGTTGATCACAATATTCTCCTACAAAGACTTGAACATACTGTAGGGATTAAGGGGAAAGCATTAGGCTGGTTTAAATCTTATCTGTCGGACAGATTCCAATTTGTTCATGTTAATAATAAATCTTCCTCAAACTCTAGGGTCACTTGTGGAGTACCACAGGGTTCAGTCCTTGGACCAATTCTATTTACTATATATATGCTTCCGATTGGCAAAATTATCAGACGGCATGGGATTAATTTCCACTGTTATGCTGATGACACTCATCTATATTTATCCATAAATCCTGATGAATCCAATCAGTTACTTCGACTGCAGTCATGTCTTAATGACATCAAAAGCTGGATGACTTTAAATTTCCTGCATTTAAATTCTGACAAGACAGAAGTTGTAATCTTTGGGCCAGAGTCTTCAAAAAATAAAGTTCTTAATCAATCACTTAATCTGGATGGCATTAACTTGGCCTCTGGTAATAAAGTTAAAAATCTTGGTCTTGTTTTCGACCAAGACATGTCATTTAAATCCCATATTAAACAGATTTCCAGAGTTTCCTTTTTTCACCTCTGGAATATCGCCAAAATTAGAAACATTCTGTCCAGGAGTGATGCTGAAAAACTGGCCCATGCATTTGTTACTTCAAGGCTGGACTATTGTAATTCTTTACTATCAGGAAGTCCACAAAATGCAGTTCGAAGTCTTCAGCTGATTCAAAATGCTGCGGCAAGAGTTCTGATGAAAATCAACAAGAGGGATCATATTTCTCCAATTTTAGCTTCCCTTCATTGGCTTCCTGTTAAATCAAGAATAGAATTTAAAATTCTCCTTCTAACGTATAAAGCCCTTAATAATCAAGCTCCATCATATAGCAGAGCTCTGATTACCCCGTATGTTCCTAACAGAGCACTTCGCTCTCAGACTGCAGGTCTGCTGGTGGTTCCTAGAGTCTCTAAAAGTAGAATGGGAGGCAGATCCTTTAGCTATCAGGCTCCTCTCCTGTGGAACCAACTCCCAATTTTGGTCCGTGAGGCAGACACCCTATCTATTTTTAAGACGAATGTTAAAACTTTCCTTTTTGACAAAGCTTATAGTTAGAGTGGCTCATACCCTGAGCTATCTCTATAGTTGTGCTGTGATAGGCCTAGGCTGCTGGAGGACATCAGGGTCTAATTTTCTCACTCTACTGATTTCTACTGTTCTTCAGTCTACTGTTCTCCAGTTTTGCATTGTATTACATTGAAATGACTGTCGTCATTTCAGCTTTTAACTTTTTGCTCTCTCTCTTTTTCTTCATAGTAGGTACACCTGGTCTGGCGTTCTGTTCACTGTGACATCATCCAGAGAAGACGGCTCACCCGCTACTACCATCTAATGTAGAACAGATTACTAGATCAATGTGTGCTTCTGTGCTTTTTTGTCTCTCTTGTTGTGTCTCTGCTCTGTCTTCCGTATCCCCAGTCGGTCGAGGCAGATGACCGTTTATACTGAGCCCGGTTCTGCCGGAGGTTTTCCTTCCCGTTAATGGGGAGTTTTTCTTCCCACTGTCGCTTCATGCTTGCTCAGTATGAGGGATTGCAGCAAAGCCATGTACAATGCAGACGACTCTCCCTGTGGCTCTACGGTTCCCCAGGAGTGAATGCTGCTTGTCGGGACTTTGATGCAATCAACTGGTTTCCTTATGTAGGACATTTTTGACCAATCTGTATAATCTGACCCAATCTGTATAATATCACTGAACTTGATTTTGTAAAGTGCCTTGAGATGACATGTTTCATGATTTGGCGCTATATAAATAAAATTGAATTGAATTGAATTGAATCCCGCTGACTCCGCGGAGCTTGAATGTCCAATATCAAACCAACTTCACTGCGGTCTGCACTAGGCCTATAAGCGACACTACAGCCACCAACTACGCACTAGAAGGCATTTTATTGTGTACTTAGTTCGGCGATTTTTTTTTTTACTATACGTACATGTACAATGTATGCAAACCCTCTGGCATGAGTCTGTGAAAAGGATTAATAGGACAAAAACACAGAAATAATCCTTAGTGAACAATGTTTGTTTTAACCTACCGGGCGGGTCGTCCTTTCTGCTGAAGCGCTGTGTCCAACTCCGCTTTCTGATGTTACATAAACATGTCTGAACGTCCATCCATCCATTTTCTGACCCGCTTAATCCCTCATGGGGTCGTGGGGGTTGCTGGTGTCTATGTCCCGATATAAAATAATTGTAGCCGTCCTGTGGTTTCATGCTTCCATGCTCTCTCGTGTGTACTGGTCTTCGTGTTTATAAGGCAGCTGTATATATCGCGGTACGGAACACTTGACCAGCATTTCACAGACTCGCTCCGTCCCTTCAGGCTTTTGCTGTGTGGATCTGGCAATCTGATACCATCAACTTATTCTTAAAACGATCTTGTGATACGTTTTCTAAAGAAAAAAAATACGTCGAGAACACGTCAGTTTCCTCTGTTTGTGCCCGCTATGTGTTCGCCTTTTGCCTACCAGTCCGGCGAGCTTGCGCGAAAAACCCGGATGAAGACAATAGCAGTGAACTGGTCTATAAGCGACACTACAGCCACCAACTACGCACCTAGAAGGCATTTTATTGTGGACTTAGTTCAGCGATTTTTTTAAAAAGCGCTTGCAGATTTGGTGTGTAAAAGAAAATACTGGAAAACATCCATATGTCCTGGTTCGCCGTACCGGTTGTACAACGTAAACAATGTGTGTTTCTATGCAAGTTCGCTTCGCGCATTTTCGGTGTTCTTGAACTGACGTCACACGTCGGAAATGGCCGATCGTAAACGAAGGCAGCACTCAAACGCGGAATACCATAATCGGTGTAAAAAATGCGCAATATTTCAAATTTAAACTTAATTTGAACACTTTTGATACATGAATATTCAAAGTTTACCTTGTTGTGGAAGTTATTCAACGGTTTTCAGGATTTTTTTTCAGTCCAAGAGTTAGACTTTAATAATGGAAAGGGAGGGCGATTATAGACCTTATAGTATAGATCTCTTTAATTGCCCCCCTCTTATGAACGTTTATACCTGTTTTATCCAGAGTTGTTTCTTTGGGTAGTTCAGGAAATAAGGGATATCTATTCTTCACAAAATGCCGCAATTGCAAATAGTGGAAAAAATATGTACGCAAGATATTAAACTGTTCCATAAACTGTGTAAATTATGCGAATATCCCATCAATGAAAAGGTGTTTAACTTTACTTAAAACATGAGATTTGAACAAACGGGAGTTTAGGTTGACATAGGACGTAGCCCAAATCTTTTCCTACACTTGTTGTGCTATTAAACACTGTTTAAAGTTATTTAATGTTTAATTAATAAATGTCTGGTATTGATATCAGGACAATAGCTGAAAGGAATGATTCGATCACTGCAGATCTTTTAACAGCAAACTCTGCACACATATAGAATAAATGAGTGACAACTTCTCTTCAAGTTCAAGAATTTATTAACTGAAAATTCACATCCAGAGAACACTATTATAATGCTGTTAATCTGAATTAACACTATATTTCAAATCAACAAATCCTCTCTACTAGGGTAGTGAAAATTAACTAAAACTATGAACACAAAAAAGAAACAAAAGTGGTTCATCACCGAATTCAACCGATTTCAACCTTATTCCGTGTTCTTTAAGATGAACCAAAGTTAATCTTAAAGAACATGGAATAAGGTTGAATTATCTTAACTAATTCAGAACAACATTTGGTATGTGTTTCAACCCATTCACAATGCAAATCCTGAGTTAAACAAACATTACTTGATAAAATAACATTTTACAGAATGTTTGAATCAGTAAAAATCACTCAATTTTAGCGATGCTTCATTTTATTAATGCGATTATTCCTCCGGGAAGTGAGGGGGCGCTGTAACGATTGGTCGCTAACATTGGTTAATCATAAAGTTATACAGAAGCACCATTAAATCAACATTAATACTTCATATTAATGCGCTAATTTGGAGTAGGGCCAGGAGGGCCATACTCTCTGCCTCCCAGAACCAGGCCCGGGTTGCCAACCGCTGGCGGGTCCCAGCCCCGCAGTATCAGGTGGGAGACAGGGTTTGGCTTTCCACCAAAGACCTTCCCCTGAAGGTCGATAATAAGAAGCTGGGTCCACCCCACCTTTCATGTTTCACGTGTCAAGCCTGCTAAACCTTCAAGTCTGGTTCCCGCCTCCACATCCCCTCCACCCACTCGTCTTGTTGATGGTTCTTCTGCATACACCGTGAAGAGGATTCTGAAGTCCCGTAAGTGGGGTAGAGGAACTCAGTACCTCATTGATTGGGAGGGTTATGGCCCGGAGGAACACCAGTGGGTGCCGTCCCGTCATGTTCTGGACAAGTCCCTGATTAGGGATTTTCACAGAGCCCATCCGAACCCGCCAAGAGCGTCTGGAATCCGCCCTTGAGGGGGGGGGGCTCTGTGATGATCCTGGCACTGGAGCTGACCCTGCTCCCTATCATCACACCTGCTCACTCTCCACCTCTCCGCAATCAACCTTCACTTGCTCCACCTGTCTCCAGCTGCATAAAAGGCCCGTCCTTGTCAGTCTCCAGTGCCAGATTGTCTCAAGCCAACCACTGAGTACTTTCCAGCGGCTCTTCTGAAAACCAGTCTGTCTGCCTGTTTGTGACCCGACCTGATCCGCCTCCTGATTCCTGAGTTTGCCGAAGCCCTCTCTGATCCTGCCTGTTTGGAACCCGTTCCCCCTGGACTGTCTCCCCGAGCACCGAACCTGGACCGTACCGGAACCCGATCTTGGATACCCCTGCTGTACTGCTGTTGGATTCTGGATTCCCCGTTAATGGACCTGGACTGCCCCTGGATTCACGCCCCTGGATTGTTCTATTCGGGCTCCGCTTGTCATCCGCAGTTTGCCCCTGAGCCGTCTCCCAAGCCTTGTTCCCTTCCCTCCAGAAGACTGCCAGACGGTTAGCGCTAGCAATGCGCTCTGGGAGCCACAATCCTCCTCCCTCTAAATAAACAAAGCTTAAAACATCACTGACCTGTTTCGGGTTGTCATTGGGGTCCGACTCCTGTACATTACAGCAGCACTATCGAACGATGGAGTGAAATGAAACAAACATGGAAAGACATTTGACGCAAATTTTTTATTTTTTGCGGCTCTAGTGGCACGCGTTTTATTGACAGTGAGTTGACAGAAAGAGGGTGGAAGAGGGGGGAAGACATACGGAAAAGTGCCACGGGTCGGAATCGATCCCAGGCCGACCGCGTCGAGGACTAAAGGCCTCCTAATATGGTTTGCACTAACTGCTCCGCCACGGACGCGCCCCATTTGACGCTAATTTTAAAAAGCTCCGGCTTTTTTCAGCTTCGGAAAACACAAACATCAATGTATAAAACCCTTATGGAGATAACGTTTGTTATAACCGTAAAAACACTCCAATAACATCAGCATGGCCTAGTTTCAAAATGCTAAGGGGAGCTACGTCGGTTAGCTCCACGTGTTTAAAAACACTGTTAAAACGTATTAAGTAAACCTTTCTAAATAAACCATTTAACTTTCCTGCCAAACCTGTCGGTTCTTCTGTGTCAGTTCGGTTCACTTTGGGCATCCAGTTGGAAGCAGCTGAAGTATTCCAAGGGAAAGCTGGTTATTTCAGCGATGGGCAGCGGCTTGCATGCAGCTCTGCAACAATGGGCTAGCCTAACGTGGCTGTTGGAGCAGGCGGCTTGGGGTCGCTTCGAGCTTAATCAGGTCCTCTGGACGAAGAGAATTCCCCCTTTACTGTTCCAAAGAAACAGCAGGAAATGAGTTTCACAGTAAGGACATTTTTCTCAGCTTGGTCGACCCTGCAGATGTTTGTAAGTCTTTGAGTCCCATGCAGCCAGCATGGGTGTCTGGTCGTCTCTCCTCGAGAGTCCACGGCAAGAAGCAAGATAGGTAAGGTGTAGCCTGGCTTTATAGCAGGGCACCCTGCTGAGGGAGGCAGTCTCTGAGTGGATGCAGCAGTTTCATGTTGTTCACAAATCAGTCACGATTTTTCCTCATGGAAATGCTTGGTCCCTCTTCCTCTTGGCACCACACACTGCACCCAGATTCTCAGAGTTATATAGCGGAGGGTTTCATTTATAGGTACATGGTTCTAAAGGAGAGCACAGATCAACAAAGCAAGTATACTAGTCTTGCCACAATTAGACGACTTAATCTGAAGCCAAGCTGGGGTTTATGCAGAGAAGTTGTTGATCCAATATAGCATGTTTTGTATATTCGCTGCCCAATAATAAGACTGGAAATTTGGCACAGCCAATCCGCCCACTGATCTAGGTCTTCATAAAATCTTCATGTATTCTGGGAGATTTACTATTCATACCAACATACCAACATATTACATATTTACCTAGTGTCTCAAAGTATTTCTTTGGAATATAATATGCAATGCACTGAAATAAATAAAAGGACTTGGGTAATATGTCATTTCTACGGAAGTGTAATGCTGTCACTGGAGAAAATATTTTTTTTTGCTACTTATCTTGTATAAACATGATAATTATCTTGTAAAACGTGATAATTATCTTGTATAAACATGATAATTATCTTGTAAAAATGTAATCATTATTTTGTAAAACGTGATAACTTATCCAGATGGTGGCACTAGTATGCTTTTAGTCGGACTCATTTAAGACGAAGAAGAAGCATGTATGTCATGTACTCGGGAAGTAAAATGGAAAATTTACAGGAATTGATTATGTTTAATTACTTTATGGTCGGTATCCACCTTATTTTCAACAGAAATACGGACACAATGTTTGTCGTGTGAGACTTCCGGTGGGTCACTTCCTGTCACTGGCCAGCTAGCTGAAAAGCGGCCCATGCAGCTACTTCGTACCAAATTACTCGTCATTGTGACTTCGAGGAAGACTGGGATAGTTTGTACAGTTAGATGTTGTCATGATAACCGGTGTAAAAAGGTTTACGTGGAGCAAGAGTGTTTTAATCATCGACCATGTGGAAGAGCTGCGGATGCATGACGCCCTACTTCCTTCACTCTCAGCCGAAGAATGATAAATCCCTCCACCTGTGGTTAAAAGCTTAAAATGTGAAGAAACCACCGAAGCGACAGTATGTTTGTTCTTTTTGTTTCGTGGACAAAACAATGACAGAAGACCACACGATGCAAGAAAAGTGGCTGGGCTACGGAGCTCCAATAAAAACTACAAGGAAGGAGTGCAGACACAGGTAAGCTAATGGATGTTTACCTTAGCCAACTCCTTAATTCCTTAGTTTGTGCCGCTCCTGATAAAACATACACTCTTACATGAAGCCAGCTGTCTTTTAGCTTTGTTCTCTGTAAATTATTACCTGGATATATTTCATTCCTGCTGGTAGGCCTATGGGGTTCCGTTTGTAAAGTTATACAATGAGAGAAAAAACTTTCAAAATGAAAACCAAATTTTTCCTTTTATGACAGTAAAGAACCCAAAATATTGCTGTTAGATTTTGACTGTGTAACCTTACAAATGGCAACCCAGGTACTAGCACAGGTATAGAGCGATATTTGTGCCTTCTGATTGAGCGCGCAGAAACCAATCCGAGTGTGCAGTGACACGCGCTCAACGCTGAAAAACTCTTTTCAACCCACTGTCCTCGCACTCAGTTCCAGCTCTGCTTGCGGGACTTTGCTCATGCGCTCGACCTGCTCATTCCACGCTCAACACCAGCTGTGTGCTCGCTCTGCTGTTTCTGCGCTCTCTCGACTCCGTCTCTGCGCTCGCGACTTCAAAAACTGTCCACTCCACCAGCCGATCACAGACAGGATTCTTTCCATCCAATCAGAGTATTGCTTGCAAATACTGCATTCAGATGAATTAAATCAAAATGCTGCAGCTTTTGGCAGAAATTACTAAACATAATGGTGGGATTGAAGAAAAAAGAAATCAAATAAACAGTTTCATATTTTAGCCTAAAATATTTAGGCTAAAATATTTAGACTAAAATATTTGAGTTACTAAGAGTTACTAAGTGAGGTGTGAAAATACTGTTGTCTCTTTTTTAAAGATTTTTTCCAGCATAGGGAAAGTCCTAAATTGAATGAGAAAGAGATCTATAGAAAGAGATAAAGGTTAGGACGAGCAGAACATCAAAACTATGCTAGTTTTATAATAATAATAATAATAATAATAATAATAATAATAATAATAATAATCAATCGACACTGTGGAGTCTTTCCGCTTCCTGGGAACTATCATCTCCCAGGACCTAAAGTGGGAGCTGAACATCAACTCCCACACTAAGAAAGCCCAGCAGAGGATGGACTTCCTGTGGCAGCTGAAGAAATTCAACCTGCCAAGGACAATGATGGTGCAGTTTTTCTCCTCCATCATTGAGTCCATCCTCACCTCCTCCATCACCATCTGGTACGCTGGTGAACCATATGTTTGATGTTGTGACTTTCTTTTATTACACTTTGGGCTAAATGGGTGATTTATAGTTTATAGATTTATGGTTTGTTAATTAACAAACCATAAATCAATAAACTATAAATCCCACACAATCCCATACAATTGTATGGGATTGTGGTTGAGTTTACGGTGAATAGTTCTCTCAGAAAGCAGAGAGGCTTTGGGGATTTTGTTTTTGTCAGTTGGGGATAATGCTGGATATGAACAGATGGGTGGGTGCATGTCTTTTTGTTGCTCTGTGTGTGGTTTCTTTGTTCTCTTTTTGTTAATTATTTGCACAGATTGTGGCTAACTACAGTTTCATGGTGCACACCAAAGACAAGACTAATCCATGGCTTTGCAGCAATCCCTCATACTGAGCAAGCATGAAGCGACAGTGGAAAGAAAAACCACCCATTAGCGGGAGGGAAAAACCTCCAGCAGAAGCAGAGACACAACAAGACAGACAAAAAAGCACAGAAGCAAACATTGATCCAGTAATCTGTTCTACATTAGATGATAATAGCGGGTGATCTGTCTTCTCTGGATGATGTCACAGTTAACAGAACATCAGACCAGGTGCACCTACTATGAAGAGAAAAGAGAGAGCAAAAAGTTAAAAGCTGAAATGACAACAGTAATTTCAATGTAATGCAATGCAAAACTGGAGAACAGTAGACTGGAGAACAGTAGAAATCAGTAGAGTGAGAAAAACATAATGGTGGGATTGAAGGAAAAAAAGAAATCAAATAAAGAGTTTAATATTTTAGCCAAAAATATTTAGACTAAAATATTAAGAGTTACTAAGTGAGGTGTGAAAAATGTTTTTGTCTCTTTTCCTCACAGCTTCTGGGAGGTGACGCAATAGTTTCTTCTGATCATAATCATCATCATTGTCATCATTATTTAAAGAGCACTTTAGATAAGAGATACATCAGATAAGAGATAACATTAATAAAATGACTTGGCTAAACACTCAACAAATTAAAACGCCACCACCAATAATAATAATAATAATAATAATAATAATAATAATAATAATAATAATAATAATAATATTTTCTAGTTTAATTATGCTATTGTACATATCTGTAAAACTCTATTCATAGTAATATCCAGTTGTACTTATAGAACCATTGTTTATCCAGCACTTGCTGCTATTGCACTTCTGGTTAGACCTAAACTGCATTTTGTTGCCTTGTACCTGTACCTGTGTAATGACAATAAAGTTGAATCTAATCTTATCTAATCTAATCTAATATAATCAATAAACTTGATTCTGATTCTGAAGTCATCTGTTTTTGCCAGTCACTTCATTAATTGGTTGTTAAGGTTCACGTTGCTGGTTTCCATGACTTCCAAGCGATTGTCTAGAGTCTCCAGGCCTTCTTCTTAATCACCAATCTTTTTTGGGAGTTTGTCGATACTGAATTGCAACTCTAATGGGCGACACAGCTTTTGTGATTTTCTCCCCATATGTTTTTATTTCCCTCTTGAATTACTTAAGATATCGTAGAATGCAAGCAGCATGGTGGGCTCCATAGCCGCCTTGCTTGCAGTCTCCGAGTTGGTAGCTTGTGCTCCTTTAGCAGATGGCTTAGAATGCATTTTGCTTCC
This sequence comes from Fundulus heteroclitus, assembly GCF_011125445.2. Classification (NCBI taxonomy): domain Eukaryota; kingdom Metazoa; phylum Chordata; class Actinopteri; order Cyprinodontiformes; family Fundulidae; genus Fundulus; species Fundulus heteroclitus. Next base: position 256,634 of record NW_023396923.1, read on the forward strand.
AGACAAGGCAGAAGCATCTGAAATAACATTGAATTTCCAGTTTGCAACTGAAAATATCTTAGAATAGGGCAGCTTTGGGTGATACATAAATTATTTTTAGCAAAAATGTTGGGACCTCATGGTTTGCATGTCTACTCCATAATGCGCCCCCCTAGCATTCCTCGGGGAGAGGTATGTGTTAAAGCACAAACTACCAATACACACCTCGAAATACTGCAATGTAACTGGCTAATGAGGACATATGTGACACTAGAAAAAAATGAATAAGTATAATGGTGCCATCCCAGATTTGTGTATCAGTGGAGGAATGTCCCCTTCTCCTCTCCACATCTGTGTCTGGAAATGTAATAGGGTTTAACAGTTCTGGGGGGATAATAAACAATGTTTGGAGGCTATTCTGAGTATAAAATTAACTCTTGACCCTAAACTGTTAATTTTAGGTCTACATCCTAATAGACATCATATGCCCAGAAAAATAACTGCCATGGATTAATATTTGCTGCTTGCAAAAAAGAGTCATAGCAGTCTTATGGAAAAAGTACCAGTAAACCAAAATTAATTAACTGGATTACCGTATTTTCCCGACTATAAGCCGCTACTTTTTCCCCATGCTTCGAACCATGCGGTTTATAATGTGGTGCGGCTTTTCTGTGGATTTTTCGTTACCTGCCAGGGGGCGCTTTAGCAGAAAGTTAAAAAAAATGAGACGGTAGGGAAGTCAAAGTTAGAAATCTAAGAAGAAGATAGCGCTAATTTTTATTTAGCACTTGTAAGCAGCAGGCACGATGGAGAATTTTGTTCAAAACCATACCCACTCATCATGGAAACTACATGAAGAAGTTCGTATGATGCCGCTTTTAAGTTGAAGGCCATCGATCTGGCAGTACAGGAAGGAAATAGGGCTGCTGCATGTAAACTTGACGTGAATGAATCCATGGTTCGGCGCTGGAGACGGCAGCGGGAAGAACTCACCCAATGTAAAAAAACTAGAAAGGCTTTCAGAGGACATAAAAGCAGGTGGCCTGAACTTGAAAATGTTCTTGAGGACTGGGTTAACACTCAGAGAGCAGGTGGTCGAGGTGTATCCACCGTGCAAATCCGGCTGAAAGCCAAATCAGTCGCCCGCAAAATTAATATTGAGGATTTCAATGGAGGACTGTCCTGGTGTTTCCGATTCATGAGAAGAAAGAACCTGTCCATTAGGGCGCGGGCAACTCTCTGTCAGCAACTCCCCCCAGACTACCAGGAAAAAGTTGCAAATTTCTGACAATTTGTTGAAACAAAAGTTGCGGAGAACGCCATAGGACCAGACAACATTATAAATATGGATGAAGTGCCATTAACATTTGATCTGCCTCTGACCAGGACCGTGAACAAGACAGGTGCATCATCCATTATGGTGAAAACCACCGGACATGAGAGAACTCATTTCACCTGCGTCCTGGGTAGCACCGGCTCTGGAAAGAAGCTTCCCCGATGGTCGTTTTTAAGCGCAAAACTATGCAGAAAGACCATAGGAGGAGAGCAGAAGATGCAGGAGGGTTGTTACAAAGGAAATCAGTTCCAGCCAACCCCTCCTCTCCAGTCACAGGGCCAGCATGTGAGATGTCAGACTGAAATAACCGAGACATGCCCTTTTCATCTGAGTTAATATATAGGGGGCCCAAACCAATGAGTCCAAAGTTCATTCATTCAGGTCTTTCTGAGTTTGCCAGGCTCCGAATGGCTCTGGAGAACCTACTCCCTCTTAATACAACTGAGCTCTTCAAGTATGAAATACTTGTCGACCATCTTAAGCTCGATGAGGCTAGTCTTATTGCTGATGCTTACCTGAACTCACCATGGCCTTATACTGAGACCATGGCAGCCCTCCATGATCAATTTGATCAGCCTCATCAACTTACTTTAAAGAAGATTGCAAGTGTCCTAGATGGTTCAGAAATAAGACGAGGTGATACAGGACCCTCCCAAAGGCTCTCTCTCCATGTGCAGTCACTCGTTGGGCTACTGCAGACACAAGGATTTGAAGGAGAAGTGGAACTGAACTGCAGCTCCCACGTTGCCCGGCTAATAAGCAAGCTCCCTCCAGAACAAAGAGCTGACTTTCATCTGCACCTGTTCAAGCAGCCTACACTCTGGATGATTAATCTGAAAGGCTTAGACATGAGTCATGGTGTCAGGGTTTTGATAGCCAAGTTGGTAGAAGAAGTAGTAGAGAAAGTACCAGTGTGAAGGCTGATGCCCGTTTCACCAAAAAAACTCCAACTGTCCTACATAATGCCAGTGGTGTTGTGCCTAAAATCATCTAGCTGCTCAGTGTACACTGAAAAAACCCTGCAGTCTCTGCCAGGGAAAGGACCTGCTGGCCCTTCACGAGATAAATGCCAGAACTGACTTACCATAGGTCCTCAAAAAAAATGCCACTTTTTATAATATAATGTTAAAATTATTATTAAAACTGTTTGCAAATATAGCTTCCAGACTCCTAATGTGAAATTAGAAAAAAACTTTCAATTTCCCACCTCCAGGCTGGGGGGGTCTCAGGGAGACCTCTCCCCCAAGAAAGTGCCTCTTGCTGGTTCAGAGTGCTTGACTGGAGCCCCCCCCCCCCTTCTGGAAGTCTGATATACCACAGGCCTGAAGTCTACCTTACCATAGGTCCCACCTGCCTTACCATAGGCACCGGCCACCCTACCATAGATCCCACCTGCCTTATCATAGGCACCAGCCACCATACCATAGGTCCCACCTGCTTTACCATAGGTCTTCAAAAAAATGCAACTTTTTATAATATAATGTTAAAATTATTATTAAAACTGTTTGCAAATATAGCTTCCAGACTCCTAATGTGAATTTAGAAAAAAATTTCAATCTCCCACTTCCAGGCTGGGGGGGGGGGGTCTGCTATGTTTCGATCGTCTTGTTTCGATCGTCTTGAACCTCTCTTTAAAAGGAAACCAGCCTCCGGCACACAGAAACCTTGGCGGCTGATAGGCGGTGAAAATAACACTCCATTTGTTGGCAGTATATTAATAATGGTTCTTTTTCATATTTCAAACGTGTGCCATTCGCAGATGCAAGCAACAAGAGGCACAAAAATCACAGACGGCGGTTGAGGGGTGAGCTAGAACACATATCTGAATTTTGGTATCGCAGCGCATAAATAAACCTTTCTGCCTCAGCTTTTGAGACTCAAATACTGTCTTGAGCCCTTGGGAAGTTGGCTGTTTTTTTCGGGGCAATCAGCTTTTGTTGTTTTATTCACAGGAGGCTGATTTTAACATATTTTGTAGGTGACCTTATGATGAGCAGAACCTGTGATTTTGAACTCCCTGGGTGGTTCCACATGGACACAGTAGGGGTCAAAAGTTGAAAATGTGCAATCTTTGATGGCATACAGATCACACACGGTTTGTCTGTTCCAGCTCCGACTCGCATACAGGAGGCTCTTTGAGGCATCTACCAACAGGACAAAGATCACATCTGTATCCCCTTACTATAGCTTCTTCCTTTTAGCAATGAGATAAGAAGATGTGGTTAGTGGCATGTTGTAGAGCACTTCCAGGACATGATTATTTATAAGGTTGGTCTAAATCCATGAGCTGCAAAAGCCTCAATAATCACAAATCAAATACTGCCTGGCTGGTGGCATAGCTCCAGAAACAAAACGGGCCCAGAGTTCCACTCTTGGCCATATGCTGCAGTACCATTTCCCACCACAATTGGTGCTATTGATATTTGGACAGGCCTGTACACCATCCGTCCTTCTGTACACCTTGGCCCCTCCTAAATGTGCATAATTATAAGCCACGGTCTCAGCCAATAGCAAAAGCTTCCCCACTTTTCCCCTGCTGCCCGTAGTTGTGTTCGTGCAGTGTACTTTCCAAACCGTTGGTGGCGCTATCCTGGGTAGGCTAATAAGCCATTGTAACCAGGCCCGTACAACGATCCTTCCTTTCGTACACGCCCCCCCCCCCCCGATTTGCCGAATCGAGAAGAGAGCGCCATCACATGGTGCACGGAAGGCGGCAGCACGCCCGTACGAAAGGTCGACAGGAACCAAACGGGCAAATCGTAGGAATTTGCATTGCGTACGTACGCCCGCTCAGCAGTAACGGACACACGCAACCACTTTGTATGTCTCGTGCCGTACGTACACCATTGCAGCCGTACAGAAAAAGGCCGAGTTCGGGTTCCCTTTACCTTGATCGACAAGGGGCCAGCAATTATGTTCTGCTAAAGCTAGTACCTGTGCTTCTGAGTCAACGAATTCTAGACACTTTTGCTATACTTGACGATGGTTCAGGGAGAACCATGTTGCTCCATGCTGCTGCTAAAACCCTTGGTTTAACAGGCATACCTGAAGACCTTCCCTTACGTACCGTCCGCCAAGACATTGAGATGCTTCAAGGACGTACTGTTTCCTTCAGTGTCGCTACAGCTACCAATCCTGGGTCCCTCTTTAAGATTGATGGAGCATTCACATGTGATCCTCTTAACCTAGCTCAGCATACATATCTTATTGATCAGCTACAAACTGCTCATATTTGGCTCAGACCAACCCCATCTGATAACTCCCATAGAACAACTTCAGCTTGGCTTGGCAGCTCAGCAGCTGTCCACACCCGGCTGGGGTGGATCCTTCAGGGGCCAAGTCTGTTCATGGGGTGGATGACTCAGCCTACCTTATGCCTTTACACATCTTCCCAATCAGATGAGTTATTTAAGCATGTAGAGGTAGATGGATGTAGTACCTTATAGATCTGAAAGAGAAGTGACTCGAGCAAAGCAGGGTCAGCAGGCCTTGGGATTTGCTTGAGGCTAAAACCAATCGTATAATATTAGATGGAGTCTTGAGGTATGCTACACCTCTCCTTCGACATGCACATATGCCACCATTGAAAGCACCCAAGGAATCTGTTATGCCCATGCTTCAAAGCATAGAGAGATACCTTTTGAAGGATCCCAGTCAGGCAGATGCCTACAGAGCTGAGATGCAGAAGCTGATTTAACCACGCGCTGTAAAGGAGGTTGCGCACAAACCTTCAAATGAAAGCTGGAACATCCCTCATCATCTCATTAGTCATAATAGGAAGAATTGCCTAGTTTTTAGGCTGCTAAGGGTCCTGCTCTGTCGCCGGCCGCCAAGGGTCCTGCTCCATCTAGAGCAGGGGTGTCAAACTCATTTTGGTTGAGGGGCCGCATACAGCTTAATCTGATCTCAAGAGGGCCACACGAGTAAACTCATTGCAAGATTAAATAGAACTAATAAATGTGGACTTGTTGTTGATTTTTATATTAAATTAATTTCACTTTTACACAATAAATTATTAATAAACTCACCGTTTTTAAGAAACGTATGTGCAATTTCAACAATACTTTTACTCAGTTAAACATTTACTTAAGTGCATTATGCATAAGAACTGATCACAGTGATTATACAATGTTGAAAAACATTTATTCACATTTTTTGGAACTTAAAAACACTGTCCTGCATGACAAAATACATCAAACAGATAAAAATTAAGAAATGATTTAAATTTTTCCACACCTGAAGCTTAATCTGCTAATTAAAACACATGTATTAAACAAAATACATGTTTTTTTTCAATAATTGTTTTATCATTCTCTTCCTTTTATCTTGTCCACTTGTGAAAGTCAAATCTGATGAGCTCTTTGTGGCATCTTATTGCCACATTGCCAGACAGGACACTGGAAAAAATAAAAAATAAAAAAATAAATTATAATGATAATGCATTTAGCCACAGGGCCGGACTAAATTGTTCGGCGGGCCGGATGCGGGGTCGCCCACCAGAGAAGCTGCTACACCAGGGTCGCCTGCCAGAGAAGCTGCTAGGCTGGGGTCGCCCGCCAGAGATGCTGCTAGGCCGGGGTCACCCGCCAGAGACGCTGCTAGGCCGGGGTCGCCCGCCAGAGGTGCTGCTAGGCGAGGGTCGCCCACCAGAGATGCTGCCGCGCTGAGGCCTGCCTCTGGAACGTCTGCCAGAGACACTGCCACGCAGAGGCCTGCCTGCGGGACACCCGCCAAAGCCCTTAGTTCACCTTTCTGGGTTGTTTTTTGTATGGACTTTTTGGACTCTAGCCCTCCGCCATAAGCCTCCCTCCACCCGCCCTGTCTGGGTTGTTTTTTGTTTGGATTCCAGCCGCTTGCTCTGCTTCTTCTGGTGGAACCTCGGTTCACATTGCCTGTTCTACTCTGTCACTGCCTGCATCTTCTGCTCTCCTGCTTATCCCTGCCTGCCTGCACCTTCAGCCAAGATTAATCTGCCTAGTCTGGTTTTGTTTGTCTGCTTCACCCACCACTAAGCTGGTGAAGATTCACCAGTATAGTGGTGAATCAAGTATAGTTGTTTTATTTTTTTACTTTTTTTGGACTCACCCACCACTATTCATCTTCACAATAAACCTTTTTAACTTAACTCTGTGTCCAGCTGAATATCGGGTTCACCAGCAGTAGTCATTACAATACTATTGAAAAATGTTTTTTTTGAAAACCTAATAAATTTAATGTTGGAAAAAAAGAAGGTATCTGGACTTCAGATTTCTTGGAAGATGTTTGGTTTCTCATCCAAGAGACTACTTCAGTTCAATAACATATGGTTTATGAATTTCATTTAATGTACGTTTAAAATTTAAAATCTATGGCGACCCCTAAAACTCAGCGCCCTAAACTACTGCCTCTGTAAGCCCTTTTCTTTTTTGGAGATTTTTTCACGGCTCTACTGGCTTGCTTTTTATTACAGTAGGCTTACAGGAAGGGGGAGGAAGAGGGGGAGAGACATGCGGGTCAGAGTCAAACCTGGGTCGACCGCGTCGAGGACTGAGGTCTCCAAACATGGGTTGCGCTACCCACTGTCCCACCAGCGCGGCAGTGTAAGCCCTTTCTAATGTCTTGCCCAGAACATGCATTATGGGGTGACGGTGGTGACGGTTCGATCCCTGCTCTGACAATCTCAGTCGTTGTGTCTTTGGGCAAGACACTTCACCCGCATTGCCTGCTGGCGGTGGTCAGAGGGCCCGGTGGCGCCGGTGTATGGCAGCCTCGCCTCAGTAGCTGTAGCTACTAACATAGCTCACCACAGTCAGGGTGTGAATGTGTGTGTGAATGGGTGAATGACTGAGACTGTAAAGCGCTTTGGAGGTCGTCAAGACTAGTTAAAAGCGCTATACAAGTACAAGCCATTTACCATTAACCATGGCTCTAATTACATAGTGTTTAAATGACAATGAAATTATCTGACTTGATTTTTTTGTGCTTTTAATGCTCAGAAATGATCTCTAATGTAATCTGTAAACTTGTAAAAAACAAATTTGTACTTGCCGTGCAGCATTACACCTACAGCTTTAGCCAACGATGCCCGGTGTTCAGTATCTGTAACGTGACATCTAAATTAAACCATTCCCATATAAACGTCATTGCTACTTGGAAGATCTTGCGTGTTGCAACATAAACCTTAGACGCATACGTTAACACGCCCATTTTAACCCCAGGAATAGCTAGCAGCTATATTTGTCGCCACGTGACTGACAAAGGCCATCTCTTGTTACCGTCACTCTAACTAAAGCAACTAGCCCTGCAATGTCCCCTACCCTTCTGGAACCACTGGTTGAACATTGGGTCAATATTGCAGTGTTTCCAGGTATGCAAACAAAATATGTGTTTTTTCTTGAACATAGCATTGTTTCAGGCATGGGCTGGTTACAGCTATAAAGTATACCACAGGTTTGGAAAAGTTGTGCTTCTAAAATTGCAAAAAAATACAATATATTTGTTTTTTATCTACGATAAAGAGCTGGAATGACCAGAATTCTTTTCCAGCTATAAGAAGCATAGAGCGCCCCTCCACAACCTGTTGAAGCACACTGCTAGTCAGCCAGTTGAAAGAAGGCTACTACATTTTTTTTTACTAACAGAAAAGACCACAATTTTCTGTTTGGAAATACATGGAAAACACAACCTGTCATGGTGTGGATCCTAAAGGACCACCTCTATCGGTTGGTCAGAAATTTCATATGACCCACAGCTGAAGCTTTGATTTTGTGATTTGAGGAAATATTGCCTTTTTGTTTACCACGTAAAAATGTGAGCCCTACTAGACAAAAAACAAACAAAACAAAAAACAGTGGAAAGAAAACAATTGATATATCTGGACATAAACCCTATTTTGCAATTTCAGATGATAATTCAAGTTGACCCCTCTCTTTGCTCAATGTTTTCTTTTAAAATTCTGGCTATGTGAGATTGTCATCAGTAACTTGCCTGTGCAAATTCTCAGTTATGTCCAGGTCATCGCAACAGCAAACAGGTTTAAATTGGAGACAACCGGATTTTCGTTCAATTCTTTCTGAAAATGTTTCGACACCTACAGTATCCAGGAGTCTTGGTCAGTTCTGGCACTTGAACAACCTGCAGTTGGAATGCTGCTGTTTTTAAGAACATGAAGTCCCATCCTCCAAGCGTAGTCAGATTGCATCTGACTTAGAAGAATGACCAAAGACAATCGCTTGCTGTATTACTGTCTTGTGAAAAGGATGCTCAGGGCTGTCCCACCAGGGCCTCATAGCCCCCCTGACACGTGAGGAAAAGCCGCACATCTCTGTTGTTCAGCTGAGCCAAAAATAATATAAATTGGACTGTGTGTTTGCCATTTCCAGGCGGCTAGCATGCACAAACACAGAGATGCATGACAAGCTCTTAGAAGGTAATTTAAGACCATGAGACATCTGTCAGTCATTGTCTTTCAAAGAATGACGTTCTTCAAAACCTTTGTGGTTTGGATATTTGAGGGATCTGCAGACGTTTTGACTGGCATCACCATTAAATCCTGTCAAGCATTTGATGTTGAAGCAAAGCAAAGGTGGCTGTTAATGTCAAGTCCTAAACTGACCTGTTGATTTTTCATTTTAACACAACAGGGCTGAATAAATCAAATGTGCTTTTGATCTATCGTGATGTGGCATTCTTATTAAATAAGTACTATTTTAGGTAAAAAACAGTAATAAGAAAACAGTTCTTGATGCCCTAAACCCATTCAACAGAACCAATGTCTTCTGAAGTATTCCCCTGTCGATGTTGCCGTGTTTTTCCTGTTGTGTCAGGGCGAGAAGCTCTCCCTTGTGAAGATTGTTTGCATAAACAAGGATTTGTCTCATGGAACATCATGCGCCACTTGTTTTCCCAAATTGAGTTGTGTTAATTGTACAGACAAAGCTGCAGCTCAAGAGAATTAGATGCCGTGCTGTCACACAGGCAAGTGGCTGGGTTTGCAACCCAGAGCCCTGTACTTTTCCATCAGGCTGTTGAACAAAGAGCAGAAGCTTCTGGAATTTTCTCAACGGTCATGCCTCATCAAAGGGAATAAGTACCAACACCACCCACCCACAAAACACACACACTTCTTGAATCTTTCCGGTCCGGTCATGCTGGGGTGGGGGTGGGGGGGGTTAATTTTCTAGAGGAGCACTTGCTGCTGGGGCAAAGGGGAATTAGTAAAAGATCGACTACTTAATACCTCCTACTTAATAAACCTACCATTATTAGAAGCCAATCTGACAAACTGCTTTAAACTACTGCTTTAAAGGAAGTGCGAATGGCTGTTGAATAAGAGAGAAAAAAGCACTGCCTTAGTTTTCTCTCTCAGTGCAATATGACCTCTATAGATCTGAGCGTGCTACACCTACACCCAATCAGTGCAGACTGTGGAGGGAAGTGTGTGTGTGTGTATGATGTGGATGATTGCCTGTACACCCAACAATGACGGTGCAATTTGCAGCTACTTTCACCACTATGCAGACTCACATGTTTAAATACAGCAAAGAAGGAAAAGGATCACTTAGCTCACTGAACAAGATCTGGCTCACTGCTATAGATTTGTGCTTCTGAACCAGTCTATTCAGTTGATTCAGGTACAAAAAACTTTGAAACAGCACACGTATGGGGGTTCACAGTCAGGCTGTCTGTCATGGTTGAGTTCTGGTTTAACTTCATTTTTCTGTTATTTTCATTTTTTCATCTCATGTGGGTTAGGTTTGACTTTATTTATTGTTAGTTTTCATTGTCATCAGTTATTTTCTGTCATCTTCACTTCACCTCCTCAGCAGTCAGTCACACCTGTTAACAATTTACCAGTCAATTAGCCAGACCCTTGTTCCACCTGTGAAGTGCTCTATTTAAACCTCCCTCTGCCTTCAGTTCAGCACTGGGCCGTCATCATTCCACACCTCTCCATGCCAGTCCCTGTTTTTGCCTCAGAAGAATTGTTTTTCTTGTTTAAGGTTAGTCCTGCCAGTTTCTCTAGACTGATACCCTGCTGTTTGTCCCTGGAGAAGCTCAGCTCTGTGCCCTGGTGTCTCCAACGAACTGCTAACCTGTTGTGGCTACGGGGCCTGCTAGCCGAGCAGTTCTGAGCATTCCCGGCTGCCTGGATAGTCGTGACTCTCTTTCACTTCGGGTCGTCAGCTCCTGCCATCATCTACATCCCTGACCTTCTGCAGTCCTGAACCTCCGGTCTTCATCACTCACCACCCAGCATACTTCCTTCAATAAAGACTCCTCAAACTTTTAGTTCCGTGTGTGCGTCCTGAGTTCATCGATAAACAAACCCTGATACTGTCAAGGTAATGTTTTGACTGAGTTTATAGAGGAAGAGAGGGTGGCTTCAATCAGACCATGAACTAACTGATATCAGTTCATTGTACACATAGGGAATGGTAGGTAGACACTGTGTTGCTTTTCACTTCCAAAGTTCATATTTTTTTGGTAAACTTTAAAGCATATCCTTTATTAAAAAACATGTTAAGTCATAAATAGTATACATTATTTCCTATTTCAACAAAGTCTCGGGTGTCAGAGTATGGCTCCATCCGAATACCCTTATTAATAGTGTCTAGCTCCTGCTCCTTAACCTTTCATGAGGTCAACAGTAAAACTATCTTGGGGAGGAAAGGAGCTGTTGTGCCGATTCTGTACAGCCTTTACCTCCAACATCATTACGTGACAGAAATGCACATGGATAATGTAAGTCAAATTAAGGCCTACAGCCTTCCGAAAAGGACCTACAAAGTGCGTCTCTCTTTTCGCCAGACATTTTCGTTGATTTCTGCGAGGTGGCTGTGCTGATACGTCATGTCACGCAAAGAATTGTGGGATACCTTAAGGCTTCTTAGCACTAGTAAGAGACATTCCTAGGCAAAACTAGGAGCGGGAGGGAGCATACAGGCTACTTTTCTTACTTTTTTCCCCCCTACTGACTGCACTATTCGGACGGCACTTATCATGGCAACTGCTCATGCACTTACGGTTTGACTAAAAAGTCCTTAATCTATAAGGGTATTCAGATGAAGCCTAAGAGTCAAGATCCAACACATGTTTGCTCTGGGATGGCAGCTTAGATAGACTGCCCCCTCTGGTTGGAAGAATGACCTGGTTTAGTCCAAAAACATGGTTGGACAGTCTTGGTAATGGGATAATGGTCATGGGAAATGGGAACTTTGCCTTCAATCAAACATGAACTTCAGTGGCATTCCCATAATTCATAGGGGCTTATTATTATGTCAGCCCACCCTTTACAGCTAAAACAGCTTCTGTGTTCCCAGGAATGAGTTCTACAAGTTGAAGAAGTCTGGTAATTAGAATTTGTGGCCATAGCAAAAGAAGCACATTTGTGAGGTCAGACACTGATGTTAGACTCAAAGTCCATGCCAGGGTTACGATGCAGGGTTCCAGGCCAAACCTGTTCATGTATGGTTTTCTGGGACTCTCCTTGTGCACTGAAGCACAGTCATGTTGAAACAGGAAAGGGGAAATTCCCAAACTTTTCCTAAAAAGATGGCTGCATCAAATTTACCACAATGTCTTGGTATGAAGCAGAATAAGACCTTCTTGCTCTGGAGCCGAGGAACAAAGCCCAACTCCTATGAAACATCCTCCACTCAATCCCCTCTGCACCAAACTGTACTCAACAAGTTTGGATTGGATGGGTTTTCAGACATAGCGGCAAAGTTGTGTTCATATTTCTGGAAAAATGTGTGAAAAAAGTTGAAGGGTATCAATACTTTTGTAAGGAATCGTAAAGCTTTCAAGGAACGTCACATGCTTATGTAGCCTCATGTGATAACAGAATGAGGGATCTCAGTCCTTCTGATTCATGCACCATGGGTGAGGCTCAGGAAATGTTTCCTTCTCAATCAGCATATCACATTTGTCATCATACGCTGGAAAAGGACAATGTGAGACTGACATTTGTCATCTCTACAGTAAGTCATCATATAAAGATCAGTTAGAAGTTTAAAGGTGTATCACATGTTTACCTGTACTAGCTGAATATCGCACTGGTGTTGAACTCTCTTGTCTAGCGACTGAGACGAGGATGAGTTTTTTTTTATTTCTGAACATTGTGGAAGCCGCTGTTGCAAACATTTACTTTTAGCACCCTTTCTGTCAATATGCTTTGGTGTTTTGGTGCCAAAGCAGAAACAAACGTATTTACTGCCAAACAATATCCTCTCAGCTTGTTCTGACATGATAAAACTTCTACTATAAAGTATATTAGGTCCAGACAAGGAGGTTGTAGTGACGGATTGCTTGACAAACATATCAATTGTCCACACGAGAGCGCTGTTTCCTGACTAATACCTGGAGAACAGTTTAGTGCAGTTATAGAATCTGTGCTGTAGTTCTTTTAAAATCTGGATCTTTAAAAACAAGATGGCAATATAAATATTTATTCTCCTGACAAAGATTGTGTCAATTTTCACAACACAATTCCTTCTGGCGTATTTGGGATAACTATTTCTTCTATATTAACGCTATATGCATTTATACCATTGTATAATTACTCATCCCACCAGAAGCATACTGATCAATCAAGCCTTTCAAACTGTTAACAACCTCTTCTATTTTTCAATCTGGATCATCGCAGTACAAAAATTGTTAAATCAAAGGTATGGTCAATCAGCTAAAGAACATGAGAAATCACACTGATCTACTAAGTAAATATATTATTTGTCAATTACATGCACATTTTTACGTATGTACTTATTAGAAAATAAATTAGTTTTAATCATTACCAATGTTCGCTCAAACTCGCCCCATCTTGCAAAGAAGATATCTCCCAGGTACAAATAAATGCATTTAAAAGGAAGCCCTCCCAAATACAAAGTAGATTGGAAAGATTTATGATTTTTCGGTAGGACTAATTTTTGACATTTTCAGAAAACATGAAAGTGGCTGCTTTGTAATTTTCTAGTCTCCAACACCTTATTTCACCATCAAGATTCCACCATAAGCTAAATAACAGAACGTGTTGCTTGACTTAATGTTTTCCCATCCTCGTTTTAGAGTCTGTTGTACAATCTAGACAGGACCTTATCACATGTTCATGAATTAGCAGTTAATAACACTTGTCTGGGGTCTCTGAACTAAACGGACAATTAAGGTTTAGAGTAAAATTACGATTAAAGTTTAGAGTAAAATGATGACAAACCAAGAGGTATAAGGGAATATTTTCCTGTAAGTTGTGAATGCCCAAGTGAGATATAATTTGAAAGACCTTTCTTATTAAGCATCTAAATTTGTTGACCTTAATTCAATTTATTGATTTATTTGACAGGGAGAATGTGCATCAATTAACATTGCTGTAAATGCCTCTTTTTATTCACAAACACTCACTTCTGGGAGTTTTTGTTTGGTAATTGTCCTTTACTCTCCTGCCTAAATAGATGTTACAAAACATTTACTGAGGCTTTAAAGGTGAACAGGCCACCCTATAATCACACAAGGTCTCCATTGGGGGCAAAGGGGAACTTCAGGGTGCATTAGGAGACATTCTAGAAATTCGGGATAAACTTTCTCTAAGTAAATAGACACAGATGTTCCCTTCCTAGAAAAAAATACAGTATCCTGACTCCACAATTAAGCGTTCCGCTTTTCCCTTTTACTTTTCATACACCGGAGGGTCTTTAACCTAAGAGTAGACTTTTGTAATGAAAAATCCCACCCCTCTCTATTAGGCTTGATTGGGATCAACATCCAGCTCCAGCCACAGGCTGCAGCCAGTCAATACAGCTGTATCTCATCTTCTCCTCGGGAAGGCAATATTAAAGGCCAACTGAGACACCCTTTGCCTGCCAGTTTATTCATCATTACTTAAATTGAACCTTGGCTGCGCTTACAAGAGTTTATTTCTTTCCTCTGAAGACTGTTCTCCCAATAACACTGCTTACCTTGTGAAACTCCTTTTGTAGCAGGTGACTGAGTGCTTCATAGATTTCAAGACTCACCAACTCCTGGCAGACATATACATTAGCTAGATGCGCCTACATTTAATTAGTCCACATCCTTCCTGCTTGCCTCCACCATTGACCATAGACTAACTATCCCTGCTGTTCTGGCGCATAACTAGCTCCCCTTGAACTGCTGAATCCTCCCCTCTCCATTGCATGATTTCCGGAGAAGAACAGCAAACCTATTATTCACCTTCTCTTTAAGATCTTCTGAAGCAGAGGTCTTCAAAATGGGGTTGAATAAGAAACAATTATATTCTTTATCTGTCAGGGGTGATGGTGGCACTAGTTAAGGAGGTCGTCCTGTAACCTGCAGGTTGCCGCTTCGATCCCCCGCTCCGACTTTCTCAGTCGTTGTGTCCTTGGGCAAGATACTAACCTGCATTGCCTGTTGGAGGTGGTCAGAGGGTCTGGTGGCGCCAATGTATGGCAGTCTCGCCTCTGTCAGTCGGCTCAGGGCAGCTGTGGCTACAAACATAGCTCACCAATGTCAGGGTGTGAATGACAGACTGCAGTGTAAACCGCTTTGGGGTCGTTGGACTTGATAAAGCGCTATACAAGTACAAGCCATTTACCAGTTCTTATTTTCAATGTAACCGCAAATACCATAGTGCATTTACAAGCCTGGAAGTTGAGAGGTGGGGTCTGGGGGTGGGACTAAATCTCATGATCCTCTCCTGCTGTACCTCCAGGAGTCAAGGAGGTACTTTTTCTTCTTATTCAAATGCATCAGGGTTCAGTTTGTCTGTTCCCCAGCTGGTCTGTCCCTGTAAGTGGCAGTGCATCACACGCCAAGGCCCAGATCTGCGTGGGTGTGGTGCATGCTAGAGAGCCTAACACCGAAGACTCAATGTTACCACCAGCCGCACCAGAGGTTCCTGTAGCGCATGACCCGCTGCGACCCGTGCATGGCCCAAGCCTGCGCGGGTCGCAGCGCCCGCCGCTGACTCTGCTGTTCCACCACCGGGGTCGACCACCTCTCCAGACTGCACTCACAAGTTCCTGAGTTCTCCAGCGCTCACTAGTTCCTGTGTACCCCAGCGCTCACTAGTTCCTGTGTACCCCAGCGGTCTCAAGTTTCTTCCTGAGCCCTTGGCGCTCCCCAGTGGGTCGCTGTGCTCTCCCGTGGCCGTCAACTTCCTGGCCTGCTGCCAGAACTCTCCTTGTTTCTCTCCAAGCCTCCCTTCGTACGCCCCGTTGTTTTTTTGTTTTTTTTGTTGGACCCTATTCCCCCCATCCTGAGCCTCCATCCGCCCACCTTAGGTGGGTTATTTTTTCTGCTGGACTTGCGTTTTTTGTGGTCGTCTGGTAGCCGACCTTCAATCAATCAATCAATCAATCAATCAATCAATCAATCAATCTTATTGTCAACTACAATTCGCATTGCAATCGAAAATTCAGTTCCAGTACAACCGTCCATCACATACACTTAACAAACATTTTGGGGGAACGATTGACTGAGGCCTTGCGTTGCCAAGGAACGCAGCCAGTCAGCCGCTGCTATCAGCGCAGCCGTTAGGTGCGTTCCTCCAAACTGCCTCAGACCTCGCCTTACATGAAGGCGAGGCCCTTGAAATCTGTAGAAGAAAGATTTTACTTGGGGGAAGTGGAGGGAGATAAAACAAGACAGGTGCTTCACAATTTATGTTTCCACATATACTGTGGAGCATCCGGCAAAAAAACCTCATTGCACAAGAAGCACAAACAATTATGAGACACATATATGCAGAAAGGTAAACATTTGAGAGTGGTTGCTTGTTCATCTGTATTTGTGAGCATCAGTTTATGTGTGTCTGCTTGGGTGACGTGTTTACATTTCTGTGGAAGTTCTCCAGAGGCCATTTGTCCTTGATGTTATCAGCCAACCAACAGTTCAGAAAACATCCACAGATGTCAGCGGGGGAGGAGGGGCAGAGGGGTTTGTGCGATCTCACCATAACAACTCAGGGGAGAATTTAGATAGTGGCGAAGTCTGATTAAAAACAGAATTTGTTGTGAGAACAAGCTGAACCCAACTTTTCCTTCAGCTTTAGAGTCTTGTTGTCGCTGGCTCCAGGACCCAATATTTCAATATTCCAATCAATGGGCTAGTTAACTTTCACACTTCACACTTTTATCCCATCTCACCTCTGTGTACCACAACCGCAGTCAGCTTATCAAGCCTCCCGTTTTGTTCATTCATCGCCTTAATGATCACGTTGACTGCCGCGGGCAGTCTAATCAAGGCCATGTTGACCGCCAGCAGCTTCTAAAGGTGTTGATACATTAGATATCCTCCGAGACCAAAAAAAAGGAATCCAAGTATCGTAAATACGAATAAGTAGACATCTTCGACGTCCTCAACAGAAAGAATTGAGAGGCTCATCGTGGACCTTTCTCCCATGGGTCCTAGATGTATCCCGCAAAAAAAGTTCCATCGGTACAGGCACGCTCCCCGGTCCTTTGCTTGGGGGGGGGGGGGGGGGGGATGTCAGGGTTCAGTTTTTACCTGTCTCGCCTTGGACAGTTCCGGCATTTTCCATCTCCCGTGCAGCCCAGTTCCACTCCATGTCAAATCACCAGCATCTGTCATGCTCTAATCATCCCAGACTCAATCCACCTGCAAACCTCTCTATAAAAGCTCTCCTCAGTCAGCTCTTCCCCACCGGTTTGTCTTCACCCAAACCTCGTCCGGCCAGTGCTACCTATGCCTGCCAGTCAGAGCTTCCCACGTCTGCCAGTCAGAGCTTCCCACGTCTGCCAGCCAGAGCTTCCTATGTCTGCCAGAGAGCTTCCTACGTCTGCCTGACAGAACCTCTTAAGCCGGCTTGCCCGCCTGCCGCTCTGCCTCTACCCCAGTGCTCTCCCACCTGCTCTGAAGGCTTCCTGGTTCCACAGCGCAGCACCCACAGTCCTCCAGCTCTCTCCGGTCCACCTGCTCCAGCCATTACCATCCTCCTGCTCCAGCCCGGTACAGACAGTAGGTTTTCATCCTCCACTACTCATTCCTCCTCAATAAAACTCTTAAAATAAAGCTCCGTGTGTGGTGGGTGTTCGGGTTCGTGATGACAAATCGTGACATTATGTTTAAATTAATCAGAATAGGTTTGACAAATGTAGCTCAGAACTGTTCAAAAATAAGTGGCAAGTTATAACCTTCATAATCAGGACAGACAGCTTACACTTCTCCATGTGAAGCTTAGGGGAGGAACAACCTTGAAAAATAGACTTTATTAATTTGTTATTTTTTTAAATCAGTTACTGCACTACATCTGTATGCGGTGAAACATTGCTGCAAAAATTGTGCCTCAAGAAAGATTTTGTTGAAAATGGTAGAAAAAGAGCTAATATTCCTCCAACTATTTATTACAAATTTATTGGGTTCCTCTCATTTTTTTCAAATTCACCTGTGCTCAAGCCTAAAAATCAGTCTCTGCCAGAGTTTTAACAATAGAATAATAATAATAGTTATTACATAATTTAAAAGCATATCTAAAGCAACTGATGAACATGCAACCAATGAACATGTACAACAGAAAAAGGAAATAAGTTAACAAGAAATAAAAGATCAAAGAAAATTAAGAAAAACATTTATTGGCCAATTGGACAAAAAATGAACCCTATCCAGATAGCAAAATATGAGTGTATCAACTAGGCAGAAATAACCATATGTAGAGACAAACTGGGGAGCGCCGGAGGCCTCAGGAAACTAATGTAGAACAGATTACTGGATCAATGTGTGCTTCTGTGCTTTTTAGTCTGTCTTGTTGTGTCTCTGCTCTGTCTTCTGTAACCCCCAGTCGGTCAAGGCAGATGACGTTCATATTAAGCCTGGTTCTGCTGGAGGTTTTCCTTCCTGTTAATTGGGAGATTTTCTTCCCGCTGTCGCTTCATGCTTGCTCAGTATGAGGGATTGCTGCAAAGCCATGTACAATGCAAACGACTCTCCCTGTGGCTCTACGCTTCTCCAGAAGTGAATGCTGCTTGTCAAGACTTTGATGTAATCAATTATATAGGACATTTTGGACCAATCTGTATAATCTGAGCCAATCTGTATAATATGATTGAATTTGACTTTGTAAAGTGCCTTGAGATGACATGTTTCATGAATTGGTGCTATATAAATAAAATTGAATTGAATTGAAAAATATTTAATCCATGTTGAAGCCTGACATTTAATTATACAAAAAGTGGTCAGTGACTTGCATGTTGAATCAACGTTAGGTTTTCAACCGGGAGCACAACAAGTCGTAGGAATTGTTTAGATTCCAAAAATAAATTAACTAAAAGTACGCTCTAAATCACCCGTTTTGTCATGTAGTAGATGAGAACAGTTCTGTTTTTGCCTACCAGCGGGACCCGGATGTAAGGCAAGGCAAGGCAAATTTATTTATATAGCACAATTCAGTACAGAGACAATGCAATGTGCTTTACATGATTAAAATATAGGAAAATAAAACAGAATAAAAGCAAGTAGGGATAGTGTAGAAACAAAAAAGAACATTTGAAAACAGTAAAACAGTTTAACTAGAACAGTCAAAGGCAATTTTAAACAAATGTGTTTGTAATCTTGATTTAAAAGAACTCAGACTTTCAGCACTTTAACAGTTTTCTGGAAGTTTGTTCCAGATAAGTGGAGCATAGGAACTGAATGCTGCTTCTCCTTGTTTAGTTCTGGTTCTAGGTATGCAGAGTAGGCTGGAGCCAGAAGACCTTAGTGGTCTGGAAAGTTGATACACTGATAACAAGTCTGTGATGTATTTAGGTGCTAAGCCATTCAGGGATTTATAGACTAACAGAAGTATTTTAAAGTCTATTCTCTGAGATACAGGGAGCCAGTGTAAGGACTTTAGAACTGGGGTGATGTGCTCTACTTTCTTAGTCTTAGTGAGGACGCGGGCAGCAGCGTTCTGGATCAGCTGCAGCTGTCTGATCCACTTTTTAGGCAGGCCTGTGAAAACACCGTTGCAGTAATCAATTCTACTAAAAATAAACGCATGGATTAGTTTTTCCAGATCCTGCTGAGACATTAGTCCTTTAATCCTGGAAATGTTCTTCAGGTGATAGAAAGCCGACCTTGTAATTGTCTTTAGATGCTTTTGGAGGTTCAGGTCTGAGTCCATCACTACTCCCAGGTTTCGGGCCTGATTGGTGGTTTTTAGTTGAAGCGACTGAAGCTGTGTATTGACTTGTGATCTCTCCTCTATTGGTCCAAAAATTATTACTTCTGTTTTGTTTTTATTCAACTGAAGAAAATTTTGGCACATCCACGTATTGATTTCTTCTAGGCATTTACTCAGTGCTTGAACTGGTTTATAGTCACCTGGTGACATAGTGATGTAGAGCTGTGTGTCGTCTGCATAGTTATGGTAGCTGATGTTGTTATTTTTTATTATCTGAGCTAGAGGGAGCATGTAGATATTGAAAAGGAGGGGACCCAGGATGGAACCTTGGGGAACCCCACATGTGATTTTTGTCATCTCTGATGTAAAGTTACCTACTGATACCAAAAAGTCCCTGTCCTTTAAGTAGGATTTAAACCAGTGGAGAGCTGTACCAGAGAGGCCGACCCAGTTCTCCAGGCGTTCTAACAGAATGGAGTGATCGACAGTATCAAATGCTGCACTAAGGTCCAATAGTACCAGCACGGTGGTTCTTCCACAGTCTGTATTTATATGGATGTCATTAAACACCTTGATCAGGGTGGTCTCTGTACTGTGGTGAGAAGCCAGACTGGAAAACGTCAAAGCGGCTGGTCGTTGTTAAGAAGGTGTTTAATTGTTGAAATACAGCTTTTTCAATAATCTTACTGATAAAGGGGAGGTTTGAGATGGGCCTGTAGTTCTGGAGTAGAAGTTTGTCTAAATTGTTCTTTTTCAGCAGTGGTTTGATAATTGCTGTTTTTAGGGACTGGGGGAAAACACCTGACAGAAGGGACGCGTTTATTATCTGAGTCAAATCAGCCGCTATGACAGGTAAAACTTTTTTAAAGAAAACTGTGGGGAGAACATCAAGGCAGCTGGAGGAGGAACTTAGCTGCTGAATGATCTCCTCTAAGCTTTTGTGGTTTATTTGGCTGAAATGGGACATTTGGTCAGGATCAATTCTAGTTGAAGACAACTTTGGTACTGAACTTGGTATGGATGTACAAACTGATCCCCTAATTTTTAGGATTTTCTCAGTAAAGAAGTTAGCACATTCATTGCAGGCCCTGGTGGAGTGGAGTTCGGAAGTCACGGACATAGGAGGCTTTGTTAACCTGTCGACTGTGGCAAATAAAACACGAGCATTATTAATGTTCTTGTTTATGATCTCAGAGAAGAAAGATTCTCTTGCATTTTTCAGTTGTAAGTTATATCTGTAAAGTCTCTCTATATAGATGTCATAAGTGAACCTGGAGTCTGTTCTTTCTCCACCTGCGTTCAGCTTTCCGACGTTCCCTTTTTTCACCTCTAACTGCTGGAGCATTTCTCCAAGGAGATTTTTTCTTCCCGGAAAAAAACTTCACTTTGACTGGAGCAATGCAGTTAATGATGTCTGAGACTTTAGAATGAAAGTTATCTACTAGCTCATCTACTGAGTTGCAGCCCAAGGTTGAAGTAGCAGAGTAAGCTTGAATAAAGGTTTCTGTGGCATTGTCCTTAAAGGTGCGTTTTCTTACGATGTCCCTTTGGCTAAATGAGTCACTGGTAATTATGCTTTCAAAGGTAACGGAGAAGTGATCGGATAGAGCAACATCAGTTACATTGACCTGTGAAATGTTTAGACCTTTAGTGATGATTAAGTCTAAAATATGTCCCTGTTTGTGTGTTGGCTGTTTAACGTGTTGACTTAAACCAAAGTTTCTAAGTGTGTCACACAGTTCTTTTGCACTCACAGACAGGAGGTCACTAAAATCATCATTAGCGCTGACGTCACTCGTGAACTACCCTACTGCAGGAGCCCTCGGCCCGCACCCACAGGCTCAGAAGTCTCGTGCAAGACCGCGAGAGTCGGTCTTGCTTTACGGCGAGAACTCCATGTGTTTTTGCCCTGCCATTCACTATATGCACGCGCGAAAGCAACAAAGAACCGCGTGTTAACGTCAAATAAACATGCAAGCATAACGAGTTTTATTATTATTATTATTATTATTATTTTTATTATTTATTTTTTTAATGTTGGCGAGACGCTACCGTGGCGGCCTGTTCTGTGAAGGCCGCATCGCCAAAATATTGCTGCGGGAAACCCTGATGTTCATACTTTCACTGTGTTAGTCATTGTTTGTACTGCCGTTTTTTTTGACTTTTCGTTGTGTTCGCCTGTCTGCTAAGCTCAAAACAACCAAAGCGCCTGGCTTGACGGAGAAACCAGAACAGCTGAGCATCTTTATGACAGTGCACTTTTACTTTCGCCCTCTGGGGGGAGCCTCGCTGGAAAATCAACCCCGGTTGCATAGTATACCTTTAAAGGCAGTGTGTTAAAGTGTGTTGGTTGAATACTGGGTTCATCTCCCTCCAAGATCATCACAACAGTAGGTAATAATATTTACTGACAAGTAAGAAAATATCTAGAAAAAACACAACTCACTATGTTCAACATATGGTGCCTGATTTAAAATGTGATAAATCCCCACCCAATGATATAATGCTTTCACCGAGAGCTCAAAGAGGAGAAAGGTGAGAGGGGTGGATATGGGACAAACAGGATATGTTGATTCAACTTTGATTACACGTTGGCATTTCATTCATTAGAATTCCCCCATAAAACAACAATGATCCAATTAAATCTTTTCAACATGGTTAACTGGTTAGAATTAGATGACTGTATGATGGTTGATCCACTATCAATCATCAGCCTTAACCAAAAATCAAAGTTTTTTAACCATAATTCAACATTGAATTAACATTTTTTGCTATCTGGGTATCCACTAAAAACCAGAAAATTACATGGTTATATTTATCCCAGCTCAAACATAGGAAATAAAAGAAGTAATAGCCAAACAATACTTAGCCATGAATTGGCTTACGTCAACTGAGAGGCACGGTGGGGTGTGTTCTTAAGTGTGTACACACACGCTTTGCCAAGCATTGCAGAAACAATTTCTCTTTCAACAGCAAAACAGGCCCAGAGAGACAAAAGCTTTTACCACTGACACAAACTGAAGGTTTTCCTTAATAACTCCCTTAGCAGCAGCAGTGTAGGTCAGAAAAAGCATTTTTCCAAAAGAAAAACATTGAAGTCCTTTTTATGTCTGTGTGCTGTGGACAAGAGCTTTTATTGAGTCAAGACTGAAAAGCAAAATTTGATAATATTCAGTATCCAATCAAAACAGCACAAATATTTGTTTTAACTTAACTATAAACCTAAATTGAGCATCAACCTCTCTCTTGTGCTGTATTTTGTCACATTGCAATCCCAGATTTGCAGCATGTCACATGATGTACAGCATAATTGTACGGTGGGGAACAAATCACACATGGTTTTAAAATTCAGTCCGCTCTAATCTGATACCCCAGGAGAAAATCCAGAGCAACCCAAAGCCACCAGAAGCAACATTATTGTGTGTAATTTAATCTCTATAAATCCAGCTGTTCTGTGAAGGCCTCAGTGGTTTGCGAGGCAACATTAGAGAGTAAACAACATCACAGAGACCAAGGAACACAGGATGCAGTTCAGGAAATTTTAAAAGTTAGAAAACAAGAGCCAAAGCTTTGGGAATCTCAGGGAGCAGTGTTTATTCCACAGTTAAAGAAGGAAAGATGGTGGCACACTTACAGAAATACCAAGACAAAGCTGTCCACAAATACTGTCAGGTAGGACGAGGAGAGAATTCATCAGAGGCCAGCTAGGCCCACGGTAACGCTAAAGAAGTGCATAGATCTACAGCTCAGGTAGGAAAATTCGCGACATCAGGGAGTATGGGGTCTAGGTTAACGTTCACCTTCCAGCAGCAGGAAAATGACCTTAAGGATACAGCCAGCGCTGCGATGAGCTCTTTTAGATTAAAGCATATTTATGTTTTAGAATGTCCTAGTCAAGGTCCAAATCTACAGATCTGATCTCTGCCTCATTTAATTGAGCTTAAGCTGTTTTGCAAAGAAGAATCTGCAAAAAAATATGTCTCTAGATATGAAATATCCCAGCACCAGTGTTTGCAGTTCAACACAGGAGTGTGTGGGGAATGAGCTCACACATCGCAGAGATGGTCTGCAGGCACAGCCGCTGAGAGCACTGGACTAAGAGTGGGAATGTGTGCATTTGTAATGACTGAGGTGGAACTGTTCTCATGGTCAGTGAAAACATTCCCTTGTTACAGGTTCCATCCACTAAAAGGTCTGAGTACCTCTCAATCTCCAGCAGCTCTGGTGGATTGTTGGATTTCATCATTAGCCAGTTAGTTGACATTCAGTGGCTCCAGTTATTTGTCAAATAACAAATAATAACTAAACAAATCCCCAGGTTGCAAGGTTCTTGCTCAAAGTTGTGAATGTACAATGCCACTATTAAGGACGTTAGTTAAATATTCCTCATTTTTACCTAAGGTAAAGTTGAGATGTAGAACAAGGGGCCACTCTACTTGAATTGTTGGTGTTGGCATAAATTCAATTGTGTGTCAAAGTTTTTAGAGATCCAAGAAAATTACCAGACACAATTCAGTCTTTATTTGTTGAGCATGAAAACTACTTGGATCAACATTCTAATCGGAAATAAAAGCCCAATGTGAACATTAATATGCTAAATGCTCTGCTCAATGTGCAAGAGAAGGAAGATAGGTGGTTTTCGATACGGCCATAAGGAATTCTTCTAGAGGACTAAACAAACTCTCAACAAATGTAAAAAATTAGGTTAGTTGCATCCAAATGAGTTTTCTATTGCTTTCTTTTATGTCCAGTCAATAAGGAGTTGACTGCCAAAATCTAACAATAATTCACATTTGTTATGGAATCTGGACTTTTGATCAGCGCTAGTTCAAACTACAAAACAGCTTGACAGATTTGATTAGTTCTGGATTGTTCTGCAATGAAATTCTTTTTAAAAACAGCTTTTGATTCATAAAACGATTCTTTATGAAAACACAAAAACAGCTTAGATTATAGCTTGAGTTTCAGTTCAGATGTGTCATATTTGGACTGAATTATTCTGCAGTGATGACACATTCTTTAAAACAAAGGTTGATATATTGAAACCCTGACACTATTTGTAAAAATAAGGAAAATGTAGCAGCTGCAGAAAGTGGGGTCCCATTCACAAAGAACC
The DNA here is from genome assembly GCF_011125445.2 of Fundulus heteroclitus. Classification (NCBI taxonomy): domain Eukaryota; kingdom Metazoa; phylum Chordata; class Actinopteri; order Cyprinodontiformes; family Fundulidae; genus Fundulus; species Fundulus heteroclitus. Next base: position 281,156 of record NW_023396923.1, read on the forward strand.
ACCGGAATCATTGTTTTGCTGGTTTTAGACAGACCACTTATCTAGTATACCTGAATTATCTCCCAAGAATGGGATCAGGTTTAGCAAAAGCATGTTAATGGTTCACGCCTACAGTCGTTACAGTGACCGACAAGGAAGATCTACCCATCTGTTGTCCCCTAAGACACCAGTCCGTCCTTTATCTCAGGTGCCTGGTCAAATCTGGTTCCACCTGCATCTCAAGTCTGGTTCTATTAGCAACTCCTGGTCTATCTCTGCATTGAACATTTCCAGCAGACCCCCTTGTAATGTAACTCTGTGTTCAGCTGAATTTTGGGTTTACACTTATAATCGTTATTGTGATCAATAAGGAAGATCCACCCATCTGTTGTTCCCTCAGACACCAGTCCTTCCTTTATCTCAGGTGCCATAAATGTTGTCTTTCTTTTCTTTCTGCCATACCGATTAGGTCATTGTTGCATTTGTAACACCCATGCCTTTCCAAATTTGCCATTAGCGCTGTGGGTGTTCCTAGAACAAACTTCTTGCTGGTTCCTACTCACCACCAGCCAGCACATATCTTTCTTAATTATCTGTGCGTCTCGCTCCACACCGACATATTTGTAAACATTGTGTCAGCATGTCTGGGAGCATGGTGTTGAATCCTGAGCTGAAGTCTATGAAGAGCATCCTAACATAGGCTCCTGCAGATGAATCAGAGCTGAGTGCAGTGCTAACAATACAGCGTTCTCTGGGGAGCCATTCTCCCTGTAGGCGAAGTGCAGGTTGTCCAGGCCAGCAGGGATGGTGTCCTTGATGTACTTTAGGAAGATTCTCTCGAAGCACTTTATGATGAAGGGGGTTAAAGCAATGAGACAGTAATCATTGGTGATGATTGGTTTCTTGGGGACAGGCACGATAACGGATGATTTCACACAGGCAGGGACTGGACCCTGGAGAGCTGCAGGGAGAGGTTGAAGATATCCAAAAAGACACACGATGACACCATGTCTGGATCTGTGGCCTTGTTGGTGTTGACCTTTTTTCAGGGACGAGGTCACTTGGTGGAGCTCCAGGACAATAGGCTGATGGTGCTCCTCTGGCTGGGGAAGATGTAATTTGAGCAAAGCCCTGTCAGTAAGGGTTTTGTTGGTTAACTGATACTAATGCACAGACCATGCTGGCAGCCTTCTAAGATGTTTAAACTGTCACCGTAGCTGAGGCAGTCTAGCAACAACCCAAAGAAAATTAAGAAAACTATCTAGCACTGGTGTTAAAAATAGCCTTAAAAGATATAAGCTGAAGGATAAGTTAAATAATATAAAATATGAAAGAAAGAGCAGCTGTTTGTTTAAGTGGATGCTTATTTGCAAAGTGAACACAATGAGCCTGGATGAGGAACTGGATGCTGTATGATTTGTGTTGGGATGTATTAGTGTTAATCTCTGTTGTTCAGTATATCTGTGATTAAAACAATTTTCAGATAGGGTTAGCCCACCCATCCCATGCATTAAAAGCGACCTTAGTGAGTGATCCTGCAAAGAAGATAGGCACTCTGGAAAATCCATAGAGACCTTTCCCTTTCATGGTTGGCACTATGGAAACGTTCAGCGATTTCTCTGTCACGATGTCCCCAGTGGAAGGCTGATAATTACGAGAGCGGAGTGATTAGGCTCGAGTCAGGGTTTAAACCCCCCCAATGAGCGTTGTTCTCATTTCCCTTTTCAGATAATGGAATCGACTCATCTTCAGAAGTGAGAAATTGATTTTGTCCCCCTTTCATTTTGTCAGTCATTGAACTGAGTGTTCATGCTTGGTTCTGTGAGATTAAGCAAGAAACTATACCGAAGCAAAAGCGGTTGATGCTGCTTGCAGTTCACGTAGCGCTGTTAAAAAGTATTTGCCACCTTTCAAATGTCTTCAGTTTTTGTATTTTTGTAACACCTCCGTGCTCCAGATCATTGAACACATTTTAATATCAGACAAAGAAAAAAGCAGAGTAAATAAAAAGGAAATGTTAATTTTATTAATTAAAGGGGAAAAAACTATCCAAGCCAACATCTTACCCTGTATAAAAAAGTGATTGCTTCCTAAACCCAATAACCTAAAGTACTACACTTGGAAGCAACAGCTGCCATTAACCATATGTGATAATTGGGAAAGGTTATTTACAATGCATTGGAGAACTTTTAACCCTCTTCTCTTTGCGCAATTGCTTTGATTCAGCCAGATGGGGGGTGTTACAAGGTTAGTCTAAGGTAATCTCACCACAGCGTCTCATTAAAATTTAAGTCCAGGCTTTTTTTTAGCCTTTCAGAGGTAGATTGTTGGTGGGATTTGTGTCATTTCACTGCTGCATAAACCCAGTGAGTTTGAATCCAGGGTCAAAAGTGTGTCTGGATATTCTCCTTCAAGATTATCTGGTGGAGAACAGAATTCAATGTTCTATGAAATACAGCAAGTTGTACCAGATCCAAAATGCAATGAAACCCCAGACCACACCCGGTTGCACAAACAAATCTTTTGTAACCCCCAGTTGGTCAAGGCAGATGAGTGTTCACACTGACCCTGGTTCTGCTTGAGATTTTTCCTTCCTGTTAAAGGGGAGTTTTCCTCTCCACTGTTGCTTCATGCTTGCTCAGTATGGGGGATTGCTGCAAAGCCATGGACAATGCAGACGACTGTCCACGTGCCTCTACGCTGTTAAATGAGTGAATACTGCTTGTCAAGACTTTTTGGCCAATCTGTATAATTTGATTGAATTTGACTTTGTAACATGCCTTGAGATGACATGTATCATGAATTAGCGCTATTTACATGAAATTGAATTGAAAACAAATTAAGTGGGGGGGCTATTTTTTCAGGGGGGGCACAGTTCTCAAAAAACATTTTATATGCTTCAGGCGTAGGAGTGGCTCTATTACCACTCCTACAGTGCTGAGAATTATATTTTATCTCAATAGAATCCCAAAATTAAAAAAAATAAAAAAAATAACAAAAAAAAAAATTGTGTAGTCAGTGCAGCTAGATTGGGCTGGTTTTCCACACAATTTGGCTCCTTTTGAATTGAGTAAGAAAAAATAGCTTATGGGCAGGTTATAAAAATTTGGGAAGCTTTTTACAAAATATATCAAAATGGTTGTCATTGTGTGGCAGAAAAGTAAAAACGTCCACATATTAATAAAAATGCCCTCTCCTTACACTCATTTGGTTAGTTCATTAATTTTTAAATGTGTACATGTAATGTTCTGGTTTATGTTTATTATTTGGTTAAGTAGCTCTTTGCTGCCTCTGGGTTTATTTCTGTTTTGGATTCTAGTTTAGCCTCTTTACTGTGTTAGTTATCTGGTCCCTGTATTAGTTCTGATTTTAGTTCTGTGCTTTGTTTATTCTGTTTTATCTTTGGTCTTAGGTTTACTATCTAGTGTCCTGTCAGCTCCCTTAATCACTCCAACCTGTCCTTGGTTAATTAGTTTCATTCCAATTCACCTGTCTGTCCGTCTATTTAAACCTGCTTTAGTTCTCTGCTCGGTTCGTCACTTGTTGCCATTTCGTGTCTCAGTTCTCCTCCGTTGGTAAGAGCCTCCCAGCACCTTGATTCTGTCCGTCAGCTAACCTGTTCCGTCTGTTTTGCCTTATCTCAGTTTGACTGTTACTTTCAAGTGTTGCCTGGATGTCCGCCCTGTACCATATGTTGGATCCTGTTCTATCTGTCTGATTCCCACTCATCCCTTTTTCTGTTAATAAATCTCGTTTAAAGCATTGCTACTGTGTTGGCTAAATACCGGGTTCATCTCCCTCCAAGATCATTACAGAATGAACTGACCACACGAAGAACCCGTCGCCAACACTCCCTCTCCACTCAGGAGTAGCAATGCTTTGTGAGACCGGTTTTGTGGCCAGCATGCCGGCTCACGCAGAGCACTCACCAGGGGTCTGTAGTCTGTCCCGCCTATATCGAGCCCGTCCAGATCCAAACATGTTTACAGAAGTCGACGAGGAAGTGGTTCAGGAGCTCCGCCCGGACCTTTTCCCACAGCCGGCTTCGGAGACCTATCCAAACATGGAGCCGCGGTGGTCACCGCGAGTGGACGCGGCCCAGTCCCCTCATGAGGGATCAGCTTCGCCACTTAATCCGCCATCCCGCTGGCAGATGAGAAAGCACTCAGCTGCCTTCCACTTGACCACCAGTTGCAGGCAGCAGCCCAACGAGCCAGATCGGCCACTGTCCGCCCCCGAACCCCAGCTTCAGCCCACTTCCTGTTTGGCAGATCGGAGTCCCTCGTCTCCCACAGCAGAGTTGCCCACAGCTCCCCCTGTTGGCATCTGTGACTCTGAATATGTGACCCTGGAAAGCAGAATAAGGAGGTTTGCCCCCATAATAAAACGCCTCAGGGAAACTCTGGCCACCGACTATTCAGCAGTTCTGGAGGCTAAATTAAAAGAGCTTGAGGGTTATTATAGAACGGCTCTCAGGGAGTTCTACAGCCGACTCACACCTGCTCCCAGAGGGTCTGGCCGACTCCTCGGTCCCCAAGCCTGTCCCAGAGGGTCTGGCCGACGCCTCGGTCCCCAAGCCTGTCCCAGAGGGTCTGGCCGATGCCTCGGTCCCCAAGCCTGTCTCAGAGGGTCTGGCTGATGCCTCGGCTCCGTCCAGGTCCCGAGAGGGGGCCCTGGAGGGTCTGCCTCCGCTCAAGTCCCGAGAGTCGAACCAGGAGGGTCCGTCGTCGGTCCGTGACGCTTCGACCCAGGAGGGTCCGTCACTTTCCCACGGTGGTTGGGTCCAGGAGGGTCCGGGCAACCGTGTTCCCCGCCGGGGCAGAAGAGGACAACTAAGTCGCCGGCGGAGCGATTGTTCAATATGGTGCAAACCTGTTGCATTGTTGGTTGCGGGAATCATGCTGGGAGGGACAAAAAGTCGTTCTATAGGTTGCCTACCATAATAGACTGGCAGTGTGCTAACAACGGAACCGCGGGGTTTAAAAAGTTCACCGCTCACGATCTGTGCGGCGCGACGCTCGGACGCGACCGGACTGTACACACTGTACGTCGTGCCCCCTCTGGGACCGCTCGCTGTGGTGGCAGAGGCAGGCGGGCGACGGTGGGTGAACAGGGAACCAGAGCAGGGGGTCAAGCCCAGTTCACGCACCGCGGCCGCGCGGCACGGCAGGTCGCCCGGCCCGCCTCGCGAGCGGAGTCGTGCCGAAACAGGCGGCCGGCCCGCGAGCTGACCGACGTTCGGGCCCCGCGGGTCCCGGGCCGGGGACGGAGAGGAGCGGAGGTCGCCCCCTCGTAGCTCTGCTTGAACAGCAGGATGCGCTCACGAAAACCTCACGACGGCCGACTGAACAATATTAAACTCACCCTTCCACGGACAACTGCTACATCATTCAGGTAACAGACAGTTCACGTATCAATCCGGCAGTGAACTGTTTGTGCGCTTCCAAACTCTTGTACGCCTTCATCTGATCGCCACTGTATGTTGGGGTGGGTGACAACACAAGGTAGTTCACCAGGTCCGCATAGCAAACTGATGGCCAATCATCGGGACTGCTAGAAAAATCCTTATCAGGAAGAGCCAAAGGGTCCGCATTACCGATCCTTATACATATAGCGAAGTAAACTGCCTTATCAGAAGGCTGTAACTCATCCACATAAGGCTTGGATTGCATGTTGGTAAGGGTGGCTGCCAACCAATATGGCCGCCACGCAAGGGGTTCTGGGTAACGGAGTCACATGGTTGCAAGGGGTCTTTTAACGATAACCCCCTTGGAAGTGATCATTATCTTATTCTGGTTAAATTGAATAATTTTAAAGTAGTAGTTGAAGAAAATTGGTATCCTAAATGGAGAATGAGGGAAGCTAGTTGGGCAAAGTATAAGAAGATAGCAAGTGACAAACTTATGGAGATTATGCCAAAATTTAAGTAACAGTATTGAATAATTAAATTCAATGATTACAAATTCATTCGTTTCCGGTGAGAGTTGGACTCCGCCAAGGTTGCCCTTTGTCACGATTATGTTCATACCTTTTATGGACAGAATTTCTAGGCGCAGCCAAGGTGTTGAGGGGATCCGTTTTGGTGGCCTTAGGATTGTGTCTCTGCTATTCGCGGATGACGTGGTCCTATTGGCTTCATCAGGGCGTGATCTACAGCTCTCACTGGAGCGGTTCGCAGCTGAGTGTGAAGCGGCCGGGATGAAAATCAGTGCCTCCAAATCCGAGACCATGGTCTTGAACCAGAAAAGGGTAGAGTGCCTTCTCCGGGTTGGGGAGGATGTGCTGCCCCTAGTGGAGGAGTTCAAGTATCTTGGGGTCTTGTTCACGAATTGAGGGGAAGATGGAGCGGGAGATCCGACAGGCGGATTGGTGCAGCATCTGCTGTGAAGTGGGCGCTGTACCGATCCGTTGTGGTGAAGAGAGAGCTGAGCCAAAAGGCGAAGCTCTCGATTTACAGGTCGATCTACGTTCCTACCCTCATCTATGGTCATGAGCTTTGGGTTGTGACCGAAAGAACGAGATCCCGGATACAAGCGGCTGAAATGAGTTTTCTCCGTAGTGTGTCTGGGCTCTCCCTTAGAGACAGGGTGAGGAGCTCAGTCATCCTGGGAGGACTCAGAGTAGAGCCGCTGCTCCTCCACGTCGAGAGGAGCCAGTTGGGGTGGCTCGGGCATCTGGTCAGGACGCCTCCCTGGTGAGGTGTTACGGGCACGTCCTACTGGGAGGAGGCCCAGGGGAAGACCCAGGATGCGCTGGAGGGACTATGTCTCCCGGCTGGCCTGGGAACGCCTTGGAATTCCTCCTGAGGAGCTGGACCAAGTAGCTGGAGAGAGGGACGTCTGGGCCTCCCTACTGAAGCTGCTACCCCGCGACCCGACCTCGGATAAGCGGAAGAAGACGGACGATTACAAATATAATATGTGAATCTGCAAAAAAGGCCATTGGCAAATCTACTGGATTAAAGAAAAAGAAAATGGTTCGTTGGTGGAACGATTAATGTAAAGAAGCTATTAAAGTTAGGAATAAAGCATTTAAAAGGTTAAAATTAAATAATTCATGTGATAATTTTATATTATACAAAAAGCACAGTGTAAAGTTAAGAGAGTAGTTAAATTATCAAAAAAGAAGTATTGGAGAAGTTTTTGTAGTACAATCGGAACAGACGTTAAAGTAAATGAGATCTGGGGAATGATTAGAAAGATGGGAGGAATTAGAAGGGAGTTTTCTTTACCTATAATTAAAGATAATCAGTGTGAAGCTATAACAAACAAAGAAAAAGCAGAGATGTTTGCAAGGTCCTTTGTGAAAGTGCATAGTTCTATGAAAATTATCAAATGAAGAATCATCATGGAGATTGGAAATGATTTAAGATAGAGAAATTCTAAATAGGAAAGAGATTGATGGAAGTGTTTTAGATAAAGATTTTGCATTGTTTGAAATGAATAGAGCATTGATTGGAGTTAAAAATACATCTGCAGGTAAAGATGGCATATGCTATAGGATGATAGAACAGTTATCAGATGCCGCTAAAGAAATAGTTTTAAAGTTATACAATAAATTATGGGAACAAGGTGAATTGCCCTCAAGCTGGAAGCATTCAATCGTTGTACTAATGGTAAAGCCAGGTAAGGATAAAGGAGAGGTAAAAAGTTATAGGCCTATAGCTCTTACTTCTAATTTATGTAAATTGATGGAGAGAATGATAACTAGGAGATTAATGTATGAAATGGAAAAAAAGAGGTCTTTTATCTCCTTATCAGAGTGGTTTTAGAAGTGGACGTGTCATGGTTTTCAGGTGACGAGCCCACATGCAGATACGATCGGGAAGCAAAGCACAGTTTTAAAAGATGTTTATTTAGGAAAAAGGCAGATATCAAGGACGAGACTACAGGCAAGTCGGCAGGGTCAGAACATCACGGCTGGAGAGACTGCAAGGAGAAGAAGAGTAAATGACTTTGGAAATTGAACCAGGAGAATTACTAGAAACTGCGCTGCTTACCATAAAGCTGGGCGGACCTAACCGGGGAGAAGTAGCGCCGAGGGAACTCTGTGATCCTACCCTGTCGGTGTTAGGCGGCTAGTGGCTGAGGGCGGCAGATGTTACTGGTGAGGGATCCAGAGCGAGCCTCCTCGGAAGTGGCTGACAGATGGATTGACCAGAGTGAGGGAAGAACCAGCAGAATCCGGGAAAGGGAATCTCAGGCCCCGCTGGGTAACATCCAGGAAGTATGAGGGGTGAGCCAGAGCAAAATCTGAGCGAGAGGATTCTGATGGCCTGGTTCTTCGGACAAGACGTCAAGACAGGTGAGTGCATCCAAGCACCAAAAACTGTGACGAAAACAGGGAGATCCAAAATTAGTTCAAAGTTCAAAGACGAAAAAAACTCACAAGCTGGTGTTGAGAATTAAAAATATATCTTAGTTGGGGTTACTGAGGAAAGCAGAGGGGGGTCTGTCCTTCCTGCTCCAGCGTAAGATAAACATGGAGTTTTATTGCCCCGAGGGGGTGGTCAGCAGGAGAGGGGGTCAGTCATCCTCCCACTGAGCCATGCAGGAGGAGTTTTAAAGTTGATAAAAGGAATGTCTTGGTGAAACTTACTTCAGACAGACAGATTTATCCACCGCAGTGAGAACATCTTGTAATGGTATGTACTCTGTCTCCATATTTAATTTCTATGAATTAAATATGTATTTAAACCGTTCTACCTCTGATCAATGATTCCTTATTTTATTGTCAAATCTTAAACCGGGGTAAAAATGGGCCTTTAGTAGCGAAGCAGGATTAGGCCAATAATAAATAAATCACAATTTGGTCAGCCGTGACCCGGATTTGACATTAAAATGGAGGAACATTTTGAATTTGGGCACGAAGAAGTAATCACTTACAGCAAAACAGGGTCGACCCGAAAAAAAGTAAGGAGATTTTGATTCTCCTATTGGCTAAAGATTAGATGTAGGCTAAATCAAGTGTTGCTGTAAATGAGAGGCGGAACGGTATAACTAGGTTTGAATGGAATTTATGTTGAAACCGAGAAATGATTGAATGGGATTTATGTTTTTGTTTGCGTCAGAAAAACGAAAAATTAGATTAATTAAATGGCAAGTAATCTTAGATGGTGAGGCTGTATGAGAAGGAAATTAGAAATAACAGCCAAGAAACTTAAATGTTGAGATTGCAAAAAACTTATTTAAAATCAAATAAAAAAAATAAAATACAAAGAATAAAAAGAGTCCCGAGATTTGGTCACCTCTGCACCAGACTGACAAACTGGTGAATTTAGGACTAAGATGGAGTGCTTTCTTTGGGGAAGGGGACACCCTAATGCAGCACAGGGATAGGTTTGTAATAGAGAAAGAAAGATAAGAGATAAAAAAAGGGGCCCCAGGAAGACAATAGAAGTTTGTTTTCTAGTTTTCGAAAAACGGGGTTTTTCGAGAACACGACGATCAGACGAGGAGATTTTAACATAAGGAAACGTTTCGTCGAGTGGAAGGGTATTAAAAGGAGACCCTCTGCGCGCGCAAGGCTGTCTGTCTTAAATGTTATGTTTGTTATGTCTTGTCTGATGTTTTGAATGTCTCGGTAATATGGGATCCATGGTTTTGAGAGAAGGAGAGATTGGTTGGACCCTGCAACTCAGCGGAGAGTGGGGGTGTGTATGTGTGTGTCTTCATGAGGGTGTGGATTTCTCCACGCGCGTGGGCCTCAAGATTAGAGCAATGACTGGGGAGCAGTTTAATTTTAAGTAAAAGTGATAAGTAAAAATATGGGTGAAAAACTAAGGGGAATTTGGAAATCATTAGAAAAAAGGTCGATGCATTAATAATGTTTGTTGAAGTGCAGGAGAACTTTCAATGCAGTAAAACGTTTGAGGTATTGGCTGCAAGCTGTATGGGTGAGTTGCATTGGAGAGCATGAACAGCTGCGTTTTGGTGAGTTTTGGAGAAAACTTTTTATTTTGAACTGTAGCCTAAAAGTTAGAAAGTGGTTAGAAGTTTGGAAAAGTTGTTGAAAATTTGGCGGAACATTGAACATCTGTTTGAGGCATTATAAATTGGGAAAACACAAAAAAGGGAAAATGCCTTCTGTTAGAGTGTAATTTTAACTAGCATTATCTATTGCAAAATAGCGTTTTAAAATGCCTAATGAATATATATACTTTCAGACATGAAATATAATTTGCGATTAAATAGTGATTAAACGGTTTTCATTGTTTGATAGCCCTAGTTATAATAGATAAATAAATAAATATAATTCATCAGACTTAAATCTGGCTGATTAATAGGGAGCAGAAAATAGCCACCCTATAAACTTTTGCTCATTTGCAGGCCTGGGAAAACCACATTAAGCAGAACTAAACAGAGTTAAAAGTTGGGTTAAACTGTACCTTAATAGTGTGTGCAAACGGATATTGCGGTTAATTTGACAGATTTTGTTAACACTGCATTTAGTCATGAGTCAGTTTTGAAGTTATCCTCAAATGAAGCAGCTAAAATTAAGGAATCTGTGACAAATGTTAATGGCGTGTATCATTTTATTATAGATACTGATATTGCAGAGCGCCAACACCTAGTAGAAATAGAAAATATTACGGGATCATCACAGGACGGTCCCCAAATTATTCATTATATGTAATCACATTTTCATAGTCCCACAAAATGCAGATGCCCTTGTTACACAGTAATTTAGAGCCCGAGGAATCTTTTTTCTTTGTTCATTTGGTAATGTGCAAATTCTGGTGAATTAACTTTTCAACATCAGTTGCTGGTGATTGTTTGTGGCCGGCAGTATTTGACTTAACAATATACTAAACACAGGCGCATAACTGATTTTAGAGCTGTTTTAAAATGTACCTTTGGTGTTTTTTATATTTTTTCCTTGATAGATGGAGTTACACAGCATTTTCTTTATACACTTTAGCAGAAGGTTCCTGAGTTTGACTGGGACTCTCGATATCTTCTGAAAAAATCAGTAGGATGGATCAAACACACAGGTGTGGATCCTAAATAAATCAGTCCAATTTAGGGGAATTATTTAGAGTAATAGTGTTTTAAAAAAAAACAAAAAAAACGTGCCCTCTTCAATATCTCAGCTGATGAATTTCAATCTTGATACGCTCGCTCAGACAATATTTGATACACCATTTGCCTGTGACTCAAAGGAAGGGTGATACACAATGCTTGAGTTTGTTAATTACTAAAAGTTGGTAAAATTACAGTTATTGGAAAACAATATAGGAAGGAGTGACAGTAAGCAGCTGATTCCATTGAGAACTGTCTCTATTTTAATTTAAGGTGGGGGAGCTCCCTCCCCCTTTTTTTCTTTTTCTATCTTAATTTTGTTACAGGTCTGTTCGTTCTGGAGTATGGACACGTCTGACATGAGACGCAGATCGGTGCCGATTTGGGGTTGGAAGAATGAAACTGAGCATTTACAGCCGATATGTGTGTTGTGGGGCACCCATCACATCTGGGACAGTTGCTTACGCTGGACACTGGGCCAAGGACTGTTTCACATCACTAAATCCTGGCAAGAAGTCCCAATACCACCTCACCTTCAAGAAGGTCAGTGCTGCATCTAGGGGATAACGCTCCCACGAACAATGTTTCCTCACCCTGGAACAATGGCCAACGCCTATGAACAGCACAGATCCTAAGCTGTCAAGGAAAAATGACTGTCTGCATGCACTGGAGTTGAATGTCTCATCCAGTTTCTGAGTCGTGGACCAGAACTTTGTCACTGAGGTGCATCGACAGCGAATCACTGCAACACGTGGGGGACGAAATGTGGAGTTCCATACATGGAAGCTGTGAGTGCGACGTCTAAACTCCAATCTCTTTTCTGCCTGATCTGCTGTACATGTCAGTCCAGTCCATCTCAAGGACCACAGACTGATAACAGACTTTTTGTTAAGGTAATTCAGACTGTTATTTCTAGCAATATTCTTTTGACCAAATTTAATGGAATGTGATTTCTAATATTTTTTCTGTGTCTCCAACTCTTGAGCTTCTAGGCAAATGGATTGGTGTAGGTAATAACTTCTTAAGGCAGCCGATTGAGCAGATACCAGCAGTACAGGTTTGCGGTTTTGAAAAATATACTACTGTCTCTTAAATTTTTTTACTATATAACTGATATGTTCCTTTTTAAACATGAGTTTTAATTCTATTTAATTCTATTATGTCCAGGACCGTATTGCTCATAATTAACAGCAGCTGGTGTATGTTTCCATATCTTCTATGGGCAGACAATCCACAGGGGTGGGAATACTTTTACGTGCTCCACTTATACTTAGGTCTCTGTGAGTTCTGGTTGACAACTGCATGTCATAAATTTTCACAAGGGGGGTTGCAACGTCCTGAGGGGACAGGTTTATTACATGGGCCTCTCGGTTAGCACAGATGTGTCCTGCTTGGGACATTCTGTTTTTAAACAACATAGGTTAAACGGATCTGTTAGGTTATTTCTTAAATAGCTCTCAAGTATTGAGATTTTTCTATTGTACAATATAACTGTTGCATGCTAAAACTTATCAGATTTTCACCAGACTTTGCCGTTACCAGGTGTTTTATTCAGGTAAAACCCAATATTTTATCAGTATGTAAGTACCTTGGAACAGTCAGCATTCTCATACCATCAACTTGCTGTGAGCACATTAGAATAATCATTATTTCAATGGGTACACTGATCTTACAAAACTTTTGGAGGACTTCTTGTAGATCTGTGGGATTATGAAATTGCATTAAAGGCATACTATGCAACATTTTTCAGTTAATTAATGTGTTCCATACCATTTTGGATGATTAAATGAGTCATTTCAGGTCGAACAAAGGTTTTCTCGGCCGCCCTGGGGGTCTGTGGGGGAAATACCTTACTTGCAATTGCAAGAGCCCTCGGCCCGCACTTACAGAAGTCTCGCTTTACGGGGAGAACTCCATGTGTCTTTGCCCTGCCATTCACTATATGCACGCGCGAAAGCAACAACAAAGAACCGAGTGTTAACGTTAAATAAACATGCAAGCATATCGAGTTTTATTATTATTATTATTATTATTTTTTTTTTTTTTTTTTTTAATTTTTTTTATTTTTTTTTTATTTTTTTTTTTATGTTGGCGAGACGCTACCGCGGCCAGCGGCCGCGGCTTGGCGAGGCGGTGGCGGTAGCGTCTCGCCAACATAAAAAAAAAAAAAAATAATAATAATAAAACGGACGAGGCGGCGGCGGCAGGGGCCGCGGCTTGGCGAGGTGGCGGCGGCGGCGGCGGCCTCGCCAAGATAGCGCTGCGGGAAACCCTGATGTTCATACCTTCACTGTGTTAGTCATTGTTTGTACTGCCGTTTTTTTCCACTTTTTGTTGCGTTCGCCTGTCTGCTAAGCTCAAAACAACCGCGCCTGGCTTTTCGGAGAAACCAGAACAGCTGAGCATCTTTACGACAGTGCAGTTTTACTTTCGCCCTCTGGGGGGAGCCTCGCTGGAAAATCAACCCCGGTTGCATAGTATACCTTTAAGTTTTGATCTGAATCCAGGATATAAGGCAGTGTTTTTCATACTTCAATTCAGATAATTATTTGCAGTTAATTGATTCCCTGCGATGACTACTACTATTCTTTGTTAATGTTTTGTAACAAAATTTATTTTGTTCCAAGCAGAGGGATATGACATAAACATTTATATGATAACACTATATTGTAAAGCTATACAGATCTTAAACTTTATATCAACCCTTGGCACAAGTAGTTTGAATGAAGGATTCTTGTGCAGGACACCACGGAGGTATGTAACTGCATTGTAAATCAGATAACGGTTGTTTAAACAAAAAGAAACCCCCACAAAAGACCTTACCCATGGCTCTCTGGAATGTTTGTTAAGTGACTCCCAAAACAGACCGGAACCGTAAATTAGATTTAATGGGCGGAGTGTCAGACACTACGTATCTGCTACAGATAGATTATATGAGGGGGTTCTTGGAAAAAGGCTTAAACAGTTTAAGCAGGACAATAAAGTGAATGTTAAATTAAACAGAAAAATTACATAAACCTCAAAAAACTGGATAAAACAGAGATAAACAGAGGGTAACTTAATGCATATTTAGTTTACTTTAAAACCATTGGTGTGTCAGGTAGGTTTGTTAAGGATTCAAAGCCACGTATATCTGTTGCAGTAAACTGGATCAGGATTTGTAACAACTGAATAAAACAAAATGAGAACAAAATGAGGGTTTGCTTTTCCTCTCAGATTAAGAATAGGAACTTTTATACACATCTCAGTAAAGGGTACAGAAGTGAGGTGTGGTGACGTGCTGAAAGGTTTTGTGTGGAGTGGTGTGCTGAATGGTAATCTTTAATCTTTCATCCAAAGAGCATTCTGACATTCTTACAGGAAAATGTACTTTGATTTCAAACTAAATTAACTAATTTTAGATTCCACAGACATGGCGATTCCCACCGGAGGTATAAAGTTTTTGTGCAGGCATTCTTTTGCAGGACAATCAGAGGCCTAGCGTCAGGAAAGAGGAATTGCAATAAAATGTCTCATTAACTATTACATTTCTAAAATAGGATGGAGATGAAACAATGGAAGATGTGAAGTGTGTTTCTTGTGGGAGTGTTCAGTTAATTTCATTACAGGATATGATTCCATATGACTGAAAGGAGCTTTTCGGGACCAGAAGTCAACCTCCGGAATTACAGGTAGCACACAACATGTGATATCTAAACGGTTGTCGTGTAAGTTTCAGGAGACATATAATTAGGAGAAACGTGAAGGGAGTACACCGACTCCCAACCTCGAAGGAGTCACAGACTGATGTGGTGGGCCAGAGGTCAGGGGCCCATCAGACTCCAGGAGCCATGTGTACCAGCCACCAGAGGGTTCCAGGGAGACATCACCGGAGCAACTTGACGCGCCGATTGCCACCCACGGAAGGGGCAGCTGGAATTTTATTTTGTTTTCGTTTTTTATTTTTAATAAAGATTAACATACAGTTGTGTGGAGACCGCGGTTGGAACACTGACTCTTTACACCATCTTCTTTAAAGGCGAGAAGAAGACATCTCCGAGATGCAAGACATCATGACAACAATTGAACGCATTGTGTAAAAGAGAAAAAAGAAAATGAGAGTTTTTGTAATCACTGCATATGTCTTATAAGTTCCATATTCATAAGGTGTTCAATATTAGTATCGTTAGAATCTTGGTTTTGCATTGCATGATAATCTTTTTATTCTGTGGTTTGATCTGAGTGTAGTGCTTTCATGGGTTATCTTTATTTCTAAAAAGACATCTTATTAATCTAGGTTAGGACTTTTAAAGTCATATTTAGATCATATAATAGTCTCTGGTAGTTGCACATTTACCTTAGCCTTGCACCTCTTGGATAAAGGTGCTTACTTTTCTTAATTCTAGTAGGTTAGAGATTCAGATAGGTTTAGTAGCTTTTTAGCTTATACTTGGGTTATTTTACATTTAAGGGGAACATTTGAACTTCATTTGATTTCATAAGTCGCCAACAGAGGGGACAGTGGGTTACAATATTACATCTTACCATTTACATTTTGTTTAAGGGTTTCAAGACATAGACTTAGTTTAGCCTAGTTATTGGTTTGATCTTTGAGGGATCAAAACAGAGGGGTTGTTGAGAATTAAAAATATATCTTAGTTGGGGTTACTGAGGAAAGCAGAGGGGGGTCTGTCCTTCCTGCTCCAGCGTAAGATAAACATGGAGTTTTATTGCCCCGAGGGGGTGGTCAGCAGGAGAGGGGGTCAGTCATCCTCCCACTGAGCCATGCAGGAGGAGTTTTAAAGTTGATAAAAGGAATGTCTTGGTAAAACTTACTTCAGACAGACAGATTTATCCACCGCGGTGAGAACATCTTGTAATGGTATGTACTCTGTCTCCATATTTAATTTCTATGAATTAAATATGTATTTAAACCGTTCTACCTCTGATCAATGATTCCTTATTTTATTGTCAAATCTTAAACCAGGGTAAAAATGGGCCTTTAGTAGCGAAGCAGGATTAGGCCAATAATAAATAAATCACACTGGTTTCCAGGAGTTGGGTCAGCGGCCACGTCGTACCACGACTGGTTAAGGCTCTGGCGTCTTCCATCTGTCAGCGCTCTGCTTAAGAAGCCAGAGGAAGCCGCCTGCAACGAGCTGCAGGTGTGGACCCCGCCCCCTCAGCCAACTAGGCACACCTGAGGAGTAGAGTTAGAGTAGGACAACACAGAGAACCCTGACAGGACGGACAACGGTAGATCCAGTTGTTTGTTTAGAAAATGAAATAAGAAAGGCTCAGGTAAATAAAGAAATGCTCTTAGCTACATTTTTTGATATTGAAAAAGTGTATGATATGCTTTGGAAGGAGGGTTTATTAATTAAGATGGATAAAATGGGAATTAAAGGAAAAATGTTTAATTGGATTAAGGATTTTTTTAAAGAATAGAACAATAGAAGTAAGAGTTGGGGTAAATTATTCAAATATTTATGCTATACAAAATGGAACTCCACAAGGTAGTGTATGTAGTCCATTGCTTTTTAATGATATTTTTGATCATATAGATTTTAGAATTAATATAGCATTATATGCAGATGATGGGGCATTATGGGTGAGAGGAGGAAATTTTAGTCATTTAAAAAAATAGAATGCAATCAGCAATTAAAACGGTTGAAAGATGGTCACATGAATGGGGGTTTCATTTGTCTATTGAGAAGACACAAGTAATATGTTTTTCAAGGAAAAGGGTTAATCCAACAGTAGATCTTACATTATATGGGCATTGTCAGGGTTTTGTTTACCGATGAACTCAGGACGCACACACGGAACTAAAAGTTCGAGTCTTTATTGAAAGAAGTATGCTGGGTGATGGAGACCGGAGGTTCAGGACTGCAGAAAGTCAGGGATGTAGATGATGGCAGGAGCTGACGGCCCGGAGACAGAGAGTCCACACTTGCTAGGTGCTACTCGGCTAGCAGGCCTCATAGCACTCAGGTTAGCAGTTCATTGGAGACACCAGGGCACAGAGCTGAGCTTCACCAGGGCGGCTAGTCAGGTTAGCAGAACTTGAGAGACACCAGGGCACAGAGCTGAGCTTCTCCAGGGCGGCTAGTCAGGTTAGCAGAACTTGAGAGACACCAGGGCACAGAGCAGAGCCTTTCCAGCATGGCTAGTCCAGTTAGCAGTTCTCTGGAGACACCAGGACACAGAGCAGAACCTCTCCAGGAACAAACAGTGAACGAACAGTCTTTAGAGTGACTGGCAGGACTAACCTTAACAACAGGAGCAAAACAAAGCTTTCAAGGCAAAACGGGGACTGGCATGGAGAGGTGTGGAATGATGACGGCCCAGTGCTGAACTGAAGGCAGAGGCAGGTTTAAATAGAACACTTCACAGGTGGAACAAGGGTCTGGCTAATTGGCTGGTAAATGATTATCAGGTGTGACTGACTGCTGAGGAGGTGAAGTGAAAATTGACAGAAAATAACTGATGACTGAAAACTAACAATAAATAAAGTCAAACCTAACCCAAAAGAGATGAAAAAATGAAATTAACAGAAAAACAAAGCCAAACCAAAACTCAACCATGACAGGCATAAATTGAAGCAGGTAAATATCGTAAGGTACCTCGGCGTATGGTTTGATAAAAAACTTTTATTTAAGATACATATACAGAAGATTATTGATAAATGTAAAAAAGGTATTAATATTTTAAAATGTTTGTCAGGGAATGACTGGGGGGAAACTAGCACATCTTTGAAAAGAATATATGTTGATGTTTTAATTCGATCTGTGTTGGACTATGGATGTATTGCTTTTAAGTCAGCTGCAAATTCTTTGTTATTAGATTTAGATAGAATCCAAGCTAAAGCGCTTAGAATATGTTGTGGTGCTTTTAGAACCTCTCCAAATCCTGCTCTTCAGGTGATTACTGGAGAAATGCCACTGGACTTAAGGAGGATGAAACTGTCAATAAATGACTGGTTAAATTTACAAGGGCATGAGGAAAATCACCCTACTAAACAGATATGCAGAGAATGTTGGGAATATGGCCATCACATAAGGAGTTTTGGATGGGAAGGAAATATTTATGCAGAGTATTCTGGGATAAGTAATGTAGCATACTGTAAAACTGTAATTACATCTAAAATTGCTCCATGGTTATTTGAAATGTCAACAGTAAATTTAGAAACCAAAAAAATACAACAGTCCTGTGGAGGTTTGTATCAAATTATTCAGCAGTATTTAGTTATGAGGTATAAAAATATGACACAAATATATACAGATGCATCAAAAGAGAAAAATGGCAAAACAGGAGTAGCAGTATATATTCCGAAAGAAAATATTTATATTAAAAAAAAGAACAACAGATAATTTATCAATTTTTTTCAGCAGAGATGTTGGCAATTATTTTGGCATTACAATGGGTGCTGGAGGTGAAGCCTAGAAATTTAGTTATCTGTTCAGATTCAATGTCTTGCCTGACTAGTTTTAAAAGTGTAAAATCTGAAAGCCGTCAAGATCTTTTAGATGAAGTCAGTTATTTAATATATGGTATAAAGCAACAAAAAAATAAGTATTGAATTCACATGGGTTCCAGCACACAAACGAATTTTAGGTAATGAAAAAGTAGATAAGTTAGCTAAAGAAGGATTTAAGGCAAGATAAATTAAATATGATGTCCCGCTAAGTAGAACAGAAATAAAAGTAATTATTAAAGATAAAATAAATAATATATGGCAGGAGAGATGGAATTTAGAAGAAAAAGGAAGACATTTACATAAAATACAGAAAGATATTATAAGATATAATAGTATAATGAATAGAAGACAGGAAATATGGATAAACAGGATGAGGATAGGGCATACTAGTTTAAATACTGGTTTAAAAATAATAGGGAAACATCCAACAGGTTCTTATTGTGGAGACACTGAAGGAGTACAACATGTTTTGATTTATTGTAGAAAATATATAAAAGAGAGGAAAGAACTGGAAAGGGTATTAGGGAGTTCAGTAAAGATGGCTGATTTATTAGGGAAGCATCAATCAGATAAAATAATTAAAGCACTTATTAAATATAATATTAAAGATACAGAATTAGCTGGGAGCATTTAGTGTGTATGTGTGTGTGTGAATATGGATATAATTTAGTTTCATTAAGATATAAAGATATATCGGAAAGTATATTTCTAAATTACATCTCCGTCCAGTTGATGGCGGTAATGCACACAGTATGTAAACTGCCAGAAAACAGTATTGAAGAAGAAGACTTTTAACAAAACTTTAATTACAAAAGGCCAAACAATTAAACAATTTAGTTAAAAACAAGTGTCATTTACATAAAATTCTGAAATCAGGAGCTTGTTAAATTGAAGTTCTCCTCTTTCAGACACTTCACGTAAAATCTTTTTAAAACCCCACAACTGCATAAAATCCTCCATGTTCTGCGTGGCTCTGTGGAAGTGAAACTCCAGCCTAATCCTGGCTTTTATGTTGCACTTCCACAGAGCCACAGCGTCAAGGTGAGGTCCTCCCTGCAGTCTGTCTCTACGGGACAAATAAATGGCCATCTTTGCCTCACTGATTAAAAAGTTTAAAAGTCTAGCCTTTGCCTTATTACTTTTATTTTGACACACTCCTCCAATAAATAAAGAAGTAGTAAAAACTGTGCCAAAAAAACATTCGTTAAAAGGCTAAAAACGGTCTTTAGTCTTGTACAGTCCGTAAAAACATGAAAAACATTTTCAGACAGACTGCAGAAAGGACACTCATTTAAAACAGCCCGATTAATAACCGATAAAAAAGAGTTTGTGGCGATGGCACCGTGTAAAATCCTCCATTGGAGATCACCAGTTCGCTTTTTATTTGGAGGCTTAAATAAAGTCCTTCACTGGGGTGCTCTACCGGCAGTTCTATCAGTCCATATACAAACTGCGCGGTTCTCGAGGTGTCTTTGATTCATTGCTTTTAAGCAAAGTCCATAAACAGTTTTCTGGTCAATAGTGAATAAAACCATCTTCTGTGGGTCCAGGCTGGAGAGCAGAGGTCCACTTCTCTCCGGGAAACCAGGATCCAGGATCAGGCCAGGAAAGGAGTCCGTTGGGTCTGGTTGGCTCTGTCCCTCACAGTAAGCACGGAGGAGGCTCCTCTCCTTGGCTGACATCTTTCCCCTCAGGAGGTCCAGGAAGCGCCGCACCAGCCTGGCAGACCATACCCCCATCACGGAACCCATGGC
The DNA here is from genome assembly GCF_011125445.2 of Fundulus heteroclitus. Lineage (NCBI taxonomy): Eukaryota > Metazoa > Chordata > Actinopteri > Cyprinodontiformes > Fundulidae > Fundulus > Fundulus heteroclitus. Next base: position 301,369 of record NW_023396923.1, read on the forward strand.
CTCGACGTTGGAGAGGGACGGTCCTGCAGTCTCCACCAGCTGTTTCACGGTTGTTATCCAGCGCCTCCGACAGCCCTGGTTATTTACACGTCTAAAAATGCAGCTGGCCGTGTCCCTCCACACTAAGTCAGAGGGCCCTGCCAGGTATTTCTGAACAAAACGTAATCTAAAAGCCGCTGTTCTCCCGGCTAGGTGGACAAGGCCCTGGCCCCCCTCTTCTCTGGGTAAAAACAACACAGACTGTGGCACCCAATGAAAACCGTTCCAAAAAAAGTTGACAATTTTTGCTTGTATGTTGGCCAACAAACCAGACGGTGGGTCTAAACAGGAAAGTTTGTGCCACAGCTGAGATGCTACAAGGTTATTTAAAACCAAAACCCTTCCCCTGTACGACATGTGGGAGTGTAGCCATCTCCACTTTTCTAGTTTACATTCTATTTTCTGTTCCATGTTTTCCCAGTTCTTTTTTTCAGTGTTTTCATTGCCTAAAAACAGACCGAGATATTTAAAACCATCTTTTTTCCATTAAAGTCCCTGAGGGAGAACCGGGAGCCCTTCATGCCATTCGCCCACTGCCAGGGCTTCACTTTTTCCCCGGTTCACCCTCGGAGAAGATAAAACAGAGAACTTAGTTGTTATCTCGTTCAGTACGTCGACATCTTGCTGGTTTTTACTAAAAACAACGACGTCATCAGCATAGGCAGATAAAACCACTCTACTGTTAAAACCAGGTAAAACCAAACCATGAACACTAGAATGTATCTTTTGAAGCAGGGGTTCCAGGGAGAGCGCATAGAGCATCCCGGACAGGGTGCAGCCTTGGCGAACACCTCTACGCACCCTAAAAGGAGCACACAGACCACCGTTAATCTTTAGCATACTCTCAATGCCACTGTACATCACCTGGATCTTGGCGATCAGACCAGCGCCGAACCCAAACCTCTCCATAGTTTTCTACAGGAAGCCGTGTTCGACGCGATCAAACGCCTTTTCTTGATCTAATGCGATCAAGCCTGTTCTTAAACCCAATGAACCGGAGACCTCCAAAACATCCCGAATTAGGTAGACGTTATCTACCATGGACCTGCCGGGGACGCAGTAGGTCTGGTCCCGGTGGATGACCTGCTCCATAGCTTCTCTCAGCCGCGTTGCCAAGGCTTTGGAGAGGATCTTGTAGTCGGTGCAGAGGAGAGACACAGGGCGCCAGTTCTTAATGTCCTGCAGGTTCCCTTTCTTGGGCAGGAGGGTGATGACTGCCCTGCGGCACGAAAGCGGGAGTGAAGCAGTGACCAAACTCTCATTATAGACCTCCAGCAGGCCTTCCGCCAGGATGTCCCAGTAGGCTTTGAAAAACTCTACCGTGAGACCATCGATGCCTGGGGCCTTCTGGCCCTGCATATTCAGGAGGGCTGTGTGGAGCTCTTGTACCCCCAGGGGGCGCTCCAGCTGTACGTTGGTCTCCTCAGAGACCTGGGGCAGCCCACCACAGAATTCCCCAAACAGCTCCTCGTTCTCCTTATACTCACTCTCAAACAGAGAGGAGTAAAACTCAACAGCCCTCCTCCTGATCTGGCCCGGTTCACTCACCTGCTGCCCTGTGTCAGATAGTAAGGAATGGATCACCTTCCTCTGCCTGCGTTTCCTCTCCAAGCTGAAGAAGAAGCTAGAGGGAGCATCCATCTCTGTGATGTTCTGAACCCGAGACCTGACCAACACGCCTTGGACTTTAGACTCCAGCAGGTTGGCTAAAACTAGCCTTTTGGATTTGAGAGCTTCAATATGCTCTCGATTTCCTGTGGACTCACTTAAATGTTCTAGTTCCACTATATTCATCTCCAGATCTCTGATAGATCTGGTAACATCACGAGTGACATTAAGAGTATGCTGCTGACAAAGTTGTTTTATTTGAACTTTTCCATGGTCCCACCACTACCTTAGACAAGTAAAATCACCCTTTCTTTGTCTAAAAACAGTCCAAAAATAACTTAAAGCTTCTCTAAAACTACGATCGTAAGTTAAAGCCAGATTAAAATGCCAGTAGGCGCTTTTAGGTAAAATGCTTGTGATAAAAACATTCACTAAAAGCAAAGAGTGGTCTGTAAAAGCTACTGGTAAAATCGGACATGTTTTAAACACATTAAAATGATGTTTAAAACAATAAAAACGATCAATACGTGCTAAAGAGAGGCGGTTTTCTTTACTGTGAGACCAAGTGTACTGTCTGGAGCCTGTGTGCATCTTCCTCCACACGTCCACCAGGCCGTGAGATGAGACAAGCTTCTGCATGGCTTGCTGGGAAGCTTGGTGAGGCTCTTTATGATTCCGGTCTAACAATTTGTTTTCTGTACAATTAAAATCCCCACCTAAAAAAACATAATCATCAGACCCGCAATCTCCCAACCTCTCCCCAATTTTCTCTAAAAAACGCTTCCTCTCTGCACCGACGTTAGGAGCATAAATATTGATAAAAACTATGTTAAAATGGTCAAACTGAATTTTTACTAAAAGACACCTTCCCTGGACGATACTTTCTACATTAAAAGAGTTTGGGGTAAAAGCTGAGGAAAAGAGGAGGCCCACCCCAGAACTCTGGGAGGTGCCGTGGCTAAAAAAATCTTCTCCCTTCCATTCCTTGCGCCAGTCTGCTTCATTGCTAATATCACTGTGCGTTTCTTGTAAAAATAAAACACTGATTCTTTTCTGTTTAGCTGTTTCATAAATCATGGTGCGTTTTACAGCCTCTCTAGCTCCATTAACATTTAAAGAAGCTATTTTAAAATTATCCATGTTGGGTAAAAGGCTAAAACCAACACCACAATAAAATATGCACGATAAAAATAATAAGAAGCTAGTGCTCATCATTATATTCAAAATTGTTTTCTCACTTTTCCCATAATTTTCTATAGTCTAAAAACCTCCTGATCAGAAAACCCAGACTCTTCTTTTCTTCTAATATAATACCTTGCAGAGAAATAAAATATTTTTAAAATGGGAAAATATTTTTCTACTTTTATCCCTCTTAATCCTTTTGTTTCCCGGAGAAAACTATTACAGTTTTTATTGGTTGCTTTGACCTGTTTGAAGAAACTGGCAACCCCTCAGTTTTCAGCATCACCATCTCAGCAGAGCAAAAGACTCCTCTTGCAAATGAGTTAACCCATTTTCATTGGTTTGATTCATTTTCCCCACCCTTTTGCAAAACAGTTAATGCAGATGTCATTCATGCAGTCCAAACTCCACTGCTTTAGCTGTGGTAGCAAAACAGAAACTATATGTTCCAGGCTCTTAGAAACTTCTTGATCAGAATCAAATCACTGAAGCACCTGATTGACACCTCTTAACACAATTTTTCAATTTGCAGTCAGTTTGCAGGCTTTACGTAAAAGGTGTCATGTTGTGTGTTGTTCTTTGCAAGCATGGATGGTCTAAGACAGATGAGAGTCAGAGTAAGAGGTAGATGAGTCAGGGGAAGAAGATTATGAGGAAGAGGAGTCCGTGTACGAGGTGGCAGTGTAGCTGGAAGGGCTGAAGTTACAGATGAAATTTGGGCAACTATGATTGATCATGTGGTAAATCATGGCCATTCACTTAGAGGGGCGGGACAAAGAGTCCAAACTTCTTTCAATAGAAACAAGGTTGCATCCATGGTAAGAGTTTTTCGATGGGAGAACAGGTATTGCTGCTATACAGTATACACATCTCTATCTATTCCTATAGAGGAATTCTTCAGTCCATGGCGATGGAAGGTATATGATCACTGCCCCTATAAGCAGATGCCCTTGTTCAATGCAATAACTGCTGCTGCCCATGATGTAGATGCAGAGGCATGTCAAGGATGGATCAGGCATGCAAGTAGATTTTTCCCTAGGTGCATCGCAAGCAAAAATATTGAATTTGACGTAGATGAGGCCATGTGGCCTATTCGTCAGGACAGAATGGACTAGAAGGAACAAACAGCCCTAGTATTTTCTGTTGGAATCTTTCATTTTTTGAAATATTTCATTTGTTTACCTGGAAAAAAAGAATGAAGAATCAATAAAAATTGCATCACAACATATTTGCTTCTGGATTCATTTTTTGCAAAAAGGCAAATTTGACTACAAATGACACTGACATGTAAGATGCATACAGTCTTTGGCTACCATGAACCAGCAATGCTCCACTGATTCACATTGAGTGTGGTATTTTGTATTTTGTTGCCCCTTGTGTAACGAATGATTGGAAGGGCTCAAACATTTGTGTGCAAGTTGTGTTGTTTGAGGGCAAAATGTGCTTTTGGTCCATATTTTAAATGTTTTGGCAGAGTTGGAGCCTTTTGCAAACAAAATTTGCAATTTTGACCATTGTTGCCACTGTTTAGGTCTCTGCGTTAACTGTTTTAAAAAATGTGGGTTTTGAGTTGCGTCAAAGCAACCTATAAAAACTGTAAAAGACTCTACAGGATAACGTGCCTCTGCACAGCTACCCTGTGACAGAGACACCTCACTGCTGTCAGACAGCTCACCCTCACTGTCGCTGCTGTCTGACACCTCCTTTCTCTCTGTGGCCAGCTTGCTGACCTGCTTACTGCTCTGGACAGCAGTCATCACATTTTTCCTCTTACTACGTCTTTTTAAATTCATAGGAACCTTCTGCTCCATCAACTGCGCCCCCTCGCCTTTCTCCTCCACAGGAGCCACCACAGGCTCCCCCACAGACTCCTCCACAGGAACCACCACAGGCTCCCCCACAGACTCCTCCACAGGAGCCACCACAGACTCCTCCACACTCACCTCCCCTCCACCTTCCACCACCTCACCTTTCCCTCCCTGATCTCCACACACACCAGTCACCTCACCGCCAGTCTCACCCTCCTGCTCTTCACACACATCATCCTGCTCCATCTCACCCTGAGTCTCCACCTCCTCACCAGTCACACAAGTTTCCCCACCACCACACACCACCATGCTGCCCTCACTCACCACACAATCACTCTTTTGTGGATCAGATGTTTTATATAAAATTTTCTCCTCCACTAAACTCCCCTGCTGGTCTCCAGCGACCGGAGCTGACGCCACGGCTTCCTCCGCGACTACGCTGGAGATCCCCGCAGCGCCAGACTCCTCCACCGCGGCACAAGCTCCAGCCTCGCCGGACACACCCACCTGCTCCCCGGCTGCAGCAGGCTGCTGCTCCGCGGAGCCCGACCCGGCTCTGTTTGGGCACGATTTTATCAAATGTCCCTCCTGTCCACAGCCGAAGCACTTCATGCCGGATGGGGTGGCGAACAAGACGTAGTCAAATTCGTCCACTCTCACCCGGAAACGCAGGTTTAGCTCCTCGTCACATTTGTTAAGGATCATGAAGAGTTGTCTCCGGTGGGAGACAACATGCTTCAACAAAGGTGATTTACACCCCGACAGAATCTTTTTAACGGGGGAAACCACCTTTCCGTGACGAGAGAGCTCTTTAACGAGAAACTCGTCGCTAATGAACGGAGGGACATTTGATAAAATCACCCTGGTAGCGGGCTGCGTGAGCGGCGACACCTGGAGGAACGAGCCGTTCACAGAAATGCCCGACTCGACCAACAGGTTCGCTGTTCAACCCGCTCAACAAACACCGCGACTCAGTTCATGCGAGCTGCGGACTTGATGGAACCATGTCCAATCACCTCACCCACGCCAAACAAACATCCTCCACGCTGCACGGAGACCCGGCACCCACCTTGATGCCGTTTCTCCGTGTCAGCGTGGAGAAGACGCCAGAACCACCACCCACCACCATGGCGTTCAAGACGCCGACCTGCCGCCGGGCAAAACCCGACGGCCACCAAACCCCACAAACCCCACCAAAAAACCCTAACAACCAAAATAAAACAACTATATACACAATATTTACACTCACCTAGTGAAAAAGGACAGAAAATAGCGCTCTCTCTTCCGCTCCTTCACTCACACTCCTCCCACACGAAGAAGAAGAAGACGAAGAAGAAGAAGACTGCAGGGGGAGTGGAGGGTAAGCTGAGTGAGAGGAGGAGGAGGAGGAACTGAAAACTAACAGTAAAGAAATGATCAAAACTAAACCCTGACAATCTGTACTTACATTTCTTTGGATCAGGGCATGGTGTGCTGCTGACAACCTGAAGTCGTTTATCCGACTTCAGGTTGTCAGACAAATTCCATTTAAGTCATTTCTTTCCTCTGCAGGTCTAGCAGTAATTGGGCCTGGGTGTAGCTAATTTATTTGCAGTCAGCTCTCCTAAATATTTGGTTAATTGTAGTTAATTCATGATTTAACAAGGGAGAGACCACCTTTTCACATAAGGCCAGGTTGGTTTGAGTAGCTTTTCTTTCTTTCTTTTTCCCCCCCATAACAACACTCTGCAGATCAACATTGTTTCTGGATGCATGAGGATTACAAGAACTGCATCAACAGCTTAATGCCATCAAAATTATTCTGCCCCAATGAGCAAATCCTAAAATGCTGCTCCTCTGTTAATGACAAAAAGCCAAGGGCATATTTAGGAGCTGTAGCTGGTGGTTTATGTACTTCCACAACTCAGTGCACCTTGTGGCACACAGCTTCACCTTTAATAGACTTTGTCACAGTACAATGAAGCCGAGCAGCGACTGTACCCTCTGGTCAGGAAATGACGAAGACGTCTTCAAAGTCACATATTCTTAATTACAGAGATGTTATCGTTAATTATACCGAATCGTCCCTGCAAAGGCTCTATCAACAGCACAATGCTTCTCCGGGGTTATTGTCATAGGACACCCTCAAAAATCCCTGCAGGCCATAAGATACTCTGGTTCATAATTACTTCTTAATGTTTCATACACAGAGGATCGGGCTGTTAAGTTCACAATGTGACACACATTTCACCGGTTATAGCTCAAAGATTTGCATGGATCTTTGGGTTAATGCAACCTTTCTTTGCCTGTCTAAGTAAAGCTAGTTGTGATCTAATGCCATAGAGAAAAGGACTGGTGGTCATTGTAGCAAAACGGTTTTGAACACATCAGTTCTATGGTAGAATGTCCACATGCTGAAATATGTTCTTGTTGTTGGTAAGAAGTTGATGGGAAACCACTTCTTGAAATTAACAAGCCATCTGATAGTGATGGTGAGATGAAGCCTCATGAGGCATTGAACCACTTGACCCAACTGGTTTGAGAAAGGGTTCATTTCTTGGAGCTTCATGTGCACACGAAACCACCTACTGGCCAGGTGTATAATCACAGCCAGCTGTATCTTAACACGTGTGATACATTGATTTCTTGTCTATTATGACTCTTGGGAATGACTTCACAAAAGGTGTAGGACGAAATCATTATTATGGTCAACAATTTCCCCTCAGCAGCAACACTGAAGCACACAGAGGTTCACGCTGCGTCTTTACGCACGATCCAGCTGCTGATGTCTCTCTCCTTTCAGCTCAATGCACTTCTAGACTGTTACAGTTTATAACATTCTCATCACCTTTCACAGCGACAGGTTTCTCAGTCAATCGCCGCGCTGACCAGACAAATTTCTATTGCTCTCGTCAGTGCACTCTGGGCGGTGCGGTGGGCGGATTTTACCCCCGTTGGTGCGCTGCGTGCGACGGATAAACAGTGGGGAAAATGCATAAAGACAGTAAGGGGCTCCTATAAAGGGAACAGGGGTACTGACAGGTCTGAGATGAAGCCCCTGATGTTACAAGTTCTTTAAAATGACCCTTAAAAGTGCGCACCTGAATTAAAGCGCAAGGCAGCAGCCCACCGAAGCGCCACAGATTCTATGTTGTTAAAAACAAAAGAGCATAAAACACAGCTACTAACTCTCCTATCGACTTTAACTGGCACACGTTGCTACCGATGTGAGGACATTAAACATAGTGATTCACGTTTTGAATGGTGAACGGTGATAAAAGCACCTGGTCCGAGGGAAAGGAGGGGGGGGAGAGCAAGCGCTGAGGCACAGAAATACGGTGCATGTAATTAAAAAATGCAGAATTAATAAAAACTAAACCTATAAACAGACTAAGTGGAGTTTTAACCTGCATCTGGTTAGCAGAACTGTTTTATGATCCAGCGTGCAGCCATGACTGGTTCTGAATGAACCGGTCATCTGGCAAACTCTGAGCCACTTCCCGAAGCAGTCACGTGGTACAGCCGGGCAGCGAGGCTTCGGACGTCATCTTTTTCGGCTCCTCCCCTAAATGAAGCAAGCCTCGATACGCGCTTTACGGAAACGCCCCCTCCATTACTCGACACACGCCTCGAAGCCTCAGCACATCACGTAACATCACTACCATCTGAGCTAAAAACAAACAATTAAGCCCAGCAGCCCCCAGTTCTGGGGTAGGAACTGAATCTTATTTTTTTTCTAGGTTCATTGCTGTAAATTCCTGTAAGGTTTGTAGACAGAGGCAGAAACCTTATGGACTTAAAAATGGCCAGTGAAGCACAGAAAACACACAAAATGAAAAAAAATCTGACTGAATTCCAAAATTGTAGAACTCTGGATTTTATATATTTTTCCAAAAAGGGATGTTCTTACATTTTGAAGCAGAAGGGCAGGGGTTCCACTTTCCTCAGTCAGAGCAGAAAAAACATCAGCATGTGTGTTAAACAACTCAGCTTTTAAAGCATCAGCTTCTGCCATCTCTAATTAAAGGAGTGTAAACATTTACATCTTTTACACTTTCTATCTGAGAAACAGTCAACCAAACTAAACCACCAGAGGAAAAAAACAAACAAAAAAACATCTACTCTCAACCCGAACAAATCAAAGCCAAACAACAATCCAAACAAAACCCAAAACATTTTCCCTCCCCCTCAGTCAGCGTGGACCTCCCCCATGAGGCTGACTGAAAACACCAGGTCCTTGTCAGCACTGCTCATGGGTGCGCTTCCATGGCAACACCTGACCAGGGATCCGTTCTTTGTACGTCGCTAACTCAGTTAGCTGGATTTGATTGTTGACGATTTGGCATGATCTTGGATCGTTTGGTTCTTCGAAACTCATCCTGGACTTGTTGTCATAGCAACATGTGCGCAAACTTAAACCTGCTCGCAAGCAGGCTTATTTCATGTAAACAGGATTAGATCACAGCTTTCTAAACGGAGGAGATGGGAAGTCTGTGCAGCCAGTGCACTTGGACCACCTAGTGGCAAAGGACGGGACAGACTTGTGGAACACCATTTTTTGAATGTTTAATAAAAGACGTAACAAATAATGCTTAGTTCCTGTCGGTTTTTTAAACAACTCTTTATAAAGAAAAGACAGCAATTAATCTTTTGCCTGCAATAAGAGATAGTTATGTAAAGTCAGCAATACTACTGTCAAATGGAGTATTAGAACTTACTCTGAAGGTCCTTTTGAATCAACTTGATCTCTAGTGCAAATTTTCTCTTTTTCAAGTTGTGGAGTTCAATTTCTCCTCTTAATTTGTGTTTTTTCAGGTCAAAATGCTAATTTTTTTGTTGAAGATGCTGTTTATATGGGGAACGGATGGCACCCTGTGTCATTTTGTGAAAGAAAAAGAAAGAGTGAAACATGCCTGTGGCTGTTATAAACAAACAAACACATAATTTAACAGTGGCTTTTAAAAAAGAGGAAGAAATTGCTTTTTAAAATACAGTATAATAATTAAAGGCTACCATTTTGTAGGATATTCTTGTACTTCACTTTTTTCCCCATGTGCTAGTGGCTCCCGTGGAGGCTCCGATATAAAAGAACAAAGTAAATATGAAATTATTTAAAAGCAAAAATACATACTGTAGAAAGTGATAGAAACATCTAACATGGACAGCACTTACACATTTAATTTGTCTGCTGCTTTTTGCCAGCCCTCTCTCCTGGCTTTAGCAGACTATGAGGTGTTCCCCGTCGTTTCAATTAATGACTCAAATTCGACATAACCTTCCATTAAAAGCTCGTGTTCTGCTTGGGAGAAAAACTGTGGGCGTTCTTTGGCCATGCTAAACAGTCAATAGCAGCGTTGCTGATCATTGTTTATTTATTTTTTATTTTATTTATTTATTTATTTTTTACATTTTTCCCCCAGTGTCCTGTCTAGCAATGTGGCAATAAGAATTGATGTCTTAATGCCAAATAGAGCTCGACAGATTTTGCTTTCACAAGTGGAGCAAACAGCTTTCGCCATAATGCTCCGCTTGATTTGTGCATGTAAATAGCTTTATTGTGATTCCTGCAGGGAGAATTTCAAATTATATGGACACCACAATGGGAAAGTAGGAGAGTAAAGGAAGAACAAGTAGAGAAAAAAAGAAAGAGAAGAGGTAAAAGAAAGAAGAGATAAAAGGGAGATAATGATAAAACGTCCTCTGTCTGCTTCATAACCTGGAAAGAGACGCAAAAAGAACAGCACAACCAACAGACATAAAGCAACACATACAGTGGAGTAACACCTTGATGCCATTGCTAAATCATATGTATTATTATTTAAGCTGACATGTGTAATGTGATACCTGAAAAAAGAAAGTGAAAGAAAATAAATAAATAAATTACAGGCTTTCTGTATATAAGTGAACACTTAATACCTGGAACCCTGCACCTGTGGGAGTTTGTGAGAGTGCATTAGTTGAGGTGAAAATTATCCAAAAGGAAATAGCTCGATAGTGGTTGTGGAGAACCAAAGACCCGTCTTCCCCGAACGCAGAGGCAGGGGTCAGGGGACCCATAACCCCGGACTCCAAAAGGGGCCCCCAAAGCAGTGCGCCCAAGAGGGGCTATCACAGGAAATCTGCAACACCCCCCCCCCTGAGGAAAGAGGAGAGACGACCTCGAGGAAATCCCCCAGCCACCGCAATGCCGACGCCCCCAAGAGCCGCGGGGATGAGCCCGTGGGCTCTGCCGGCAGCCAGCCGCGCTGCAGTGGTCCTGGCCATGGGCCCTGAGGGCCAGAGGCCCCAGGGGCACCCCGCCGCGGGGGCGGGGGCCCCGGCTGCCCCCCGGGGGCCAGGCCCTGCGAAGCCGCCACCGGGAATGGGCCGGCACCCACCCGGGAACCCGCCCCAAACCCGAGGACCGTCAATGCGCCAGAGGGCCAAGACACTCACATCCAAAAATCCCAAGTGGGGGGGAGGTCACCACAATTCAACTATACGACTGCCTGTGCCCGACCCCTGGCTCCGCCCCCGGACCAGACGCCCCCCCGGACCAGGCCCCCCAAAGAGGGGGGGCCAACACGACCTGTACGGGCCACCCGACCAGAACCCCCCCTCACCCACTATATACCTAATTAACCCCCTCCCACCCCGACCTTACCCTAGCCACCCCTGCCCCCCACCCCTTTCTGGGGAGAGCAGAGGCGCCAGCCCCAGACCCGGCAAGCCGCTGGCTACCCACAGCAACCCCCCGCCAGGACCCCGGATCCAGTGGCCCACACCTCCTCCAGGCCTCAGACTCCGTGCCGCGATCGGAGATGTGCAAAAGACCCCCGATCCTCCCTACGCCCGCTCAGATGTTGTGTTGTTGCATGTTGTCTTCACCCAACCCCCCATACCATGGCCTACATGAATGTGCATTGTGAAAATGTTTGGAGTGAAAGTGTCTAAAATGCATGATAAAATTGGGGAGAGGGACGTCACCAGAAAGTGGCAACCTCCAGTAACGCCCCCTCCCCCAGGACCTACATGTGTGGCGGCGTGATGGAGCAGGCAGAGGGAGGAGCCCGGGGATGGGGAGCAAAGGACTGGGGAGCCAACCCAGGGAGATAGCTCCCCTACTGACTCCAATAGGCACCCCCGCTCCCCGAAAGCCCCACCCGGAGAAAGGGGCCCCTCCAGCGGCACCACCATAGCCCGGGGGCCAGGGAGAGGCCGTAGGGCCCGCCAGCCAACCACCCACCAGGACCAACACCCAGCCCACCCACCAAGCCTACTGGCTTTAACCCCCACCCCCCCAAAATATGTATATATATATATATATATATATATATATATATATATATTAGTGCTGTCAGTTAAACGCGTTATTAACGGCGTTAACGCAAACCCATTTTAACGCCGACTCAGTAATCTGCCCACTTAGACATTGGTGCATTAGTCTCTGAAAGGTTGCTGGTGCATTGCAGAGACCAAACGGCATGCGTTGGAATTCAAAAAGGCCCAAAGGTGTAGTAAAGGCAGTCTTTTCCCTATCCTTTGGGTCAATTTCGACTTGCCAATATCCACTGGCCAGGTCTAAAGTGGAAAACCATTGTGCCTTGGAAAGAGAGGTTAAAGTTTCTTCAATTCTAGGGAGAGGGAAAGCATCCTTGTGAGTAACAGAGTTCAATTTTCTATAGTCGACGCAGAACCTCTAGCTCCCATCTTTTTTCTTGACCATAACAATGGGTGCAGCCCAAGGGCTAGAACTTTCAGTTATCACACCTTTGTCCAACATGTCAGCTAGTAGTGACCTCATTTCTTTATACATGAGTGGTGGCAGCGGTCTGAACCTCTCCCTTGTAGGGCATGCATCTCCTGTCGGGATGGTATGCTTGACGGCATCTGTCCAACCAAAATCCTCATCGTGTTTAGAAAACACTCTCTCCCATTTTGTAAGTAGGGTGGTCAGCTTACCAGCTTCTGCAGGTGGTAAACCTGGTTGTTCCACTAGTCTGGGTAGACCAAAATCTTGGCTCTCCTCTAGGGAATCCACAGCTTCCACCAGCCCGACTTGCACCACACCACTGTCATCAACAGCTAGTTCGACATCTCTATCCCCGTGGACATTCACATCGTCGACTTGGTAGAGGCGGCCGATCTTTTGGTAACGCGCTAGGGTAACTGGAAAATTATTCAAATTTTTCAGACGAACAGGGAGCCTACCATTTCTGACGACAGCAAGGGTGTGGCCCACTGACACAGTGTTGGGCTCCTTCAGGGCTTCCACCAGGCCGCAGTAGTTTCTTCCTTCTGGTCCCGCTCGAACTCGACCCCAGACCACCACCTCGCTCCTTGCTGGGATCTTCACCCGTCGCTGAGCTGGCCAAACGTATCCCATGAACTCATCCTCTGTGGCAACAGTGGTCCTCTGGCAAAGGGAAAAAGTCTCCCGCCATGCCCGCTGGGACCTCGGGTTTTGGCAGCAAAAGGACAAGGGCTTCCCAGGGTTACGGAAAACCACATCCCAACATGGTCTAATTACATTCATGCCGATGATAAAGGGATTTGTGGAGGATTCACCAGTCACTACAAAAACCCCTTTTTGGTTAATATCAACACCCTCAATCTTAAAGTTCATTAGGGCGTAGCCTATGCAGGGGATCTCGAGGCCATTTGCCGCCTTAAGCTGGATGTAAGTGGGAACATTATTGACATTGCAGTTCGGAAAGTGTTTTAGGAACAGGCTCTGTTGCATAAGTGTCACTTGTGAGCCAAAAGCCCCTCCAAATTAATCCCTCCCACAGACACATCCACATATGGGCAATTCCCCACTAAATTAGTAGTGGTCCTTTGGTCCTTTTGACCTGACCCCACTGCATGGACCTCGACAGTAGGGTGTGCTAGTTTAAAGCTGGCTGATTTTCAGAGGACTCCCTGCAAAACTGGCCTATATGGCCCGGTTGTTTGCACACCCTACAAATGGGCCTACCGTCTTCATCTCATCGGTAACTGGTATGACGGTCCTGCTGCCGTTTCCCCTGGGGGTATGGAGAGGTGGTCCTTGGGCTTACTGATGTTCGTGCGGGACCCGTTGATCTCTGGTCTTTGATTAACTCGAGGGCAAGGTCCTTCATCTGGGCCTTCACCTCCTCCATGAGTTCCCTTTTCAGTTCCTGTTTCCATACGTCACTCTGTTGGTGAGATCGAACAGCATCAGGGTCCCTTACCGCCGCACATGTAACTTCAGGCCATCTTGGACTTTGTTCTTCTTCCAATAGAAGGGCCTCCTGTTGAACGGCACTGAAGGTTGCATCAGGGTCCAGGCGCACAACCCGCTTCAACATCTGAAGTAAGGCACCATCCTCCAGGCCAAGCAGGAATTGGTCCCTAAGGTGGGTATCCGTGGGTGCTTCTGTTGCATCACGTTTCTGTAGTTTTTTGGTACAGCTCTCTCAACCGGAGCCCATACGCCTGGACAGACTCGCCCGGTTTCTGCACACAACCAAAAAATTGTGACCGTAAAGCAGAAACAGGAACCTTCTTTGTATACAAGTCATCCAGAACTGAAAATACTTTTGTCACCCTATCACGCTCATCATCACAGAGCACATTAATTTGGCGTCTGGGCAACCCAGACAAAGCACCAATCAAAGTCTTTACTTTATGTGACTCAGATAAATCATTTGCCTCTAAAAGACCTTGCATTTGCTCCTTCCACTCATTATATTTAATATCACTTTGCCCTTCGAATTTAGGGATCCATGGGGCACCGGGATAGATTGGCATCATCATTTCTAAATATTATATATATATATATATATATATATATATATATATATATATATATATATATATATATATATATATTTTTTTTTTTTTTAAAACAACCTATAAAAGTTTCATTTTTTTTCTTTTCTTTATCTATTAAAACACTGTTCACAATCCTGCGATCCTGTCAACAACGGCAGAATCTGTGGCACCTGAGTGGTGAATTTAATAAATAGGAACTGCAGTGACTGTGGGCAGGGCTTTAACGAAACGAGCCATAAGAGTTACCAATTTATTTTAAAAGAAAAATGAATCAATAAAAACATGTAAGGCGGTGAGGTGCGGCACAGTCAATACAAAAGTCGGTTAAAGGACAAATAGTCTCTTAACTAGCCCAAGGGGGGATGGTCCTCCCCGTCGCTCAGTCCTCTCTGATTGATCCTCCACGACCACGGGCGCAACCCTCTTTGTCACCAGCTGATCGATTCTCCATGACCACGGGCGAACCTCTACGGCGATCCGGCCGCTCGCACTCCAATATCCGATCGTCCGATCCTCGGCAACGATCAATTGGACGGACCTCTGCAGCAACCAGTCCTCGGGGGCGCGGTCCTCTCCGTCACCAGCTGATCAACCCTGCACGACCACGGGCAAATTTCTACAGCAATCAGTCCCCAGTCTTGCCGCCCTGCCGCTCTCACACCTGTGATCTGTCCGGCTCCACGTCGCTGCAACTGCACAGGTCTCTTTATTGCCGGCCTCCCAATCTGCATGCACCTTTGCAAATAGGGAACACCTGTGATCTAAGGTAGGCGTCGTCAGGTATGGGTGGTAACGTCACTTCAATTTTTCAATTCAATTCAATTTTATTTATATAGCGCCAAATCATGAAACATGTCATCTCAAGGCACTTTACAAAATCAAGTTCAATCATATTAAACAGATTGGGTCAGATTATACAGATTGGTCAAAAATGTCCTACATAAGGAAACCAGTTGATTGATCAACTGGTCGGATCATTCAGGAGTGAATGATCCGACAAGCAGCATTCACTCCTGGGGAACCGTAGAGCCACAGGGAGAGTCGTCTGCATTGTACATGGCTTTGCTGCAATCCCTCATACTGAGCAAGCATGAAGCGACAGTGGGAAGAAAAACTCCCCATTAACGGGAAGGAAAACCTCCGGCAGAACCGGGCTCAGTATGAACGGTCATCTGCCTCGACCGACTGGGGTTACAGAAGACAGAGCAGAGACACAACAAGAGAGACAAAAAAGCACAGAAGCACACATTGATCTAGTAATCTGTTCTACATTAGATGGTAGTAGCGGGTGAGCCGTCTTCTCTGGATGATGTCACAGTTAACAGAACGCCAGACCAGGTGTACCTACTATGAAGAAAAAGAGAGAGAGCAAAAAGTTAAAAGCTGAAATGACGACAGTCATTTCAATGTAATACAATGCAAAACTGGAGAACAGTAGACTGAAAAACAGTAGAAATCAGTAGAGTGAGAAAATTAGACCCTGATGTCCTCCAGCAGCCTAGGCCTATCACAGCACAACTATAGAGATAGCTCAGGGTATGAGCCACTCTAACTATAGGCTTTGTCAAAAAGGAAAGTTTTAACATTCGTCTTAAAAATAGATAGGGTGTCTGCCTCACGGACCAAAACTGGGAGTTGGTTCCACAGGAGAGGAGCCTGATAGCTAAAGGATCTGCCTCCCATTCTACTTTTAGAGACTCTAGGAACCACCAGCAGACCTGCAGTCTGAGAGCGAAGTGCTCTGTTAGGAACATACGGGGTAATCAGAGCTCTGATATATGATGGAGCTTGATTATTAAGAGCTTTATACGTTAGAAGGAGAATTTTAAATTCTATTCTTGATTTAACAGGAAGCCAATGAAGGGAAGCTAAAATTGGAGAAATATGATCCCTCTTGTTGATTTTCGTCAGAACTCTTGCCGCAGCATTTTGAATCAGCTGAAGACTTCGAACTGCATTTTGTGGACTTCCTGATAGTAAAGAATTACAATAGTCCAGCCTTGAAGTAACAAATGCATGGACTAGTTTTTCAGCATCACTCCTGGACAGAATGTTTCTAATTTTGGCGATATTCCGGAGGTGAAAAAAGGAAACTCTGGAAACCTGTTTAATATGTGATTTAAATGACATGTCTTGGTCGAAAACAACACCAAGATTTTTAACTTTATTACCAGAGGCCAAGTTAATGCCATCCAGATTAAGTGATTGATTAAGAACTTTATTTTTTGAGGACTCTGGCCCAAAGATTACAACTTCTGTCTTGTCAGAATTTAAATGCAGGAAATTTAAAGTCATCCAGCTTTTGATGTCATCAAGACATGACTGCAGTCGAAGTAACTGATTGGATTCATCAGGATTTATGGATAAATATAGCTGAGTGTCATCAGCATAACAGTGGAAATTAATCCCATGCTGTCTGATAATTTTGCCAATCGTAAGCATATATATAGTAAATAGAATTGGTCTAACGACTGAACCCTGTGGTACTCCACAAGTGACCCTAGAGTTTGAGGAAGATTTATTATTAACATGAACAAACTGGAATCTGTCCGACAGATGAGATTTAAACCAGCCTAATGCTTTTCCCTTAATCCCTACAGTATGCTCAAGTCTTTGTAGGAGAATATTGTGATCAACTGTATCAAATGCAGCACTGAGATCTAACAGGACAAGTATAGACACAAGTCCATTATCTGAGGCCATGAGAATATCATTGGTGACCTTCACCAGAGCTGTTTCAGTGCTATGATGAGCTCTGAAGCCTGACTGAAACTCCTCAAGTAGGTCATTACTTTGTAAATGCTCACATAGTTGATTAGCAACTACTTTCTCAAGAATTTTAGATAAGAAAAGAAGATTAGATATAGGTCTGTAATTTACTAACTCATCTTGATCAAGAGATGGTTTCTTAAGTAAAGGTTTAATAACAGCTACTTTAAAAGCCTGTGGTACATATCCATTTACCAAGGATAGATTAATCATGTCTAAAATAGGACCACTGATCAGCGGGAATACCTCCTTAAACAACTTGGTTGGGATTGGGTCTAACATACAGGTAGAAGGTTTAGATGAAGCTAAAATTTTAGATAGCTCAGAAAGCTCTACTGCTTTTAAACAGTTCAGACACTGCGCAGGTTCTAAGGATTCCTCCAATGCTGCCTCACTTACTGAGGACGAGGTAATCATGTTTGGGAGGATGCCAATTATTTTATTTTTAATGGAATCAATTTTATTTATGAAGAATCCCATAAAATCATTACTGCTAAGAGCTAAGGGAATGGATGGATCAACAGAGCTGTGGCTCTGGGTAAGTTTAGCAACTTTACTGAAGAGAAATCTAGGATTATTCTTATTCTCCTCAATTAATGATGAAAAATATGCTGCTCTAACTCTGCGAAGGGTCTTGTTATACAACAATAGACTGTTCTTCCAGATTAGGTAGGATTCCTCTTGGTGTGTAGAGCGCCATTTTCTCTCCAATTTCCTAACATTGTGCTTCAAGGAACGCAGCTCTGAATTAAACCAAGGAGCCAGCTTCCTGTGTATTCCAAATCCCATATTAAACGGGTTTCCAGAGTTTCCATTTTTCACCTCAGGAATATCACCAAAATTAGAAACATTCTGTCCAGGGGTGATGCTGAAAAACTGCTCCATGGTCCTTGTTACTTCAAGGCTGGACTATTGTAATTCTTTCCTATCAGAAAGTCCACAAAATGCAGTTCAAAGCCTTCAGCTGATCCAAAATGCTGCAGCAAGAGTTGAAAATCAACAAGCGGGATCATATTTCTCCAGTGTTAGCTTCCCTTCATTGGCCTCCTGTTAAATCAAGAATAGAATTTAAAATTCTTCTTCTAACGTATAAAGCCCTTAATAATCAAGCTCCATCATATATCAGAGCTCTGATTACCCCGTATATTCCTAACAGAGCACTTCACTCCCAGACTGCAGGTCTGCTGGTGGTTCCTAGAGTCTCTAAAAGTAGAATGGGAGGCAGATCCTTTAGCTATCAGGCTCCTCTCCTGTGGAACCAACTCCCAGTTTGGTCCGCGAGGCAGACACTTGGTCTACTTTTAAGACTAATCTTAAAACTTTCCTTTTTGACAAAGCTAATAACTAGAGTGGCTCATGTTACTCTGAGCTACCTTTTATAGTTTTACTGCTATAGGCTTAGGCTACTGGAGGACATCAGGATATAATTTTCTCACTCTATAGAGTTCTACCGTTCTTCAATTATGCATTACGTGTTGTCATTTCTGCTTTAACTTTCTGTTCTCTCTCTTTTATCTTCATAGTAGGTACACCTGGTCTGGCGTTCTGTTAACTGTGACATCATCCAGAGAAGACGGCTTACCCGCTACTACCATCTAATGTAGAACAGATTACTGGATCAATGTGTGCTTCTGTGCTTTTTTGTCTGTCTTGTTGTGTCTCTGTTCTGTCTTCTGTAACCCCAGTCGGTCGAGGCAGATGACCGTTCCTACTGAGCCCGGTTCTGCCGGAGGTTTTCCTTCCCGTTAATGGGGAGTTTTTCTTCCCACTGTCGCTTCATGCTTGCTCAGTATAAGGGATTGCAGCAAAGCCATGTACAATGCAGACGACTCTCCCTGTAGCTCTATGCTTCTCCAGGAGTGAATGCTGCTTGTCGGGACTTTGATGCTATCAACTTGTTTCCTTATATAGGAAATTTTTTACCAATCTGTATAATCTGACCCAATCTGTATAATATGATTGAAATTGACTTTGTAAAGTGCCTTGAGATGACATGTTTCATGAATTGGCGCTATATAAATAAAACTGAATTGAATTGAACCTGCATGCAGAGCATTCTTTAACTGCTGCTGATAGGGACTTTGGGTGTTTTGATCCTCATTCAGACCTGAATGCATTTTGAACACAGTGGTCATCCTTACTCTGTATTCAACAAAACTTTCATCTGGTTTTTGTTTGGTTCTTTCTATTTTTATTTGAACATGACCTTGCCCTACGGGCCCTGTTTCATTATTTTCCTGCCTACAAAACATTGTCCTGCCTTCCTCCTTCTTATTATTTTTTTGCCCTTCTTCTCTGGATTTTGCTACTTTTTCCCACCATTCTAAATCCTCCCATCCTTCTTTTGGCATTTTGTTTTTATCATTTTTGCACCTTTTTGTTATTTTGTCTTTTAATTCAGCAATTTTTGGGGAACTGAGGCGTCCCTCAAATCCATATTTCTCAATCCACCTATTTAAATGTTTATTTTTGTCAGGATCTCTACTTTGAACAAATTTCCAGTCACTGCTGGTTAATCGTTCTTTTATTTTGCTCGAGTTTTTTCCCATTTTGAATCAATTTGGTCCAGTGTGTTAACACCTAGGGCAGGGGTTTTCAAATTCATTGAATGTGAGCCTCCCCTTGGAATAGGTAAAGATAACCCCCCCCCCCCCAACCACAAACCTACCACACACAGGTCCTTGCAGTAAATGCATCTTTGTCTTATTTTCCTGGAATGCTGTGTTTCAAAAACAACTGATAGCCCAACACATGTTTTTTTCATTAACAAAGTACATTCATAAAAAAGGCCTATTCATAAAATATCCATCCAAATATTTCCATCTTACATGCTACTTTTACTGAAACATCACGGACAGAGGGCTTAGTTTTAAAATTGAGCTGTCATTAGAGCAAATTCATAAACGATTGTTTTCAACAGCAGACAAACTGAACTAAACAGATGCCAATGTCAAACTTAACTCACGTCAACAGGAGACATCAACTGAAAAAAATATAATAATAAAAAAGATTACCTGAATTTAACAGGCGTTAATACATTCCATATTCCAACTTACTTTTTAGGCTTATTATACACAATTTAGACTTATTGCTATTTTAACAAACAAGCATTTTATTAGTTGTTATCTCTTGTCTGATGTATTTCTGATGTTTGGCACTTTGTTTTACCTCGTGTTAAAGTGCTCTTTAAATATTGATGACATTGACGATGATTGTGAACAGAATAAACTTTTGCATCACCTCCCAGAAGCTAGAAAGAAAAGAGACAGAAACATACATAGTTTCAGAGAGTTGAGCGGCAGCGCTGTCTTCTTCTCTGTCTCCTCACCTATTGAAAACCCCTGACCTGGGGTATTTTAAACACTGGGGTTTGTTTTTCAGCAGGACAATACTAAAAACTATTGTGGTAATTTCTGCTTCAACCTTTTCAGGGGAGAAATTCTTGCCTTTGCATCCACAAAAGTCGTATTGTACTTTTCCTGCTGTTTTAGTATGGAGCAATAGAACCTAGTGGTTATATTGTTCCCAATCACACTTCTCAGTCACACTTTTAAGGCCTATTTACCCGAACTAGTTCCACTTCTTTTATAGGTGAAAAATATCCTACTTTTACCACAGACAGTTTCAGGGGCCTGCTCCCCTGGTAGGAGTTATTTTGCTCTATATTATTTTGCCTGAACAGGGTCTAGAATTCCTCAGCTCTTTTTCTTTTATAGACGTAAAATATCCTACTTTTACCACAGATAGTTTCGGGGGCCTGCTCCCCTGGTAGGAACTTATTTTACTCTATTTTGTCTTTTTGACTCAGGTTTTTGTTTCAATGAAAACCTAGCTCTATTTTGTTTTACTCTATTTTGTTTCCTTTTTCAATCAGGTTTTTGTTTCAATGAAAAACCTACTTACGAAATTTACAGGACTCCGACGTCCTCCTTTGTGCCTTAATCCCTCGGATCACCGTCAACCTTCAGAATCCTAGGGGACGGGAGGAAACCCAGTCCCGTTAAAGGGTCTGAAGGACTCTTCAGTCCTGATGTGGCCACAGTCTTTCTGGATTTCACCCGGGTCCACCAGTATCTTCAGGTATGTTGGTATCTGGCTCAAAGGACCAAGTTAATGTCAGGTCTGAGCACCTAGAACATCATACAAATGGGGAAAGAAAGGCACAAAGACAATTAGTTTGGTTTCATTCTCAAGGAGAGTAGGAAGAGACCGTGCAGTTACAATCTCCAACCCACTCTGCCAGTCTTAGCGTTCTCCTCGATTTTATTAAGTTTGGGCCGTTTCCCTAGTTACATGACTGAGGCTGTACTGAAGTGTGGGAAAACAGATAGTTACAGCCTCAGTTGTCAACAAAGATACACAGCTGAGCAATCACGTCCAGTCAGCACATAATCTTGTAGCTGAGTCTTCTTGTTTCAGGAAGTGAAGAAACAGTGTCTTCTGTTTCTTTGCACAGACATGATTAAGCTATTGTGTGAGTAATATGATTATATCAGAAGCTTACATTACTACATCAAACCAAGATAAATCGGTTAATGAAGTATAAACATTAATCCCAACAGTGTTGGGATGAATGAAGCAGAGACCCAATGCTTGATTTCAGCCTATTGAGCATATTTGCGAGAATGAATGAAGCAGAGACCAAAAGCCATATGCGCATATACAGCACAATGCAGATTTTTCATCTTACAATGAAGCGTAGAAGTTTTCTTCTAAATAAATACAGTTTATTAACATTTTTGTGTTAATAATGTATCATTCCGTTATGACACTCAAGCACCAGACCGAGGTTTTGCTGCTAACACTTTATTTTAGGACGAACAGAACGGGACAGCTTTCACTCCGCCAGTCCCCCAAATCACTCCTCTCCCCGGAAGCCACACATTTCTTCCGGTATGACCCCAAAGTAATCTGATTTAAAGGAACAGTAAGTGTGCAACAGCATTTAGCAATAATTTCTAATAAGGATCATTACAATATATTTTTATTTATTTATGAAATTAACAGTTTTTTTTAGCTTTACAAAAGAAATGCATATTTACACATCTTTATTGTGTGTGGGGAGGAAAGCACGGTCAGACGCCATTACAGTTTTCGCCTCGCGCACCCCCTAGTGGCAGCTCGCACCACACTTTGGGAAACCCTGCTGTAGACGATTACTCCTTCATGCCCAAATTCAAAAGGTTCCTCCACTTAGTCTCAAATCCCGGCCACGGTGACCAAATTGTTGAAATTAATATGGACCCGCTCCTGTCCATTTGTCACGGCCCGTCTCACCCCGGTTTAAGATTTAATGATAAAGGAGAAACAATTATCAGAGGCAAACGTTTAAAATATGCTGTCCATGTGCTCCACTGCCTCCCCCTGTATGTAAAAAGGAACGTGTTCAGTGCTCCTGGACCTCCTGTAGTCTATTGCTCTTACTGGTGTTCAGGATCATGTTGTTCCTGGAGCACCACTGTGTGAGATTGCTGACTCATCATTGTTAGAGATGAGACCCACTACAGTGGTGTTGTCCGTAACTTCACCACTGTGTTAGTGGGGTGGACAGCAGAACATGTATGTATATGGATGTACTTTAGAAGGATCCTCTCGAAGCACTTCATGATGACGGGGGTCAGAGCAATAGGACAATAATCATTGAGGCAGGGATGATTGGTTTATTGGGCACAGGCACGAAAACAGATGATTTTAGACAGGCAGGGAGAGGTTGAAAATGTATAGAAAGACCCCCGCTAGCTGGCCTGCACGCAACGTCAGCCATGTAAGTAAGTCCAGACATGGTGTCAACCATGTCTGGACTTGCAGCCTTGTTGGTGTTTACCTCTATCAGGGAAGAGGTCACTTGGTAGAGCTGCAGGACGGAAGGCTGATGGTGCCCTTCTGGAGCTGGGGAATATGTTCAGGTTCCCCGCTGCTTGGAGAGTTGAAACGTGCGACGAAGCTGTTGGGGGTTAAGGGAGAGCCGGATCATTGCTCAGCCGCTGGTCGCTGCACTTGTAGTCCGTGATGTTTCTGATGCCTCTCCACATGTCACGTGAATTGTTGCTGCCGAAGTGGTCCTTGATGTGCTGCTTGTACCTTTCCTTGGCCTTTTGGGTTAGGGTTAGGTTTTTGAGTTCGCTTCTAACCGGATCTCGTCAGGTTTGTTGGTCAACAGCCTCGCCATCTCCTTGTTTGCTTACCTTGTTTCCTGGGCTTCCGGGGCAGTTACAGGGTCAGGGTGAATAAAATCCGGATTCCACGGTTGGTACGGTTTGTGAACTCCTGGGATGGGTCGCAGTTCCAACAGCTCCTCACTCCTGTATTGTATTAGAGCTTGGAGTGGTGATAAAACGAATAAGAACACAAAAACAAACTAAATTAACCAGAGGACCTTAGCTGCAGCAGTAACCTACGCCGCGATCTTGGCATTTATGGTCAAGACCCGTTCTCAGAAAGTAAACAGCTCTGTGGTCATCTGCTGATGTCTCACGAAAATAATATTACTTATTAGACTGTCGCGTGTCTGTCTGCTGAAACCAAAAACCCTGTTCCTGAGTCCGTCACAGCGTTCTGTTTGTGTATTTTTTGTTGCTAGATAGACCCGCATAAATGGATCATATAAAACAGATCCCTTGTGGTCAAATAAACACAGAGTAAAGTTATAGCTGAACTGTAAAGCCCTCCCGCTTACATGCTCTTATCAAACAATGACATTTCTCTGCATTCTTTTGGGGTTTATGAAAGGGGATGAAAAAAACTCCTTTCATATGGTCGCCATGGCCATATCGAGAGTCACTCCGGCAGACAACAAAGCATCAGTGTTTCGTTGTTATATTATATTTGCTGATATTTGGGACAGAGCTGTCTGCTTCACCGCTCTACAAAGCTTGTCCAACCACAAGATGGCTGCGACGCAGGCGCACTGCCTATTCTAAATTTAATAATTTGACATGATATGAGGAATGGCCCATTGGGGTCCTGCCTCACTGTTGTTGCCATTGTGAATATAAGATGCTGTGTCTTTAAATGTTGGGGGAAGATATTTGTTGACCTGAAGGGAAAAGAAATTTTATTTTTGCACATGTTGCACTATACTTTGTGACTTGTACCTAGACAAACAGGCAACCAGGTAGTGCATTTCTGTATTGTGGGAAGTGTAATGATCTTGGCACTGATGCTGGTCTGATCATTCACTCCACACACCTGCCCAGCTCCACGCCTTCTGCAATCAGCTCTCACTGGATCCACCTGTTCCCACCACATATTCAGCCTTCAGACCAGTCATCAGTGCCAGATTATCTCGTGCCATCCCGGTAAGATTAATCCAGTGTTCTGTCTGCCTGCCTGCCTGTTACACGACCTGTTCTGTCTTCCGTTACCGAGCCAGCCTGACCCTGTTCTGTCTCTGTCTGCCTGCCTGGAAACCTGATCGGATCTGCCTCTGGACTTCTGACTCTGTCTAACCTGGACTGCCTGCCTGTGTGCCTGACCCTTCTGCCTGTGAGTAATTAAGCCTAACTAACCCCTATGTGCCTCTGAGCCCAGCCTATTCTCGGACCCGGATTGGATTCTGACCCTGTTCTGGATTGCCCTTTGGATCATCACCGGACTTTTGGCCCCGACCATGGACTGTCCTCTGGAACACGAGCCTGGTCCCTGACCTGTCTTGGTTGAATTCTGGGTCCAGTCTCTGTTCATTACAGGAAGGCTCATTTGTTACAAAGCAAATGAGCATACCTCCAACATCCTTTTCCTCCTCTCACCTGCAGTTTGTGTCTAACCCCCATGACACATGGTGTAAACAAACCCTTTCTCTTTCCGTATTAGCAGCCTAAATTGTAATATTCTGGGTTCTGTCTTGGTTTAGGTTTATTATTTGATCAATTAGACCTCTCTTCTGCCTCAAGTTCTGTTTTGGATCCTGTCTTGTCTGGATTCTTGTTTACCTTGTGTACTGTTTTAGTTATCCTGTCTCTGTATTAGTTCTGTATTAGTTACTCCGCACACCTGCTTAACTCCACCCCTCCTGCAATTACCTCTCACTGGTTTCACCTGTTTCCACCTCCATATAAACTGTTGAGACCAGACATCAGTGCCAGGTCGTCTTGTTGAGTTGACGGGTGAGTCTTCTCCAGCAATATACTGTTCTTGTTTTTTTGCTTATGGATTTTGACCCTGTTTTTCTCCAAAGATGGTTGAATTCTGGGTCCCCTGCCTCTGATCGTTACATAAATAAAATAATAAAATTACACTGTGCAGTTTATACAGAGCATTATAACAAAGAACTGTTCTTACTATCGGTCTCAGTAAAGAGCCATTCTGTTATGATGTTTTTTGTTTTTTTTCCTTTGGACTTTACTTCAGCCTGTCAACTGTTAGTCACCGTCCACTATCTATTGCCCTACATCAGATCCAACTGCTGCCAGTACTTACTTAGGAATCGCCCTAAATGAAAGAGACAATAATGGTTTGTAGCAATACTGATCAGACAAATGTCTTACTATGCAATTAATGAGGATACTCTGTGCACATTGCAACGTGGATTCTTTGGATGCTTCACATACATTACCTACCCCCCACCACCACCACCACCATCATCACCAAATACAGAATTTGACCATTTCCTACATATTCTTAGTTTGTCGTGTTGCTGCTGCGTGCTCCCTCAACACTTTCTACCTCTCCTCCTCTTCCACACTTCCCCTCCTCTCGGCGTCCTCTTCTCTCGGGTGCTCAGAGCATCGGTCGCTGTGTGTGAGCTCCGTGTTTACGCCTAGGACAATACGACCCCTCCCTTTCCTGGCTCTCTCGCCCTCCCTCACCGAGATGTCATCTAACCTGCAGGTGAGGCGCTCAGCCGCGGTTTCCCCGCTCCAACCCAGAGTGTGCGCGGATCATACGGGGAAGCGGCGCGCTGCGCTCCACAAAGAACCAAATTCCCTGCAGGATTATCGGATTCAGAAACGGCCGAGCGTCCGAATAGGAAAGCGGACTGGGGAGGATTGGAAAAGACAACAGAGTGGACGGGAAGGTAAACTGCTTTTTATGTAATGCTTTGGGTTTAGGTTGCTCGAAACTCCTAAAAATGCATTTTCATTTTTTCCCCCACAGAGGAATGAATTAGTTAATCATAAACATCACGAAGGATTAAAAACATTATCTAACTAAATGGCCTGTATATATATATATATATATATATATATATATATATATATATATATATATATATATATATATATATATTTCAATTAATCTAATTTTAGAAAAGCTCAAAACTTTACATGTATACTACTACTAATAATAATGTAATCCAACAAATTAGTTTGTTAATTTAATGATTGTCTTCTTCAGTGTTTTTTATTTTTGCTGTCATAAATCCTACCTTCAAATTAATAAAAATTAATACATCAACTCAGTAAAAGTAAGAAACCATTATAGATAGATGAAATGGGTAGATGAAAACATTTCTTTGTTTGAGCTAGACTTTAAGTTTATATCCAGCTATAATTAGTTTAGCACTAACACTAATGTCAAATATGCTAACAAGCTCAGTTTTAATTAATATTGTCCTCAGCACGTTTTAAAGTTTGGATGTAATTTCATTATTTATTTTACTTGTAACACTTGTTTAATTACAAATCACAAATATCAACTCAAATCTACATACATATTATGTATTCGGTTTGTTTAATCAGTTTATTGATTACATTCTAAGTTTTTTAAAATTTATGTGAGCAACTAAAATACACAAAAACATTTTTAATTTATTTATCACTGTTATTGCTTTATTCACCATCTTGACACATTGTACTTTCAAAATGGCTTTTCGAAGCTAGTCAGCAACTTAGGGATGTTGCAACCACTGTGCCCTGAAAATGAATTATGGAGGGTGTTACGTAAAACACTGGAAATATTTTAATCACACATATTAGGTTGTAGAATTAATATTCCAAATAACAACAGCTACTTTAATTTGGTAACAAATTCTATCTGAATATTTTCATCAGAATTTAACCATAGTATTGGTTAAGTTTATCATCAGCTATTTTAATTTCTAAATTAATATGTCAGGGTGACAAATGATAAGAACTTTCATAAGACTTGTGTTTGAGAAAGAAGAGTAAAAAGAAATTAAGTTTGTAGTGCTAGTGACAAAGCCTGGCTTGCTAACAAACTGAGCTTCTTAACCCAGAGGCAGTTGTTTCCAATAAATGTTAGTCTTAGCTGTGCCACTTTGTTAGAATACATTTAAAAAATGTATTGATCTTTCAGATATGTCAAAGATTTCATTACAAAGTCCTATTTTTGACACAATTTAACGTGGAATGACAAACTAGATTAGCAAACTAATTTCAGAAATGTGTTACAATCTGAAACATAAAAGTTGATAGAGATATAATAATTATAATTTAGTTCTTAAACTTACATAATTTCAACTAAGTGTTTGGTTTCTTAACAGCCTTGCCTTTCCTGGTGTTTTAAAGTATCATGTAAAGTAAATGGACTGAACTTATGTAGCGCTTTTCCAGTCATACTAATCACTCAAAGCGGTGTACACTAGAGCCACATTCACCTAATCACACTCACTAACATGCTCACAATCATACACTGATACGCAGCTTGGTAGGCAATTTGGGGTTAAGTGCCCAGGGGCACATCAACATTTGACAAGGGGAAGCTGGAATCAAACCCACAACCTTCCGATTGCAAGACAACTACTAAAGCCACAGTAGCCTCATAGTAAAGGTCACAAAACTGTTGCTACTGGCTACACAACTTAAATGTAGTTTAATTTCTAATTTATGCCTACCATTTTACCATGTAAAATTTAATTTATTACAGATTATTAAATTTCTATATTACTGACTTACCATGTAAAGTTTTGGCTAATAATTTGAATAGAAACATGCAAATGTGAAAACATGGAGCCAGTGAGAAAATAAGTGGAGGCAGTGTGCATGTATACGTGGAAGACTGGTCAGGTGGATCACAAACATAACATGGATCAAGTTACACTTGTTCCAGCAGATACCACCAGTTGTCATGTATTGGTGATGCCAGCCGCCATCAGAGCTGTGGATTACTGTGTATTTTTAGAATCATATTCATTTTGGCTCACACAGTCCTGTTGTGTTTTTTTATTGTTATGTCTTTTTTGTCACTACATTCTTTGATGAGATATTCACACAGTGAATGTTAATAGGATTGAACAGAATCATGTAGAGTAACAAGGAGAAGATAATCCCTCTGACTCCTCTGTTCTTTTTTCTTCCTTGTCCGTTTCCATTTCACAGGTGTGCAGTGTGTTTTTTGGAGACTTGCAAACCTGACGTGTGCACTGAGTGAGACAGCAACCTGAGTCCCATCCCAGGGGCATCCAATATGCCTGCTTTGGTGTCACAGCTTTTGGGCAAGACTAAAGTTGGAGGCAGGTGCTGCAACCCTGCTGCTGCAACTATGCTGCTACTGCTGTATCTTGGCTTCATTCCCAGAGTGGCCCCTTGCCCACCACACTGCCTTTGTGCCAGTGATATAATTTCCTGCAGCGGGAGCAATCTGTCTACATTACCGTTTGGACTTCCAAGCTATGCCTCGAGGCTGGACCTGAGCCACAACGTCCTGAGAGCAGTACGAGTAGACTGGATTTCCCAATCATTTCATCGGCTCATCACACTAGTTCTCAGCTGGAACACCATAAGCCAAATCGAGATGGCTGCTTTCACTGCAACGCCACATCTCCTCTACTTGGACCTTTCTTCTAACCAATTGAGAGTCCTGAACTCATCCATCTTCACTGGGCTGAAAGAACTTAAAGAGCTTCTGCTGATTGGAAACCATATTGCCCAAATAAAGCCTGGAGCCTTTACTGATCTCAGTGGCCTGCAGAGACTCTACATCTCTGCAAACAGTCTAACCACCTTCCCCCTTGGACTTTTTGAGGATCCTAGAGGGCCACGTAACCTGACCTTCCTGGACCTGTCATACAACAGGTTGTCCAAATTACCCATCCAGAGCCTGCTGTCTGTCAGCCGCCATGCAGGAATATATTTACAGGAAAACCCTTTGCTCTGCGACTGTGCATTGATTGCCTTGCTTGAATACTGGCTGTGGAAACAATATCACCCTTTGGTGGATTTCCAAGGGGAATACCAATGTAGAGGCTCCGCAGTTCAAGAGGCTAATTGTACATATCCAGGTTTGTTGGACAAACCTCTTCATACACAAAACTACCAAGTACAGCCTGGTGATTGGTTAAGAGTGCCCTGTCCTGGGTTAAGTTTACCTGTCCAACAAGGGTTGATAGTTTTCTGGGTTACTCCAAGTACAACACTGAATTCATCAACAAGTGATCCAAGAGCCCATTTGTCAGTCCTTCCTAATGGCACGCTTGAATTTCAAGGAACGCTAATGGAAGACTCTGGCATATATGAGTGTGTGGTGGCTCGGGGACGCAACCATGATTCTGGTGACTCTGCAGAGGTCAGAGTGAAGGTCGGAAACTCAAGCATCTCCGCCACCACAGGCTTGGCTCGTCGCGGCGGCGGTGAACATTTCAACACTGCGTTTACAACCCTTGCTTCCTGTGTGATAAGCATCATACTGGTCCTGCTTTACCTCTACCTTACTCCATGTCAGTGTCGAAAAAGCAGAGGCTCCAGAGGCTGCGGCGCGCGGGCCATCATTCTTTGTTCTGACCCCAGAGAGGTAGAGTCGGGACAAAGACGTGCCAATGGAAAGAGGGTGGCATTCTTAGAGCCTCAGGCTGAGGACTCAGATATTAGTGTCCCAAAAACCCCAGTGATGACATTGGACCATGTGTCCACCGAGGGAATTCTCAAAAATGGAAGTAGGACAGTGGGACACACCATCACTGACCCTGCTCACATGGAATAGTGGGGAAAGGAACCTTCTGCACTACATTGTACTCTTCCAGTACATCTAACCAATTGAGAGTCCTTTTTTTACTTCGATGTGGAAAAAAAACTATTAGATGTAAAGTAATGCCCTGTGAGTTCTATGAAGTAGTTGTTCACCATGGGTTGTGGAATTTTGTCTAAAAGGCAGAGTCCTTTAACAGAGTAGAATTTAAATTACGTCTCATCTCTGTGCGGTGTCTGTTTTATATTCAGAGTTTATATGGAAATTTCCCTGTTATCTCTGAGAATCACTCCTGCGTGGATCAGAGATCATAGAAACGTGGGAGGACTCTTTAAATTGGGCCAGTAGGGATATTTTCACACCTGATTGATGGGCTAAGTTTGAGGACTTCGCTATTAGTCTACACTGTCGAGCAGTGGCTGTGGATAAATTCATAGTTTGTCTGTTTTGCTAACTTTTCATCTCATGTGACAAATAATTTTTTTAATGTTCCCTCTGGTTTAGCTTTTTTTTTTTTTACAACATACAAATATTTCAGATCATCCATCACATTTTAATATCATACAAAGCTAAACCTTAGCGCTCTGTAATAGTAATAATAAATTAATAATGCAGTTTTCAAATGATGATTTCATTTATTAAATGAAAAAGCAATCCAAATTAGTCTGGCTACAGTCCTATAGGTGCAAAGTAAATGCCCTCTAAACTAATAACTGCTGTGTCACTTTTAATGGCAACAACTGCCGTCAAGCATTTAACTTGGATTGAGTCTTTTAGACGTCCAAGCATAGAATAACATATCATGTTCATAACACTTCCAGAAACACACACACACACACACACACACACACACACACACACACACACACACACACACACACACACACACACACACACACAAATACACCCCTTGCGACCCCAGGAGGGATAAGCATACATAGATAATTATAAACGAACATAAATGAACATAACAACAAGGTTATGTGGCCTGCATGCTGTCTGGCTGGAGACAGCCTCCAACCTGTCCTGGGAGGGAGGGTGGACAAATCGGCTGCTGCTTCTTGTCTTGTGACGCTGCCTGCAAATCTTCACCATCCACCAAAGTTGGTCCTGTAACATTACCATGGCTGTTCGTCCCGTCATCTACTTTTGACCTTTTCTGTTGATTTTTCGGGCCGAAATATGACAAAATACTTTGTTGACGTTCATGCTGCCACACGTTCTCATTCATTACTTGGTTAACAAGCAGCTGCTCTTTCAGGTAAATAGCTAGATCCAGTAGGTTAGACTATTGGTTTTTTTTTCCCAGTGTCCTGTCTAGCAATGTGGCAATAAGAATTGATATCTTAATGCCAAATAGAGCTCGACAGATTTTACTTTCACAAGTGGAGCAAACAGCTTTCGCCATAATGCTCCGCTTGATTTGTGCGTGTAAATAGCTTTATTGTGATTCCTGCAGGGAGAATTTCAAATTATATGGACACTACAATGGGAAAGTAGGAGAGTAAAAGAAAAACAAGAAGAGAAAAAAAGGAAAGAAGAGGTGAAAGAAAGAAGAGATAAAAGGAAGAGAATGATAAAACGTCCTCTGTCTGCTCCATCACCTGGAAAGAGACGCAAAAAGAACAGCAGAACCAACAGACATAAAGCAACAGATACAATCGTGTAACACCTTGATGCCATTGCTAAATCATATGTATTATTATTTAAGCTGACATGTGTAATATGATACCTAAAAAAGAAAGTAAAAGAAAGTAAATAAATAAATTATAGCCTTTCTGTATATAAGTGAACATTTAATACCTGGGACCCAGCACCTGTGGGAGTTTGTGAGAGTGCATTAGTTTAGGTGAAAATTATCCAAAAGGAAATAGCTCGATAGTGGTTGTGGAGAACCAAAGGCCCGCCTTCCCCGAGCACAGAGGCAGGAGTCAGGGGACCCGTAACCCCGGACTCCCAAAGGGGCCCCCAAAGCAGTGCACCCAAGAGGGGCCTTCACAGGAAATCTGCAACCCCCCCCCCCCCCCCCCCGAGGAAAGAGGAGAGACGACCCCGAGGAAATCCCCCAGCCACCGCAATGCCGACGCCCCCAAGAGCTGCGGGGACGAGCCCGTGGGCTCCGCCGGCAGCCAGCCGCGCTGAAGTGCTCCTGGCCATGGGCCAGAGGCCCCAGGGGCGCCCCCCGGGGGGCCGAACCCCGCGAAGCCACCGCCGGGAACGGGCCGGCGCCCACCCGGGAACCCGCCCGCTGGCTAGCCGCAGCAGCACCCCGCCAAGACCCAGTGGCCCGCACCTCCTCCAGGCCCCAGACTCCGTGCCGCGATCGGAGATCGGGGGTGTGCAAAAGACCCCCGATCCTCCCTACGCCCGCTCAGATGTGGTGTTGTTGCATGTTGATCTCAGGTGTGTTTAAAACTGGGAGCACCGAAGGGGGTGCACGGCACAGCCCACCCCCCCTCCGGAAGGAAGCTGGTGCCAGCGCCCCCCTCCAAGCAACTATCCAGAACCCTCAATGTCTAAAAAATGCGAGAGGGGGTGAAGGGAGCGGCCCGAGGCGAGGCTCACACAACATAAGCCCCTCTCCCAGACGTCTTCCCCCCACCCCCCATATCGTGGCCTACATGAATGTGCGTTGTGAAAATGTTTGGAGTGAAAGTGTCTAAAATGCATGATAAAATTGGGGAGAGGGACGTCACCAAAAGGTGGCAACCTCCAGTAACGCCCTCTCCCCAAGGACCTACATGTGTGGCGGTGTGATGGAGCAGGCAGAGGGAGGAGTCCGGGGATGGGGAGCAAAGGACTGGGGAGCCAACCCAGGGAGCCAGCTCCCCTACTGACTCCAATAGGCACCCCCGCTCCCCGAAAGCCCCATCCGGAGAAAGGGGCCCCTCCAGCGGCACCACCATACCATAGACTATTGTTTTTAAACTTGCGCCATTTACTCTCTGGACTCGGGAGTGGGTATTAGTTTACTTTAACCGAGCAGAAAACGTATTAATACTCTTTAAAAACGGACAACAAAAATTTTAATTAACAAACTTGAAGGACACAAGACATGTATTTATATTAGGGCTGTCAAACGATTACAAATTTTAATCCCGATTAATCGCATAATGTCGATAGTTAACTCGAGATTAATCGCATTTTTTATCCTTTTATTTCTGATCGTGTAATAGCCTGTTTGGGCATTTTAATATGCAATTTTGCAATAAATGACACTAATAAAATACATGCTTGTACAAAAAATATTTTTGTTATTTTTCAAGCACTTTTGAGAATTGGAATGAAAACATCCTAGTGCCAAATGTTAAACTCTGGACTATGATGGCTAAATGACTAATCATGACGCCCTGATGTTTACACAATGTGTAAATACATTTTTAATAAATACCTATTTTCATGCTGATATATTTTTTTGCCTCTTAAACAAAGATAGACATGGTATTACATACAAATTAATAAAAATTGTACATTTCAATAAAGTCATAAGTTCTGTTCATTTTTTTCTCTCTCTCTCTCACACACATCTAATTCTGAGCTTTCACACCAACAACAATAATTTCTTTGAATATTTTTGCTTGCTGTTTATATCCATATTCATAGAGTTTAAGCCTGGAAAAAGGTTTTCAATTTTCAGGTCATTCCAGTCTTACACTTTGCTTGCAACTAGGCTGGAGCTTAATACTCTGAATGAGACTGTTTAGCAACTGTTTAGTAACTCCAGGTCCTTCGTTTGGCAACGTGATTCAGCCTTAGTTTGTCAAATACAGAGAAAACAAATTAATAAGCATTAAAGTACGGTTTATGGGTTGGGTTTCTGCAATGTTATCAGCATGTTAAAAACTTATCTCCAGAACCAATGTCTGCTCAAAATGGTGATCTGCACCATGTAATCTACTTTCAGCAGTTATCACCGGTTATTGCACCGTAAACTGCAGAAAATACGTGCAGAGTTGCTCTCTCTGCCTTTACTACCGTCGGCTCCTATGGCGGAGGGATATTTCAGCTGGATACAAAGTGTCTAGTGAAGGTAGGTCTCATAATAACCGCTGTTTCGTCACTTATTTTAGAGCCCAAATAAGCGATTTCACTTTCAGAAACCTGCCAAAAAAAACCGCAACCCGTGACTTATGAAATTTAGAAGCGCTTTTAGAAAAAATAAGCCCAAAGTCGCATTAATTAAACAGTCTTTGGCAACAGTGAGCGCGGGTCTGTTTTGCTACAGTTTTCTAGCACTCTTGCAACTACGGAAAGCGCCAAGGGTAAAAGAAACACAGTCCGGAGAGCGCGGTGGGGAAAAACATTAGGGAACGGAGAGTGTGTTTTGACGTGCGATTAAAAAACACGTCAAAAAAAATGTCGCCGTTATGATCTAACAAAGTTAACACGTTAATAATGCGTTAAAACTGACAGCCCTAATTTATATACATTTTTTTAAAATCCACAATATTACCTAGTCAGACCAGAGGGGGGAAGGAATATGTATCCCCCCCAGGGATAAAACATCAATGACCAGAGGGGGGGACGACACAAACAGAGGGGGGGTAAATCCCCCCTATCCCCCCCAGCAATCGCACCCAGTATATATATATACAGTGTGCGATTTGCAAAAAAAACAGAGGGGGGGATCATTTAAAAAGTTAGCTAGCAGCTGCTCTTTCAGGTAACTAGCTAGATCCAGTAGGTTAGACTATTGTTTTTAAACTTGTGCCATCTACTGTCGGGACTCAGGAGTGGGTATTAATTTACTTTAACCTCTTTGAGCAGAAAATGTAATACAAAAAAATTTATTTACAAATGTGAAGGACACAAGACATGTATTAATATCAATTTTGAAAAATCCATAATATTCAGGGGTTAAAGCAAAATAAATTTGACTGAAAATATTTACTAGTCAGCCCATATATTCAGGGGCTGTGGATGTCATGCCACCTTAGTAACCTCATTTGCTTATTGTGCAAAGTCCACTTTAACCAAATCTGCTACTTCCATTGACAATTCCTGTCTCTCTCCCACCTTCCAGCTTCAGAGCCTTTGCGCCATCCTGGACAGCCCTCTCCATAATCTCCTTCACTTTTCACATCCATTCCATCATCTGGTTAACTTTCATTTTTTACAGCATCAAGCAAGTTCTTCCTTCACACTTTTGCCAAACTGGTCCACAGTTCACTCACCTTTCCACTTTACAATTTCAAAACCCTCCATAAACTGCAGCTAATTCAAAAGACAGCAGTTTGCATCATTACATAATACATATCTTCTTCACACCTGTACATTAACTCCACTGTCACATTCAATATAAATTAATCTTGTGATCATACAAGGCTAACAACAGCCATGGACAAAGAGGGACACATAACCAACACTATCAGGAGATCATACATTTTAATTTGACACAGATCGCACATTACAATAATCAGGCTCTACTTTGCCCGTTATTGCTCAACAATTAATTATCACAACTCATGAGTTTATAAAAAAGGCATTAACTTTTTTGAAGTATATAAAAACGGTTATATTTTAGCCCAGTGACATGTCCAGGATGGACTCTGTGTCCCCACCTCTCGCCCATTGACTGCTGGAGATGGTCAACAGCTCCTCCACGACCCTGTGTTACGTCAAGCCACGTTTTCCCATCAGATACGGCATGACGTAACACCTGTACGGAAAAGCAGGTATAGAAAATCCATGGATGGGAGGTTAGATTTTAAAAAGTTTAGTAAAATTGCTTAAAGTTTATCAGACAAAAATGGAACTTTCTTTTAAAGATGAACATTTTTAACTACTGTGTTAAGTTACATATTGTTTAAGGTAATCTTGGCTGGTTTAGCTTGTCTGTCTGGCAGGTGTTTTTGGGTTGAAATAAAATGAGTCCATAGTTCCACAGACAGGAGGCTTTTTCACATGTTTCTGGTGCGACTCGGTTCTACGGTGTCGCTTCACATCGCGCTCCACTCCGTGTAAAAAATAACAAATAACTACAAAAACTCTCTGAGGATCGCCTTTCTCCAGTCCCACACAGTTAGAACCCGTTCTCCGGTTTATGTTGTAGCTGCAGTTTATTTGTTTTATTTTTGACGTAGTTTCCTTAATAATCTGTATGCATCAAAATCCTTGTCATTTTATTTAACGAGTGTCCTGGTTCAGCTGCTCATGAGATGGAGCTGCTGCTTATTGACTGACAGCCATTCTGACTGCAGATCTGCCTACTTTGTTACTTACAAGCTTACCGAGGGAAGTTGTTGTCAGCTGTTCTATCCGCTGAACTTTCTGATCTGCTGGTTCGCATAAATCCAAAGAAAACCTTTGACCACCGCTACTTTCATTCATAAATCTGTGGCCAGTTTGAGATGTTCTTCCTAAAGTTAAAATGATGAACACCGATAAACCTCAGACTGGCAGTTCTCGGCTTTGCAAAGACCCGCCCTACTCTCTTTCTGATTGGCTAATGTCCTGACTGTGCCAGATGTCATTGGTTGAGAGCAGCTTCTGTTTAAAATCTTGAATAAAAAGACTACACGGAACATTTTGCGCTCATTTTCCAAATGACAGAAACCTGTCGCAGCGACGGAGAACTTTAACCCCTGATAATATTACTTATATATATATATATTAGGGCTGGGCAAGTTAACGTGTTAATTTCGCGTTAACTCATTAGACTATTAACGGCGATATTTTCTTTAACGCGCGTTAACGCATGTTGCTCACATGCTTTTATTTTGTGAAGGTCTGTTGCTGCGGTGTAGGGGTTTGAATCAGAACAGTAGGTGGCGATAATGCGCCAATAACCTCGTTGTCAGCCAAGCCTCGGATTCAGAGTAAGAAAGGTGCTGGCCGGAAAAAAACAAAGCCGACATGCGGAAGGCGGTGTTTCCCGCAGGAATAGCGTACCGCGCACGTGACGTCACCGTCTCAAGAGCAACGCCCCTTTTGCCGCTTAGGTAGGACATACAGGTAGAGAACGCCTGTAGCAACCAGCTATTACACGCGCAACAGAAACAGCGATATGACCAACTCTATAGCCGTTAAACTTTCCCAAGACGATGTCCCAGGCGCACGGTTTACTGGTCGCACTGTCGAAGAACACACCAACCTTCAGCTCAAACGATGGCTTGAGTGTCGAGGGCTTAAAAAAAGCGGAAAACGGGCCGACTTGATCGAACGGTAAGCTTTGTTTTTTTTTTCCTGCGCGGCGATCATGGCGTCCGTCCAGGGATCGGTATATGTTTAATGTTTGTCTTATTTGAAATGTTTTTGAGTAAGCTATCCTGGTAGCAGGGTATCATGTTAGCGCCGCCTGCTACCATGATAGCCTATATGCTATCATGGTAGCAGGCGCTTCATTATTAACATGTCGGCCACCAAAATACTCTTACCTGTTCACTACTTGATGTCGCTGGAATTGGGTCAGGATGTTCTTCGGTTGGGCCCTTTCCTCCAACAAAATGCTTGCTACATATGTACTTGAATTTGGTAACTTTTTCCGGGTTGAACTGTTGTGTAGGCTGACCGCACCGGTGTACCCAGCGCACACATTTTTCCTTGGCACTCTTGAAGAAAACATCCTTCATATGCGGCCGATCAGCGTACCTCGAGTCGATGTTGCACGTTCCATAGCAACAATGTTTAAAAACCATGGTCTTAGATTTGGAAAAAGCAGTCATCTACTGAGTAAAACCAAGGGTAACGCACGTCTGTTTTACAGCGAAACAGCGACGGACTATGCAAGCTTGCCCTACTGCGTACCACGTGATGTGACGTTACGTTTCTAAAAATAGCTCGCTCGCGGTACGCTATTTGCTTAGGCGAGGCGGTGAGTTGGCGAACGGAACAAGTTTTGTGCGGAGCGGGGGGGGGGGGGTCTGCTTAGACGCCGTTGGTGAAGTCGCTTCTCGCTTCAAAGTATCCATGTGTTTTTGCCTGTTTTTCACTATATGCACGCGAGAAAGCAACAACAAAAAAACGCGTGTCAACGTCAAATAAATGCAAGCAACGCAAGCATATCGAGTTAGCAAGCATTTCAGTTTCAAGTTCTTCCAGCATGTAATATGACAGAAACAAGTTAGTTGTAACCACTGCCAAGTTAAACTTTGGTATTGAACATAAAATGGTAATGCTGCTCCCTGCTGTTACCTCAGAAATTGCCTGTTTTTGGTAGATTTTTTCCCCATAAAGAGAATTCCCTGTCAGTGGCAATAAGCTTTAATTTATTATTATTGCTATTTTTTGTTTTACATGTTTAAGTTGAGCTTTACACTAAATATGTGTTACTGATAAGTGCTACAAATGTTACAACACTTTTGTTCATATGGCAGCAGAACATTAAAATAAAATTGCTCTTTACACTACTTTTGAATTCATTCTTGGAGTTTGTAAATACAATGCGATTAATCGCAATTAATCGCGATTAAATATTTTAATCGTTGCCCAGCCCTAATATATATATATATATATATATATATATATATATATATATATATATATATATATATATATATATATATATATAAGTGTATGTATTTCAGTGACTTTTATCTCATTGGGTTGATTTGTTGCTTTTTGAAATTTGTTTTATGCATACTTTGTATTTGTGAGGTAGGTTTTTTTAAGTGATGTCTTGATAATACAGGTCTGGCAGTAAATTAACTAAGTGTAAATTGCTAACAGGCTTGAATCTGAGGCAACTGGAATTTCATTCAGTTCTTTCTGAAGACATTTCGACACCTAGTCTATGTCAATGGCGTACCGCGAGCGAGCTATTTTTAGAACGTGACGTCACGAGACGTCATATCATATGGTACGCGGTAGGGCAAACTTGCATAGTCCGCCGCTGTTTCGCTGTAAAAGAGCTGTGCGTTACCCTTGGTTTTACTCGGTAAACGACTGCTTTTTCCAAATCTAAGACCATGGTTTTTAAACATTGTTGCTATGGAACGTGCAACAGCGACTCGAGGTACGCTGACCAGCCGCATATAAGGGATGTTTTCTTCATTAATTTCCCGAAATTCAAGACTGCCAAGGAGAAATGTGTGCGCTGGGTTCACCGGTGCGGTCGGCCTACACAACAGTTCAACCCGGAAAAAGTTACCAAATTCACGTACATATGTAGCAAGCATTTTGTTGGAGGAAAGGGCCCAACCGAAGAACATCCTGACCCAATTCCAGCAACATCAAGTAGTGAGAAGGTAAGAGTTTTTTGGTGTTTTATTGAAGCTTAAATCTGATCATACGTCGAACAGCTCACAACGAAACGAGCCATCCTTTGTTACACTTTTGTCATGTCTGCGTGTCTATCCTGTCTCGCGATATTGGCTTAGGTCCCTAAGTTGACCATGACTGTTTGTTTTGTCATCATTTCAGCTGGAATTTCTTAAGGGAAAGATTCTGAGATGTAAACAGTTGTTTTGTAGCTACCTATTGGCAACATATACCGATAACTGGACGGTGATTACAAACAGAAAAAAAACGGCCGACGACGCCATGAACGCCGAGCAGGAAAAAAAAAAATGACTTACCGTTCGATCATTGGGTGTAAATTGAACTGGGCTTTCCAAACAACATGGGAAACTTTATGATTTCACATTGGGTGGAATTACTTTTTCTGTTGGGGCCAATTTGTTTTAGGTAACTTTTCTCCTGTGATAAATGCAACCATCACTTGGAAACTGCCATTGCATTTATTGAGGTAACCGTTGATATTCCCACTACCTTGATGATCTGAAACACAGATAATTTTCTTGTTTTACTAAAACTATGGTTGGTAATCCTGCTCAGAAACACTTTCTGCTATACTGGGCAAAATTGTCCTTCCATCCTGAAATGTATTATGTATTCAGAATACATTATGTATTCAGATAAAAGGAGGTAAAAAAATCCATCTCTGAGAGCTGCAGGCCTATAAAAACTCTAAACAATCCCTGCCGTTTGGTCTGAAGGGCAGGGATTGGTTATAGTGTTGGTCCTGCTTTCAGGACCCCCCCCCCCCCGACCTTCTATCCCTGAAGTTCTGGGGGTATCACCTTATCTATTTATTTGTTCCACATGTCAATCATTCTGATGCATTCACATAACGCCAGTGTGCTTGCTCGTTCCTTGTTAGTTTCTGCTTGCTGGCTGCATATGTGCACTTCTGGCTAGCTTAGCGGTTAGCTTTGATGTTAGCCATTCATTGTACCGCATCTGCTCTCATCGTATACTTTGAGGATGGTTGAAAGTCACAAGAAGCAAACCGCATTCATGTTTATGAGAAGAAGAGGGAGGCCTCAGTAGAAAGAAATAAGACCAGGGTGTTTTTTTCATGCAATCCCCCTGAGGAGCGCAAGATAAGATGACCAGATTTCTGAAATCAAATCTGGGGACATTTATAGCTCATACATAAAAAGCAATACATCTCACCAAGATGAAATTAGGAAACTGGGACAGTAATGGTTTAATTTATTTTTACATATTTATTAATATCTAAACAACAAAAATCAATTGTAAAAGCCAGGAATGTGCCTCTTCACACTTTTAGTATATGCTAAGATTAATAAAATGAATAAATCGATAGTGTTATTAGTAGAAAAATAGAAGTATATCTCTGGGTTGGGGGAAAGTGGTGGGAGTGGAGGGGTCAAGGGTGGTTTGCAGGGCTTTCCAATTTTGTGGGGCCCAAAGAGCTTTGCCGCCCCCTAAGGGGAGAGTGACATGAGGGGGGAAAAAAGTAAACACAAACATTGTATGTCTGTGGAGACAGAGTTCCCCTACCTTTTCAAAAAAAGTTCAACATTCTGTTCATGTCTACATACCTATGAGAAATATTTTTTCTGCATTAACATCAAAAACAAGTAGTGGTCAAGCCTGCAGGTAAAGGGTGATACATGTTTCTTACTGTTAACTGGCTGCATCAAGAGCCTGTGCATCTCAAAGTAGCAGATTAATTTCTCCCACTAATGGGCTATCAGCACAGCCCCCACTACTTCCTGAACTTCAGCAGCTCCTTTGTTTCCTGTCTTTCATTACTGGACAAGCTGATTAATCCAGGTGTGTCTGGCTGGTTACTGAGGTCAGACACATCTGGATTAATCAGTCCCAGATGTATGTGAGTGGAGTTAGGCGGAGCAACATACATACGTCTGGCATGAGTCAGGTTAGTGTTTTTTAGCTCAGGAAATGAGTCCATTTAACATACCAAGAATTCAGTGTCAGCTCAGAATTACACATAAAACATTACATTTATCGTTTTGCATAAAACTGAGCAAAAGTCTCTCAAACATGTTCCTTGGGTAAAAAAAAGTTGATTGTAAATGTTCATGGTAATGTTGGACTGTGATGGTTGCTTCACAGAGAAACGAGGTACACATTAGTAAAACATGTTGGAGAAATAACTTTTTTTGTTTCGTTAATGGTCTTGAAGAGTGCCTTTTATGAGAAACTTAGCATTATTTTTAAAGCTAGGTACTTCAGTGCGAAGTTTATCTGTCACGTTTTGTAGACTGAACCCGAACACAACCACAGCAAAGTATAATTTAACAGTTTATTGAAGTTTGTGGATAGTGGAGGAAGGAACCAAGAGTCTGTGCTGAGCTGAAGAAGGAGAATGGTGAAGGCAGGAACTGGCAAGCGGGACGGAGCCAGGGCACGGAGGCAGCAGAACCAGAAGCACAGCAGAGTGGAGACCTGGACCTAGGCTTGACCAGCAGCACGACAGAATGGAGACTTGGAATCAGGCTGAACCAGCAGCACGACAGAATGGAGACTAGGAACCAGGCTACAGCAGGCTGGCGGAGAATGGAGGAACTTCGGACTGGAGGAGACTGGATGAGGTGAGCAGCAGAAACAAAGGTAAACAGGAAAACAGAACAAACCGAATGCAGTGAGCTTAAATAGTGAGACTGACAGGTGTGCTGAATACTGGCTAATTAGAAGCTGACAGGTGTGGAGGATTACTGAACCGGAGACTGGAGCTGTATGGAAGGTGGAAAGTGTCTGAGTCTGTGCATGGTGCAGCAGACAGGCTGAATCATGACATTATCTGACTCGCAACTCTGTATGCCCAGAACAAAAGTGGATTTATATGAAGCAGCAGTCACTTTTGGTGGGTTTAAAGGATAAAAGAAGGAAGACTTCTCCATCGCACTTTATGTAAACACCAGCATGTTGTCCGACCGCAAAAACGATTCCTATGAAACTGAAGACTGCTTTGTATCAGAGATATATTTTTGTGTGTGATTGAGTTGTTCAAGTCATCAGATGAATCAGTTCAGCTCTATCAACAGCCCTGATGGTAGGGGCAGCCCTTAATGTTTTTTTTAAATTTCTTTCTCCAACATCTTTCTGTCAGCCAGTGAACAATACAGTCCCAGTTTTAATATCATGATTAAAGTGTTGATGGAGTGTACCTAGGGAAAGAAGTCAAGTCCAGTTTTTCTTTATGAAGCTGTTAACTCCCCCCCACACACTATATCCACAAAAATGTAATTTTAGAAGGTAGACAGGTTGTCAGGATTCTGCAGGCTGTGCTGTCTGCCTGTTCTGTACTCTTTTCCCCTCTCAGGTGACTGTGCAGCTCCGGCTGCAGCTTAAAAGGAGGTTGCAGTCAGCTGAAGGACACCGGAGTGTTAAACCGTTGTGTTAATTTTGTGCTTTGGATTACTGACCAGTCGCTTCTCCTAGCGCTGAAGACTAGCTCCTGAATCCCCGCTGCTCAGATCCTGCTCTGGCATTCCCCTCGAGCCCTCTTGGTGTTACCAAGCCGGACAAGAGTTCCCGTCCCTGGATTCACCCCGGTTCCTTCAGCTGCTCTCCGTTCCTGCTCTCTACGGTGGTGTTGCTCGGGCTACCCGGCTTTGTTCCACCTGCCAGCTCACCTGTTGCTCAGTCAACTAGTTCCACTAAGAGTAAGATAACTGCCAAGACCGTTCTTCCACTCCATCTTCCCCGGACAGTTTCTCCATACCTGGCAGTAAGCAGAGCTTCACGCAGCGTAGATTCCCGCACTTGCTCTCGTTAATCTGTCCCTTTCTCTCCCGCAGGGCTTTTGATCCCGATCATTGTCTGCGGCTCACTCTGTGAGCATTTATTCGTGTTTATCAGCCTAAATAAACATCTTAACTGCTTGTTGTCTCCAGACTGTGTTCTGCACAGATGTCACAAGGTAAAATGGGTCAGAATCAACAGGTCTACACAAAAACAGGAACGCTG
Organism: Fundulus heteroclitus; assembly: GCF_011125445.2. NCBI lineage: Eukaryota > Metazoa > Chordata > Actinopteri > Cyprinodontiformes > Fundulidae > Fundulus > Fundulus heteroclitus. Next base: position 344,577 of record NW_023396923.1, read on the forward strand.
GATACCACTCACCGAATGGCTCAAATTGATCTGGCACTGAACAAAGGAGTGAAGCAGGAATGAATAGGGGATTGAGCAGTTGAACAGGAGTGAAGTCTAAGTACAGGAGGCAGGTGAGAATGATCAGAGGGAAGGTGGTGACTGAAATGAAGTGAACTGATTGGCTGGTGACTAGACAGGGAAGTGACAAGCAAACAAATAGGTGGTGAGGTGAGCTGGCAGATTGCTGGCAGGTGACTGATTAGAGGCTGGTGACAGAAGTGATCTGAACAGGCTGGAAGAACTGATTACATGAAACAAAGTACAAAATCAAAATAAAACCCAAACTATGACATACACCAAACTAAGACAGAACCTAACCAAAACGTAAACTCAAACTCTGACACCGTTGGTTGGGTCGGAGTACAATGTTGAAAAAGACATCGGCTTGTTGAGATAAAAAATAAATGAGCTTGTCAGATGGGGTGTGAACAACATGTTTACTAAAAGCCACAACTGTTGTAATAGGCCAAGATCTCCAGCTTGAATGAAGACAACTGAGTTTCTTGAGTTTCTTATAAAGCACCAGTATACATGCCTGCAAATAACTGCCCCAAGAGCATTTTGCGTTCCCTGTCTTATGTGCACCAAGATACACATACTTTTCATTGACCAGCCAGTTGCTCTGAGATTTGCGAGAAGTCTTCCTCTTCCGCAACGAGATTAACTTCCCTATCGCAAAACATGATCTGGCTTGCGTTGTTGGCCTATCTGTCTGACATTTTCGAGCGGATCAACTCCCTGAATACTTCTCTCCAGGGCAAAGAGTGCCACCTCTGTACAGCACACGACCAAGTGCCAGCTTCAGGAAGAAGCTGGATGTGTGGTGTGCTCATATTGGAAGAGGCTCAGTTGAAATGTTCCCAACCCTGGAGAATGCACTGGAGAAGACAGTGCTGCCGCTCAACTCTGTGAAACCGGTCATCAGCGCACATCTAAATGGGCTGCGTGATCAGTTAGGGGAGTATTTTGGAGAGAGGTCAGAAACCAGTGGGTCAGAAACCCCTTCTCTTTCCCACCCACAGTCTGCGATGAACTGAGGATCCAAGAGGTGGAGGCTCTTGTTGAGCTCAGCTCAAATGTGGACTTAAAACATAGACTGGTGGAAATGCCGATTACGCGATTCTGGTTGAGTGTCGAGAGTGAGTTTCCCCATGTGTCCGCCAAAGCCATGAGAGTCCTGATCCCTTTCACCTCCACTTACCTATGTGAATGTGGGTTTTACGCTCTCACCCTGATCAAAAACAAATACCGGTCAAGGCTACAAGTGCAGGATGACTTGTGGCTGTTTCTTTCTTCTGTACAACCCCGCATCGAACAGCTTTAATCACGCGCATCAAAGGCGCGTCCTCATTGTTCGCATTGTTAATGCTTGAGAACATGGTTGTTAAAATAGCAACAGGTTCAAACTGTGTATAATTAGCCTAAAAAGTAAACCAGAATATGGAATATGTTAAATTCAGGTCATCTTTATTATTATTATTATTATTATTATTATTATTATTATTATTTCAGTTGACGTCTCCTGTTGACGTGAGTTCAATTTGACATTAACGTCTGTTTAGTTCAGTTTGTCTGCTGTTGAAAACAATTGTTTATGAATTTGCTCTAATGACAGTTCAACTTTAAAAATAGTAAAAGTAGCCTCTTAGATGGAATTATTTGGATGGATATTTTATGAATAGGCCTTTTTTATGAATGTACTTTGTTAAAAGAAATACAATAAAAAACATGGATTGGGCTATCAGCTTTTTTTGAAACACAGCATTCCAGGAACACAAAAGAAAGATGCATTTACTGCAGGGACCTATGTGGGGTAGGTTTGTGGTTGGGGTTAGGGGTAGGGTTAGGGTTATCTTTACCTATTCCAAAGGGAGGCTCACATTCAATGAATTTGAAAACCCCTAAGATAGAGAAATGGTGCCGACAAGGAATCAGAGTAAATGGCACTAAAGCCATTTCAGGCTTTGCTATGTTGGGATTTAAACTGTTGTCACAATGTTCCTTACCTTTCCACTTATGTTGGAGCATCTAAAGACATGTTTACATACATCTAAGAAGGAAGAATTTAAGCAGAAGTATTCAATTTACACTTTACCACTGTTTCAGAACTTGAGTTATTTTAAGTAAAGTAAAAAAAATTCTACCTAAGAATTAATGATTGGCTAATCACCTGAGATTAGAAAATCTGAGAAAATCCAACAGTCTATGTATAGCTTTGAGTTACAGAATTTACACAGCTGCTTAAATCACAACAATGGCACAGTACTAAAATTACTTAATCTCCTGCCATGCCCCGTTTGCCCTAATAGATCAGTTCACGCGTGACATCACGAGCTACATCACGCGTTACATCCGGGTCACGCTGGTAGGCAAACAGAGTACTGTTTTCGCTTACCAGCGTGACAAAACGGGTGAATTAGAGCGTACTTTTAGTTTATTTTTGGAATCTAAACAATGCCTACGACTTGTTGTGCTCCCGGTTGCACAGAGAGGCATTCCAAGTCGTTGGATGTACGTTTCTTTCGTTTACCGAAGGACGAAGAAAGAAGAAAGAAATGGATAATTTCAATAAAAAGGATGCAGGCAGACAATCCCAATCGACTGTGGGAGCCATAATACCACGACAGAATTTGCAGTCTATACTTCATCCGGTAAATTCTCCTGTAAATACAACTTCCTTTTGCACTAGTCATTGTTCTACTTAGATAATTATATACATAAAAAATTTGAATATATACTTAAGTCAAGACGTAAACATTCCTTTCGTAATAAATATACGTACATGCTGGGTGCGATTTACTGGGGGGGATGGGGGGGATTTACCCCCCTCTGTTTGTGACGTCCCCCCCTCTGGTCATTCATGTTTTATCCCTGGCGGGGATACATTCCCCCCCGCCTGGTCTGAATAAGTAATATTATAGATTTTTAAAAATGTATATAAATTAGGGCTGTCAGTTTTAACGCGTTATTAATGCGTTAACTCTGTTAGACCACAACGTCGACATGTTTTTTTTTTGTCGCCGTTAATTGCGCGTCAAAACACACACACCGTTCCCTAATATTTTTTCCCTGCTGTGCTCTCTGGACTGTGTTTCTTTTATCCTCAGCGCTTTCCGTAGTTTCAAGAGCGCTAGAGACTGTAACAAAACAGTTGGTGTGAAAGCTCAGAATTAGATGTGTGTGTGAGAGAGAGTGAAAAAACGAACAATAAAACTTATGACTTTATTGAAATGTAAAATTTTTATTAATTTATATGTATATGCCTAATACCATGTCTATCTTTGTTTAAGAGGCAAAAAAATGTATCGGCATGAAAATAGGTATTTATTTACAAATTTATTTACACATTGTGTAAACATCAGGGCGTCATGATTAGTCATTTAGCCATCATAGTCCAGAGTTTAACATTTGCCACTAGGATGTTTTCATTCCAATTCTCAAAAGTGCTTGAAAAATAACAAAATAAAAATATTTTTTGTACAAGCATGTATTTTATTAGTGTCATTTATTGCAAAATTGCATATTAAAATGCCCAAACAGGCTATTACACTTTCAGAAATAAAAGGATAAAACATGCGATTAATTTGCAATTAATCTCGAGTTAACTATCGACATTATGTGATTAATCGATTCAAATTAAAATTTTTAATCGTTTGCAGCCCTAATATAAGTACATGTCTTGTGTCCTTCACATTTGTTAATTTAATTTTTTGTTGTCTGCATTCATTTTTTGTTGTCTCTATGAATACGTTTTCTGCTCAAAGGGTTTAAAGTAAACTAATACCCACTCCCGAGTCCACACAGTAGATGGCACAAGTTTAAAAACAATAGTCTAACCTACTGGATCTAGCTATTTACCTGAAAGAGCAGCTGCTAGCTAACCAAGTAATGAATGAGAACGTGTGGCAGCATGAACGTCAACAAAGTATTTTGTCATATTTCGGCCCGAAAAATCAACAGAAAAGGTCAAGAGTAGATGACGGGACGAACAGCCATGGTAATGTTACAGGACAAACTTTGGTGGATGATGAAGATTTGCAGGCAGCGTCACAAGACAAGAAGCAGCAGCCGATTTGTCCACCCTCCCTCCCAGGACAGGTTTGAGGCTGTCTCCAGCCAGACAGCATGCAGGCCACATAACCTTGTCGTTATGTTCATTTATAACACTTGAAATTATCCCCCCCTCTGGTTTTTTTGCAAATCACACACTGCGTACATGTGCAATGTATGCAAACCCTCTGGCATAAGTCTGTGAAAAGGATTAATAAGACAAAAACACCAAAATAATCCTTTGTGAACAATGTTTTTTTTAAACATAGTTCACAAATCTTCCTCTTTGCTGAGGCGCTGTCTGTATCCGACTCCGCTTTCGTATGTTACACAAACATGTCTGAACATGTCCCGAAATTAAATAATTGTAGTCGTCCAGTGGTTTCATGGCTTTCATGCTCTCTGGTGTGTACTGCCTGGCGTGTTTATACGGCAGCTGTATATGTCGCCGTACGGAACACTTGGCCAGCATTTCACAGACTCGCTCCGTCCCTTCAGGCTTTTGCTTTATGGATCTGGCAATCTGATACCATCAACCATCAACTTACTCTCATAACGATCTTGTGATAAGTTATCTAAAGAACAAAAATATGTCAAGAACTCGTCAGTTTCTTTGTTTGCTGTAAGACTCTGGGTTCCATCATCATTCATCTTCCACTCTATTCAATAAACTCACTCCTAAGAACTAGCTCTGTGTGTGCGTGCTGTGTCCGGGTTCATCCTAGAAAAATATCATAACATTATGGACCGGCCAAGGGATGAACCCGAGCACGCACAGAGCCTGGTGCAGAAGCTGGCAGGATCTGCCCCGCCTCCGGTTCATCTCGCCTGGGTCGCCGTGCGGCGACGCCTCGCCTCTGATTTCGTCTCGCCTGGGTCGCAGTGTGGCGACACCCTGCCTCCGGTTCATCTCGCCTGGGTCGCCATACGGCGATGCCTCGCCTCTGGGTTTGTCTCGCCTGGGTCGCTGTGTTGCGACGCCACGCCTTTGGATCATCTCGTTGAGGTTGCTGTGCTGCGGTTCCCTCCTCAGTATCGTTTTGTTGGAGTCGCTGGGTTGCGGCTCCACCTCTGGATTTTCTCGCCGGGGTCGCGGTGCTGCGACGCCCTGCTTCTGACTCTGCTCTCCCTTGGATTGTCCGTCTCTGCTACCGTCAGCATTAAGGACATTGCTGCCGGCGGATTCCTAGTTTATTCGATTGGACTTTGAACTTTGTTACTTAGGATTTTTTCTCTCTCTCTGTCTTGATGTTTTGAAGTATTTTGGGAGTTATGTTGCTTTTGAGTAATTGTGTTTTATTTTGTTGTTTTGTCTGGGTTTTTGTGTCCAGGTTTATTCTAGTCATTCGGGTTTTTCTTTAGTGTCCTAGTTTTTGGTTTTCTTAGTCATCTAGTGTGGTTTTTGTGTCTTTTTCTAGCTTAATTTACTGGGTTGCATTAGTTAATATTTTACTTGAGTGTTTTTTGGTTTCTTTTTATTCTTTAGGCTTTGTTTTTATTTTCTAGTTCGGTTTTGTTCTCCGTCTTCTTGTTTTAGCCATAGCCCTGATTTAGTGTTCTAGGTTTATTCTTCCGGGTTTTGCTTTAGAATTCTAGTTTTTTTTACCTTAGTCTTCCAGTTTTGCTTTTGTGTACTTATTCTAGCTTTAGTTATCTAGTTTTATATTAGTTTAGCTGTACCTGCCCTCGTCTCCTTGTTTGCTTTGTTTTTATAGTTTTATTTCAGCGTTTGGTTCCCTTCCTAGTTTACCAGTTTTGTTTTGATTTTTCAGTTTTTGACCCTGTAGTCCCTGTCTTGACCCTGTAGTCCCTGTCTAGCCCTGTAGTTCTTGTCTAGCCCTGTAGTTTTGGTATTAGCATTGTAGTCTGTCAAGTTTTGTAGTTCTAGTCTTAGTTCTGTATTTGTTTTTATTAAGTTTTGTTTGTTTTATCCCCTTAGTGTCTATGTGTGTGGGGTCCTGCGCCGTCTGGGTTCCTGCGCTATATGGGTTCCTGCGTTGGATGGGTTCTAGCGCTCCTAAAGGTCCCAGCGCTCCTAAAGGTCCCTGCGCTTTCTAAGGTCCCTGCGCTTTCAAGGTCCCTACGCTTTTCTTCACCTGTTTTCTTTTGTTTTTGCCCTGTTTAGGTTAGTCTAGTTCCCTCTAGCCTTCAGTAGTTTTTATTTTGTTTTGACTTCCCCTAGTGTCTCTGTTCTGTTCACCTAGCCCTCTTAGTTCTTGTTGTTCTCGTGTTTAGGCGCCGCCAGAGCTCTACGGCATTCCAAAGTCGACAGCTGAGCCCTATGGCGCGCCCGGCCTGTCGCTGCCCAGCGCACGCAGGTCGCCGCCAGAGCCCTCCAGTGCTTAGAAGTCGCTGTCTGTGCCCTCTGGCCCCTCTGGCCTGTTGCTGCCTAGCTCACCTTCTAGTTCCTGCCGTTTACGTTTTTCTTGGTTTCTCGGCGCGTTTAGACGCCCTCTGTTCTCGGTTCCCCGGCGTGTTTAGACGCCCTCTGTTCTCGGTTCCCCGGCGTGTTAGTACGCCCTCCGTTCTTGTTCCCTGGCATTTTAGATGTTCCTGCTTCCCTTGTGCCCCGGCGTTTCCCTCGCGCCCCGGCGATCTCTTTTCTCGCGCCCCGGCGTTTCCCCCACACCCCGGCGTTCTCTTTCCTCGCACCCCGGCGTTTCCCTCACGCTCTGGCGTTCTCTTCCCCAAGCCCCGGCGTTTCCCTCACGCTCCGGCGGGTTTTGTTGAGCCCTGGTGTTTTCAGTACGCCTGTTCTCCCCCCTGGCGTTGGTGCATACCTGTCTTGTCTCCATGGTGTTTCCTTTCAACCGGTTCCCCAGAATTCTCTGGACTTTCGGTTCCCCAGAGTTTTCTAGCCTCTTTGGTTCCTCCGTGCTTTTAGCCCCTTTGGTTCCCTAGTGTTCTCTAGCCCCTTTGGTTCCTCCGTGTTTTTTGGCCCCTTGGTTCCTTGTGTTCTCTAGTCTTAGGTTCCCCGTGTTCTCTAGCCTTTGGTCCTCCGTGTTCTTGACCTTTTGGTTCCCCGTTTTCTCTATTTTCTTTGATTCCCCGGTGTTTCTCCTAGGCTTTTGGTTCCCCTGTGTTCTGTTTTTTGTTTGACCCTTGGACACTAATTAGTCTTTATTCCCGTCACCTGTCAAGCTCCCTTTATAAACTCACCTCAGTTGTGTTCTCGTCGCCGGTCCGTAGTGTTCACTCCCGCTCAGTCTCTGCCAGAATCCTTTGTCAGCTCAGTTTTTTGTTACAGTCAGCCAGAAGATTTACTTCAACTTTGTTTTTCGTTACAGTCAGCCAATAGACTCTCCTTCAGCTTTGTTTTTGTTCAAGTCTCTGCCAAAGACTCTGCTCAGCTCTGTTCCTAATCAAGTCCTCGGCTCTGATGTTCTGGTCTCAAGTCCTCGGCTCCGATGCTCCGTCCTGGTCTCAAGTCTTCGGCTCAAGACTTCCTCCCGGTCAGTCTTTCAACACGCCTCCTGCTGGCCAGCTTCTGCACCCTACACCTCCGTCTGCTGTAAGACTCTGGGTTCCATCATCATTCATCTTCCACTCTATTCAATAAACTCACTCCTAAGAACTAGCTCTGTGTGTGCGTGCTGTGTCCGGGTTCATCCTAGAAAAATATCATAACAATTTGCAGAATAATCATCTGATCAGGGCACTCATAGAGCTCAGAGAGCTTACAAATTTCTTCCATAGATACAAGGCAATGAGTAACATGATGCCTAAAGGAAATTGTCTTAACCCAGTTGAACTGTGTAAATTCCACAGCCTTGATCCCAATGTAAGAGTGCTTTTTACACTGGTAGCTTCTTAAAAGCGACACGCATTCTGTAAAGACCTAACAGTGTTTGAAGAACATTGTTTAATTTCCTCATATGTGCTCATATTTTGCCAAACAAAAGACGTGCCGCAGCATTTTACACTCTCTGGAGGTGGGCAACGCAGGTACCGCTAACAACCACATAAAGTGCATTACATTAATCCAGCCGAGGAGCGATAAAGGCATGGCTTAATGTCTCCAAATGTTCTTAGGAAAGAATGTGCTTTATTTTGGCCAACTGCCTTAAATGAAAAAAGCTTGTCTTTACAGCAGCTCTAATTTGGCCGTCAAATTTAAGATTAGCATCGACTGGACTCTGAATTGCTAAAGCCACAAAATGGACACTGTATTACATTTGTATATCTGTACATTTACACATTTGCACATATGCTTCAGACTGCTGAACTGCTGATGCCACAAATGGACTCTGTACCACATTCGCATAGTGCACATTTGCATGTTTGCCATCAGACTGCTGAACTGCTGAAGCCGAAAAATGGACTCTGAACTGCTGAAGTCATGAATGGACTCTGTACCACAGTCGTAAACTACACAGTTTTTAATAATACTCACTTGTACACTGTGAAATCGCACACTGTCTATTTTCCCCACATGTTTACATTGTTGTGATTGTTTACATTTCAATTGATTACAAAAATCACCGCTGCACCTTATCCTGTAATTTACAGTAATTTACTGCAATTTACTGTGATGTTTTTGAAGCTGTATGCAAACGTAATTTCGTTCTGTACGCTCTCTTGTGCATACAAAATGACAAATAAAGTTGTCTAAGTCACTAACACTAAGCTCTGTCGTTGTTGACTTCCTGTACTGGGCTTGGCTGTGCTGTTAAAAACCATGACCTTGGTCTTACTCTCATTGAACTTTAAGAAAATGAGGACCATCCGGGCCTTTACATCTTTAAGAAATTTTAGCAACAAGTGAATAGATTTTCCATCTTTCGTCCTTAATGGAATATAAATTTGGCTGTCATAAGCATAATAATGGAAACAAACAATACTTCTACATTATGGAGCCAAGCGGAAACAGATAAAGGGAAAAAGAAGAAGCCCTAAACTGAGCACCCCACTTAACAAAGGAGCAGAATCAAAAGAGCTGTTTACATTTGAAACAACTGTTGAAGATGGACGCTATACCGCCACCTCGGCCAGACATCTGTGGAAAGTTAAAATAAGAGCAGTCGATTGGTAGATCATCTAAAAATATGCTGGAGTCGCCAATACTCAGTCAAGTTTCACTCACAAGCAAAAATTCCAAGCGCTGCGATTGGAAGAAATCCTTTGGAATAAATGTCTTATTTGCTAGAGATCTAGCATTTATCAGACCAATCTTTGTGGGGGTTGTGGGATCCACCTCCTCATATGTCATTGAGGCCTGATGTAGAGTGAGCAATATTTGCTTATCAACACCACGCCAGCTGGGACAGTGAGAACACGAAGTAAAGATGCTGGAAAACTCCAACCCAGCCACCTAGGCACCAGCCAGGGTCCGACAGGCTCCAGAAAGTGCTGGGAAACAACAGATCCAGGCACCGATCGATGGCTTTTAACGGAGGCGAATGAAGAATGCCACAGAGAAGCCCTCAGCCTTACCAGCCGCCTGCTGCGTCTACCCCAGCGACGTCTGTGTCTTCGCTGCAGATGTGGACTCAAGGTACGGAATAATTGAGTTGAAATCCCCCAAAAAAGGGGATGCAAAGTTTTATGTCCAGCAACACCCAGTTTCCTTACAAAATTAACAGACCTGGAAATCCAGCAATGTTTGGCGAATGGAAACCACTAGAGAGTTGACATTTGCTGTGATAATCAAGTAACACAATAACAGATAAAGTTGACAATGACAGACGGCAAGCCACAGACACTGGCGGCATCTTCTCTCTCACATTGCCAACAAAAAAGAGACACTTGTCAATTTGATCTTTGTATATACTGTAGAACTGGGGCCACCAGCATGGTGTCTGCCGTGGTCACCAGGTAGCCCCCAAGGACCACATATGGTGCTCTCTAGGGTGCTCTAAAAAATTCCACTACCCTCCAGTAAGCTGCATCTGAAATGTTGTTTTATTCTGTTGCTCTTCCTTTGTAATCACACTTTCATTTACATAGATTTAAAAATGACCATATCTTATTTTTTTTAAATATATTTATTTTACATAAAGTTAAAGTTAGAACATATACTTCCCTACATCCTGTCCAGCCTGTTACACATACCTGCTGTTGGACAGACTTCCTGAAGATCGATTCTTATCTGCCAGGACAGAAGGACTGTTTGGGTTCGGCACTGAAGCTTAAGTCAGCCCAGATCAGCATCAAAGAGATGTTCGCTAGCATGCCCCGGAGCTCATTGTGACCCAAATTTCTTCATCTTTCTTTTGTCTGATCTCTGTTACATGTATGGGATCATTTGGAGCACATTGCCAAACCTGTTGATGTTTCTTCAGCCCCACGAGTCCATATTCTGCTGTCTGAACAGGATTTCTTTCTGTTTTATTATAAGCAATAAAGTAGTGAGGGCTACATTTTTTCGTGATGAATGAAGCCGTAAAAAAAAATAAAAAATTCTCAGCACTGGAGGTGGGTTGTGTGTTTTATGCAAGAGCAACAGATTTATCCTGTCATGTTTGGCTGCTGCCTTTGGCCTTGTGTGTTGGTATTAGTGGGATATAAATCAAAAGAGGCAGTTTGGGTGAAAAATGAAAAGTCATGTTACATCAGAAGGATTTAATGATGACAAACAACCTTGTAGTTAACAAATCGCCTTTCCAGAAATCCTCTTACAGGTTTCTCCTTAGGCGACCACAAACACTGATCTTTTTACAGTGGCTCTCCAAAGACTACACACCCCTGTTAAAATGTCATTTTTTAGTGATGTAAAAAAATTAGACCACAATAAATCCTATTTGTTTTCCATAAATATTGCAAAATTCATCCTCCACAATTCAACAAAGACATCTAAAACACATATGATAATCGGGTTCAAGCGTTCAGTTATCAGCGGGTAATTTTAGATTATTTTTGTTGGAGGATAACATTTCTGTTGCATCCAGTGGAGCCCCAGGGTTCCACAGATTATACAGATTTGTCAAAAATGTCCTATATAAGGAAACCAGTTGATTGCATCAAAGTCCAGACAAGCAGCATTCACTCCTGGAGAAGCATAGAGCTACAGGGAGAGTCGTACATGGCTTTGCTGCAATCCCTCATACTTAGCAAGCATGAAGCGACAGTGGGAAGAAAAACTCCCCATTAACGGGAAGGAAAACCTCCGGCAGAACCGGGCTCAGTATGAACGGTCATCTGCCTCGACCAACTGGGGGTTAAAGAAGACAGAGCAGAGACAAAAAAGCACAGAAGCACACATTGACCCAGTAATCTGTTCTACATTAGATGGTAATAGCGAGTGATCTGTCTTCTCTGAATGATGTCACAGTTAACAGAATGCCAGACCAGGTGTACCTACTATGAAGATAAAAGAGAGAGAACAGAAAGTTAAAAGCAGAAATGACAACACGTAATGCATAATGAAGAACAGTAGAACTCTATAGAGTGAGAAAATTAGATCCTGATGTCCTCCAGTAGCCTAAGCCTATAGCAGTAAAACTATAAAGGTAGCTCAGAGTAACATGAGCCACTCTAGTTACAAGCTTTGTCAAAAAGGAAAGTTTTAAGATTAGTCTTAAAAGTAGACAGGGTGTCTGCCTCACGGACCAAAACTGGGAGTTGGTTCCACAGGAGAGGAGCCTGATAGCTAAAGGATCTGCCTCCCATTCTACTTTTACAGATTCTAGGAACCACCAGCAGACCTGCAGTCTGAGAGCGAAGTGCTCTGTTAGGAACATACGGGGTAATCAGAGCTCTGATATATGATGGAGCTTGATTATTAAGAGCTTTATATGTTAGAAGAAGAATTTTAAATTCTATTCTTGATTTAACAGGAAGCCAATGAAGGGAAGCTAAAATTGGAGAAATATGATCCCGCTTGTTGATTTTCATCAGAACTCTTGCTGCAGCATTTTGGATCAGCTGAAGGCTTTGAACTACATTTTGTGGACTTCCTGATAGCAAAGAATTACAATAGCCCAGCCTTGAAGTAACAAATGCATGGACTAGTTTTTCAGCATCACTCCTGGACAGAATGTTTCTAATTTTGGCGATATTCCGGAGGTGAAAAAAGGAAACTCTGGAAACCTGTTTAATATGGGATTTAAATGACATGTCTTGGTCAAAAATAACACCAAGATTTTTAACTTTATTACCAGAGGCCAAGTTAATGCCACCCAGATTAAGTGATTGGTTAAGAAGTTTATTTTTGAGGACTCTGGTCCAAAGATTACAACTTCGGTCTTGTCAGAATTTAGATGCAGGAAATTTAAAGTCATCCAGCTTTTAATGTCATCAAGACATGACTGCAGTCGAAGTAATTGCTTGGATTCATCAGGATTTATGGATAAATATAGCGTCATCGTAATAATTTTGCCGATCAGAAACATATATATAGTAAAGAGAATTGGTCCAAGGACTGAACCCTGAGTTACTCCACAAGCGACCCTACAGTTTGAAGAAGATTTATTATTAACATGAACAAATTGGAATCTGTCCGACAGATAGGATTTAAACCAGCCTAATGCTTTTCCCTTAATCCCTACAGTATGCTCAAGTCTTTGTAGGAGAATATTGTGATCAACTGTATCAAATGCAGCACTGAGATCTAACAGGACAAGTACAGACACAAGTCCATTATCTGAGGCCATAAGAATATCATTAGTGATCTTCACCAGAGCTGTTTCAGTGCTATGATGAGCTCTGAAGCCTGACTGAAACTCCTCAAGTAGGTCATTGCTTTGTAAATGTTCACATAGTTGATTAGCAACTACTTTCTCAAGAATTTTAGATAGGAAAAGATAAGATAAGATAAGATAAGATAAGATAGTCTTTATTGATCTCACAATGGAGAAATTCACTCGTCACATCGGCTCATACAAGAAGGTGCAGAGTAGGAAAGGTGCATTCAGTTATATACAGTGAATCTTCATATATACAACAAAAATATAATCAATAGAGTCCCAAAAGTTGGTTTCTTCAGGGCATCTAGGCTCAGAATACCCGATGCGGTATTCAAAAATATACATGCAATCCAGAAAACACAATAAAAAGGAGAAAGTAGGAAAAGAAGGGATACCGCCGATGTGACTGGCTGCTGCCTGTGCAGCGCCATCTTGGAAGCTGAAAGGAGATTAGATATAGGTCTGTAATTTACTAACTCATCTTGATCAAGAGAAGGTTTCTTAATTAAAGGTTTAATAACAGCTACTTTAAAAGCCTGTGGTACATATCCATTTACCAAGGATAGGTTAATCATGTCCAAAATAGGGCCAGTGATCAATGGGAATATCTCCTTAAACAACTTGATTGGGATTGGGTCCAACATGCAGGTAGAAGGTTTAGATGAAGCTAAAATTTTAGATAGCTCAGAAAGCTCTACTACTTCTAAACAGTTCAGACACTGCGCAGGTTCTAAAGATTCCTCCAACGCTGCCTCACTTACTGAGGACGAGGTAATCATGTTTGGGAGGATGCCAATATTTTATTTTTAATGGCATCGATTTTATTTATGAAGAATCCCATAAAGTCATTACTGCTAAGAGCTAAGGGAATGGATGGATCAACAGAGCTGTGGCTCTGGGTAAGTTTAGTAACTAAAGAGAAATCTAGGATTATTTTTATTCTCCTCAATTAATGATGAAAAATTTGCTTGATACCATCCTTATGTCAAAAATTCCTGCATCCACCCTTTAGGATCATTTGACATGCACTGTTTTTCCAACACATACTGAACCCCCATACTATTCACTTATCTTCCTATCAACTTGTTACAAACCCTGATCCAGTTAACTCCGACACAATATCTGCGGCTTCCAATCCTTAACTATCCTGCATGACACAACAACCATCTTTAAACTACTACTTTTAACAGGGCCTTTAATAGAACTAGCTTAAATCTGCATTAAGTTACCCTCTGTTGTCTCTGTTTTTCTATTTTATCCAGTTTTTTCTATTTGATCTAACATTTACTTATTGTCCCTCTTTCCCTCCTTGGAACAAAATGTATTTTGTTACAAAAACTTAACTGCAAGTGCAGTTAAAGTAAGAAAATCACTTCCTTGTATCCTGAATCCTATTCAAAATATTATTAAATTTTATCATACCATGTATCTGCGAGAGGTCCTTCAAAGGTTGCATAAGATCAGTGTATCTAAATGAAATGATGACTGCAGACTGATGGTCTCAGCTGCCAGGAAGTCCGAACTGATAGTAACCCCCCTGCACTAAATTTATGACATGCACTAGTTAACCCAGAGAGACAATTCAACTGTGACCCTAAATGTAACTGGAGTAAGTGAAAGTATTCCCACCCCAGTGGATTTGTATGCTCAGTTGTGATGTCAAAGTACACCTTCTGCTGTTTAATTATGAGCAATATGGTCCTGGACATAATAGAATCAAACCTCATGTTTAAAAGGAACATATCAGTTACATCAGTTACAAAAAAATGAATAGATATTAGTATATTTTCAAAACAGCAAACCTGTACGCTGGTAGATGCACAATCGGTTGCCTGAAGGAAACGTTTAACAATTTCCTGATCCATTTACCTGGAGCTCAAAACATGGAGAGAAAGAAAAATATGAGGAGACATGCCATCCAGATCACATCCCATTAAATTTGTTCAATAGTACTGTGTGGTTGCCACATACATATTCCAAGAAATAACTGTGTGTTTTACCTTAAAGATTCTTGTTACCAGTCTGTGTGGTTCCTGTCATAGATTCAGACTGACATTTGGCAAATCAGGCAGAAAGGAGGTAAGAGCTTAGACTTCGCATTCAAAGCTTCCATGTGTGGAACTCTGAAAGAACACCAGGTTCTTGGATAGATGTCAGCATCCATTCTCCCACGTGTTGCAACAGCAGACCACTGTAATATCTCTGAGAAGCATCTCAGTGACAAAGTCTCACTCCACAACTCAGAATCTGATGAAATATGCAGCTCCAATGTGTGCTGAAAGTTCATGCAGTCATTTCCCTTGACAGCTTGGGATCTGCACTGTTCATGCGGCCTTGGCCATCCTTGTTAGGGTGTGTAAATATTTTTCATGGGGAGCATTATCTCCTTGCTGGGGTACCGACCTTCTGAAGTGAGGTCATATCAGGATTTGGTGACTCCATGCCAGGCTGACCTGCTGGTGGTGTGAAACAGCCGACAATCACACGGCCAATGTTCAAGATACCCACAGTTTTGGCAGATGATGGGTGCTCTAACAGATTCACCATATCAGCTCTAAATGCTCAGTGCGTTGCTCCAAACTCGAATCGGCACTGACCACCACATCGCCATCTGTTCCCACGTCCAGGACCACAGACCTGCATTTAAATGAAGGATAGAAACAGGAGGAAGCTGTTAGGCTCAGAACGAGTGGACCCAGTATTTGAGGCAGACAAACAGTTTAGGTTTAACAGTTTATTAAGATCAGACACAGAGCGGGAGGCGGCAGCGTCTACAGCGGGAGCCTCTGCAGGAGGAGACAACAGGTTAGTGACCACGCTTATCTAAAAGTGTTTGCGCACCAACGTGTCGGTCACTAACCTGGTCTTAATGTCCAGTTCAGATCTAGTAGCGGAGGTAGATCCCTGCTAGCGGGCTGCTAATCCGGTGCGGCGGTTGCCGTCCAGAACGTTCCGGAAGCAGATGTATCGGTGGTCGGAGGACAGGCATGAGGTCAGAACCGTTAGGACAATCGTGAGCAGGAAGATCAGGAGGACGAACCAGAAGCCGATGTCGGGGACGACATCCAAGGTCAGAGCCAGGTGGTCAGATGTCAGCTGAGGCGCCAGAGGGAGATCCAGGACGAGGTCGGGACACAGATCCAGGTTCGGTACACGGTCAGACTGGAGGGCAAGACGAGGTCAGGCAGGCTCGGTGGTCAGGTAGCAGGTCCAGTTTAATACACAGACAGGCGGGGAACAGGCAAGCTCAAAGGTCAGGAGGTAAAACAGGTCAGGATCAGGACATCAGAACAAAGAACGCTGGAATAGATCTCACCACTGGCTTGAAAAGAACTGGCACTGCTGTCTTGTCAAAGAGCTGGTTATATACTAGTAGGAGCAGGTGGAACAAATCTAGATGTGGCAACAGGTTTGACCCGGGACACGTGAAATGTAGGATGTATCCTCATAGTGCGGGGAAGCCGGAGGCGGACGGCCACCGGGTTCACCACCTTAGCAATAGGGAACGGCCCAATGAATCGAGGTGCCAGCTTCCTACAATCCATCCTCAACGGCAGGTCCTTTGTGGAGAGCTAAACCCTTTGTCCCTCACGGTAGTCCGGTGCCAGAATCCTGTGGCGATTCGCGGCCTTGGTTTGACTCTCTGACATCTGGGTGATGGTCTTCTTAGCCCTCCTCCAGGCTCGCTGGCACCTCATTGCCGATAATCGGGCCGAAGGAACCTTAGAGTCTCTCTCCTGGATGGTGAACACCGGTGGCTGAAAACCAAACACAACATAGAAGGGAGAGAGACCAGTGGTAAGCCCTAACACTATAGGAACCTGTCGCGATTCAATGATCATAAAAGAGAGCTTCTCAATATGATTACCCCACACCAGAAGTTCTACAGGTTCAGAAACAAGATGAGAATGGTTAATTTGGTGTCCATCTAAAGCAACCACCTTGTGTGATGCTGGGGACGGAAGGAGCCTGATCCCCAGGCTTCTGGCAAGCCCCTCATCCATAAGCTCCGTGTCTGAGCCAGAATCAACAAGGGCAGGCGGGTTGTGACCCTTGGAATTAACCATGAGCGTGACAGGAAGCAAAACGTCTGGGGAGGCAGAAAGTCTGGTGTGACTCAGTAAAGTTCTCCCCTGCTCTGCTGAGCCTGGCCCTTTAGACGGGCACGATCTTACGCGGTGACCCTCACCGCCGCAGTACAAACACAAGTTCAGCTGGTGATGTCTTAACCTCTCTTCTTTGGTCAAACGTATCCGCCCCAGCTGCATCGGTCCGGGCTCGGACGTGCGAACAGGCGAAGGAACCCCAGTAGATACAGGAGTAACGGAGCGAGGAAGAAATGATGTCATTGCCCTCCGTTCTCTGCACTGTTCTGTCAGTCGAAGGTCAATACGGGTGGCCAAGTCTTCAAGCTGCTTTAGTGTCTGTGGATAGTCTTGGGTTGATAACTGGTCTTTAATCCTCTCATTAAGCCCCGTAATAAAAACGTCCATCTAGGCGTCCTCATTCCAGCAACTCTCCGATGAAAGCAGAAGTCAATAATATAGTCAGCCACCGACCTCTCACCCTGTCTCAGAGCCAACAGTCCTCGGGTTGCTTCTCGACAGGGAAGAACAGGACTAAAGACACAAACTAACTCCTGTGAAAAAGCTCGGTAGGAGTGACAGATACTGGAATCATTCTGCCACTAGGAAGTTCCCCAGAGCTTGGCTTTGCCTGCTAAAAGGGAGATGATGTATGCAACTTTAGCACGTTCTGATGGATAAGCTGAGGGCTGTAATTCAAACTGGATCTCACACTGTGTGAGAAAAGCCCGGCACTGATCAGAATCTCCTCTGACAGCTCTGGAGGTGACAGCCGCGGCTCATGACAAATCTGCCTAGCAACTGGTGATGCAGCGTCGGAGGATGATGTCTGCGGAAGTGTCGGAGCGGGAGCTGGCTGATTACGTAGGTGAAAAAGAATCTCCCGCACGCCTGATTTTAACTGAGAAATGGAATTCTATACACCCGACCGCCACTGTTTGTCAGCCGAAGGGTTCATGATGGGCAAGTTTATTCTGTTAGGCTCAGAACGAGTTGACCCAGTATTCGAGGCAGACAAACAGTTTAGGTTTAACAGGTTATTAAGATCAGACACAGAGCGGGAGGCGGCAGCGTCTACAGCGGGAGCCTCTGCAGGAGGAGACAACAGGTTAGTGACCATGCTTATCTAAAAGTGTTTGCGCACCAACGTGTCGGTCACTAACCTGGTCTTAATGTCCAGTTCAGATCTAGTAGCGGAGGTAGATCCCTGCTGGCGGGCTGCTAATCCGGTGCGGCGGTTGCCGTCCAGAACGTTCCTGAAGTAGATGTATCGGTGGTCGGAGGACAGGCAGGAGGTCAGAACCATTAGGACAATCGTGAGCAGGAAGATCAGGATAGAAGCCGATGTCGGGGACGAGATCCAAGGTCAGAGCCAGGTGGTCAGATGTCAGCTGCGGCGCCAGAGGGAGATCCAGGACGAGGTCGGGACACAGATCCAGGTTCGGTACACGTAGGCCTGTCACGATAACAAATTTTGCTGAACGATTAATTGTCTCAAAAATTATTGCGATAAACGATAATATTGTTTGAAGACCTTTTTACACTGATTTAATGGAAATGACTTAATAATGCATGCGATTTCCTGCCAAAGATAATCACTCTTTATTTTCAACAGAACACTTAACACTGGAACTGGTTAACAAAATAAAACGGGAAATAAAAATCAAATGGACTCTCAGTCTCTGTTAACTAAAAATACACTTGAATAAAAACTACAAGATAAAACCACGGTGGGAATAAAAACTACATTCAACCAAAAGGGTACAGATAATGAAGTCTGTATATCAAAAGATAGGCAAAACTGCCATTTTATATAAAAAAAATGCAAAGTAACAAAAGCAGATTCTTAAACAAGACCAGATGCCTCAACAATCTTTAAGCAGATCTGTAGCTACTTTAGTCAAACAGATTCCGAGCAAGAAATACCAACATGTTAAGTTTGTGTGGCTTAAGACAGGATCTCTCAGGACTAGCAATGTGTCAAGCTGTACTAAACATTCACTCTGAACTGGTGCTTGTTGCACAAATACACATGTATTTTTTGGCCAAGTTTGTCATCAAAGGATATCTTCCTTGATTGTCACACCACCACATCAAGGGATCACAAGAGGCATCAATACCATCTCCTTGAAGGAACTTTGTCAGTTCTGCATCAGCCTGCTCTCTTTTTGGATATGTAGTCTGTGTCTGAACTGTGCGTTCAGCTCTTCTGTTTTGAAGAAGGTCACCTAGCCTCTTCTTCTTGAAGAGTGGGGCAGCTGTAGGTTCATCTTTGTTTCCTCCACCAGCTTGGCTAGAACCCTCACCACTTACACCTTCTTCACTTACTTCTGGCTCTTTTAAGTCCAGTAGCTCCTGCACCAGCTGATGTTTGATGTCATCCAATGATCCAGCCTCCTCCATGCTGCCACGGTACCTTGGATCCAACATGGTTGCCTTTGTCAGGAGGTCTTTGATGGCAGGTGAGCTGTATTTTCCAGTCAGTATCGTGGATATGTTATGTTTAATACTGGCAGTCAGTGTGCTGTCATCAGGGCCTGAAGAGAGAAGGTCGTCTTTAATCAGTTCTAGCACAGGCTTAACAGAGGACTCTGTGACGTATGTTTCTCCTGAAAGGACATCTGTGAAGTCAGCCAGTGGTTTCATAGCTGCGTTGATGGACTCCAACACCGAAACATCCTGCCAGGTTGGATTGAGATTGCTGTGCTTTCTGTCATGAACCAGGACTCGTCTAATGGCTGGGAGTTGCTCCAACGCCCTTTCAATCATCTTCTGTTTAGTGCCCCATCGTGTGACAACATCCTGTGGGATATTGAAAATGTTTTTATTAAAAAAAAGATATATCATTTTTATGTTACTCATTTAGGACCAAACTTCACCAGTGACAAGTGAAATATTACTCCGCTTGAGCTGACAAGTAGAAATAACACCAAAATGGCTCCTGCAAAAAAATATTATTACTATATTAGAACAAAACTATTTATTAGTTAATGTATTTCAACTTCTTTAAAGAAATGCAAATAATTCTCGTTAATAATTTGTGTTGTATGTAGAATTATTGCCAGACAACATTCTTAATCAGATTCTACAGGTCTACATGCTACAAAAACAAAATACACATGGGTCTGAATATTTTGAGTTACAAACGAATGAATAAATGACTTAAAAAAAAAAATCACTCAGCAGAATGAGATTGTGCTGAGAGAGATTAGCTTCATTCTGTGCCTTCCTCAGGTCTCTCTTTTTAATGAAGCTCAGGTTGAAAGTGTTGACCAGAGTTTTACAGAGTCCTATGGCACGTGCTGTCCGTTCTTTGTCACTGTCTAGACCAGGGGAAACAGCAAGGTGGAGGTTGTGGCCAAAGCAGTTGAACCATGGCCAGCCAACATTTCTTATTGCAGCGACAATGTTTGCACCGTTGTCTGTTGTAATGCAGACCAGTTTGTCCTCATCCAGTCCCCAGTCTGCTAAAGCAGATTTCAGGTTTTCTCCCAGGGTGTCAGCAGTGTGGTTATCTGGGACATTTCTGGTCTCTAAACATTTACAGTGCAGGGTCCAGTCAGCAGCTATATAGTGAATGGTCAAGCTCATATAAGGGGTCATATTTGAACTTGACCACATATCCGACGTAGCAGAGTAAAATGAAATGTCTTGTATCTCCTTCAGTATGTCCTCTTTAATACTGCTGTACAGTTGTGGAATTGCCGTTTGTGATATGTATGTTTTCCCGGGGAGTTCATACTGTCTATCAAATGTCTGCAACATTTTTCGAAATGCCGGCTTTTCAACAATATTAAAAGGGAGCATCTCTTTAGCAATTAAATGAACTACGCTGTCTGTGAGCGCACGCCACTTTGCGCCGTCCTTTTTGTATGCTGCCTGTCGATTAATTGCTTCAGTGATGGTGGACTGCCGCGAACTTGAAGACGCTGACGGGCCAACGCTTATACTTTTTGTCCCCAGCTGGGGAAACTTTGTTGGGGGGTTGTGCTTTAGGTGCATGTGTAGGTAGGTTGTATTGCTGCTCTTAGCTGCTACTGTTTTATGACAAATGCGACATACTGGCTCGCATAGGTTCAGCGGTTCGCCTCGGCCATTTGGTTTGAATCCGAAATACTCCCACACTGCGGCTGTTGCGTTCGGCTTTGAAACCAGTTCCATTTCGAGCTTTCCCCCAACAGAGATGTGTTTTTTTTTTACCTCGCTAACTCCTCTAACTCCTCACGGGGCTCTAAAGCTGCAGAAGTACAAAATGATCCGCGCTGACAACCTGATGCGGTAGTCCACTCCTCCTCCATCCTCATTTTTTCCCTTCCTAAAAAAATGAGGAAGGGGAGGGGTCAGTGGGTAGCACCGGAGTTAAGCCTTTTCATCAATAGAAAGAGAAAAACACAGGCAGAGACGATATAGCCGATAAATTAAATGGCGTGGATAGTTTTTATTTATCGTGCAATTAACTGATTTATTGATTATCGCGACAAGCCTAGGTACACGGTCAGACTGGAGGGCAAGACGAGGTCAGGCAGGCTCGGTGGTCAGGTAGCAGGTCCAGTTCAATACACAGACAGGCGGGGAACAGGCAGGCTCAAAGGTCAGGAGGTAAAACAGGTCAGGATCAGGAAATCAGAACCAAGAACGCTGGAATAGATCTCACCACTGGCTTGAAATAAACTGGCACTGCTGTCTTGTCAAAGAGCTGGTTATATACTAGTAGGAGCAGGTGGAACAGATCTGAGGTGATGAGGAATGGGCGGAGCTAAGCAGGTGTTGGGACATGAGAAATTTAGACCAGACAGCAGTGCCGAAATCATGACAGAAGCAGCCCCCCTCCTTGAAATAAATGAGACTGAGGTGGGACTGTCAGGGTTGAATCAATATGAGAAGTAACTGCTGAGACAAACCTGTGTTCAATCATTTACTTTCTCATACTCACTGTCTGTTTTGCTTCCAATAACTGTAATTTTAGTACGTTTAGTAATTATCAAACTCAAGCTTTATCTTACTCTCCTCCCTTTGAGCCACATGCAAATAGTGTATCAAATGTTTTTCCCAGCAAGCGTATCAGGATTTAAGTTCATCAGCTGAGATACTGATTAGGGTACGATTTTTAACACTACAACTCTAAATAATTCACCCAAATTGGCTGATTTGTTTTAGGATCCACACCTAAAACAAGTCAGCCAACTAATTTAACTTGTGCCATAACAGAAACTCTTTACAGGTTTCGAGGTAGTAGGAATCCCATAAGCTATCCAGACATCTGTTTAGTGCAGTAAGAATCCGCTCCTTATTTTCTGGGAAGGACAGTAGATTGTAAAGTAATTATACCCGCTTCATTTGCAATGACACCACCTCGTCTTGTCTGTAAAGGTAAGCACACCATTCTAATCCATAACAGTCTAATCTTTAATGGCAATTTTGATGTATATTAGGAAAGTACAGGGCTGCACAGTGGCGCAGTGGGTAGCGCTGTTGCCTTGCAGCAAGAAAATAGTTAATAAAGTCCAAAACGAAAGTCCAAACAAAAAACAATCCTTAAAGGCGAACCAAAAACAAACAGAACAGAGTCTGGTGGGCGTCATGGAAAAGGACCCCAGCGAATAACGCAGTCCGGCGGTCGTCCCGGTGGACAACCCAGGCAAGTCAGGATCTCAGGCGGGCGTCCCGGGGGGCGGCCCCGGCGTGACAGGTTCTCCGGCGAACGCCCCCGGCGTGACAGGTTCTCCGGCGGACGGCCCTGGCGTGACAGGTTCTCCGGCGGACGGTCCGCCGGATGGGCCAGGCGAGACAGGATTTCAGGAGACCGCCGGTGGAGAAGGACCCTCGGAGGCCGTCGGCGGAGCAGGACCCTCAGAGACCGCCGGCGGAGAAGGACCCTCAGAGGCCGCCGGCGGAGCAGGACCCTCAGAGGCCATCAGCGGAACAGGAACCTCAGAGCCCGATGCCTGTAGAAGGGAAGGGCAGAACCTGGCGTCGGACTAAAGGCTGTGGACGGCGCCGGACTACAGACTACGGGAGGCGGCGGACTACGGGCTAAGGGGGGCGCCTGACTACTGGCTACGGGCGGCGGCGGCGGACTACGGGCTAAGGGAGGCGGCGGACTACGGGCTAAGGGGGGCGCCTGACTACTGGCTACGGGCGGCGGCGCCTGGCTACTGGCGACTGAAGAGGGAGCCTGGCTACAGGCGACTAATGAAGGAGCCTGGCTACAGGCGACTGAAGAGGGAGCCTGGCTACAGGCGACTAATGAAGGAGCCTGGCTACAGGCGACTGAAGAGGGAGCCTGGCTACAGGCGACTAAAGAGGGAGCCTGGCTACAGGCGACTAATGAAGGAGCCTGGCTACAGGCGACTGAAGAGGGAGCCTGGCTACAGGCGACTGAAGAGGGAGCCTGGCTACAGGCGACTGATGAGGGAGCCTGGCTACAGGCGACTAAAGAGGGAGCCTGGCTACAGGCGACTTATGAAGGAGCCTGGCTACAGGCGACTGAAGAGGGAGCCTGGCTACAGGCGACTAAAGAGGGAGCCTGGCTACAGGCGACTGATGAAGGAGCCTGGCTACAGGCGACTGAAGAGGGAGCCTGGCTACAGGCGACTGAAGAGGGAGCCTGGCTACAGGCGACTGATGAAGGAGCCTGGCTACAGGCGACTGATGAAGGAGCCTGGCTACAGGCGACTGATGAAGGAGCCTGGCTACAGGCGACTGAAGAGGGAGCCTGGCTACAGGCGACTGAAGAGGGAGCCTGGCTACAGGCGACTGAAGAGGGAGCCTGGCTACAGGCGACTTATGAAGGAGCCTGGCTACAGGCGACTGAAGAGGGAGCCTGGCTACAGGCCCAAGTCTAAACTGGAGGCCAGTTAACCGAAATAAAGTCTCTTTTTTTTTTGGATTACAAAAAAAAATAAAAAAATAAAAATCCCTTCCAAGAATCACAATCCGTGTCACAGCACAGAGATGTAACCCAGGCTTTCCCTTTTTAAACCTGCAGCTGGTGGAAGACACCCTATGGACTCTGCGTTGCGTTTTCTTTTGGGTGAAGGTGGGATGTGTTCCGTGCAGAAGAGGAATCCGACACGGGGCTCTTAGTTGCAGGGAGACCTTGGCGCGTTTATTTCGTCCTCCTTACAGGCAGTAAACACACTGTCAGCATTCAATCGTATTATTTTTTACAAAATAATCAAACATCACTAAAACAAAATGTAATTTGTATTTAACTGGCAAACTGAAATAACAGAAATAGCTCCGTATATTAATGTATTGTATATTTTGCACCAGGTTAGCAGAGCTGCTGCTTACCTTACAGGCAGTAAACACACTGTAAGGAATACAGTGTTTGTGTACAAAAGTCCTTGCACTACGGTGTCCCTGGCAGGACAAACATGTTAGAATTGCGGTAGTGCCAGCAATTACAGAAAACAACAGAACCCCTTTTGGAACATTTATGCACTGCTTTACATACGCAAATTATTTTAGCGCCAACCCCACTTAGCGTAAACTCTCATTCACTAGAGACTGGAAGCACCAAAAATCAAGCAAAGCTTCTTCCTTCTGCCCATTAATCAAAACTGTAACAGTCCAAACTACTATCTCTCCTGCTGGTCTTGGAACTGAACACAATAGCGAGGACTTTGATTTAAGGGTAGGGCAAATGTGTTGTGTATGGCCAAAGTTATTACAATTATAATACGTTACAACTTGGACTGGAGATTTGGAAAATTACTTTTTAACATTATGTCTTTGGAATGGGAGGTGCCTTGAACTAGGAATATTTGTAGGCTGAACTTGACCAGCGCCCTGTTCACCCCCAGTGGACTTACTTGGTTGGGCATAGTGGGTCTCCCAGCCAAAATACGTGCTCCTGCTCCCCTTCCTGGCTAATGTGAAAACCTCTGGAAGGCTGGCTGCTTTTTTTGCCATCTTCGGATCACGCTCATGTATCCAAATCTCCAACTCTGGATCAAGCATTCTCAAAAACTGCTCCAGAATTATCTGTTCAGATATTCCTTGCACAGTAGACTTCAGGTTTAATCCATCTTGAAAACAAGTCTTTCAGTCTTACATAAAGTCTGCAATATCCATGAGAACATAGGCTGTGTGAGCTTTTCCTGTCAACAGGGGGACGAGGCGAACCGCCCATTCATCTCTAGACCATCGAAACACCTGGGCCATCCTCTCAAATGTAGAGAGACAATGCTCAATGTCGTCATCCAAGGATAAGGGAAGAAACTTTGGATCAATTGTGGACCTGGAACCATGGGCCACCTGGATGTCACCCTTTATTAAATTAATTTTCAGGCACCTCTGATGTCGTAGGGGAAGGTTGTGCTTCTGGTAGGTCAGGTTTGTCAAATACATAATTTACTTGAAGGTGAATTTGTTGAAATTGGTGCAGCATGCTTTTCCACCTTTGCTCCTAACAGAAGAAATGCTTGAGATTGCAAAAGAGATTTCACCAATGCTGCCAGCTCCTCCAGCCTGTCCCCAGGGTTGGTTACTGCCATGGCCTCCAGATTAGCTGAACCCCCTACTCCATCAGGTGCCTCCTCTTGGCCTGGCTTTTTTCCACGTCTCGTCACCATTTTCCTACTGCAGCGTGATGGTCCCACTCCTGACAACACTTGCCGGTTTGGTAGCCTTTTGAGGCTGGAGTTTCAGCGGGAGTGATGATGGAAGCAGAAGCATGTGGAAGCAGCAACACATTTATTTGTTGGCAGAAGCATTCAACCTTACAACCAACCTCTCTCTTCATCTTCTTCTGTTTAATGGTGGATTGCAACCTTGACTTTTAGGTGCACACTGCCACCTACTGTACCGGAGTATGTGGCATGAGCCATATCAATGATGTGGCATGAGTATTTTTACTAACTTTATGGCTTTCACTGGCTAAGTGTTTAAGCAGCACTAAGGTGTCTAATTTGCACGTTTTTTCATCTGGGGAAGCCCGAAGGACATCATCAACATAGAGCAGTATTTTGCTCCCACCTGGTGGATGAAACTTAGACATGCTGGCACTCATTACTTGGTAAAAAATGGTGGGACTTTCACAGTAACATTGGGGTAATCAGGTATAGGCATATCTCTGCCCTCCGAATGTAAAGGCAAACCAAAATTGACTCTCTTTCTCTACGGGTCCACAGAAGAAAGCATTACTGATGTCCACTACTGTGAATACATGTGCATCTGGCCTTAAAGAGTTCAGCAGAGTGTGGGGGTCGGGGACACATGGTGCTCGCTGAATTACTGCATTTTTACTGCCTGGAGATCCTGTACCATGGCGCCTGTTTCTTCACTGGGAATATGGGGGTGTTACATGGGGAGTCACTACATTTAATAATCACTCCTGCCTTTATCAGATCTGTAATTACAGGTTTTATCCCTTCATATGCATCTGGTTTAAGGGGATACTGTTTTACGCAGGGCCTGTATTCTGTTTTTGGTCTAATTTGTACAGGTAATGCTCCTTTAACCAGCCTTACATTTGCCGGGCCTTGTGACCACAAGTTTTCAGGAACAGGTGCCAAAAACTGTTCCTCTTCAGCAGTAAGGAGAAATGATCATGTCGCTTTTCTTGTGAATGGATCCACATGTTTACCGAAACTGTCCAAAACAATGCTTTTCTAGTTAAACCCGTGGATTCACTGGTCCATGTGTTTGATGATGTTGCTTTCCAGTCTGAGGCAGCCACTCCATTTTGCACCATTTTTCCCAAATCTTTCCACTGTATAAGTTTACCTCTATACAGGGAAATGTGTGGAGGCGTCCAGCACTGATAGAGACGTAGTTTATCCGGTTACAGCAGCAACAGGCCCAATGTGGGTCACTGTTATTTTGGCTGGTGTGGACGTCTGCATCTGAGCTTCATAGTCAGGGTCATGATTGGGAGTCTGTTCGAACCACATAGTTATGTGTAGGTTTTGGTCTGACATTATGTGCTGCACATTAGGAATGAGTCTCATGCTTTCTGCTAATAGAGCATCTGTGTGTTATGTGGGGGTTTGTTTGGAATGTCCAGAGTGTTATACAAATTAGGAGGACCAACCCCTTGGAGGACATAAAAGTCCTCTTGCTGCAGACCCTTCTTTTTACAACAATTTCTCCCTGAGAACTGGGAATCAGGGCTAATCCCAGTGAGAGAAGGCCGTCATGACCTAAAAGATTTACTGGACAATCTGGTAACATGTGAATAGATAACTGACATGACAGCCCTTCAGGGTCCCTGATTCAAACAGGTTCAGATTCAGAAACCAAAGTCAATTTCCCACTAGCAGATCTTACTGCAACGTCTGAGCCACTAGAGCGCAGACAGGGAACAGGTTCTTTGCTAGTTGTTCTACATGCTCCTGTGTCACACAAAAAGGTAACAGATGCTCCATTCACCAACAAAGTTATTTCAGGTTTTGCAACTTCTACTGCTAATAATTCCTGGAGATTCAGCAGTATTTCATCAGGATGAGGCGGAGGCCCCACACCTGTTACTTCTACTTCTAGTCATGCTAAAGTGCCATGAGCACGTCCTTGCTTAGGGCAATCTCTGATTAAGTGTTCCTCGTTCCCACAGTTCCAGCAGGTGTTTGGACAATCTCTCGCTATATGACCTTGTTTACCACACTGCCAACAGTCTCCGTTAGTTCCTGTGAAACCTCCTCTCCTTGAGAAATCCCCTCTGCCTCCTCTTCTCTGCCCTCTCTCACGGTAAACACCACGTGTTTTAGCTCCCTGAAATAACACTTCCTCTGTCTCGGCCTGATAATATGCACCAGTCCCAGTCTTCTTTTTTTTGTCTCTTGCAATTTTCTCTGCATGCAAAGCCTGGTCAATGTATTCATCTAGAGTTTTATTCCCTAGACCCACACAATGTTTTTCCACCCAGTTTCTAATGTTCTCTCTGAATCCCGCATGTAAAGCATTCTTTAGCTGTTGCTGATAAGTACTGTTATTATTCGCAGAAACCTCCAAACCACTGTGTAATCTGAACGCCAGAGTCATCCTTACTCTGTATTCATCAAAAAGTTCACTGTCCCCCTGTTTAATGCGTCCTATTTCTGTGTAGTTAGCTTTTTTCTGAAATCTTTCCTTCACTCTTCGGCCCAACTCACCAACTCTAGTTGTCAAGTCAGCAGCATTATGAGTTAAAACTACACCTCCTGCATCCAGAATATTCCAATCCCCCTGATTGTGATGCCAGTCACTCTTTAATGCTGTCATCCAGACCTGCTCAGTTTCATGTCCGTTTAAATTATAAGAAAGCCTGATATCTTCCATAGCCGCACCAAACTGAGTAGGGTCCTCCTTAGGAACCCCTTCTATGGCTTTCTTAACATCCTTTATTGTCCAAGTTCGATAAACCAGCATTGTGGGCGCCTGGCCCGAGACCCCTGCCAGTGGGTTAGGTACCTGGCTCATGGGTAAAATGTCTGTTTCTGGAGAAGGGGGCAGGGGAGGGGCCAGGGGAGGGGGCATCCGGGATAAAGGATTCAATGAGTCTAAACTGGTTTTCCAAGATCCCACTGGCTCACCACTTCTCAACCCTTCCCTCCCAGATGGTTCTGATGTATTATATGGAGGTGGAATGGGGGTATGAATGGGCAGTGGACTTGGAGGGGGGTGTTTTAATTACAGCGCTAGCAAAAGGATTTTTTGAGGGTGAAGGAGATAGAGAATCAGATTCTTTAACCTCTGTCTCCACTTCTTCCTCCTCTGTGTCTTGATGTGCTGCTGCACCACGCGGCGGGGGTGGAGGCGAGGCCTGTCTCCTACGGGGCCTTTGTGTTACCATTTCATCATCCTCTTTTCTATGGAACATAACATATTTTTTACCCTTTTTTCCCTTTTTCTGCTATTTTTAACCAGTACTGAGTATTTCTAAAGTCTGCTTTTTCCATCTTTTTTGGATTACCGTTTGTTTGATAAATTATAGCTTCTTGGAGTTTGGCTATTTTTTGTGAATTTAATCGCCCCTCAAACCCATGTTGTTTTACCCATGTAGCTAAATATTTTATTTTATCATGGTCCTGCTGTTCAATATATTTCCAGTCTTTACTCTAGAGCTGTTTCAATGCTTTACTTTGTCCCTTTCCCATTTTTATAATTTTGGTCCAGCCCTGTAACACATACGGTGTTCTATAGGCTGGGATTTGTTGGAGTTGTGGTAATTTTCACTTCAACTCTTTCTAATGGAGAATTCTTGCTAGGCCTTCACAAAGGCTTGTTACTTATAATCCCACTGTTTTTAAATGAACAGAAAATACCTAGTGGTACTTAATTTTCCAGTCACACACACAAACACATACTGCAGACTTTAATTTTGTAGGACTCTGACGCCCTATCCTCGAATTACACAGCCTTTCATATGGACGCTGTTATCCTGTTTTTTCCCTACACAGACTTTTTGGGCTCTGTTACCCCTTCGATTAAATCACAGACCTTTTGGGCTCTGTTACCCCTTTACGTACCTGTCAGCGCAGAGGATGATAGGGTTTGTTATCACGGACTTTCTTAGACTCCGTTATCCCATCTATGCGTAATACCCCTCAGTCACTCACTCATACCTTTAAATAAACTCCACTCACCACTGCTGTCAATCCTCCTGTGGACTTCCCGTCAACAGTCAGAAACCCGGAGGCGAGATGGACTAGGCCCTTGGAAAAGGATCTGAATGCAGTGATCACTGACTTTTCACCCGGTTCACCTCACCCAGAGGAAATCCTCCTGTATGTTGGGATCCGGCTCGAAGGACCAATTAAATGTCAGGTTCAAACACCTAAAACATTCATTAACAACATAAGAAGGAGAGACAACAATGAGGTTTGTTTTCAAATAATCTTGCAAGAAGACCAAACAGAGATGCTTAATACAGATCTCCAAATTCGATCTGAAGCAACCCTGTATATTTATATATATATAAACATTCCCAAATATTTTTATAAATATTTTAGACATAGACCTAGAACCTTAAAACAAATGTGCAACAGTTCCCCTGTTTTCCATGGTCTCTCCCGGAACCTATAAATGGTGTCTGGAGCCCCGGGGAAGTATTTGTCCAAACACCCCGGAGAGTACATAGACAAACTGTAATGTTTCTGGCACTGGAGCTGATCTATTTACAATTCAGCACACCTGCTCCATTCCTCTCCCTCTGCAATTAGTCCTCACTGGTTCCACCTATATGACGTCCATATATACCCAGTCCAGATCAGTCTTCAGTGCCAGAACATCTCGTATTATCCCTACTCACAAGCTACTTGGTAAGAGCATTCCAGCTTCTGTTTTTTTGCTTATCCTGCCTGTCTGCCAGTCTGTGCCCGTGGTGTTTTTTACCCTCCTGTTTATGAGTTTGTCTTGTCCCCACTTGCTCCTGTTTGCTTGCCTGAAGTCCGCCTTTTTGCCTCCTGGATTTAGTTACAGTTTGTGGTACAGAGGTGAGATGGGATAAAACCTGGAAGTGTGAACGTTACTAGCCCATCGATTGGATTATTGGAATATTGGATCCTGGAGCCAGCGGCGAAAAGACTCTAAGGCTGACAGAAAAGTTGGTGTCAGCTTGTTCTCATGACAAATTCTGTTTTCTTCAAATCGGACTCCCCGCTATCAAATTCTCCCTGGTTGTTATGGCGACATCGCACAAATTCCCTGCTACCCCACATTCCTGCGGACATCTGTGGAGGAGTCAAGCCGGAGCGGCAGAGTGATAAGACTTTCCATCAAGGACACTTGCCTGCCAGAGGACGGCCTTCATGGACATACAGATTTCCACACAACATGCACCCAGACACACATATGCTCACAAATACAGATGACTTTACCCGACCAGAACTCAAATGTTTACCTTCTGCATATATGTGTCTCGTCATTGATTGTGCTTTTTGTGCAAATGAGGTTTTTTTGTCGGATGCTTCACATTTTGTGTGGAAACACAAATTGTGCAGCATCTGTCTTTTTTCTCTCCCTCCACTCGCCCAGTGTAAATCTTTTTTCAACAGATCTCAAGGCAGCGCCTAGGGACCCCGTGTAAAGCGGGGTCTGGGGCAGTTTGGGGAACGCACCTCACGGCTTGCGCTCATGTAGCAGCGGCCGACTGGGTGTGTTCCTGGCAACGCAAGGCCTCAGTCAATCGTTCCCCCAAAATGTTTGTTAAGTGTATGTGATGGACGGTTGTACTGGAACTGAAATTTCAATTGTAATGCAAATTGCAGTTGACTAATAAAATTGATTGATTGATTGATTGATTAATAAAACCCCTTTAAGCATCAGCTCTGTGTCTGGCTCACATTTGGTTCAACCATAGCAAATCATTACATTACGTTATGGCCAACATGAACCCAAAGCCGACACGTTTTCTCCTTTCTGGAAGAGCTATGCTCACTCAGGCCGGCGCTCCACTCACCTTCCACAGTCAAGATGTTCGCTCACCGGACTTCCCCTGTCAGTCCACCTCATCGCCGTTCATCCCGGATCCAGGCTTTTTTCTGGAGGTCGAAGAGGAGGTGGTGCGGGAGCTTTGCCCGGATCTTTTCCCGGAAGCAAGTTTCTCCGCCCTGTCGGAGGAGGAGAAAACAACAAACTGTGGCTAATTCCTGCCCGGCGGACCGGCGTCCTCCACATTCAGGTGCTTTTACACCCACAGCTCCTCCTAGTGGCACCTCAGACAATGACCACAGGTTGTTGGAGGACAAAATAAGATCTTTTGCCCCTGTGATTAAGCGTCTGAGGGAGACTCTGATTTCCCATTACCCTGAGGATTTGGAGGCGAAATTAAAGGAGGTGAAGGGGCATTATAGATCGGCCCTCTGGACATTCAATTGCCGACCCGAAGCTGCGTCTGAGTGTTTGGCCAATGCCTCGGGCCCTGAATCCGTCCCCGAGGGTCCGGCCAACGCCTCGGACCCTGAACCTGTCCCCAAGGGTCCGGCCGACACCTCAGTCCCTGAACCTGTCCCCGAGGGTCCGGCCGACGCCTAGACACCTGCACCTGTCCCCCAGGGCCAAGACGGGGCCCTGGAGGGTTCACCTCCATCCAAGCCACACAAAGAGGTCCAGGAGGACCCTCCTCCGCTCAAGCCCCACAAGGAGGTCCAGGAGGACCCGCCTCTGCTCAAGCCCCACAAGGGAGTTCTGGAGAACCCGCCTCCGCCCAAGTCCCAAGAGGGGGTTCTGGAGGATGGGTCTCCGCTCAAGTCTCCAGAGGGGGCCCTGGAGGGTCCGCCTCCGCCCAAGTCCCGAGAGGGGGTTCTGGAGAACCTGCCTCCACCCAAGTCCCAAGAGGGGGTTCTGGAGGGTCGGCCTCTGCTCAAGTCTCCAGAGGGGGCCCTGGAGGGTCCGCCTCTGCCCAAGTCCCAAGAGGGGGTTCTGGAGAATCCGCCTCCGCCCAAGTCCTGAGAGTGGGTCCAGGAGGACCTGCCTCCGCCCAAGTCTCCAGAGGGGGTCCCGGTGGGTCCGCCTCCGTTGGTCAGCGGCAACTCGACCCAGGAGAGTCAATAGGCGACCTGCGACGTGGAGACCCAGGAGGGTCCGTTATCGTCCTGCGACGTGGGGACCCAGGAGGGTCCGTCGTTGACCTGTGTTGGGTCCTTCGGCGACTTGCGACGTGGAGACCCAGGGGGGTCCGTCGCCGACCTGCGGCGTGGGGACCCAGGAGGGTCTGTCACCATCCTGCGACGTGGGGACCCAGGAGGGTCAGTCGATGACCTGTGACGTGAGGACCCAGGAGGGTCTGTCACCGACCTGTGACGTGGGGACCAAGGGGGGTCCGGCCCTACTCCATGGTGGTTGGGTCCAGGAGGGTCTTGCCGGCCGTGTCCCTTGTCAGGGCAGAGGAAAATGTAGAGGTCTTCGGGTCCCTCTCCGGGTTGGTAGTCCCCTAGGGCCTAGTAGGGAGTCCAACACATCGAGCCATTGCAAGGATCCAAGAACCTACAGGCTCCCCCAGAGGCGCCCACC
Source organism: Fundulus heteroclitus (assembly GCF_011125445.2). NCBI lineage: Eukaryota > Metazoa > Chordata > Actinopteri > Cyprinodontiformes > Fundulidae > Fundulus > Fundulus heteroclitus. The sequence continues at coordinate 377,314 of NW_023396923.1, forward strand.
TTTACTCCCTCAACCTGACAGCCAGCTCTTGGAGTTCCTGTTATGGCTGTTACTCCCAGAGACAGTCCAGAGGCTTATTCGGAGGCTTTTCGTCTCTAAAGGACTGGCACTTGCTACAGCCTGCAGTCAGGACTCATCCACAGCCTGCAGTCAGGACTCATCCACAGCCTGCAGTCAGGACTCTTCCACAGCCTGCAGTCAGGACTCTTCCACAGCCAGCAGTCAGGACTCTTCCACAGCCAGCAGTCAGGACTCTTCCACAGCCAGCAGTCAGGACTCATCCACAGCCTGCAGTCAGGCCTCATCCACCTGTAGCTGGGGCCTCTTGAAGCCTGGGGCCTCCTGATGCCTGTAGCCCAGGGCCTCTTGAAGCCTGTAGCCCGGGGCCTCCTGAAGCCTGTAGCCCGGGGCCTCCTGAAGCCGGTAGCCCGGGGCCTCCTGAAGCCTGTAGCCCGGGGCCTCCTGAAGCCGGTAGCCCGGGGCCTCCTGAAGCCTGTAGCCCGGGGCCTCCTGAAGCCTGTAGCCCGGGCTCATCCACAGCCTGTAGCCAGGCTCCATCTTCAGTCAACTGTAGCCAGGCTCCCTCTCCAGTCGCCTGTAGCCAGGCACCCTCTTCAGTCGCCTGTAGCCAGGCTCTCTCTCTCCAGTCGCCTGTAGCCAGGCTCCCTCTGCAGTGGTCTTTAGCCAGGCGCCGCCGGTAGCCAGGCGCCGCCGGTAGCCAGGCGCCGTCGTTAGCCTGTAGTCCGGCACCTTCCATAGTCAATAGCCAGGTGCCTCCCTTAGCCTTTAGTCCGGCGCCTCCCTTAGCCTTTAGCCTGGCACCTCCCTTAGCCTTTAGCCTGGCGCGTCCCTTAGTCCTCAGCCCGGGGCCTCTCCTAGTCCTTAGCCTGGCGCCTCCCCTAGTCTGTAGTCCAGCGCCTCCCTTAGCCTGTAGTCCGGAGCCTCCCTTAGCCTGTAGTCCGGCACCTCCCTTAGCCTTTAGTCCGGTGCCGTCCACAGCTTTTAGCCCGGCTCCGTTCTTTGCTTTCTCCCTTTCCAGGTGTCGGGTTCTGAGGGTCCCGCTCTTCTGACGGCTTCCGAGGGTCCAGCCTGTAGCCCCCTCCACCCGCCCGGTCTGACTTTTGTTTAGTTTTCTCTGGACTTTGGAGGGCGTCTGGTATCCGCCCTTGGGGGGGGGGGGCTCTGTAATGTTTCTGGCACTGGAGCTGATCTAATTACAATTCAGCACACCTGCTTCATTCCTCTCCCTCTGCAATTAGTCCTCACTGGTTCCACCTGTTTGACGTCCATATATACCCAATCCAGATCAGTCTCCAGTCCCAAAACATCTCGTATTATCCCTACTCGCAAGCTACTCGGTAAGAGCATTCCAGCCTCTGTTATTTTGCTTATCCTGCCTGTCTGCCAGTCTGTGCCCGTACTGTTTTTTGCCCTCCTGTTTATGAGTTTGTCTTGTCCCCACTTGCTCCTGTTTGCTTGCCTGAAGTCCGCCTTTTTGCCTCCTGGATTTAGTTAATAAAACCCCTTTAAGCATCAGCTCTGTGTCTGGCTCACATTGGGTTCTACCATAGCAAATCATTACACAAACAGGTGAGTCATCACATCTTAACACTTCCTTTATACTCACACTTTGAGCAGATTTTACACCACAATTTGCTTAAGTTTCTGAACAGTAGACCTTAGCTCTAAATAACAATTCTTCTCTTTTCACAGACATCCACACTTTCTAATGAGGAGCAGCTGTGCAGAGCCTGAAACAAAAGGCTACATGCTATTTATTAAAATATCCAATACATACTCAATAAATAGTTTAAACTTCTTGTGTGCAAATGGTTATTGATGTGCAAATCTATGCTCAAAATTACTTTTATAAAAACAGTCCCAGTAATGAAGACCTCTTCATAACAGACATATTGATGCTTCACAGTAAAATGCAATCTAAGGTCTGCACATGTAGTCTTTTACTTGTAAACTGAATCGGATCCACGTTACTTTCCATCAACTGAATTCCTGTCTGAATGATCAGCTCTGCTCAAGTTGATGTGGAGTCAGCGCAGCAAGCGGTAAAAATAGAACAGCCACGTACTTTAGAGCTCCTGCGATGCTTCCAAATTCAGTGGAACCCTAAGGTGAGACCTGGATTTCCAAATTAAATCAGGTCTCACCCTAGGGTTCCACATCTAGAGGAATCCTACCTAATCTGGAAAAACCCTTTGACGAGTTGGAGCAGCATATTTTTCATCATTAAATAAAAATCCTAGGTTTCTCTTAAGTACAGTTGCCAAACTGAACCAGAGTCATAGTTCTGTTGATCCATCCATTCCATTAGCTCTCAGCATGAACGACTTTATGGGATTCTTCATAAATAAAATTGATTCTATTAAAAATAAAATCATTGGCATCTTCTTCTGATAAAGGTTGCCCGTGTCTGCATGCTGCACAAGTCTGCCTGTTTCTTCATGACAGGCAGACTTATATAATATATATTTTTATATATATATATAATATATCCATCCATCCATCCATCCATTTTCCAAACCGCTTTATCCCTCATGGGGTCGCGGGGGGTGCTGGTGCCTATCTCCAGCGTTCACCGGGCGAGAGGCGGGGTACACCCTGGACAGGTCGCCAGTCTGTCGCAGGGCAACACAGAGGGACAAACAGGACAAACAACCATTCACGCACACACACACACCTAAGGACAATTTGGAGAAGCCAATTAACCTAACAGTCATGTTTTTGGACTGTGGGAGGAAGCCGGAGTACCCGGAGAGAACCCACGCATGCACAGGGAGAACATGCAAACTCCATGCAGAAAGACCCAGGGGTGTACTCGAACCCAGGACCTTCTTGCTGCAAGGCAACAGCGCTACCCACTGCGCCACTGTACAGCCCTACATATAATATATATTTATTTATATATATATATATATATATATATATATATATATATATATATATATATATATATATATATATATATATATATATATATATATATATATATATGCTTCCGATTGGAAAAATTAGCAGACTGCATAGGATTAGTTTCCACTGTTATGCTTGGCTCTATCCAAAAATGTAATGATTAATGATTACAGGTGAAGCAGGCAAGCAGAACCAGACAGATGAATAATGGCTGACAGTGCAGGCAGGCAGCTATGAACAGGAAATCAGAAGATTCAGGTAGTAACAGACCTAGACAAAGTGATGAAGGAAGGAGCTGATCAGATGCAGAAGGTGCAGGCCCATGTGGGGAAATAGATCAGAAGAGTCCAGCTGGCTAAGCACAAAGGAACTGGTAGAGGAAGGGCACACCACACTTGACAAGATGAGAAGATATCAGATGAGAGATGTTCTGGCAGGGATGAGTTGGCTGAGGCAGGTATATGTAGACAGGTGAGCTGAACTGACTAATTAGTGGCAACAGGTGGAGCCAATCTACAGCAGAGTGGTGGCTGGAGGGAGACTGAGCTGATTGGATAGTGGCTGAGAGGTGACAGGCTGATAGGATGGTGGTTGATTCAAGTCCAGAAAAGTCAAAAATAAACAAATAAAACCCTACATCATGACAGTACATCCTGATGAATCCAATCAATGACAATCAATGACCACAGGTGTGTCTTGATGACATCAAAACCTAGATGGCTTTAAATTTCTGCTTTTAAATTCTGACAAGACAGAGGTTGTAATCTTTGGACCAAAGTTCTTAAAAATAAACTTCTTAATCAATCACCCAATCTGAATTATATTAAATAGGCCTCTTGTCATGGTTTTTAGGTGTTTGGCCCACATGCAGATGACAGTCAGGAGGCAGAGAGCAGTTTAAGGCGTTCATTATGGTACACAGTTGTACAGGGATGGATCTCTGGAAGATATACAACGGGAGAACGGCAGACAGAGATACGAGACGGGGCAGGTTCGTTCTGCAGACGAGAGAATAAAGGGTTAGACAGTGCTAGGGAAATGAAAGACATGCGGGGTTGAGGTGAGCCTACCACCAAGTTTGGGAACCTAGAGGCGGACTCAGTGGGTGACTTTCTGTGATGGTAGCAGGTGACTAAGCGGTTCGTGGGCGGGCCGGAGGAGTGAAGCGGGGTCCGAGCAGCACTGATGGTGGGCGCAGTGGTCCGTGGACAGCTGGAGAAACCTGGGGAGATCCGGTGAGGTCCTCAGCCTGACTTGTTAACACCAACGGAGCTTCGGGGTTTGTGGACGGCAGGAGGAACCTGTGGTAATCCGATGAAGTCTTCAGCCCGGTTTGGTAACACCAAGGAAGCCTCGGAGCAGTATCCAAGCAGAGAGAGAAAGGTGACTCAACTTGAGCACGACGGAGCGTCTGGAACGGGATCCAGTCAGAACTAGGAAGCTAGACTTGAGTAGTCTAGAGCACGAGGGAGCGCTTAGAGTGGGATCCAAGCGTGAGAGAAAGAGTTAATGCTGGTAACACGAGAGCTGTCAGGAGACAGTGGCCAACTGAGGAGTACTACACAAGGTTAACACTCTGGCATCCTCCAGCTGTCAGACCACCACTTAAATGTGCCCAAACCACGATGCCAAACGAGCCACAGGTGTGCGCCACGCCCACCTGCCAACTACAGTCACCTGCGGAGAAGGGAGAGAGGTAAAAAGGCAGGGCTGGCAGAAATCTGTTCGGCACTGCCTGCTGAGTACTGACACCGCTGGTAATAATGGAAAAAAACTTGGTGTTATTTTTGACCAAGACATGTCATTTAAGTCCCATATTAAACAGGTTTCCAGAGTTTCCTCTTTTTACCTCCAGACTATTACCAAAATTAGAAACATTCTGTCCAGGAGCGATGCTGAAAAACTACTCCATGCTTTTGTTACTTCAAGGCTGGACTATTGTAAGTCTTTACTATCAGGAAGTCCACAAAATGCAGTTCAAAGTCTCCAGCTGATCCAAAATGCTGCCGCAAGAGTTCTGATGAAAATCAACAAGAGGGATCATATTTCTCCTATTGAAGCTTCCCTTCATTGGCTTCCTGTTAAATTAAGAATTGAATTTAAAATTCTTCTTTTAACGTATAAAGCCCTTAATAATCAAGCTCCATCATATATCAGAGCTCTGATTACCCCGTATGTTCCTAACAAGCACTTCACTCTCAGGCTGCAGGTCTGCTGGTGGTTCCTAGAGTCTCTAAAAGTAGAATGGGAGGCAGATCCTTTAGCTATCAGGCTCCTCTCCTGGGGAACCAACTCCCAGGTTTGGTACGTGAGGCAGACACCCCGTCTACTTTTAAGACTAATCTTAAAACATTCCTTTTTGACAAAGCTTATAGTTAGAGTAGCTTATGTTACCCTGAGCTATCTCTATAGTTATGCTGCTATAGGCTTAGGCTACTGGACGACATCAGGGCCTATTTTTATCACTCTGCTGAGTTCTCCTACCGTTTTCCAATCTGTATTGTTTTTTGTCATTTCCACTTTTAACTTTATGTTCTAGCTGTCTTGTTTCTCTTCATAATAGGTACACCTGATGTAGCGTAGCTGTGATACGATCCAGGGGGCAGATCATCTGCTATTACCATATAACATAGAATGGATTCCTGGATCAATGTGTGCTTCTATGTTTTTTGTGTCTCTGCTCTGTCTTCTTTAACCCCTAGTCGGTTGAGGGAGATGGCCGTTCATACTGAGCCTGGTTCTGGTTTAGGTTTTTCTTCCTGACGCTTTATGCATGCTCAGTATGAGGGATTGCTGCAAAGCCATCAACAATGCAGACGACTGTCCACTGTGGCTCTACGCTCTTTCAGGAGGAGTGAATGCTGCTTGTCAAGACTTGATGCTATCTGCTGGGTTTCCTTTTTGACCAGTCTGTCTGGAGCATATGATTGAATTTGACTTTGTAAAGTTCCTTGAGATGACATGTGTTGTGAATTGACGCTATATAAATCAAAGAATAAAGTATATAGTAATATAGTTATAAAGTAAAATAATTTACTTTCATCTGAAAACAGGACCTTGGACCATTGAGCAACAGACCAAATAATTTTCTCTTTTGCCCAGGAAGGATGCTTGTAGCCCATATGTTTTTAAGGTCTCCCAAATTCTTGAATGGATTTCATCTGACAATCTTTTCAAGGCTGTGGTTCTCCCTGTTGCTGGTGCATCTTCTCCTACAACACTTCTTCCTTTTACCCAATTTTCTGTTAATATGCTTGTCTACAAAACTCTGTAAACAACCAGCTTCAATAGTAATGACATTTTGTGGCTTTTCCTCCACGTGAAGGGTGTCGATGTCTTCTGGAGATATATGTCTAGTCAGCAGTCTTCCCCACAATTGTGTGGCCTACTGACCCAGAGTGAGAAACCATCTGGGGGTTAAGGACACCTTTGCAAGTGTATTAAGTTGATTTCCTGATCAGTGTGTGACACCATGAATTTTCAAAAAATAAATAAATAAAATTTCACAGTTTTAAAACATGTAAAACATAATCCTTAAGATTACAAGAAACAAAGGCTTGGAATAGATCACTATGTGTAATTATTCTATATAATATATGAGTTTCCCTTTGAGACAGATGGCAAAAAATATTGCACTTTTATGCAAAATTAATTTTTTTTTAGATTTACCTTTAACTCCAGTACCTTCTAATTTTTTGGTTCACAAGGTATTGATGTGCAATGCATAGTCTTTCCTCAATATCGTGAGTGACGGGGGTTAAGGGTTTTGTGTTTGCGTATGAGTGTCTTTGATCAGACTGCAATACTTGGACAATTCATACAGCCTGATCCACAGCCGTCTTCATATTGGGACAATATCAAAGCAGAAAATTTAAGGCAATGCTTTGCACATTGTGCAGGAACAAGATTCCAGCTCAGCATGTGTAAATCAGTGTGCTTCAACGTGTTCTTGAAAGCTTAGAAGTGCTTTAGCCAATAACAGTGAGGGCTTAGTGGAGAGAATGGATGTTTCATCTAGTAAAAAGCTTTGGTTTAAGGTGCATATCAGAGGGAGTGGAGGAGGGAGACACGGGAGGGAATGTGATTCAGAGCTGAGAGACTGATGGGAGCTATTTGTTGAAGGGATGAGTGTTTAGCCCACAATGAAATGGAAAGGTGCAGTAATATTATGACTGTGGATTGGAGTGAAACTACCTCAGAAATGTGTGGGATAAGCTTTTTCAAAACCAGAAAAAGGTAGATTTTACAAATTAAAAAAACATGCAAAGCTTTAATTTTATGTTTGCTGCTGTAGGCATTGGAAGGCAATTCATTTGGCCTACATTATAAACTTTACTATGCATTGACGATGTAGAACTTAAACATCTGTTTACTCAAAAACAAAAACAGTTCATGTTTAAAATGCGATACAAAACTACATTAGTTTGTTTAATTTCCCCCCAGAACAAGGTGTCAAAGTGAAGAATATGTCATATATTTAATCAATTTAGAAGCATTTTAAACAGGAGCCATACAGGTCTTTTCTCTCGGAATTAAATCCTCGTCATATAGATGGTTTAACTTGAAGCCACCTAGTGTTCAGTATTTGTACTACATGTCACTAGAAAGCTGTTTTCTAGGTAAAACAACCTGTTTAACCCCATCATCATTATATTAATGTGAGTTTATTAATTATTAATTGACTATGTTAGACAAATTAGAAAGTACTGAGTCAGTGTGTCACATGACCCGGAAGCTATTGAAGAAATATCAATAATTTTTTATAATAAAAGATTCTTTAAAAATAGAAAAAGGCTTAAAATGGAATAAAAATGAGTGTGCCCCATTTGGCTAAAGTAGTAGAACAATTTGACATAGATTTGGAGTCAGTGGGTCACATGACCTGGAAGCTATTGAAGAAATATAAAAAATTTTCATTATAAAATGGGGGGGGGGGGTGAGTGTGCCTCATCAAGCTAATGTAGTAGAACAATTTGACATAGATTTGGAGTCAGTGGGTCACATGACCCGGAAGCTATTGAAGAAATATCAATTATTTTTATAATCAAAATTCTTAAAAAATATTAAAAGGCTTAAAATGGAATTTAAGGCAAGGCAAGGCAAGGCAAATTTATTTATATAGCACAATTCAGTACAAGACAATACAAAGTGCTTTACATGATTAAGATATACCAAAATAATAAAATGTAGATAGAAAATAGAATAAAAGCAAGTAGGGATAGAATGTAGTAACAAAAAAGAACATTAAAAACAGTAAAACTGTTTAACTAGAACAGTCAAAGGCAATTTTAAACAGATGTGTTTTTAATATTGATTTAAAAGAACTCAGGCTTTCCGCACTTTTACATTTTTCTGGAAGTTTGTTCCAGATAAGCGGAGCATAGGAACTAAATGCTGCTTCTCCATGTTTAGTTCTGGTTCTAGGTATGTGGAGTAGACTGGAGCCAGAAGACCTTAGTGGTCTGGAGGGTTGATACACTGATAACAAGTCTGTGATGTATTTAGGTGCTAAGCCATTTAAGGATTTATAGACTAACAGAAGTATTTTAAAGTCTATTCTCTGAGATACAGGGAGCCAGTGTAAGGACTTTAGAACTGGGGTTATGTGCTCTACTTTCTTAGTCTTAGTGAGGACGCGGGCAGCAGCGTTCTGGATCAGCTGCAGCTGTCTGACCCACTTTTTAGGAAGTCCTGTGAAAACACCGTTGCAGTAATCAATTCTACTAAATATAAACGCATGGATTAGTTTTTCCAGATCCTGCTGAGACATCAGTCCTTTAATCCTAGAAATGTTCCTCAGGTGATAGAAAGCTGACCTTGTAATTGTCTTTAGATGCTTTTGAAGGTTCAGGTCTGAGTCCATCACTACTCCCAGATTTCGGGCCTGATTGGTGGTTTTTAGCTGAAGCGACTGAAGCTGTGTGCTAACTTTTGATCTTTCCTCTATTGGTCCAAATATTATTACTTCAGTTTTGTTTTTATTCAATTGGAGAAAATTTTGGCACATCCATGCATTGATTTCTTCTAGGCATTTACTCAGTGCCTGAATTGGTTCATAGTCACCTGGTGACATGGTGATGTAGAGCTGTGTGTCGTCTGCATAGTTATGGTAGCTGATGTTGTTGTTTTTTATTATCTGAGCTAGAGGGAGCATGTAGATATTGAATAGGAGGGGACCCAGGATGGACCCTTGGGGAACCCCACATGTGATTTTTGTCATCTCTGATGTAAAGTTACCTACTGATACAAAAAAGTCCCTGTCCTTTAAGTAGGATTTAAACCAGTTGAGAGCTGTACCAGAAAGGCCGACCCAGTTCTCCAGGCGTTCTAACAGGATGGAGTGATCAACAGTATCAAATGCTGCACTGAGGTTCAATAGGACCAGCACGTTGGTTCTTCCACAGTCTGTATTTATATGGATGTCATTAAACACCTTGATAAGGGCGGTCTCTGTACTGTGGTGAGCACGGAAACCTGACTGGAAAACATCAAAGCGGCTGGTCGTAGTTAAGAAGGTGTTTAATTGTTGAAATACAACTTTTTCAATGATCTTACTGATAAAGGGGAGGTTTGAGATGGGCCTGTAGTTCTGGAGTAGAAGTTTGTCTAAATTGTTCTTTTTCAGCAGTGGTTTGATAATTGCTGTTTTTAGGGACTGGGGGAAAACACCTGACAGAAGGGACGCGTTTATTATCTGAGTCAAATCAGACGCTATGACAGGTAAAACTTTTTTAAAGAAAGCTGTGGGTAGAACATCAAGGCAGCTTGAGGAGGAACTTAACTGCTGAATTATCTGCTCTAAGCTTTTGGAGTTTATTTGGCTGAATTGGGACATTTGGTCAAAATCAATTCTGGTAGGAGACAACTTTGGTACTGAACTTGGTATGGATGTACAAACAGATCCTCTAATCTTTTGGATTTTTTCAGTAAAGAAGTTAGCAAATTCATTGCAGGCCCTGGTGGAGTGGAGTTCTGAAGCCACGGACACAGGAGGATTTGTTAACCTGTCGACTGTGGAAAATAAGACACGAGCATTATTAATGTTTTTCTTAATGATCTCAGAGAAGAAAGATTCTCTTGCATTTTTCAATTGTAAGTTATATCTGTTAAGTCTCTCTTTATAGATGTCATAGTGAACCTGGAGTCTATTCTTTCTCCTCCTGCGTTCAGCTTTGCGACATTCCCTTTTTTCACTTCTAACTGCTGGAGCATTTCTCCAAGGAGATTTTTTCTTCCCGGAAACAACTTTCACTTTAACTGGAGCAATGCAGTTAATGATGTCTGAGACTTTAGACTGAAAGTTATCTACTAGCTCATCTACTGAGTTGCAGCCCAAGGTTGAAGTAGCAGAGTAAGCTTGAATAAAAGTTTCAGTGGCATTGTCCTTAAAGGTGCGTTTTCTTACGATGTCCCTTTGGCTAAATGAGTCACTGGTAATGATACATTCAAAGGTAACGGAGAAGTGATCGGATAAGGCAACATCAGTCACATTGACCTGTGAAATGTTTAGACCTTTAGTGATGATTAAGTCTAAAATATGCCCCTGCTTGTGTGTTGGCTGTTTAACATTCTGAGTTAAACCAAAGTTTCTAAGTGTGTCACACAGTTCTTTTGCACTTCTGTCTTCATGGTTGTCAACGTGAAAGTTGAAGTCTCCCACAATAATTAAACAGTCATAATCAACACATATCACAGACAAGAGGTCACTAAAATCATTAAAAAAGTTTGAAGTGGACTTAGGAGGCCTGTACACATTCAGAAACATAGTTCGTACCGGGCTCTTTACCTTGAGAGCCAAATGTTCAAAAGAGTCACATTTTCCCAAAAATACCTTTTTACACTTTAGTGAATCATTAAACAATGTTGCTACTCCTCCACCTTTCCTTTGCTGTCTGCTCTCAAAAAGGAAATTGTACTTTGGAGGAGTCGACTCCAGCAGAATGGCTGCTTCATTAGATTCATGTAACCATGTTTCTGTTAAAAACATAACATCAAGATTGTTGTCAATAATAAAGTCATTAATTAAAAGGGATTTTCCTGACAGAGATCTAATGTTTAATAAACCTAGTTTATATGGTTTGGTGGTTGATGATGTCTCTGTGGCAGGTTGCATCTGACAGTTAATGACTTTCAAGTATTTGTTCCTGTTTATCCTTTTGTTTTTCTTTTTTTCTGCCACGAATCATCACAGATATTCCGTAATTCCCGGGAAAAGACCCAAGCTGATTCTCGAAACTGTCTTGTCTGATAAATGTGCAGCGAGGGCCCGCTGTGTATCACAGCGAAGTAATCTGAAGGATTTGAGGACAGGCATGTTCCGTGATACGTAGAGGAGGATCTGGGGCTCTGCGGCCTTTGGAATATGCTGGTTTAGTCACAGAGCTGTGGCTATATGGAGAGGATGTCATCTGTAGGCCAATCTTAAATATTTTTGGCTTTGTGGAGAGGAAGGCGAGGCGGGTGTAGTCCGGACCGGTGTTCGTGACGATGGATTTTCTTGGTCCTCTCTTTGTCCTGCTGAGATCTGGGATGAATCCTCCTGTAGCTCTGACAACTCCTCTTTCTGTGTCATCTTTCTGGCCATGTTTATCTTGGCTTGTTCGGGCTGCACTGGGCTTATCTTTTGTTTAGGCACTGGATGTACTTTGTTTTGGGACAAAGCTGATGGCGTATGGTTCACAGAATAGAAGATGTTTGAAATCAGCCGTTTTGCACCTGACCTATTTAGAGAGAAGCCATTGCTGCTAAATAGATGTCTTCTTTCCCAGAAGATGTTAAAGTTGTCTATGAAGGTTACAGTTGTTTGTTTGCATGTTTTTTCCAGCCATTTGTTTAACATCAGAATTCTGGAAAAAATCTTGTCTCCACAGTTAACGGGTGCATGAGACCCGCTAAGAAAAACCTTGACATTAAGGCCATGAACTAAGTTCAACAAACGAATATAATCCTCTTTCAATACTTCTGATTTTATTATCCGGGTGATGTCGCCCAGGGCTTCAGCTTGTATTATGAGTTTTTCCAAGGTCGGGCGTTCTTTCAAGATCCTCTGAAGGTTGTCTGATATTTCAGACACCAGGCCAAAGTTCGAAGGGTTATAAATCAACACCTCTGTGTTTTTCTTGTTACAGAAATGTTTAATCCCCCTTACAGATCCATTGCATAATATCAGGGTCCTTGGCCCTGTGGCATGTCTTTTCTGTGATGTCTTAGAACGAAAATCGTTGACATACCTCTGATTGTTGTCGTGATCCTCCCTGGTCACATTTTTGAGCGGAGCGAATCTGTTTCGTAATGGAATTCCTGCATTTCCAGCAGGTTTACTCCTATCATTTGTTTTGAGAACAGCCCATTGTTGTTTCACTTGTCTTGGGACATCTCTCTGTAGTCTCGGCCAGTTTTCTTTGTCTGGGTGCGGGGTTCGTTTATCCTTTGGTCTTGCACCCAGAGTGATCCAGGAATTCTCATTTTCCTCCCGGGACTGTTTGTTCGCCGAGTCGCTGGGCTGGTGGTCACCATTCAGAATCACAGGCAGGGTTGTTTCATTTCCATGCGTGGCGTTTACATCATAATTCACTTCGAGTCGACAGATTTTCAGTTCCATAACAGCTATCTTCTGTAAAAGCTTGTCAAAGTCCTTTGTGGTGAAGGTAGGCATCCTTTGAATCGGGTGGTTCTCCTTCATATCCGCTTCATGTTGAAGTCTTTCCATAAGAGCATTTTTCCTGAGAACTGCCTCCTCTGGGCTGTTGTAAAGAGGCATCTTGTGTGGATTAGCTGAAAACTAAAAGAGTCCACACGGGGAAAAAATCAAAATCAAAAATAAATCACAGAAAATAAATAAAATAAAATAACTAAATCCAACTTTCTGTAATTTTGGTTAAGAGATAAAAAGGAGATAAAAACGGGAGGAAAATGCAAGCAAGCAGGGAGCAGAGAAAAGAGCGTCCGAGTAGGCAGAGGCGGAGAGCAAAAAAAGTGTAAGTGTGCCTTACAGATGTTATTTATTGGCATTATTTTCTATTATTTTTGTCTTAGCTACTCACTAGATAAGGAATTTATTGATTTTTATTTCTCAAGAGTGTTTGGTTCAAAGGTTTTTTGACGGGGCCTAACTGCACCACCGCATGTAGGAGGAGGGAGCAGCTGAGAGACGCTGGCCGAAATCGGAGTCCTTCAACCAGATCAACCGTGAGCTAGATCCCACTGACTCCGCGGAGCTTGCATGTCCAATATCAAACTTACTTTACCGCGGTCGAAGGCTTGAGGTAACCTGAGTCACAGGGAAACACAGTGTAAGCGAGGCAAACGAGAGCTGTCATCAGACAGTTGCCAACTAAGGCATACCACACTAGGTTAACGCTCAGGCATTGTTGTGCTGGCAGTCAGCCACTTAAGTAGTCCCACCGACCGCCGCTAAACGCCGAACACTTGTGACGGTACGCCTCCCCACTCATCAAGGTCACCTGTGGAAGGAGAAGGAGGAAAATGGTTGTACCCTGATCGAGCGCAACCCACAGAACCCTGACAGGTCTAGGATTCAGCATATCCTTATTTGTGAAACTGAGACCAAAATATAACCTTACAAGATGCTCAACACTCTTAACAGAGGGGGAAGACAGCACTTTTTTGTAAGGGGTCTCACAAAATTACTACTTCTTTCTCGTAATTTAACTTATCCTGAACAAATAAAATATATAAGAATAGTTATTCGTAGTTGATAGTCAATGAACTGTAAATTCCTTAAGAGTCGAGGTTCACCGGGGATGGTGGAGGATTGCAAAAAAAGCCCGAGAAAGGGATAAAGTATAAAGCTCCATACCCAGCCATCACAGCGTCTCAAGACATCTCAAGATGTCTCAATAAGAAGAATCAAGACGTCTCAAGACATTTGTGCACATCAAGACGTCTTAGGACATCTTAAGACAAAAATCTGAAGACATGCCTTCATGTCTTAAGACATGCAATTTCAGGAAATGGGATGCTCTCAGACAGTATTTTGTGTCTTGAAGACATTTAGTGTCTTGAGATGTCTTAAGACCTCTTTTTTGTCTTAAGACATTCAATCTTAAGATGGCTTAAGACACCCTTTGCAGCCTGTTTCAAAAGCATGGCCAAGCTATCTTGTTTTAACAGGAGTTTTATGATTCTAAAATTTGGGGGCAAAAAGGGAAAATATGGGCATCATGGGTTGTGTTGCCTTTCAGGCATGAATCTGAATGGACCTTTGTTTTGAAGGAGCTCTTATTTTGAAGGGCAGTTTTTACTAACATTCCGAATCTCAGGTTTGTTTTCAGTTAGTACGGCAGTTAGTATGGCAGTTGGAGGTTAGCTGAGTTCACATTTTGCTACATTTCTGTGTTCAACTACCTGAATTTATCACTGTAAACGTCATAGAGGCAACGTCGTAAGTTGATAATTTCATAATTACATTTATAAGTTTATATGTACTACGCATTGGGGAGCAAATTGATATGCTGGCCTGGGCCACCCTATAATTGGTGACTGCAACAGCTTTGAGGGATACCACCAGAGGATCAAGGACTTGGGTAGGTACATTTTCCATACATTTCATATACTAGTTCGTGAAGGTGTTTGAAGCTCAGTATTGATATTTTTGTTGTACTTCAGTTATCGCTCACAAAAATGGTGTCAGTATTGAAAAATCAATGGTGAAGAGGATTGCTGTGTTGGATACCCTTTGCACACTGTCAACACCAAATGATGAAACAGCAGAAAATACATCTGTCCCCGGGCTTCCAGGCTACGCCCCGGTTTACAGGCCATCAGGATCAGCCACAGTGATATTTGCAGCTGAACATAAGTACGTTATCAATGTTTATCATTTGTGTAATAGCAGTAGTAATGTACTGAATTCAGAATATTTTTTCAGCCAAATTCACAAAAGGATGGCGCAGAGCAGCAATAGTACCAGCAACACAACATACTGCATAGCATTTCCCAGAAGCTGTGCATCATTTTGTGTATTATACCCTTGGATATTTATCTAAATAAATGGAATACACCTTTTATAATGTACCTTTTTAATGAATGCAAGTGTTTTAAAAATATTTAATCTCATTCACAGATTTGATGTAAAGACTCTCAAAGTTGGCTAATTTGTGGAGATAGCCCCCTTCAACCCAACACATGTGAATGACAGTGACAGGCAACTAGTGAAAATCACAACCATATAGGCTACAATCTCTGGTAAAGTAGTTACATCTTGAATATAATGTGTAAACAGGATTATAGAGAAACCAGGCAATGTAAACCTCATAGCATAATGCATAACACTAGGTTAAGTTACAGTTTTACTAGAGATAATTTTTGTATCCCATAGCTACATGCACAATATTTCTCCCCAGATATTCCACTGGTCCTGTTTGAGGGTACCACTTTCTTGCTGCAACGCACAGAAGACCCACTGACAGGCTGCAAACAGTATCAAGAAGGCGGAAAAATCATTTTTCCAACATCAGCCATCACTGACACCCTCCTGTTCCTCCACCACAAATGCTTCTGGGAGCCAATTGACAAAGTCTGCTGCCACCAATGGACAGTATAGTCAATTAGTTAAAAAAAAATCATTCACAATCCAAGGAACAAATTGTTTCTTAGAAATGCATATCTACACTCTTATACAGAGTAACCTTACCACACACACACACACACACACACACACACACACACACACACACACACACACACACACGTAACTTGATGTCAAACCTAACCCTCTTAACATGTACAGTATGTGCAATAATTGCAATACATTGAACTGTATTTCACTATTGTCATGTTCGGCTTTAAATGTTTGGCCCACATGCAGAAACACTCAGGGGAAACAGGTCAGATCACAAGAGTTTTATTTAACAGAGACGCGGGATCACGAGGAAGATCTGTCGCCGCAGATCGGGGAGCAGCGGGGAACCAAAGCCTGGAGACAGGGTCACTCTGAAGGAGAGGAAGACACGGTTAATTGTGAGAGAAGCTAAGGTAACGTTACAGGGAATCGTAAGCTTACCACAGAGCACGGGAACCGAACCGAGGAGGTAGTGGTGTGGACTCAGCCCGGCCTGCGGATGTGGTGACAGGCGTCCGGGAGAACTGTGGGCGGAGGCGGATGGGGTCCGAGCAGTACCGGGGGGTCCAGGGATCCAGAATGAACAGAGGAAGGAACCAGGAGAGTCCGAGGTGACCAGGGTGAATCCGGGGAGGGGAAGCTCGCGCCCAACTTGGTATCACCAAGGGAGTTTGAGGAGGAGATCGCCAGAGCAGAATCTGAGCGGTTGTGGATTCGGGAGCCTGGTCTTCACAGCGCAGAGTCACACGAGAGAAGGGTTCCAAAGACACGAGTGCACTGGAGAAAACACAGGAAACAAGGATTAGATCCAAAAACGAGGATCGAAAAATCCTGAGTCTGAAGCTCAGGTGAAGCTCAGGTGGAGGTTTCTGGCCTTTAGGCATACCGCAACAAGGTAACACTCTGGCATCCTCCCTCTGTTCGAGCACGGTTCTTATAGTGCGGCCCGGTGCTGCTGAAGTGTCTGCAGGTGTGTGCACTCCGCCCACCCGTTAACTCCAAACACCTGTGGAGAGAGTGGAGGCAGCAGAGCCAGCAGCAAGCTGCACGGCCCTGCTGACTGAGTCCTGACACCTATGTTTTATTATTAAATACTCAGTGTGTCATATAGGGTTTGTCATTCTTTTATATAAACAAATAATTTGTAAACTATTATCAAGGAATAGTGGATTGTGATATTTTACTAAATTTTAGTTCTGAGACGTCTTCAGATATCTCAAGACGTCTTCGTATTTCCAAGACATCTTGAGACATCTCAAGTCATCTCAAGACATCTTAAGACCATGTCTATAGACACGTCTTATAGACACGTCTTGACTTACCAAGACATCTCAAGACATCTCAGCAAATGTGTCTTGAGACACATGTAAATGTAAAAATAACAAAACAAACTTAACTAAGATAATGAAGTATTAATCAAATAACCCCCGGTAACATGCAAAAGGAAAGTGAATGTAGTTTCCCTCATCCAAACTGCAAAGCAATAAAACCTCTTCTGTTTGTTGTTTTGTATCGTCCACCAGGCCCTTACACTCAGTTTTTGGATGAGTTGTCAGATTTCTTATCTGATTTGGTGTTAAATACTGATAAGGCTATTATAGTGGGTGATTTTAACATCCATGTTGACACAGAATGTGATAACCTTAAAGTAGCCTTTAAAACTATCCTAGATTCAATTGGTTTTGCTCAAAATGTGCATAAACCGACGCACTCTTGGCTCCATACTTTAGACCTTGTGCTGACATATGGCATTGATTGTGAAGAATTAACAGTATTTCCTCACAACCCTGTCCTATCTGATCATTTTTTAATAACATTTGAGTTTAATCTAACTGAGTTCTCCACCCCCAAAAGAGGGTTCCATTATAGTAGATCTTTATCGGATAATGCTGTATCAAAACTTAAAGAGTCTGTCCCCTTTTTAATATCCTCCGTATTGCAGAAATGCCCTGTAGATGGCAGCAATGTTGTTTCTTCCAATTCACAAATAGATGTCTTTGTAAACGGTATGACTTCGTCATTGCGTTCTGCATTAGACAATGTAGCTCCCTTGAAAAAGAAGGTGATTATTCACAGGAAGCTGGCTCCTTGGTTTAATTCAGAGCTGCGTTCCTTGAAGCACAATGTTAGGAAATTGGAGAGAAAATAGCGCTCTACACACCAAGAGGAATCCTACTTAATCTGGAAGAACAGTCTATTGTTGTATAACAAGACCCTTCGCAGAGTTAGAGCAGCATATTTTTCATCATTAATTGAGGAGAATAAGAATAATCCTAGATTTCTCTTCAGTACAGTTGCCAAACTTACCCAGAGCCACAGCTCTGTTGATCCATCCATTCCCTTAGCTCTTAGCAGTAATGATTTTATGGGATTCTTCATAAATAAAATTGATTCCATTAAAAATAAAATAATTGGCATCCTCCCAAACATGATTACCTCATCCTCAGTAAGTGAGGCAGCATTGGAGGAATCCTTAGAACCTGCGCAGTGTCTGAACTGTTTAAAAGCAGTAGAGCTTTCTGAGCTATCTAAAATTTTAGCTTCATCTAAACCTTCTACCTGTATGTTAGACCCAATCCCAACCAAGTTGTTTAAGGAGCTATTCCCTCTGATCAGTGGTCCTATTTTAGACATGATTAATCTATCCTTGGTAAATGGATATGTACCACAGGCTTTTAAAGTAGCTGTTATTAAACCTTTACTTAAGAAACCATCTCTTGATCAAGATGAGTTAGTAAATTACAGACCTATATCTAATCTTCTTTTCTTATCTAAAATTCTTGAGAAAGTAGTTGCTAATCAACTATGTGAACATTTACAAAGTAATGACCTACTTGAGGAGTTTCAGTCAGGCTTCAGAGCTCATCATAGCACTGAAACAGCTCTGGTGAAGGTCACCAATGATATTCTCATGGCCTCAGATAATGGACTTGTGTCTATACTTGTCCTGTTAGATCTCAGTGCTGCATTTGATACAGTTGATCACAATATTCTCCTACAAAGACTTGAGCATACTGTAGGGATTAAGGGGAAAGCATTAGGCTGGTTTAAATCTTATCTGTTGGACAGATTCCAGTTTGTTCATGTTAATAATAAATCTTCCTCAAACTCTAGGGTCACTTGTGGAGTACCACAGGGTTCAGTCCTTGGACCAATTCTATTTACTATATATATGCTTCCGATTGGCAAAATTATCAGACAGCATGGGATTAATTTCCACTGTTATGCTGATGACACTCAGCTATATTTATCCATAAATCCTGATGAATCCAATCAGTTACTTCGACTGCAGTCATGTCTTGATGACATCAAAAGCTGGATGACTTTAAATTTCCTGCATTTAAATTCTGACAAGACCGAAGTTGTAATCTTTGGGCCAGAGTCTTCAAAAAATAAAGTTCTTAATCAATCCCTTAATCTGGATGGCATTAACTTGGCCTCTGGTAATAAAGTTAAAAATCTTGGTGTTGTTTTCGACCAAGACATGTCATTTAAATCTCATATTAAACAGGTTTCCAGAGTTTCCTTTTTTCACCTCCGGAATATCGCCAAAATTAGAAACATTCTGTCCAGGAGTGATGCTGAAAAACTAGTCCATGCATTTGTTACTTCAAGGCTGGACTATTGTAATTCTTTACTATCAGGAAGTCCACAAAATGCAGTTCGAAGTCTTCAGCTGATTCAAAATGCTGCGGCAAGAGTTCTGATGAAAATCAACAAGAGGGATCATATTTCTCCTGTTTTAGCTTCCCTTCATTGGCTTCCTGTTAAATCAAGAATAGAATTTAAAATTCTCCTTCTAACGTATAAAGCCCTTAATAATCAAGATCCATCATATATCAGAGCTCTGATTACCCCGTATGTTCCTAACAGAGCACTTCGCTCTCAGACTGCAGGTCTGCTGGTGGTTCCTAGAGTCTCTAAAAGTAGAATGGGAGGCAGATCCTTTAGCTATCAGGCTCCTCTCCTGTGGAACCAACTCCCAGTTTTGGTCCGTGAGTCAGACACCCCGTCTACTTTTAAGACTAATCTTAAAACTTTCCTTTTTGACAAAGCTTATAGTTAGAGTGGCTCATACCCTGAGCTATCTCTATAGTTGTGCTGTGATAGGCCTAGGCTGCTGGAGGACATCAGGGTCTAATTTTCTCACTCTACTGATTTCTACTGTTCTACAGTCTACTGTTCTCCAGTTTTGCATTGTATTACATTGAAATGACTGTCGTCATTTCAGCTTTTAACTTTTGCTCTCTCTCTTTTTCTTCATAGTAGGTACACCTGGTCTGGCGTTCTGTTAACTGTGACATCATCCAGAGAAGACGGCTCACCCGCTACTTCCATCTAATGTAGAACAGATTACTAGATCAATGTGTGCTTCTGTGCTTTTTTGTTTCTCTTGTTGTGTCTCTGTTCTGTCTTCTGTAACCCCCAGTCGGTCGAGGCAGATGACCGTTCATACTGAGCCCGGTTCTGCCGGAGGTTTTTCCTTCCCGTTAATGGGTGGTTTTTCTTCCCACTGTCGCTTCATGCTTGCTCAGTATGAGGGATTGCAGCAAAGCCATGTACAATGCAGATGACTCTTCCCCAGGAGTGAATGCTGCTTTTAGGGACTTTGATGCAATCAACTGGTTTCCTTATATAGGACATTTTTGACCAATCTGTATAATCTGACCTAATCTGTATAATATGATTGAACTTGACTTTGTAAAGTGCCTTGAGATGACATGTTTCATGATTTGGCGCTATATAAATAAAATTGAATTGAATTGAATTTATATGCAGCTGATCTAACCGCAAGAATCACATTTATAAATTTAAAATAGTTTTTATCTGTCTTCTTGTGCATCCCAACACAGCCAGTTCCTGTTCTTGCTCTTGCTACTGACCCAGATTCAAAAGGTGAAAGGAGAGCCTTATCTGTGAAGTAATTTCCTCTCTCTCTGCGGCAGGCGATGACAGCTTTACCCTTTAAATGGTCAGACCCAATATAGGGTCACAGACTGGAAACAGCAGGATCTCGTTTTCCAACTGCATCAAGAATTTATTATCTGTCCAGCCGTGCAGGCTATGAAGCATTTACAGTTTGCATGAGAAAAAAAAAGGAGCTGACGTTTGGGGAAGTGAAAAAAAGAAACCAATAAAGTCCAACAAAACACAACTGCTTTAGATTATGTTTAAGGTTGTTCTCTAAGTTTCTTAATTAATGGGGAATACTTTACTTTTCTGTACACAACATTTCTATTTGTGCTTTTATTTTGGCACTCAATATTAAACTAAAAAAGAACTGAACCTGATACTTTTACTACAAATTCTAATGCTAATTTGGCTAATCAATCATTAGGTGTCTTTGGACAGCATAGAATCACTTTGCCTTCAAATCCGAGACCATGGTCTTGAAACGGAAAAGGGTAGAGTGCCTTCTCCGGGTTGGGGAGGATGTGCTGCCCCTAGTGGAGGAGTTCAAGTATCTTGGGGTCTTGTTCACAAATGAGGGGAAGATGGAGCGGGAGATCGACAGGCGGATGGTGCGGCGTCTGCTGTGAAACGGGCGCTGTACCGATCCGCTGTGGTGAAGAGAGAGCTGAGCCAAAAGGCGAAGCTCTCGATTTACCGGTCGATCTACGTTCCTACCCTCATCTATGGTCATGTGCTTTGGGTCGTGACCGAAAGAAAGAGATCCCAGATACAAGCGGCTGAAATGAGTTTTCTCTGTAGTGTGTCTGGGCTCTCCCTTAGAGATAGGGTGAGGAGCTCAGTCATCCGGGGAGGACTCAGAGTAGAGCCGCTGCTCCTCCATGTCGAGAGGAGCCAGTTGAGGTGGTTCGGGCATCTGGTCAGGATGCCTCGTGGAGGCCTCCCTGGTGAGGTGTTCCGGGCACGTCCCACCGGGAGGAGGCCCAGGGGGAGACCCAGGACATGCTGGAGGGACTATGTCTCCCGGCTGACCTGGGAACACCTTGGGATTCCTCCTGAGGAGCTGGCCCAAGTGGCCGGGGAGAGGGACGTCTGGGCCTCCCTACTGAAGCTGCTACCCACACGACCCGACCCCGTATAAGCGGAAGAAGACGGACGGACAGACGGAGAATCACTTTGTATTCAGTACATTTTCCTTAATCCTGTCATCCTTTGTGTATAAATTACCTTACAACAGATTTTACTTTCACATATGGAACATTACTGCATTTGCCATTGTGCTCCGCTTGATTTATATATGCAAGAAACTTTATTAGATTTTATTCTGACTACTTCATGTTCAATGGAGACAGAAACAGAGGGAAAGTAGAAGTAGAAAAAAGAAAGAGAAAAATATGGGACAAAATGCTAAATTGGAGAAAAGATGAAAACAAGTGAGAGCAGAAGCGCCAGCCCCGGACGACCCCCGGGGATCAACGTCCATCTCCCAGTCCAGACCCCAACCAGGTGGCCAGCTCCTCCTCCAAGCCCCGAACTCCAGATGGCAATCGGAGAACAGGGGTCTGATAAAAACCCAGAGCCTGCCTCCGCCGCTCAACTGTTGTGTTGTTGCATGTTGTTCTCAAGTGTATTTAAAACAGAGGGCCAAAAAGGGGGGTGATTGGAGCAGCAAAATTCTGCCCGCTCCCCAGTAATATCCCTACTCCCCAAGGTCCTGGTTGGCACAGCTAACCAAAAAGTTAGCTTCACAAACTATCTTGTTACCTATTCTTGTAACATCACTAATATTGTAATTATCTATGTTTTTTCATGTTTTTCATGTTAAGCTGCGGTTGTTCTAGTTATAACCCAAGTGCCTACAGTTAAATTTCGAGTGTCTTTAAATGCAATATTAGTCTATCTACCCTGGTGGCTATGGCAATGACTTTCCTGACTGTGACTGGTTCTTCTTTTATTTCCAGAAGGCACTTGTGTTGAGGCTAAGATCATTCTCCCCTGTTTTGGCATTGGCTACAGCCTACAGTAGACTGTATAACGTTTGGCAAAAGAGCCATTGAGAATAATTCAGCAAGTTTCTTTCGCATCAAGTACGCTACATTGGTGTCAGAAGTGACGAATCTGAACTCTGTGGTGCCGCTAGCTTACTGCCGATCCGGCTAACTAGCACCTCAGTGAGGACCATGTTTCCCAAGAAGGTCACAAAAATTAAGCGGGAGGAGGAGATCGAAGCTAGGGGAGCTCATCCAGTTTGCGTTTGCAGCAACATTGGACAGAAAACTAAGACCCAGGTCTCATCAGCTGATATGGTGGGGGTGTGGACAGCCCAGTCACAAGGCACGTGACTGCCCCAAGTCAAAACCAGGGCAATGAAACGACCTGGGCACTGCATGATCGGGACAATGCGGGGGCCTCACACACTGTCCTGGACCGACACGAATGAGGACTTGAGTACTGAACATGGTAGGCTGCACTGGGGCTGAGGATTGCTGGTATGCACCAATAACAGTGGGAGAAGTGAGCTGCACTGCACTGGTGAATACAGGCTCCTCAGCGACCCTGCTACGGCCTGATGTATTGGACAATGCAGCAGAAATTGCCCCTACATCTGCTAAACTCGGGCTGCACAGTGGTGCAGTGGGTAGCGCTGTTGCCTTGCAGCAAGAAGGTCCTGGGTTCGAGTACAAGACCCCCCTGGGTCTTGCGTGGTCTCCCTGTGTTCTCCCTGTTCTACCTGGGTGTCTTCATGGATGGAGCGATGTCGATGGAGCAGCACATAAATCAGCTTGTTAGGAGCTGCTTTTTCCAAATTTGGAACGTCTCCAAACTCCGTAAGATGGTGATTTATAATGAGCTTGAGAGGATTATTCATGCTATTGTCTCATCGAGATTAGATTATTGTAATAGTCTGTTCACCTGTCTTAACAAGAGGGAGTTTGCGCGTCTGCAGGTTGTGCAAAACTCTGCAGCACGCCTGCTCACTCGCACTCGCAGGAGGGAACACATTACACCCATTCTCAAAAGTTTGCACTGGCTGCCTGTATTTTACAGGATGCACTACAAAAGCCTTGTACTGACTTTTAGAGCTCTTCATGGACAGGCACCAGACTACATTAAGAACCTCATCCAGCCTTATGTTTCCACTAGGAACCTCCGGTCGTCCGATTTGAACTTGTTGATGGTTCCTCGGACCCATTTTAAGACCCGAGGAGACAGATCTTTTAAAGCTGTGGCGCCTCACCTCTGGAATCAGCTACCTTGTACCATTCGCTCTCTTGTTTGTATAGACACTTTTAGGAAACAACTAAAGACCCACTTTTTTAAACTTGTTTTTTAGCTCAATACTGTGTTTTACTGTTTCTGTATGTTGTTTTAATTTATTTTGTATAAACTTGTGCAGCACTTTGTGACCCTGGTCTGTGAAAAGTGCTATAGAAATAAAGTTGACTTACTTACTTACTTACTGTGCATGCATGGGTTCTCTCCGGGTACTCCGGCTTCCTCCCACAGACCAAAAACATGACTGTTAGGTTAATTGGCTTCTCCAAATTGTCCTTAGGTGTGAATGGTTGTTTGTCTCTGTGTTGCCCTGCAACAGACTGGTGACCTGTCCAGGGTGTACCCCGCCTCTCGCCCAGTGAACGCTGGAGATAGGCACCAGCAACCCCCGCGACCCTATGAGGGATTAAGCGGTTTGGAAAATGGATGGATGGATGGATCTGCTAAACTCCAAACGGTGACTGGGGAGCGGGCCCCTATGATGGGTGAGACTACAGTCTACAGTGTGCAATAACCTGTGCAATACACTGTGCAATAATCCTGTTAAATAAGAGACTTCAGCTGTATAGTTATCCCAATACCTCAATGTTATCTCACTACCTCACTGTTGTTCTTTACCTGGTAAAACTTTAATGTACAACGTCAATCCATTTGTATATAAGTCACCTGAATGTCCATAAATCATCCTAAATCTCTGCTTTATTTCCTTTGTATTTTTATTTTATTTAAATTTTTTTGACACACTGTATATATGTCGACACACTCTAAATACTCTATGCACCTTTTCCTCCTTTTGGCACATTCTTCTGTTTATCAAGCCGATGTGTGACAAGTGAATTTCTCCACTGTGAGATCAATAAAGGCTATCCTATCTTATCTTATCAGTCATACTGGGAAGGACTTAGTGCAGTGTCCAGTGTGGGCCGCAGACTTGGAGGACTGTATACTTGGTCTTGATATCCTGAAAGCTATGGATTGTGTTATAGACACTAGAAGGAGGACCCTAATCTTTCCTGATAGTTACAACATCCAACTGCACAAAAGACTGGCCAAAATGAGCTACCCTGTATCTAACCATGCTCCACTGCTCATCAACAGCTCAGCTGTGAAGGTGGTCTGCAACACCAAGTTCCTGGGGATGCACATCACGGACAACCTCACCTGGTCTGTGAAAACCATGTCACTGGTGAAGAGGGCACAGAAGCGACTGTAGTTCCTGCAGAGGATGAGGAGAGCCACCTGCCCCCGCCCATCCTCACAACCTTCTACAGAAGCACCATAGAGAGCATTTTGACCAGCTGTCCTCTCTGTGTGGTGTGGAGACTGCAATGCCACCGACTGGAAGAATGTGAGGAGAGTGGTGAGGACAGCAGAAGGGATCATCGGGGCTCCTCTCCCCTCCATTAAGGACATTTCATCTCAGCGCTGCGTGTCCCAAGCCCGAAACATCATAAAAGACCCCTCACACCTCCATCATGGACTGTTTTTCCTGCTACCTTTTGGGAAGAGGTTCCGCAGCATCTGCTGCAGGTCCACCAGGTTCTGCAAAAGCTTTTTCCCTTTTTGCCATCAGACTGTTGAACTGCTGAACTCTAAACTGGACCCTGCACCACTTTTTGCACATTTGCACCATTGCATCTCTATCTCGCATTACAAATTCTGCTGAACTTGCAGTTTCCAAATGCATTTTTGCACAAATGCCTTTTGCACCATCATTTCTGCACATACAAATGGTTTTCATTGTTCTCTCCTCCTGCATTGTTTACATTTCAATTGTTTACTTTTTAATCACAGCTGCAATTTTCCTGCATTGTTTACATTTCAATTGTTTACTGTTTATTTACAAGCTGTATGCAACAAAATTTTGTTCTGTATGCACTCTGTGCATACAAAATGACAAATAAAGATGTCTAAGTCTAAGTCTAACTATCTTCCTATGCCAACAGGCATAGTGTTGGCATAGGAAGTACCCTACTCACTGGGGAGTCTGATTCTGCTGTTGCCTTGGCTGACATCGTTGCACCTGTGAAGGAGGTTTGAGAAAAAAACGTGAGGGGCTGTCAGCTGCAGAACAGGATGACTAATGGCGGCTAAT
Source organism: Fundulus heteroclitus (assembly GCF_011125445.2). NCBI lineage: Eukaryota > Metazoa > Chordata > Actinopteri > Cyprinodontiformes > Fundulidae > Fundulus > Fundulus heteroclitus. Next base: position 403,107 of record NW_023396923.1, read on the forward strand.
GGTTGAGTTTAAAGACAGTTTCTCCTGGTCAGAGGACGACATGGGCAAGACAGCTCTTATCCAAGATGACATTGACACCGGGGATGCACTGCTGATCTGGATGAGACCCTGGCGACTTCCCCTGGCAAGGCTAAGGCTGCGGCTAAGGCTGCGGCTAAGGCTGCGGCTAAGGCTGCGGCTGCGGCTAAGGCTGCGGCTAAGGCTGCAGCTAAGGCTGCAGCTAAGGCTGCGGCTAAGGCTCTACAAGAAATGGAACAAGCAGGACTAATTGAACCCTCTACCAGTTCCTGGGCTGCTCCAGTTGTAATGGTCCCTAAAAAAGACCCCTTTCCACTGACACGCATCGATTCGACCCTTGACTCGGCCCTAGACTTCTCTAGACTTCCGGAGCTGGTATTGGCAGGTCCACCTTGCCCCAAGTGCACGGCTGAAAACTGCACTCATCACCTACAGGGGTCTGAGGCAGTTTAAAGTGCTTCCATTTGGCCTGTACAATGCAACTTTTGAAAGTCAAATGGACAACGTGCTGGCGGACTTTCCCTGCCAGGAGTGTGTTGTTTACCTGGACAATATCCTGGCACATGGTGGGTTGTTTGGGGCCCTCCATCGTGACCTGGAGTGGGTGAGAGCAGCAGGTTTAAAACTCTATCCCCAAAAGTGCTGTTTCATGAGACAAGAAGTAGAAAGTAAAAAAGTTAAAGCCGTTAAGGACTGGCACATCCCCACGTCGGTGTGTTGGAGAGGATTGAATTTTAAGATAGACTCAAAAAAGACGCGATGTGACAAAGCGGTTCCTTCTTAAAAAATGCAAAAAACTTACAGTCACATCTTCATTGGGATTCATTCAGCAGAATCCCAACTAACACAACTTCCCCGTCACCTTTTATAGAGCTACAGGTAAATGGGTGTGTATTTTACAGCAGATGTTTCCTCTTATTGCTGGAAAGAATGCTTATACAACTGTTCTACTGTGATAAACAGGAACTAGCCAAACATTAATCACCTGGATATGTTTAGGAGAGTCTCCAGATTGAAGAAATCCAGGGCCAAGTTTACATCAAGCGAGTTCAACAAAAGTCCAGTTATCCTCATTTTACCCTCCCTGTGGAACCCCTACTGTGGAACACTCTAGAACTTTCCAATCTCCCATAATCCCCCCTTTTCACTAAAAGTGAAACATTCAAATAGTTATATATGTGAAATTAAAATGGAAAACGGAATAATGTAAATGATTTCAAAGTGCCTGTACAGATTATTTATAATTTAACTGAATAACACATTTGCACTAAATGCAGAATAAAATGACAGTAAACACACAAATATATACAAAACCTTCATTGTTTCCCCATTGCCTTTCTACTTATTCATATGTACCCGAAAAATCCCTTCTGATGGTATTTATGTATTAATTCAGGGCAAAAACTACTACATGGAACCCTCCCCCTCGGTCGTCCGCCAACCGACCACCTGACCGACAAGCATGAATCGGAAAATCAGCTGTGGTATTCACATTCTCGCAAAATAAGCCATCAAGGTCTCAAAAAGGAACGAAAGAAAAACAAACACATTAAACAAAATGAAAGCAAACTAAAACTATATAGTAATAGCATGTATAAAAAAATACCCACTAATATAAAAACATTGTGTCACAGTATGGATCTGTTTTAGATTGGTTTTTGGACTGATGAGGACTTTTTCTGTTTACTCTGTCACGATTTACGTTTCTGTCTTAGTTTTAGTTTGTCACAGTTTGTTTGTCAGTTTTGTCACGCTTTGGTGGGTTCCTTGGTTTGAATTCAGGTGCGCACTTTTAAGGGTCATTTCAAGAAACTTGTAACATCAGGAGCTTCAGCTTAGACCCATTATTCCTTCTCTTCCCTCTAAATAAGCCCTGTAAAGTCTTTATTTATGCATTTTCCCCACTGTTTATCCCTCACGTGCAGCGCACAAGGGTAAAATTGAGCAGCTGGATCATGCGTAAAGACGCAGCGTGAACCCCTGTATGCTTAAAGAGTTGCAGCTGAGGGGAAAATGTTGGACCTTATAGGATGGCTCAAACGCCGCCTCATTCACAAATGAGTCCAACATGGATAGAATAATGATAAGCTGTAGTTTCATTATCAACTACAATAACATAAAAAAGAAAAAAAAATCGGTTGCAGTTACAAGTGCGCCCCTGGTCGGGGTTCGACAAACACCCGCTTGTAAGCGGCATGGACGGGTTACACTACATGAGCTTTATGATAACGTTTTAAGTGTCAAAGTCAAATTCAATCAGATTATACAGATTGGGTCATATTATACAGATTGGTCCAAGTTGATTGCATCAAAGTCCCGACAAGCAGCTTCACTCCTCCTCAGACCTGGCTGCAGAAACAAATTACAAATATTTATTTTAAAAAAATATTTTATATGCTTCTGGCTGAACAGTGGCTCTGTGACCACCCCTGCAGTGCTGAGAAAGAAATGATCAATAAAATCCCAAAATGTAAAAAAAAACCCCGAACAAACAAAAAGCAATAGTGTAGTCAGCGTTGCCAAATTAGGCAGGTTTCCACCCAGTTATGCATCTTTTGAACACATTAAGCTGGAACAAAATAGCTTATGAGCAGGTTGTAAAAATTTGGGAAGCTTTTCACAACTTTTGTTGGGCCTTTAGAAAGAATTACTAACAAAATATATCAAATTAGTTGTCAATGTCTAGCAGAAAACTAAAACCATTTTAATAAAATACCATCTCCTTGAACTAATTTTAATGGTCAATTTATTTTTGAAATGAGTTGAATCTGTCGAATCTGACATCATCAATGAATAATAGTTATAATAAATAATATTGATTGTTGTAATAAAACAAGAAAAGAATAATGGTTAATCAAGTGTCAATATAACATTGTATTGGTCAATGTAAACGCCCCAAGAGGGGCTGAGTTCTACTGATCAACTTAAACATATTTCATGGCTGTGTGAAAGAGAAATGTTTGATTGAGCTCTGTAAGAGAAATTAAGTTTATATTAAGGTAGATTTACAACTCATGTTGAGAAGCCAATCATAAAAAAAAAATCGGTTGATATATCATGATGTTTAAAGTGATCTTGTGTGTTATTTGGTTGCCTGATTGTACATTTTGTGCGGAGCCATATGCACTAAGTTTTTTCCTTTGCTGCAGAGCAGTTATGCCCTAACGGCATGTTCTTATGTGTTTAATAGTTCTGTGCTTTTAACATGAGAGAGTTTCAGATTTGGGCTTGTTTTTTCTTTTAAAATGGGCAGGTTTTATGCTGGGTTTAGGCTGGAAATTAACAGTGAGATACTCCAACCTGAAGCACTGTGTCTTGACTCTAAAGTCCAGCATAAGCTACATGCTGATAAACATGAGCACTGGTGTCAGGTTAGTAATAGTAATAGTAATAGTAATATCATCTTTATTGTCATTGAAACATGCATTGAATAATCTCGTCTTTGCAGGCATCCAGGAGCAGCAGGGAGAAATAGCCGAGGGAACAATCCGTGAGTTTCTCCAGCAGAAGCTGAAAATCCCGGCGGATCAGGTAAAAACCATCACTTTTCATCGAGTCCACCGGCTCGGAGGTAAGAAACCCGACAAAACCCGTCCTCGCCCGATCATAGCTAAATTTGAGCATTTTAAACAAAAAGAATTTGTTAAAAGTTGCGGCAGGGAACTGAGAGGGACAGACTTTAGTGTTAATGATCAGTTTCCTAAGGAAATCCTAGATCGCAGGCGAGTGCTGTTCCCAATCAGGAAGAAATACATAATGGACGGCGTTAAAGCCACCATATCGGTTGACAGACTTTATATTAATGGACAGTTGTTCAGGGATCAGAAGATCACCCCTTGGCTTTATTAGTTACACCACAGGTGGACTTAAAGCATGTTTCAATGACTTAAAATAAATAAATAAAATAAATAAATAAATAAGACGCACAGATCGGTACACGGTGATAAATGAAATACACGCACAGCTCAAGAGCACGTTGGTATGGTTGTTGTCCACGGTTGGGTACACGAGGCATGGGCTATGGTTTATCCCTTTTCACACTCTCTTACTCTTTGCACTTTTTTATTTCTTTGTGTATTTCTATCTTATTTGTCTGCTTCTTTCCTGATCATCAGTCAATCACAAGCACATCATATGATGCTACCTGGGTCTATGTATGACTATTTTCTCAAGGGCATGCACCTTCTAACTTCTCACTCACATCTATGGCGAATGTAAAGTTTGTGACATGGAATGTGCATGGGGCTGGCACCAGAGAGAAAAAAATAAAGATCATTAACCAGCTTACTAGATTAAAGGCAGATGTTGTCTTATTGCAAGAAACCCACAAATCAGCTACAAATGCAAGTGAGCTTAATTCACCTGAGTTCCCTAATGTGTTTGCGGCCTGCTATAACTCTAGACAGAGAGGTGTAGCAATCTTAATCCACAAAAACGTTAGTTTTAAAATATTAGATAAAACTATAGATCCTGAAGGTAGATACATAATATTTAAAATAGCTATCCATAACCAGAAGCTATGTATTGTCAGTATATATGGTCCAAATGTTGATGACCCCTCTTTTTTCCACCGATTCTTCCTTGCACTTTCAAAACACGGGGATTGTTCACTAATTATAGGAGGTGACTTCAACTTTGGTTTAAATAACGATATAGACAGGTTGAATAAAACAGGGACTCAGCGTAGTTGGCAGTCAGTAAATGTAGTCAAACAATACATGAGTGATTTTGGTCTTTGCGATGCATGGCGTTCTCTTCATCCTATTAGTAAAGAATACACTTTTTTCTCAAATGTTCACCATTCGTACTCTCGTCTGGACTACTTTCTAATAAGCAGCTCAATGCTGTCGGTTGTTTCAGAGACGGTAATTCATCCTATTGCTATCAGTGATCACGCTCCTGTTACTCTCACCTTAATTAATAAAAAAATAACCACACAAAACAAAAGCTGGAGATTTAATACATCACTGCTTAAAGATGAAGAATTTATAAAATTCATTAAAGAACAGTGGGCTTCATACTTAGAATACAATGATCAACCAGGTACATCGGCATCGATATTGTGGGAAGCTGGAAAAGCAGTGATGAGAGGTAAAATAATTTCTTTCTCATCTCATAAAAAGAAAAAAGAAAACAAAAAGATTCAGCAATTGAAGAAAAACTTAAGTTACTAGAATCCTCTCAAGAAGAAGGAAAGTTAGGTAAAATCCGTGAAGTAAAATTAGAACTAAACCACTATATTGAAAAGCAAAATAGATTTCTAATACAAAGACTTCGAATAGAAAATTTTGAACATGGCAATAAGTCAGGAAGCTTCCTAGCTAATCAGCTTAAAATAAATAAGGAGAAAACTACTATATTTGCAGTTACAGATTCAACTGGTAATACAGTAAGTGAACCGGAGTGTATAAATAATACCTTCCGCGATTTCTACAAATCTTTATACACACCACAGATAAATCCATCAGAGAAGGATGTTAAGCAATTTCTGGATAAAATTACACTTCCTAAATTATCAGATAACCAAAGAATGACACTGGATTCCCTGCTGACAACAGCTGAAACCCAGGAAGCTCTTAAAAGCATGCCTAATAAAAAGGCTCCAGGTCCCGATGGATTCCCCACTGAGTTTTATAAAGAGTTCTGGAATATTCTAGCCCCAACGTTCCACAGAATGTTGCAGGAAATACAGGAAAAAGGTAGATTTCCAGCTAATATGAACTCTGCCACCATCAGCCTTCTGCTCAAGCCAGACAAAGATCCTGTGTTGCCCACCAGTTATCGTCCCATATCCTTAATTAATGTGGATATTAAGATAATCTGTAAAGCTTTTGCAAAAAGATTAGACAAAGTAACTCCTCTCATAATACCTCCAGATCAAACTGGTTTCATCAGAGGAAGGCAGTCATCCACAAATACACGCAGATTACTTAATTTAATTGATTATTCCAACAGTAAAAACATTAAAACCTTTAGACGCAGAAAAACCATTTGATAAAGTAAACTGGAATTTTTTATTCGCTACTCTACATAAATTCGGTTTTGGCAATTTTTTCATAAATTGGTTAAAAATGTTATACAGTTCTCCAACAGCCTGTGTCAGGACAAATAATCAAAAATCTTCCAGTTTTTGTCTACAGAGGGGCACCAGGCAAAGATGCCCTCTTTCTCCATCACTTTGTGCCATCTTTATAGAACCGAATACTAGAAACCTTCTCTAAAGTATCAGATTACTCTTTAAACTGGACTAAAACTACGGTACTGTCAATTAATTGCTCTCTCGAAAACTCCCTAGATTTACAAACACCACACCCCACTTTTTAAAAAGATAGAAGAGGACCTTAAAAGATGGAAATCGCTTTTAATTTCACTTATGGGTAGGGTAGCTTCAATAAAAATGATGGTCCTACCTAGAATTAATTATTTATTAATTCTAGGTAATGATCCCCAGATTTAAACCATCATCCGATTGGTTTAAATCTCTAGACTCTGCCATTTCTAAATTCCTTTGGAAAGATAAACCCCCACGTATTAGCTTAAAGACAATACAGAAGACTAAAGACAGAGGCGGATTAGATTTGCCTAACTTCCATAACTATTACTTAGCAAATAGGCTACAATACATCTGTAAATGGATAAAAAATAATCATCTAGATGAGCCTTGGTTAGATATAGAACAGGAAATGTGCAATAATATCATGATTTCAGATTTGCTGTTTATTAGCTCAAATATAAAACAGCATACATGCTTCAAAAATATCAACATTAGTTTTACTCTGACAGCATGGTGGGAGTTCCTTAAAATGACAAAGTCATCCCTTATCCCATGCAGTCGTACACCTATCTGGAATAACCCTGATATCCTACAAAATAATAATATGAAAAACTTTACATACTGGAACAATAAAGGTATTAAATATCTGGAACATCTACTTGACGGAACCGAGTTCATCAATTTTGCTAAACTAAATATGCAATATGGCATTAGTAAAAATAAATTCTTGGAATATGAACAACTTAAATCTATAATTAGAAATAAATTTAAGCATATTAAAGGTGGTTTACAAATCCCAACTAATATATTAGAGTTCCTAGATTTAACCCCCCCCCCCCCAAAAAAAAAAAAACAACAAAAAAATACTGTCTAAATCATACAGGACACTGACTAAAATAGATGATTCAATATCTCTTCCTATTATGAAATGGGAAGAGGATTTATCAGTCAGCATTGAACAAAACTTCTGGGCTCAGATATGTCTAAGAACTTTCAAATTGACTAGGAACACCAACTTAAAACTATAAATGCTAACATGCAGATTAATATAGTTCTCAAGAAAGAAAAGGTCAAATGTATAGTGTTGTAAAACTAGTCAAGTATAGTAACTGTAACAAATGACTTCCCTTCTCTGGTATTTTTACCATTTCACTGAAACAAAGAACTAAACTAACTGCACATAATTTACAGATTAATCACTGTAAAGGTGGGCAGACAGAAATATTACTACTGAAACACCAACTTACAACTAATACAATACAAAATCCTTCCCAGAGTACACTACACTGGACAAAGATTATTCAAGATGGGTTTGGCACAATCTAATATCTGTCCACACTGCATAGGCAGTCATCCTGATAATTCTATTCATGCGTTATGGTTATGCACACCAGTCCAGAGGTTCTGGACACAGATATGTAAGGACTTATCAAAGTGCTTGAGCTGTAAAATTACACCTTCCCCATCAGTTTGCTTGCTCGGTAATTTTGAGGAAAGTCCTCTGAAAAAAGGAATAGTTTACATGGTTTTCACTGCATTATGTATCGCAAAGAAAACTATCCTCATGAATTGGAAAGGTAAAGAAAATCTCAGTATCAATCAGTATAGAAATCTTTTGTTGGATCATATTAATCTAGAGACAGCATCTGCTTCCACATCTGATCGATCTCTTTGGGCTCCTTTGATCAACACCATCACTTAGTGGAATAGGGGGCGGTGGGTTGCTTCCTGCAGGGCGCAGTGGCTGGATGGAGGGGTTCCAGGGGCCGTGGGGGCACTCGGAGTGGGGCCCCTGGTGGGTCTGACTCCAGGGTCTGTTGCCCCCATCTGGGAAGGGCTTGGGAGGCCTACGGGCAGCCTACAGCAGCCGCTTGTGGCGCTCTTGGGGAGCTGCGCAGTGACAGACGTGGGTTACTGACCTGGTAGCTGTGCTGCCGCTGGGTGGGGCCGGGGTGGGTCTGGGGGTCTGGGGTCCCTGGGGTGCACCGCCATCGGGCGGGGGCCCCTGTTCCGGGGGGTGTGCCGCTTTTGGTGTGGGCCGGCGCGCACCCGGGTGTCCGCCCCTGCACGGGGCCTCTGGTGCGCTGGGGGGCCTTGGGGCCTGTTGAGCTGGTAGGGGCGCATGGTCATTAACATCTCAGGGCAGATGCTCTTCTCCTTCATTCGATAGGCACTCTGCTAGTGGGGGGAGGGGGAAGGAGGGGGAGTAGGGACCCACCCAGCCTGGATGTCTACTGTCGAATGTATGGTGAGATGTTTGAACGCTAGTGTTGGGGAGGGATTAAATCTACAGGTGTATGGGGGGGGACATTCTGGTGGGCAGTTGCCCGGAGGGGGTGCGCTGGCACAAGCTTCCTTTCGTAGGGAGGATCTGGGTCTTCTGCACACCCCCTGTTCTCCGATGGCGGCAAGGAGTCTGGGGCCTGGAGGAGGTGCGGGCCACTGTGTCCGGGGTCTTGGCGGGGGGCTGCAAAGGGTAGTCAGCAGCTTGCCAGGTCTGGGGCTGACACCTCTGCTCCCCCCAGGAGGGGCGGGGGGCAGGGGTGGCTAGGGTATGATGGGGGAGGGAGGGGGTTTATTAGGTATTTAGGGGGTGAGGGGGGCTCTGGCTGGGTGGCTCGTACGGGTCGTGTTGGCCGACCCTCTTTGGGGGGCTCAGTCCGGGGGGCGTCTGGTCCGGGGGCGGGGTCGGGCACAAGCAGTCGTATAGTCGATTTGGGGTGACCCCCCCCCCCTCTGGTCAGTGTTGGATGCGAGTGTTATGTGGGTATGTGTGTACAGCGTTTTTTTTGTTTTTTTTTCCAGGTATGGGTGTGGTCCGCTCCCTCTCCCAAGAACATCTCAAGTCTCCGCTAGGTGCAGAGCCCATCCCCCCACGTCCTGCCCTCCTCCGCTGCGCTGGCATGCGCCTTGGCCCTCTGGCGCATTGACGGTCCTCGGGTTTGAGGCGGGTTCCCGGGCGTGCGCCGGCCCACTCCCGGCGGCTTCTTCGCGGGGCCTGGCTCCCCGGGGGACAGCCGGGGCCCCCGTCGCGGGGGTGGGGCGCCCCTGGGGCCTCTGGCCCCCAGGGCCCATGGCCGGGACCACTTCAGCGGGGCTAGCTGCCGGCGGAGCCCACGGACTCGTCCCCGCGGCTCTTGGGGGCGTCGGCATTGCGGTGGCTGGGGGATTTCCTCGGGGTCGTCTCTGCTCTTTCCTTGGGGGGGGGTTTCAGATATCCTGTGTCGGCCCCTCCTGGGCGCCCTGCTTTGGGGGCCCCTTTGGGAGTCCGGGATTATGGGTCCCCTGACTCCTGCCTCTGTGCTCGGGGAAGGCGGGCCTTTGGTTCTCCACAACCACTATCAAGCTATTTCCTTCTAGATAATTTTCACCTAAACTAGTGCACTCTCACAAACTCCCACAGGTGCTGGGTCCCAGGTATTAAATGTTCACTTATATACAGTAATCTTATAATTTATTTATTTACTTATTTATGTTCTTTCACTTTCTTTTTTCAGGTATCACATTACACATGTCAGCTTACATAATAATATATATGATTTAGCAATGGATCTAGGTGTTATCCGATTGTATCTGTTGCTTTATGTCTATTGGTTGTGCTGTTCTTTTTGCATCTCTCTTTCCAGGTGATGGAGCAGACAGAGAAGGTTTTATCATTCTCTCCCTTTTATCTCTTCTTTGTTTCACCTCTACTCTTTTTTTTTCTTTTCTTTCCCTCTCACTTCTTGTTCTTCCTTTACTCTCCCATTGTAATGTCCATATAATTTGAAATTCTCCCTGCAGGAATCACAATAAAGCTATTTACAAACATAAATCAAGTAGAGCACTATGGCAAAAGACATAAAAAGGACAGACATTTCTGTTTGTCGTTATTACATTTTTGTCTGTCGTTTTTACATTTCTGTTAGTCATTTTAACATTTCTGTCTGTCGTTTTTACATTTCTGTATGCATTTCTGCCTCATTATGCAAATGAGGAGGGGCTGTGTCTGAAGGGCTCAACTTCTGCCCATTGGATGTTGTTCTCGCCCCGCCCTCTTTATCGAGTCTGCATCAGAGCAGACTTGTGCGTTCTTCAGACTGACCGCTTTCCCAGAATGCACCGCGACCGCAGCTTGATTCGAGACAGCATAAACAGATATCACAGTGGTAGGTTAAACATTCCCTTTCTGCAAAAGTACATTTTCAGACCGTTTGAGGTGAGAACATTATACTTTTAAGCTTCCCTATGTGGCCTGTTTACAGAGTTAGTGCGTAATTTCAAAAAAAAGTCAGACGTTGAGCGGACAAGAGTGACCCGCGGTCCTCCACCGCGGTGAAGTTGGTTTGATGTTGGATATTGGACATTCAAGCTCCACGGAGTCAGCGGGATCTGGCTCACGGTTGATCTGGTTGAGGGACCCCGATTTCGGCCAGCGTCTCTCAGCTGCTCCCTCTTCCTACATGCGGTGGTGCATGTAGGAGGTGTTCTGTGCTCTTTATGTCAAAGCATGGTACCATATGTCACAGTTGTCTCACTAGATCTGTTAAAATACAACAGAAAACATACCTGTTCAGTTGTATAGTAACACAGTACACGCTCCTCTCCTGTCACAGATTAGAGTGTTTATTTGCTTGTCATCTATAAATTATTTATGCTTCAAATTTACACATTGTGTAAACATTGTTGCACATTTACACACACACAAATGTGTGTGTGTGTGTGTGTAAATATATATATATACACACAAACACATCCCCTGGCAAAAATTATGTAATCACCGGCCTTGGAGGATGTTCATTCATTTGTTGAATTTTGTAGAAAAAAAAACAGATCACAAACATGACACAAAACTAAAGTCATTTCAAATGGCAACCGTCTGGCTTTAAGAAACACTAAAAGAAATCAAGAAAAAAAATGTGGTAGTCAGCAACGGTTACTTTTTTAGACCAAGCAGAGGGAAAAATTATATGGAATCACTGTCTGGCTGGGAGATGATAGTTCCCAGGAAGCGGAAAGACTCCACAGTGTCAATGGTGGAGTCACAGAGGGTGATGGGGGTAGCTGGGGCTGAGTTCTTCCTGAAGTTCACAACCATCTCCACTGTTTTTACAGTGTTGAGCTCCAGGTTGTTCTCCCTGCACCAGGTCACCAGATGGTCAGCCTCTCACCTGTAGGCGGACTCGTCACCATCAGAGATGAGTCTGATGAGAGTGGTGTTGTCCGCGAACTTCAGGAGCTTGACAGACTGATGACTGGAGGTACAGCTGTTGGTGTACAGGGAGAAGAGCCACTGCATGAAAAGTGTGATTTTCGTCACTATGCGGCACTGTAGATTGTCGTGGAAGTTCAGGTTAACGGCTGTTCACGGTAATTTGCAGTCAACACCGAAAACTGCCATGAATAGACCCCTTGCAACCACGTGACTCTGTTACCCAGAACCCCTTGCGTGGCGGCCATATTGGTTGGCACGCCATTTGACGAAATGACGAGTTCTCCAGGTATTTTTCTTCTTTAGATAACGTATCACAAGATCGTTTTAAGAGTAAGTTGATGGTTGATGGTATCAGATTGCCAGATCCACACAGCAAAAGCCTGAAGGGACGGAGCGAGTCTGTGAAATGCTGGTCAAGTGTTCCGTACCGCGACATACAGCTGCCTTATAAACACGCAGGCCAGTACACACGAGAGAGCACGAAAGCCCCTGAAACCACTGGACGGCTGCAATTATTTTATATCAGGAAAAAGGCTCCAGCAACGCCCGCGACGCCATGAGGGATTAAGAGGGTCAGAAAATGGATGGATGGATGTTCAGACATGTTTGTGTAACAGCACAAAGCAGAGAGAAAGACCCGCCCGGTAGGTTAAAAAAACATCACTCACTACGGATTATTTAGGTGTTTTTGTCTTGTTAAAATGGGTGGGGGTGTCGGCGACATTGCAGCGTAAACACAGAAGTACTAGCGCCCGTGAACGGGCGGAGGGGAGGTGGTGATCGTTACACTGGCCGGAGAGCCGCCGCTGTCTGGAGCAGCAGGAAGCGGGTGCTGCTCCAGACAGCGGCGGCTACAGCAGCAACAGCGGCTCTCCGGCCCGTGTAGCGATCGCTACAGCAGCCGCTACACAGATCGCTACACGGGCCGTGTAGCGATCTGTGTAGCGGCCAGCGTAACGATCGCTACACGGGCCGGAGGTGCTGCTTCAGACAGCGGCGGAGGGGAGGTAGCTATCGCTACACGGGCCGCTTCTCCGGCCTGTGTAGCAATCGCCACCTCCCCTCCGCCGCTATTTAAGTAGAATAATGACTAGAGCAGAATTAAGTTGTATTTACCGCCGATGAAGTGTAGACTGCAAATTCTGTCGTGGTATGATGGCTCCCCCAGTCCATTGGGAGTGTCTGCCTGCACTCTTTTCATTGAAAATATCCAATTCTTTCTTCTTTCCTCATCCTTCGGTAAACGACAGAAACGTACATCCAACGATTTGGAATGCCTCTGTGTGCAACCGGGAGCACAACAAGTCGTAGGCATTGTTTAGATTACAAAAATAAACTAACTAAAAGTATGCTCTAAATCACCCGTTTTGTCATGTAGTAGACGGGCTGTCAGGCTAGCCTGCCCACCAAGATGGAGGCGCGCACCCCCGATCACGTGACTGTGACGTCAGATGCAAGGGGTCTATTGTCAGAAATTGACGTGGCAGTTGTCCCCCCATGACCCCCCTCCTCCTAATTCTAGGGGAGGCTTTAACATGTAAATGAAAATGCTGTGAGCTATACAAACGCAAATCAGTGTTGCAGGGGGAGGTTTCGCCTGTAGCAAGACAGAGCCACATTTCACAGACTTGATGCACAGAAGAAGTGATGTGATGGCATTGTCAGAAATCTTGAAGGTTGATTGCCATGACAAAAGCATCATGGCCAGAAGTTTCATCAACAAGTCTCCTGGTTTTTCACTTGTGGACTGATCACTTCGTAAAATGTGTTATTTAGTTAGAAGTTATAAATTTACTGAAGGCTGTGGCTGGAAATAATTGGGGTGCAGATAGACAATCATTATTAAACATATATAAGGCTGTGACAACCTGCTTGTTGCACAGAGCTGGCTGCACTGTTTTCCTCTCTCCCTCTAACCTCCTGTCCTCTGACAGCCCAAGACACGCCCAGGCCACGCCCCCAACCACATGCACTCACCTGATTTGTCCGCAGTTCAAGATGGCTCCCGACTCCAGTTTCAAAAATGTCAGTGTCTCAACAGACAAGAGACAGGCAACTGCGACCAAATCAAGTCAGACAGAGGCTTTAAAAATAAGTAATCCGAGGCTGTTTAACCCCTCAGGCTGTATTTTATGAGTTCTCTTTGCTGGATAGATTTTTCTGTCACGGATCATTTAAAATATAAGCCAAACAATAAATAATACATCCACTTCTGTGCTCCTGCCCTGCCGACGTGTCACCTGAAGCTGATGATGTCACAGATACAAAATCTTCCTGAAAGCAACAAAAGAAAATCTGTTCCTGCTTCTGCTGTGTGCCACATTTCCATCTCCTGATCTCTCTTGCTGTGGGGCAATTTGTGTTGGAGCCTGCCTACTTGGGAGGAAACAAGGACATTTTTTTTTGTTTTTGTGGGGAAGGGATTTATGTTTATTTTTGAATGGACATTTACAAAATACAAAAAAACTGTGGAACAAACAATTCTGTTGTTGGTGTTATGTGTAAAACAATTGTCATTCATTGTACTTAAGGGTCTACACCTTGAAGTGTATGGTCCTTGTGTGACTGGTAAAAAAACAAACTAAACTTAAAATCCTACTTGTCAGGAGGGATACCTGACTGGCACCCCTATAGGTATATATATATAAAAAAACACCTACAAACCTAGAAAGTAAACCGTCAATCAAAACCGTCACAAGGCTCTCATGAGATCAATAATACATTATGGCAGTTTCATTTATGAAGCAACAGCTAAAATAACATTACAAAGAATAGATAGATTACAAAGTAGGGCTTTACGTATATGCACAGGAGCAGTGAAAACAACACCTATCAACGCTCTTTTAGTAGAGACTGGAGAAACTCCACTGAATTCAGAAGAATGAAATTAGGTTTAGTATATTGGATGAAAATTAAAAGTAGTATGGATGAAAATGTAAGTTCAACAATTTTACAAACTTGTTGGGAATAAAAGGACATGCCAAGAATGGTGTCTTAAAGGATAATTGGGAAATAAAGGAAATATAAAGGATATTTATAGATTAAGGAAAACATTATTTATTTATTATTTATTTTCTTCAGAATACAAAATTAACAAATAGAATTTAATAGATGTAAAACAGTGTTGCTACACACTCATTAACAGTAGGTGGCGGTATACACCTTAAAGTTGCTTGCGATCCGCCATGATAGAAGAGAAGAAGAAGACGAAGAAGACGAAGAAGAAGACTTTTTTTTTTTGACTTTTTAACAAAACTTTAATTACAAAAGGCCAAACAATTAAACAACTGAGTTAAAACCAAGTGTCATTTACATAAAATTCTTACATAAGAAGCTTGTTAAATTGAAGTTCTTTTCCTTCAGACACTTCACATAAAATCTTTTTAAAACCCCACAACTGCATAAAATCCTCCATGTTCTGCGTGGCTCTGTGGAAGTGAAACTCCAGCCTAATTCTGGCTTTAACGTTGCACTTCCACAGAGCCACAGCATCAAGGTGAGGTCCTCCCTGCAGTCTGTCTCTACGGGACAAATAAATAGCCATCTTCGCCTCACTGATTAAAAAGTTTAAAAGTCTGGCCTTTGCCTTAATACTTTTATTTTGGCACACTCCTCCAATAAATAAAGAAGTAGTAAAAACAGTGCCAAAAAGACTAAAAACATTTGTTAAAAGGCTAAAAATGGTCTTTAGTCTGTTACAGTCCATAAAAACATGAAAAACGTTCTCAGACAGACTGCAGAAAGGACACTCATTTAAAACAGCCCGATTAATAACGGATAAAAAAGAGTTTGTGGCGATGGCACCGTGTAAAATCCTCCATTGGAGATCACCAGTTCTCTTTTTAATTGGAGGCTTATATAAAGTCCTCCACTGGGGTGCTCTACCAGCAAGTCTATCAGTCCATACACAGACTGCGCGGTTCTCGAAATGTCTTCGATTTATCACTTTGGAGCAAACTCTATAAACAGTTTTCTGGTCCATAGTGGATAAAACCATCTTCTGTGGGTCCAGGCTGGAGAGCAGAGGTCCACTTCTCTCCGGGAACCCAGGATCCAGGATCAGGCCAGGAAAGGAGTCCATCGGGTCTGGCTGGCTCTGTCCCTCACAGTAGTCACGGAGGAGGCTCCTCTCCTTGGCCGACATCTTTCCCCTCAGGAGGTCCAGGAAGCGGCGCACCAGCCTGGCAGACCGTACCCCCATCACGGAACCCATGGCCTCGACGTTGGAGAGGGACGGTCCTGCAGTCTCCACCAGCTGTCTCACGGTTGTTATCTTTGACCGGCGCAGTGCCTCCGACAGCCCTGGTCCAGCGCCGTCACACACGTCCAGCCTGGACCCACAGATTAGAGGCTCCTGTAAAAGCCAGTGCAGAGAGTTAGTCGTTTGGGATGGCTTTAAATTGAACAGGGTACATGATTTAAAAACACCCTGATAAAACCTCGGTAATCCCCTTAACTTTAAAAGATTTAAATCAGTTAAAAACAGAGCCGCATCCAGCCCCAGGTTATTTACACCTCTAAAAATGCAGCTGGCCACGTCCCTCCACACTAAGTCAGAGGGCCCTGCCAGGTATTTCTGAACAAAACGTAATCTAAAAGCCACTGTTCTCCCGGCTAAGTGGACAAGGCCCTGGCCCCCCTCTTCTCTGGGTAAAAACAACACAGACTGTGGCACCCAATGAAAACCGTTCCAAAAAAAGTTGACCATTTTTGCTTGTATGTTGGCCAACAAACCAGACGGTGGGTCTAAACAGGAAAGTTTGTGCCACAGCTGAGATGCTACGAGGTTATTTAAAACCAAAACCCTTCCCCTGTACGACATGTGGGAGTGTAGCCATCTCCACTTTTCTAGTTTACATTCTATTTTCTGTTCCAAGTTTTCCCAGTTCTTTTTTTCAGTGTTTTCATTGCCTAAAAACAGACCGAGATATTTAAAACCATCTTTTTTCCATAAAAGTCCCTGAGGGAGAACCGGGAGCCCTTCACGCCATTCGCCCACTGCCAGGGCTTCACTTTTTCCCCAGTTCACCCTCGCAGAAGATAAAACAGAGAACTTAGTTGTTATCTCGTTCAGTACGTCGACATCTTGCTGGTTTTTAGTAAAAACAACAACGTCATCAGCATAGGCAGATAAAACCACTCTACTATTAAAACCAGGTAAAACCAAACCATGAACAGTAGAACGTATCTTTTGAAGCAGGGGTTCCAGGGAGAGCGCGTAGAGCATCCCGGACATGGCGCAGCCTTGGCGAACACCTCTACGCACCCTAAAAGGAGCACACAGACCACCGTTAATCTTTAGCATACTCTCAATGCCACTGTACATCACCTTGATCTTGGCGATCAGACCAGCGGCGAACCCAAACCTCTCCATAGTTTTCCACAGGAAGCCGTGTTCGACGCGATCAAACGCCTTTTCTTGATCTAATGCGATCAAGCCCGTTCTTAAACCAATGAACCGGAGACCTCCAAAACATCCCGAATTAGGTAGACGTTATCTACCATGGACCTGCCGGGGACGCAGTAGGTCTGGTCCCGGTGGATGACCTGCTCCATAGCTTCTCTCAGCCGCGTTGCCAAGGCTTTGGAGAGGATCTTGTAGTCGGTGCAGAGGAGAGACACAGGGCACCAGTTCTTAATGTCTTGCAGGTTCCCTTTCTTGGGCAGGAGGGTGATGACTGCCCTGCGGCACGAAAGCGGGAGTGAACCAGTGGCCAAACTCTCATTATAGACCTCCAGTAGGTCTTCCGCCAGGATGTCCCAGTAGGCTTTGAAAAACTCTACTGTAAGACCATTGATGCCTGGGGCCTTCTGGCCCTGCATATTCAGGAGGGCTGTATGGAGCTCTTGTACCCCCAGGGGGCGCTCCAGCTGTACGTTGGTCTCCTCAGAGACCTGGGGCAGCCCACCACAGAACTCCCCAAACAGCTCCTCGTTCTCCTTATACTCACTCTCAAACAGAGAGGAGTAAAACTCAACAGCCCTCCTCCTGATCTGGCCCGGTTCACTCACCTGCTGCCCTGTGTCAGATAGTAGGGAATGGATCACCTTCCTCTGCCCGCGTTTCCTCTCCAAGCTGAAGAAGAAGCTAGAGGGAGCATCCATCTCTGTGATGTTCTGAACCCGAGACCTGACCAACACGCCTTGGACTTTAGACTCCAGCAGGTTGGCTAAAACTAGCCTTTTGGATTTGAGAGCTTCAATATGCTCTCGATTTCCTGTGGACTCACTTAAATGTTCTAGTTCCACTATATTCATCTCCAGATCTCTGATAGATCTGGTGACGTCACGAGTGACATTAAGAGTATGCTGTTGACAAAGTTGTTTTATTTGAACTTTTCCATGGTCCCACCACTGCCTTAGACAAGTAAAATCACCCTTTCTTTGTCTAAAAACAGCCCAAAAATAACTTAAAGCTTCTCTAAAACTACGATCATGAGTTAAAGCCAGATTAAAATGCCAGTAGGCGCTTTTAGGTAAAATGTTTGTTATAAAAACATTCCCTAAAAGCAAAGAGTGGTCTGTAAAAGCTACTGGTAAAATCTGACATGCTTTAAACACATTAAAATGATATTTAAAACAATAAAAACGGTCAATACGTGCTAAAGAGAGGCGGTTTTCTTTACTGTGGGACCAAGTGTACTGTCTGGAGCCTGTGTGCATCCTCCTCCACACGTCCACCAGGCCGTGAGATGAGACAAGCTTCTGCATGGCTTGCTGGGAAGCTTGGTGAGGCTCTTTATGATTCCGGTCTAACAATTCGTTTTCTGTACAATTAAAATCCCCACCTAAAAAAACATAATCATCAAACCCGCAATCTCCCAACCTCTCCCCAATTTCCTCTAAAAAACGCTTCCTCTCTGCACCGACGTTAGGAGCATAAATATTGATAAAAACTATGTTAAAATGGTCAAACTGAGCTTTTACTAAAAGACACCTTCCCTGGACGATACTTTCTACATTAAAAGAGTTTGGGGTAAAAGCTGAGGAAAAGAGGAGGCCCACCCCAGAACTCTGGGAGGTGCCGTGGCTAAAAAAATCTTCTCCCTTCCATTCCTTGCGCCAGTCTGCTTCATTGTTAAGATCACTGTGCGTCTCTTGTAAAAATAAAACACTGATTCTTTTCTGTTTTGCTATTTCATAAATCATGGTGCGTTTAACAGCCTCCCTAGCCCCGTTAATGTTTAAAGAAGCTATTTTAAAATTATCCATGTTGGGTAAAAGGCTAAAAACAACACCAGAATAAAATACACACAATAAAAATAATAAGAAGTTAGTGATCATCATTCTATTCAAAATTGTTTTCTCACTTTTCCCATAATTTTCTTTAGTCTAAAAACCTCCTGATCAGAAAACCCAGACTCTTCTTCTAATATAATATCTCGCAGAAAAATAAAATATTTTTAAATTGGGAAAATATTTTTCTACTTTTATCCCTCTTAATCCTTTTGTTTCCTGGAGAAAATGATTAAAAGATTCAACAGGATAACGTGCCTCTGCACTGCTACCCTGTGACAGAGACACCTCACTGCTGTCAGACAGCTCACCCTCACTGTCGCTGCTGTCTGACACCTCCTTTCTCTCTGTGGCCAGCTTGCTGACCTGCTTACTGCTCTGAACAGCAGTCATTACATTTTTCCTTTTACTGCGCCTTTTTAAAATCATTGGAACCTCTTGCTCCATCAACTGCGCCCCCTCGCCTTTCTCCTCCACAGGAACCACCACAGGCTCCCCCACAGGAGCCACCACAGACTCCACCATAGGAGCCACCACAGACTCCTCCACACTCACCTCCCCTCCACCTGCCACCACGTCACCTTTCACTCCCTGCTCTCCACACACACCAGTCACACCCTCCTGCTCTTCACACACACCATCCTGCTCCATCTCACCCTGATTCTCCACTTCCTCACCAGTCACACAAGTTTCTCCACCAACACACACCACCGTGCTGCCCACACTCACCACACAATCACTCCTTTGTGGATCAGATGTTTCATCCACATTTTTCTCCTCCACTAAACTCTCCTGCCGGTCTCCAGCGACCGGAGCCGACGCCACGGCTTCCTCCGCGGCTACGCTGGAGTTCCCCGCAGCGCCACACTTCTCCACCGCGCCAGGAGCTCCAGCCTCGCCGGACACACCCACTTGCTCCCCGGCTGCCGCAGGCTGCTGCTCCGCGGAGCTCGACGGAGCCGCCCCGGCTCTGTTTGGGCACGATTTTATCAAATGTTCCTCCTGTCCACAGCCGAAGCACTTCATGCCGGATGAGGTGGCGAACAAGACATAGTCAAACTCATTCGGAAACGCAGGTCAAACTCACCCGGAAACGCAGGTTTAGCTCCTCGTCACGGTTGTTGAGGATCATGAAGAGTTGTCTCCGGTGGGAGACAACATGCTTCAGCAAAGGTGATTTACACCCCGACAGAATCTTTTTAACGGGGGAAACCACCTTTCCGTGACGAGAGAGCTCTTTAACGAGAAACTCGTCACTAATGAACGGAGGGATATTCGATAAAATCACCCTGGTAGCGGGCTGCGTGAGCGGCGACACCTGAAGGAACGAGCCGTTCACAGAAATGCCCGACTCGACCAACAGGTTCGCCTGCTCAACCCGCTCAACAAACAATACCGCGGCTCCGTTCATTCGAGCCGCGGACTTGATGGATCCATGTCCAATAACCTCACCCACCGCCAAACAAACATCCTCCACGCTGCACGGAGACCCGGCACCCACCTTGATGCCGTTCCTCCGTGTCAGCGCGGAGAAGACGCCAGAACCACCACCCACCACCATGGCGTTCAAGACGCCGACCTGCCGCCGGGCAAAACCCGATCCAGGATCGGGTTCCGATGTGCGTCTGCACATCGGACCTGCCTCGGAGAAAATGCTACCAGCATTTACCTACATCCCCGAGGAGGCAAACGGACAGTTCACGGAGTTGTAGTTTTTGGATACGCATGTGTGGGCAGATCTTGTTTGAAAATAGTGGTTTCAGCCAATACTGAGTAGGTTATTCAAGCCAGACCTGGCCAGCCGCGCCGGTTCGCTGCATTCATATGCTAAATTAGGGCCATTAGTACAGCTGATCGCTCTCCACATACGTCATAGTCCGGTTCCGACAATTTGTGGCACTGACATACGGCGACAAGAGCGGGTTGCAAATTGTCGTTAACTGCTGAAAATGAGGGAGATCTGCGGTAGTTTACGGGGACGAAAATCTCACTTTTCATGCAGTGAGCAGAGGAGAAAGAACACAGCCCTGGGGGGAACCAGTGCTGATGAGCTGTGAGTCAGAGACATGTTTTCCCAGCTTCACGTGCTTCTTCCTGTCAGTCAGGAAATCTGTGATCCACCTGCAGGTGGAGTCGGGCACATTCAGCTGGGAGAGCTTCTCCTGAAGCAGAGCTGGGATGATTGTGTTGAAGGCAGAGCTTTCAATACCAACTCCCAGTTTTGGTCCGTGAGGCACCCCGTCTACTTTTAAGACTAGGCTTAAAAATCTCCTTTGTGACAAAGCTTATAGTTAGAGTGGCTCATGTTACCCTGAGCTACCTCTATAGTTATGCTGCTATAGGCTTAGGCTACTGGAGGACATCAGGGCCTATTTCACTCACTCTGCTGAGTTCTCCTACTGCTCTCCAATTTTGCATTGCATTACATTGAAATGACTGTCGTCATTTCAGCTTTTAACTTTTTGTTCTCTCTCATTTTTCTTCATAGTAGGTACACCTGGTCTGGCGTTCTGTTAACTGTGACATCATCCAGGGAAGACAGATCATCTGCTATTACCATCTAATGTAGAACAGATTACTGGATCAATGTGTGCTTCTGTGCTTTCTGTGTCTCTGCTCTGTCTTCTCTAACCCCGAGTCGGTCGAGGCAGATGACCGTTCATACCGAGCCTGGTTTTGGTTCTGCTGGAGGTTTTCCTTCCCGTTAATAGGGAGTTTTTCAACAATGTTCAAAAACTGTAAATACGTTACAGTTATATGTTGTCAATAAAACTGTACTTTATTGGAACAACATCAAAGCTGTGCCTCATCAGGCTACTGTAGTAGAACAATTTGACATAGATGTGGAATCAGTGGGTCACATGACCTGGAAGCTATTGAAGAAATATATTTTTTTATAATAAAAAATCTTCAAAAGTAAACAAAGGCTTAAAATTGAAAGAAAATTAGTGTGCCTCATCAGGCTCATAAATAGTATAACAATTTCACAAAGAATTTAAGTGAGTGGGTCAAATTCTGACCTGGAAGCTATTGGAGAAAAAAAGTTAAAATTTTTGTCTTTGAAAATATCTTTAAAAATTGAAAATAGCTTAAAATTGAATAAAAACAAGTGTGCCTTACAGATGTTATCTATTGCCATGATTTTATATATATTAGTTGTGTCTTAGCTGGTCACAAGATAAGGGATTTATTGATTTTTGTTTCTAAAGAGTGCTTGGTTCAAAGATTTGTTGACGGTCCCTAACTGCACCACAGCGTGTAGTAGGAGGGAGCAGCTGAGACTGGCTGGCCGAAATTGGAGTCCCTCAACCGGAACAACCGTTTGCTTGATCCCGCTGACTCCGCGGAGTTTGAATGTCCAATATCCAAGAGCAAACCAACTTCTCCGCAGCCAAGGCTGATGTTAGTCCGTCTGTAGTACACTTCTGTCGGCCTAGTAGTGTGCGTAGTACCACTGGTTCTGATTTGTTTGTTTTGTGTCACGAACCAGAGACAGAGGACCCAGTATTCAGCCAGACAAGAGAGGTTTTAAGCAAAAACAGGATTTAATGATAAACTGGGACAGGCAATGCACAGTAGTCAAAAAGGCAGTCCAAAATCCGGTACACAAAATGGCAATCCAAAAAGGCAGAAGTACAGACAAGGCTAAGGCAAAACTCAAAATATCCCAAGGCAGGTCCAGGTCAGAAAAACAGGTAAGCAATTATACAGGGCGAGAGAATCAGGTTCAGGCTGGCTCAGAATCAAAAAGGCAATCGGGTCGATATCAAACAGGGCTATCAGAAATACAACGCTGGATAAGACTCACCAAGTGGCTCGAATTGATCTGGCCGATTGCAGGAGATTGTGGCAGGACTATATAGGGGAGTGAGCAGGTGAACAGGAGTGAAGACTAATTACAAGTGAGCAGGTGGAACTAATCAGGGCAAGGGAGCTGACTGATTGCTGAGGGGAGAACAAACCGAGCTGATAAAGTGACAGGTAAATAACAGTTAATCTAAACAGAACACCACGTTTAAAACAAAGCCAAAACAAGAAAGAACCCAAAAACAGAAACTTAACTAATAAAACGGATAACCTGAACCAAGACAAAACCCAAATCATGACAGAGCCACTCCCTCAAGGACGGATACTAGACGTCCTTTAAACAAGACAAATAATAAACAAAAACAGACTAGACCGGGTGGGTGGAGGGTGGTACAGGACGGAGGGCTTCTGGGGAACCTCTTCGACGTGTTAGGTTCTCCGGCGGACGTCCCGAAGGACGGCCTTGGCGTGTCAGGTTCTCCGGCAGACGTCCCGAAGGACGGCCTCGGCGTGTCAGGTTTTCCAGCGGACGTCCCGAAGGACGGCCTCGGCGTGTCAGGTTCTCCGGCGGACGTCCCGGAGGACGACCCCTGCGAGACAGGTAATCCGGCGGGTGTCCTGTAGGACGGCCCCGGTTAGCAAAGTCGTCCGGCGGCTGGTGGCGGAGCAGGTCTCTCGAAGGCCGGCGGCGGAGCAGGTCTCTCGGAGGCCGGCGGAGCAGAAACCTCGGAGGCCAGCGGCGGAACACGACCCTCAGGACCCGACGCCTGGAGAGAGAGAGAGCAGAACCTGGCGCCGGACTAAAGGCTGGAGACGGCGCCGGACTATAAGCTAGAAGAGGCGCCTTGCTACAGGCTTCAGGTTCAGGAGGCGCCTGGCTACAGGCTACAGGTTCAGGAGGCGCCTGGCTACAGGCTACAGATTCAGACGGGGCCTGGCTACAGGCTACAGGTTCAAACGGGGCCTGGCTACAGGCTTCAGGTTCAGACGGGGCCTGGCTACAGGCTTCAGGTTCAGACGGGGCCTGGCTACAGGCTTCAGGTTCAGACGGGGCCTGGCTACAGGCTTCAGGTTCAGACGGGGCCTGGCTACAGGCTTCAGGTTCAGACGGGGCCTGGCTACAGGCTACAGGTTCAGACGGGGCCTGGCTACAGGCTACAGGTTCAGACGGGGCCTGGCTACAGGCTACAGGTTCAGACGGGGCCTGGCTACAGGCTTCAGGTTCAGACGGGGCCGGGCTACAGGCTTCAGGTTCAGGAGGCCCCGGGCTACAGGCTTCAAGTTCAGGAGGCCCCGGGCTACAGGCTTCAGGTTCAGGAGGCCCCGGGCTACAGGCTTCAGGTTCAGGAGGCCCCGGGCTACAGGCTTCGGCTTCAGGAGGCCCCGGGCTACAGGCTTCAGGTTTAGGCAGACTCTTAAAAACCAGGAACCTCAGCAGGAGCCCCTCCAACACCTCCGACAAAGACAGTCTGTTCAGCCACTGGGAAAATTGGCTGTCTAACAGTTAATCTAAACAGAACACCACGTCTAAAACAAAGCCAAAACAAGAAAAAACAGTTTTGTGTTTATCTGACTGACATGTGTTGCTTTGACTCAATACTTGCTGGAATAAATTGTAAATGTATCCCAAGGACAACAGCAGCATATAAAATGAATAAATAAAATCTATAAATGTTTTTACTATCTAAGTGAGTTTCTTCTGAGTGAGGACACGAAGAATGGAGAGGAGAATAAGGGAAAGAAAATAATAGTAACAGTATATGAAAAAAACAGACATTTGTTTTACACAAATGTTTTATCTTTGGAATAGAAACAAGGTGTAATATATTCAACAAACTATTAACAGTTACCAACATGGTTTAAAACAAAGAAATAACTCCTATTAACATCTTATACAAATAGACAATGCCTACAAACATACAATTAAAAATAATTGTAATGGAAATTAATTTACTGATTATTAAATGTATTTTTACAGGTAGTGAAAAAAATTAAATAAAACAGCATGTGAACATGACTCCAACTGATCTACGTTAGGTAGGTAGTCAAGTTCACTTAAACATGCAGCCAGCTGGAGCAGCTCCCTGTCTTCAGCCGCCGGATGGTCATCCTCCTCTGGGTCAACCTCCTCATCCTCCACGTCTAGCTGGTCCCCTGCCTCTATACAAATACTGTGGAGTATGCAGCAGGCGGCGATTACTTTTGGGGCAAACGTCGGGCGGACCTCCAGTGCCCTTAAGATGATGAAACGCCACCGCGTCTTCAAACCACCAAAGGCACATCCAATGATGCTTCTTGCCTTGGCATGGTTCCCGTTGTAGCGTGCCTCCACTTGACCTGAACCAAATATATAATTAACTTGTAATTTAGGTAATATGCTGATATGTCTTAATCTTCTATCCAATTAATATAATCTATGTGTCAATTGTGTGTCATTGTTGGCTCTGTTTAAGGACAAGAAGGTAAGATATCTTACTGGCAAGCTGGTTCCCTATAGGATGCACCGCAGGCCAGCCAGTAGAGGGTCACCAGCACCTCTATCTCCTGTGGCCATCCATGGACCTTCTGGATGGGCAGCAGCTGAAGGAGGAGGACGACGGTGGCCCTGTTTAGCCTGAAGGCTGGTTTCAGGTCTTCTTGATTAAAAAATATTTGGAGGATTGGCACAGAGGTGTTTATCCTCACATATTTTGTTTCTGTTTCTTCCTGTAAATGAAAAATGACAAATGTTACCATAATTGTTTTTTTAATTCTCACTTTTTCACAGCATAAAACTATAAATGCTAACATGCAGATTAATATAGTTCTCAAGAAAGAAAAGGTCAAATGTATAGTGTTGTAAAACTAGTCAAGTATAGTAACTGTAACAAATGACTTCCCTTCTCTGGTATTTTTACCATTTCATTGAAACAAAGAAATGAACTAACTGCACATAATTTACAGATTAATCACTGTAAAGGTGGGCAGACATAGAAATATTACTACTGAAACACCAACTTACAACTAATACAATACAAAATCCTTCACAGAGTACACTACACAGGACAAAGATTATTCAAGATGGGTTTGGCACAATCTAATATCTGTCCACACTGCATAGGCAATCATACTGATAATTATATTCATGCGTTATGGTTATGCACACCAGTCCAGAGATTCTGGACACATATATGTAAGGACTTATCAAAGTGCTTGAGTTGTAAAATTTCACCTTCCCCATCAGTTTGCTTGCTTGGTAATTTTGAGGAAAGCCCTCTGGGGAATAAAATAGTTTACATGGTTTTCACTGCACTATGTATCGCAAAGAAAACTATCCTCATGAATTGGAAAAGTAAGGAGAATCTCAGTATCAATCAGTATAGAGATCTTTTGTTGGATCATATTAATCTTGAGACAGCATCTGCTTCCACATCTGATCGATCTCTTTGGGCTCCTTTGATTAGCACCATCACTTAGTGGAATGGGGGGCGGTGGGTTGCTTCCTGCTCCCTGGGTTGGCTCCCCAGTCCTTTGCTCCCCATCCCCGGACTCCTCCCTCTGCCTGCTCCATCACGCCGCCACACATGTAGGTCCTTGGGGAGGGGGCATTACTGGAGGTTGCCACTTTCTGGTGACGTCCCTCTCCCCCAATTTTATCATGCATTTTAGACACTTTCACTTCAAACATTTTCACAACGCACATTCATGTAGGCCACGATATGGGGGGGTGGGGGGAAGAAGTCTGGGGGGGGGGGGGGCTTATGTTGTGTGAGCTTCTCTTCGGATGGCTCCCTTCACCCCCTCTCGCATTTAGACATTGAGGGTTCTGGGTAGTTGCTTGGAGGGGGGGCGCTGGCACCAGCTTCCTTCCGGAGGGGGGGTGGGGGGGTGGGCTGTGCCGTGCACCCCCTTCGGTGCTCCCAGTTTTAAAACACACCTGAGGTCAACATGCAAAAACACAACATCTGAGCGGGCGTAGGGATGATCGGGGGTCTTTTGCACACCCCCGATCTCCGATCGCGGCACGGAGTCTGGGGCCTGGAGGAGGTGCGGGCCACTGGGTCCGGGGTCTTGGCGGTGGGCTGCTGCGGGTAGCCAGCGGCTTGCCGGGTCTGAGGTCTCTGCACTCCCCAGGAAGAGATGGGGGGCAGGGGTGGCTAGGGTAAGGTCGGGGTGGGAGGGGGTTTATTAGGTATATAGTGGGTGAGGGGGGGGTCGGATGGGCCGTACGGGTCGTGTTGGCCCCCCCTCTTTGGGGGGCCTGATCCGGGGGGCGTCTGGTCCGGGGGCGGGGCCGGGCACAGGCAGTCGTATAGTTGAATTGTGGTGACCCCCCCCCCCCACACTTGGGATTTTTGGATGTGAATGTTATGTGGGAATGTGTGTACAGCGTCCTTTTTTTGTGTGTCTGTGTGTGGTGAGTGGGGCACTCGGGAGGGATGGTGTCAATTTATTTTATTTTTTTTCCAGGTTTGGGTCCGATCCGCTCCCTCTCCCAAGAACATCTCAAGTCTCCGATAGGTGCGGAGCCCATCCCCCCACGTCCTTCCCTCCTCCACTGCGTTGGCAGGCGCCTTGGCCCTCTGGCGCATTGACGGTCCTCGGGTTTGGGGCGGGTTCCCGGGTGGGCGCCGGTCCATTCCCGGGGGCGGCTTCGCGGGGCCTGGCTCCCAAAGCAGGAATCACAATAAAGCTATTTACATGCACAAATCAAGCGGAGCATTATGGCGAAAGCTGTTTGCTCCACTTGTGAAAGCAAAATCTGTCGAGCTCTATTTGGCATTAAGACGTCAATTCTTATTGCCACATTGCTAGACAGGACACTAGAGAAACCCTACTGTCATACTGTTACTAATGTTAAAATTGGGTTTTCATTTTAATTATTTATAGAAAAATGGTCACAATTTCAACCTCATTAGGTGTTTAATACCATCCTCAGTTATTTTTTTTAAGATAAAAGTCAGAAATAGGCTGTCAATCTTAAAATGACTACCAGTTGGCAATAGATGGGAGAGCAAAGCCTGTCTTCTGAGCCTCCTCTGCCGCATCAATCTTCTCCTTGCTCGGTTTTCCCCCCTAATTGCATCACCTCCTCTTCAGCCTGCTAGTAAAGCTGACCAACGACCAAAGCAACAGCTAAATTGTTCGTATTGCTCATTTTGCTTCTACAAAGTGCTGATTTTTTAAAAAGAATTAATCTGATCTACAACTACATTTGTTTGTCAAGGGCATACATAGATAACCTCCAGATGAGGTTATCTATGTGTGACATGAGTTTGGTTGCAAACAAATGATCTTTAGTGTAGTAATTGCTCATTTTATACTTATTCTATTAATAAAATAGGAGAAAGTGTAGGTCTTACTTATCCAAATGATAAAATCAGATTAAAGTGAAAGCCCTTAATCCACAGCTATTTGATTTATAGAGCAAACAGTTATTTTTAATGGATTTCTTTTGTATCCTAAACCTAGCAAAAAGGATTTCCATTAATATTTTTGGCATTTAGGCTTTGAGAAATTCTTCGGAAAAAAGTATTATTTTCCAATCAACTAAATGTGGTATGACAGACATGAGATAAGATACACATAAAATTAATTAATTTGATAAAAATCCACCTCTCCTTGGTGACGCTGTTGAATATTTCTCTATGATTATTTTCTGGTGTTGCAACTTGCAGACGGTCCCTAAGCATTGGCGGACGAGCAAGCTCTGCGTAGAGTCCAATGTAATTCTCCCAGCGCGGTGGGAGACTCGTTTTGAGGAAACTACGGTTATAGCTCACTGTCTGCCTTGCTGTGGTTGCGGAGAGGTGTCTGTCTCTGCCTCTCTGCCTGCTCGGACGGTTTTTTTCTCTGCTCCCTGCTTGGTTGCATTTTCCTGCCTTTTACTTTTTTATCTCCTTTTTATCTCTTTGCCAAAACCATGAAAAGTTGGATTTAGTTATATTATTTATTTTCCTTTTATTTATTTTTGATTTTGATTTTGGAAAGATGCCTCCCTTCACCACAGCGGACTTTGACACACTTCTACAGAAGATTGCTGTTATAGAACAGAAGATATGCTGACTCGAACTGAATTATGATGTAAACGGCGCGTATGGAAATGAAACAACCCTGCCTGCGACTCCAAACGGCGACCACCAGCCCAGCAACTCACTGAACAAACAGATCCCTGAGGAAAATGAGAATCCCTGGACCACTCTGGGTGTAAGACCAAAGGATCAACGAACCCCACACCTAGACAAAGAAAACTGGCCGATACTACAGAGAAATGTCTCAGGAAGTAAAACAGCAGCGGGCTGTTCCCACAACAAATGATAGGAGTAAACCTGCTGGAAATGCTGGAATTCCTTTACGAAACAGATTCGCACCGCTCCAAAATGTGACCCAGGAGAATCATGACAACATTCAGAGGTATGTCAACGACTTTTGCTCTAAGACATCAGAGAAAAGACATGCCACAAGGCCGAGGACCCTGATATTATGCAATGGATCTTTAAGTGGGATTAAACATTTCTGTAACAAGAAAAACACAGAGGTGTTGATTTATAACGATTCGAACTATGGCCTGGTGTCTGATTTATTAGACATCCTTCCAAGGATCTTGAAAGAACGCCCGACCTTGGAAAAACTCATAATACAAGCTGAAGCCCTGGGCGACGTCACCCGGATAAGAAAATCAGAAGTATTGAAAGAGGATTACATTCGTCTGTTGAACTTAGTTGATGGCAAAAATCTCAAGGTGTTTCTCAGTGGCCCTCACCCACCCGTTAATTGTGGAGATGAGATTTTTTCCAGAATTCTGTTGCTAAACAAATGGCTGGAAAAAACATGCAAACAAACAACTGTAACCTTCATAGACAACTTTAACATCTTTTGGGAGAGGAGACATCTGTTCAACAGAGATGGTTTCTGTCAGGGTTCTCTGTGTTGTCCTGCTCTAACTCTACTCCTCAGGTGTGTCTAGTTGGTTGAGGGGGCGTGGCCCACACCTGTGGCTCGTTGCAGGCGGCTTCCTCTGGCTTCTTAAGCAGAGCGCTGACAGATGGAAGACGCCAGAGCCGTCGTGGTACGACGTGGCCTCTGACCCAACTCCTGGAAACCTGCTTGTGAGTTTTTTCGTCTTTGAACTTTGACTAATTTTGGATCTCCCTGTTTTTGTCACAGTTTTTGGTGCTTGGATACACTCACCTGCCTTGACGTCTTGTCCGAAGAACCAGACCGTCAGAATTCTCTCGCTCAGATTTTGTTCTGGCTCACCCCTCATACTCCCTGGATGTTACCCAGCGGGGCCTGAGATTCCCCCTCCCGGATTCTACTGGTTCTTCCCTCACTCTGGTCAATCCATCTGTCAGCCACTTCCGAGGAGGCTCGCTCTGGATCCCTCACCAGTTACATCTGTCGCCCTCAGCCACTAGCCGCCAAACACCAACAGGGGTAGGATCACAGAGTTCCCTCGGCGCTACTTCTCCCCGGTTAGGTCCGCCCAGCTTTATGGTAAGCAGCGCAGTTTCTAGTAGTTCTCCTGGTTCACCTTCCAAAGTCACTTACTCTTCTTCTCTTTGCAGTCTCTCCAGCCGTGACGTTCTGACCCTGCCGAGTTGCCCGTAGTCCTGTCCTCTATATCTGCCTTTTTCATAAATAAACATCTTAAAACTGTGCTTTGCTTCCTGATCGTATCTGCATGTGGGCTCGTCATCTGAAAACCATGACAGTTTCTCTCTAAATAGGTCGGGTGCAAAACGGCTGATTTCAAACATCTTCTATTCTGTGAACCATGCTCCATCAGCTTTGTTCCAAAACAAAGTACATCCAGTGCCAAAACAAATGATAAGCCCAGTGCAGCCCGAACAAGATAAAGAGGCTTCGTCAGAGCTACAGGAGGATTGATCCCAGATCTCAGCAGGACAAAGAGAGGACCAAGAACTTCCATCGTCACGAACACCGGTCCAGACTACACCCGCCTCGCCTTCCTCTCCACAAAGCTCAGAGGTTCCTTTTCTGGATTTTTCTCCTAACATGAACAAAGTCCTTAAGATTGGCCTACAGTTGACATCCTCTCCACATATTAATTCTGAAAGCCGCAGTTCTGTGACTAAATCAGCATCTTCCAAAGGACGCAGAGGTCCAGATCCTTCTCCTCCTCTACATATCACAGAACATGTCTGTCCTGAAGACCTTCGGATAACTTCCTTGTGATACACACCGGGCCCTGGCCGCATGTTTATCAGACAAGACCGCTACCAGCATCAGCCTGGGCCTCCTGACGGAGAATATGAAATATCTGTTATGATACGTGGAAGAAATAAGAAAAGCGAAAGAAAAACAAACAGGAATAATCAATCGTACTTAAAAGTCATAAACTGTCAGATGCAACCTGCCATAGAGACACTGTCAACCACAAAGTCATGTAAACTGGGTTTACTAAACATTAGATCTCTGTCAGGAAAATCCCTTTTAATTAATGACTTCATTATTGACAACAATCTTGATGTAATGTTTTTAACAGAAACATGGTTACATGAATCTAATGAAGTTATACTGATGGAGTCGACACCTCCAAACTACAATTTCCTTTGTGAGAGCAGACAGCAAAGGAAAGGTGGAGGAGTAGTAACATTGTTTAATAATTCACTGAAGTGTAAAAAGGTGTTTTTAGGAAAATTTGACTCTTTTGAACATTTGGCTCTCCAGGTAAAGAGCCTGGTACAAACTATGTTTCTGAATGTTTACAGGCCTCCTAAGTCCACATCAAACTTTTTTAATGATTTTAGTGACCTCCTGTCTGTGATATGTGTTGATTATGACTGTTTAATTATTGTGGGAGACTTCAACTTTCACGTTGACAACCATGAAGACAGAAGTGCAAAAGAACTGTGTGACACACTTAGAAACTTTGTTTTAACTCAACATGTTAAACAGCCAACACAGAAACAGGGACATATTTTTTCTAAGGTCAATGTAACTGATGTTGCCCTATCTGATCACTTTTCTGCTACCTTTGATAGCATAATTTCCAGTGACTTATTTAGCCAAAGGGACATCGTAAGAAAACACACCTTTAAGGACAATGCCACAGAAACTTTTATTCAAGCTTACTCTGCTACTTCAACATTGGGCTGCAACTCAGTAGATGAGCTAGTAGATATCTTTCAGTCTAAAGTCTCAAGCATCATTGACCGCATTGCTCCAGTTAAAGTGAAAGTTCTTTCCCGGAAGAATAAATCTCCTTGGAGAAATGCTCCAGCAGTTAGAGGTGAAAAAGGGAATGTCAAAAAGCTGAACGCAGGTGGAGAAAGAACAGACTCCAGGGTCACTATGACATCTATAAAGAGAGACTTTACAGATATAACTTACAACTGAAAAATGCAAGAGAATCTTTCTTCTCTGAGATCATCAAGAAAAACATTAATAATGCTTGTCTCTTATTTTCCACAGTTGACAGGTTAACAAACCCTTCTGTGTCCGTGGCTTCCGAACTCCACTCCACCAGGGCCTGCAATAAATTTGCTAACTTCTTTACTGAGAAAATCCTAAAAATTAGAGGATCAGTATGTAAATCCACACCAGCTCTAGAACCAAAGCCGTATTCAGCAGGGACTTATCCTGACAAAATGTCCCAGTTCAGCCAAATAAACTACAAAACCTTAGAGCAGATCACTCAGCAGCTAAGTTCCTCCTGCTGCTGCCTTGATGTTCTCCCCACAGCTTTCTTGAAGAAAGTTTTACCTCTCACAGCGTCTGAGTTGACTCAGATAATAAACACGTCCCTTCTGTTAGGTGTTTTACCCCAGTCCCTAAAAACAGCAATTATCAAACCACTGCTGAAAAAGAGTAATTTAGACAAACTTCTACTCCAGAACTACAGGCCCATCTCAAACCTACGGTGGCCATGAGGTGCAAAACACTTCAACATTAGCGAAACACCTACAAACTGTGAAACACCTACAAACTTTAATGAAGCACAATTACAAAAGCACCGTGACAAAAACCCCTACAACATTAACAAAAGTGCTACAACATTAACGAAAGCACTACAAATTTTAATGAAACGCAATTACAAAAGCGCCGTAACATTGACGAAACCCCTACAACATTACGAAAGCGCTACATCATTACGAAACCCCTACAACATTACGAAAGCACTACAACAATAGCAAACCGGAAGAGGTACGTCCCAGTGGGAGACCTAAGAAGTCGTTGATTGGATGACAGCTCGTTTTACTTTTTAACCGGAAGTTATTCTGGGTTTAACGTGTTTTTTAAAAACATGAACCTTGTTGGTGATCCAAACCTTTCTACTGCTATTGCAGAGTATTTTGAGTCAGGACATACATATGACGTGATACTGGACATGCTCCGGACCAACCACGGAGTGTCAGTTAGTTTGCGTTCACTGAAGACTCGTTTGAAAGAAGGAGGGCTGCGTAGAAGAGGCAACTACTCTCCACTTACGGAAGTGAGGCGTGCCATTATGACCGAGCTGAGAGGACCAGGGCAATTATTTGGCTACCGGACCATATGGCAAGTTCTCAAACAAAAACACAACCTGCGTGTCAAACGTGATGTTGTAATGAGACTGCTAAGGCAGCTGAATCCTCAAGGCATCGCACTGAGGACTCGCCGGAGATTTACAAGACGCACGTATCACTCTATGGGACCCAATTACATATGGCATGTAGACGGCTACAACAAACTGAAGCCATTCGGCTTGGCCATCTCAGGATGCATTGATGGTTTTTCAAGAAGAATGATGTGGCTTGTTTGTGGGGCAACAAACAACAATCCTTCTGTCATTGCCCATCATTATATAAACTGTGTCAAGAGTATTGGTGTGATACCAATGAGACTACGAACAGACCTCGGCACGGAGAACGGGACTGTGGCAGGAATACAGTGTACCCTCCGCCATGCGCATACGGATTATTATGCCGGGTCATCAAGCCATAGTTACGGATCATCCACAGGGAATCAACGCATCGAGTCATGGTGGTCTTTTTTCCGAAGAGGAAGGTGGGTCCTTTTTTTCCCCCAAATGTGAAGTATAGCGAAAGCCAAAAGTAAATACTCTTTGTGTGAAAAACAAGGTTCTGTTGACTTTTGTAACATACACCTAAACGATATGTTAGTTAAGCAACTTTTGCTGGTTCGCCTCTAAGTACGACAATACATATCTGTGATATTAATTTTAGTATTACACATAGGTGGGTAGAGTACTCAAAATCGTAATGGAGTAATAGATGCAACGTCATTTTACTGTTTTACTGCTTTGTGGCAGCTAGCTCTAAGCTTGTTTGCTTATTGTTGTCATGCCAACTCCATAGGAAGTGCCTATCAAGTTGCCAGTCACATGGCTGTCGTATTGCCAGTTAAAATGCCATATTGAATTTGTCTCAAACATTTATTTTCAAAGGGCTTTAGCAAATGTTTTGTTTCCAAATTAGAATTTGTTTTTGGCAACAGATCCAATAAATTTTCTTATTTTGTACGTGGAAAGCAGGACACGGTATTGTTTGACATACATTTATAGCATGCTTTCAATGTTATGGACATGGAGAAGGACAGACAGTCTTTTAATCATCTTAATATGAAAAAGAACTGAACCGTTTCTAATTCAATGTATCTTCAGGTCTCAGTTTTGGATGGACCTGTTTGGAGATTTGAGAGACTCCGGAAACTTCAACGGAAGCTATGAGCACCAGTGCTTGCTCAGATTCTGCTTCACCAGAGTTCTGCAGAAAGACCTGGATGAATGTAATAATGCATTACACAAATGATTAATAATGCATTACACAAATTATTTATTTTTATTTCTGCTTTCCTCTCAAAAATCTAACAATTATCCTTACTAACCTTCGCAATCAAGCAAATAATCTGCCCAGAACACAACTGTTTTGCCCTCCTTTTGCCGCCTATTGCTTCCTACTGGGCTGAGATCTGGTTTGAACATGTTTTCCAAGTCTGAAGCAGTCAGGGCCTTGGCTGAGAAACACAGGACTGGGGACAGGACACTGGGATGCTGTTGCAGTGCAGCGAAAAAAAGATTATACAGATTGGTCAAAAAATGTCCTATATAAGGGAACCAGTTGATTGCATCAAAGTCCTGACAAGAATGCAGCAATCCCTCACTCTGAGCAAGCATGAAGAGATGGTGGAAAGAAAAACTCCCCATTAACGGGAAGGAAAAACCTCCAGCAGAACCAGGCTCAGTATCAACGGTCATCTGCCTCGACCGACTGGGGGTTAGAGAAGACAGAGCAGAGACACAACAAGACAGACAAAAAAGCACAGAAGCACACATTGATCCAGTGAACCACATTGTAGTTCAATGTGTAAAAAAATATGAAAGAAAAAAACTAAATACATAACGTAAAGCTAATCTTTTACAGTGCTCAAAAATCATTAAAAGTAACACATTTATACAATGTAAACTAAATATAATTAAATTATTTATTTTAAATTGTTAGCACAACTAAAAATGAGGTTTTCACTGTGCAAAAAATATTGTGTCATGCAACAGTAGATTTATATAAATCACATTGAAAAATCATTCATGTGCCATGCTTGTGATTAATCTGTGTAATGGTGAGTAATGATTCAAAACAAATTTTATATTTATGATGACCAAAGAAGACAATACCTATTGTACATAAAATTATGAGTGGGTGATAAAAGTTGTGAAACTTAGAATTTGGCAAGTATTGATCAATATATTCATACATTTCACACAATTTTTCAAAAGACAAAAACGATTTAGGAAAGAAGCTGGTAGAACTTCATATCTGATCAAGTAATTTCATAGAAGTCGCAAGATTTTCTGGACTTCCTGTTTGCGGTAAGGCGTATTGTGTCACTTCCTGTTGTTGCTGTGTGAACGACGGAGCTTTGCTCCAGGCTCTCTCGCTTTTTATCTTTAAACCTCTTTGCTGTAACATCTGTTTCCAAACATAAGCACTTTTAAAACATTGTCTGTGGCTGCTCATCACGTTTGGGAACTCCTCGTGTTTCACACGGTTTGTTCTTTGGCGTGATAATAGGGCGTTAGCCTAGCTTTAGCCTAGCGTTAGCCTAGCGCTAGCCAAGCCTTAGCCTCATAATGGCTTCTCCGTCCCTGACTAAGTCTCCTATCTGCTGCTCTCTGTGTCAGATGTTCAGTTATTCCTCTGCCTCCTTTAGTGATGATGGTGCATGTAATAAATGTAGTGTTTTTG
The DNA here is from genome assembly GCF_011125445.2 of Fundulus heteroclitus. Classification (NCBI taxonomy): domain Eukaryota; kingdom Metazoa; phylum Chordata; class Actinopteri; order Cyprinodontiformes; family Fundulidae; genus Fundulus; species Fundulus heteroclitus. The sequence goes on from NW_023396923.1 coordinate 438,826, forward strand.
TAGCTTTGGAGGCGAGGGTGTCAGAATTGGAGACCCGGCTCCGTGCTGTTGAAAAACCAGCTGATAGCCGCTCTTTTGCTAGCGCGGAGCCGCATAGAGTAACTTCACGTAGCGAACCTAAAGCAGTAGCACCCGAGCAGCCTGGTAACCAGGCTGGCTGGGTGACAGTTCGTAGGAAGCATAGCTCTAGATTACAGGCCCCAGATCACCACCAACCCGTCTGCGTTTCTAATAAATTTTCCCCTCTGAGCGACAATCTCGCCGAGGAGCCGACCTTAATTATTGGCAGCTCCATAATGAGAAATGTGGCACTAAAGAAACCAGGGACCATAGTTAAATGCCTACCAGGGGCCAGAACAGGCGACATAGAATCCTACCTAAAACTACTGGCTAAGGATAAGCGTAAATACCGCAAAATTGTTATTCACGCTGGCGGTAATGACACCCGGTCACGCCGATCAGAGGTCACCAAAGTTGGTGTTGCTTCGGTTTGTGAGTTTGCTAAAACTATGTCGGACTCTGTAATTTTCTCTGGTCCCATGCCTGATCTGACCAGTGATGACATGTTTAGCCGCATGTCATCATTCAACCGCTGGTTGTCTAGGTGGTGTCCAGAAAACGACGTGGGCTACATTGATAACTGGAGAACTTTCTGGGGAAAACCTGGTCTGATCCGGAGAGACGGCATCCATCCTACTTTGGATGGTGCAGCTCTTCTTTCTAGGAATCTGGCCGGATTTATTAGTTCTCCTAAATGCTGACAACCCAGGGTCCAGACCAGGAAGCAGAGCCGTAGTTTAACACACCTCTCTGCAGCTTCTGTACTGTTACCCGCCCATTATCCTATTGAGACGGTGTCTTTCCCACGGCCAAAACTTAACAGATCAAAAACTGATCTAAAAGGAACAAATCATAAAAACCTAATAAAAATCAATATGGTTCACCTTGAACCTAAAAATAAAATAATAAAATGTGGCCTATTAAATATAAGGTCTCTCCCTCCAAAGACTTTGTTAGTTAATGAATTGATTTCTGATAATCAGATTGATTTGTTTTGTCTCACAGAAACCTGGCTACAAGAGGACTACGTTAGTATAAATGAGTCAACCCCCTCCAGTTATTCAAATTTCCACATTCCCAGATCTGTGGGAAGAGGAGGAGGAGTGGCAACTATCTTTCAGTCTGATTTATTAATTAGTCCCAGGCCAACTAATAATTACAGTTCTTTTGAACATTTAACCCTCAGTTTCCCTCATCCAAACTGCAAAGCAATAAAACCTCTTCTGTTTGTTGTTTTGTATCGTCCACCAGGCCCTTACACTCAGTTTTTGGATGAGTTGTCAGATTTCTTATCTGATTTGGTGTTAAATACTGATAAGGTTATTATAGTGGGTGATTTTAACATCCATGTTGACACTGAATGTGATAACCTTAGTGTAGCCTTTAAAACTATCCTAGATTCAATTGGTTTTGCTCAAAATGTGCATGAACCGACGCACTCTCGGCTCCATACTTTAGACCTTGTTCTGACATATGGCATTGATTGTGAAGAATTAACAGTATTCTCTCACAACCCTGTCCTGTCTAATCATTTTTTAATAACATTTGAGTTTAATCTAACTGAATTCTCCACCCCCAAAAGAGGGTTCCATTATAGTAGATTTTTATCGGATAATGCTGTATCAAAACTTAAAGAGTCTGTCCCCTTCTTAATATCCTCAGTATTGCAGAAATGCCCTGTAGATGGCAGCATTGCTGTTTCTTCCCATTCACAAATCGATACCTTTGCTAACAATGTGACTTCCTCATTGCGTTCTGCATTAGACAATGTAGCTCCCTTGAAAAAGAAGGTGATTATTCACAGGAAGCTGGCTCCTTGGTTTAATTCAGAGCTGCGTTCCTTGAAGCACAATGTTAGGAAATTGGAGAGAAAATGGCGCTCTACACACCAAGAGGAATCCTACTTAATCTGGAGGGACAGACTATTGTTGTATAACAAGACCCTCCGCAGAGTTAGAGCAGCATATTTTTCATCATTAATTGAAGAGAATAAAAATAATCCTAGATTTCTCTTTAGTACAGTTGCCAAACTTACCCAGAGCCACAGCTCTGTTGATCCATCCATTCCCTTAGCTCTCAGTAGTAATGATTTTATGGGATTCTTCATAAATAAAATTGATGCCATTAAAAATAAAATAATTGGCATCCTCCCAAACATGATTACCTCGTCCTCAGTAAGTGAGGCAGCATTGGAGGAATCTTTAGAATCTGCGCAGTGTTTGAACTGTTTAGAAGCAGTAGAGCTTTCTGAGCTATCTAAAATTTTAGCTTCATCTAAACCTTCTACCTGTATGTTAGACCCAATCCCAACCAAGTTGTTTAAGGACACATTCCCTTTGATCAGTGGCACTATTTTAGACATGATTAATCTATCCTTAGTAAATGGATATGTACCACAGGTTTTGAAAGTAGCTGTTATTAAACCTTTACTTAAGAAACCTTCTCTTGATCAAGATGAGTTAGTAAATTACAGACCTATATCTAATCTTCTTTTCTTATCTAAAATTCTTGAGAAAGTAGTTGCTAATCAACTTTGTGAACATTTACAAAGTAATGACCTACTTGAGGAGTTTCAGTCAGGCTTCAGAGCTCATCATAGCACTGAAACAGCTCTGGTGAAGGTCACTAATGATATTCTCATGGCCTCAGATAATGGACTTGTGTCTATACTTGTCCTGTTAGATCTCAGTGCTGCGTTTGATACAGTTGATCACAATATTCTCCTACAAAGACTTGAACATACTGTAGGAATTAAGGGGAAAGCATTAGGCTGGTTTAAATCTTATCTGTCAGACAGATTCCAATTTGTTCATGTTAATAATAAATCTTCCTCAAACTCTAGGGTCACCTGTGGAGTACCAAAGGGTTCAGTCCTTGGACCAATTCTCTTTACTATATATATGCTTCCGATAGGCAAAATTATCAGACAGCATGGGATTAATTTCCACTGTTATGCTGATGATACTCAGCTATATTTATCCATAAATCCTGATGAATCCAATCAATTACTTCGACTGCAGTCATGTCTTGATGACATCAAAAGCTGGATGACTTTAAATTTCCTGCATCAAAATTCTGACAAGACCGAAGTTTTAATCTTTGGGCCAGAGTCCTCAAAAAATAAACTTCTTAACCAATCACTTAATCTGGGTGGCATTAACCTGGCCTCTGGTAATAAAGTAAAAAATCTTGGTGTTATTTTTGACCAAGACATGTCATTTAAATCCCATATTAAACAGGTTTCCAGAGTTTCCTTTTTTCACCTCCGGAATATCGCCAAAATTAGAAACATTCTGTCCAGGAGTGATGCTGAAAAACTGGTCCATGCATTTGTTACTTCAAGGCTGGACTATTGTAATTCTTTACTATCAGGAATTCCACAAAATGCAGTTCAAAGCCTTCAGCTGATCCAAAATGCTGCAGCAAGAGTTCTGATGAAAATCAACAAGAGGGATCATATTTCTCCAATTTTAGCTTCCCTTCATTGGCTTCCTGTTAAATCAAGAATAGAATTTAAAATTCTTCTTCTAACGTATAAAGCCCTTCATAATCAAACTCCATCATATATCAGAGCTCTGATTACCCCGTATGTTCCTAACAGAGCACTTCGCTCTCAGACTGCAGGTCTGCTGGTGGTTCCTAGAGTCTCTAAAAGTAGAATGGGAGGCAGATCCTTTAGCTATCAGGCTCCTCTCCTGTGGAACCAACTCCCAGTTTTGGTCCGTGAGGCAGACACCCTGTCTACTTTTAAGACTAGGCTTAAAACTTTTCTTTTTGACAAAAATTATAACTAGTGACTCATGTTACTCTCAGCTACCTTTATAGTTTTACTGCTATAGGCTTAGGTTACTGGAGTATATCAGGATCTAATTTTCTCACTATATTGAGTTCTACTGTTCTTCAGTTATGCATTATGTGTTGTCATTTCTGCTTTAACTTTCTGTTCTCTCTCTTTTCTCTTCATAGTAGGTACACCTGGTCTGGCGTTCTGTTAACTGTGACATCATCCAGAGAAGACGGCTCACCCGCTACTACCATCTAATGTAGAACAGATTACTAGATCAATGTGTGCTTCTGTGCTTTTTTGTTTCTCTTGTTGTGTCTCTGTTCTGTCTTCTGTAACCCCAGTCGGTCGAGGCAGATGACCGTTCATACTGAGCCCGGTTCTGCCGGAGGTTTTTTTTCCCGTTAATGGGTGGTTTTTCTTCCCACTGTCGCTTCATGCTTGCTCAGTATGAGGGATTGCAGCAAAGCCATGTACAATGCAGATGACTCTTCCTGTGGCTCTACGCTTCCCCAGGAGTGAATGCTGCTTGTCGGGACTTTGATGCAATCAACTGGTTTCCTTATATAGGACATTTTTGACCAATCTGTATAATCTGACCCAATCTGTATAATATGATTGAACTTGACTTTGTGAAGTGCCTTGAGATGACATGTTTCATGATTTGGCGCTATATAAATAAAATTGAATTGAATTGAATATCTCGACAATAGCTTTTACATATATTATAACTATTATATTTATTAATTACCGTTGAATGGCACTGTGGTTTCTCTCAAGGATGTACCATCTAAGATATTCCTCTACAAAAGCTTTCTTCTCAGAAGTCTTCACATCTCTGAAGCAGCCAGCAGTTTGGAACATCCCGCTGTTTTGCAAAATTACATTTCGTAAAGACTCATCTGATTCAGCTTCCAGGATCTATAAAACAAGACGTTTATTATGAGAAGTTCTTTGTTATGAATACAAAATACAGAAATTACAGACATTTTTTGCATTTGTGATTTCACATCTGTTGAGACAGGCTGAAACTGGACCTTTCAAAACAAGAAAATTTGTCAAGCTTTGAGAAAACGTAATTATTTTGTTTCTATTCCCTAAATCTAGGTCTGTTCCTACCTGTTTTAAAACTTCCCCTATTTCCTCATCTTTAACATCTTCAATATTGGCGCTGAAACTGGGATTCCCTATCATGTAGTTGACGACGTTCTTTGCAAGGAAATGTGGTGCTGGTCCCCCATGTACTATCAATACAGCGATCATCTTTCCTGCTAAAAAAAAACTCATCTTCCCTGGCAGCTGTTGTACAGAGCACAGAATTACTGTATGCAATTAAATCTTAGATTGTTTATGACAGAAACATAAGCAGATGTTTCTGTCATACCACTTCATTAACCTAAAAATGACTCACCTCTAGAATTGCACACAATGTAACGGCTTTCGGGGGGTCCATCAAAGATCGGGCAATTTCTCAGAATGGCCATAAGAAGCGTGAGAAACTCACGCCTCGGGCCACCTGCGTCCAACCCTTCCTCCAAACAGCCAGCATCATCATTAAATCTGATGAACATGTCGTTCTTGTCGGAGTATGTGCTCCGCTTAAAGCCCCGAACAGCTCCATCCCACACATCAGTCCAACATATATTGAACCGGCTGACTTTCGTGTGGTCAGTATACATGGCCAGTTCAGCAATGAAATCCTGTGGCTGCACATTTGTTTCTCTAGAAAAAAAGAAAATTATTTTAAAACATTTGATTGAACACATTTAGCATTATGTGATTATGTGCATGACCAGGACACTGGTTAATTTAACACAAAATATTTAAATTACTAACACATGTTCTTCAGGGGGCAGGTCCTGTTTTTTGTCTTCTGCTAAATCTTCAATCTCATCGTCATCATCAATAACAATGGGCTCAAATAGATTGGTGTAGTCTCTGCGGAGCAAAAAACATGCAGAATATAGATGGGGGGGAAACCTGATTTTTCTAGGTTTGTAGGTGTTTTTTTTTTATACCTATAGGGGTGCCAGTCAGGTATCCCTCCTGACAAGTAGGATTTTAAGTTTAGTTTTTTTTTTTTTTACCAGTCACACAAGGACCATACACTTCAAGGTGTAGACCCTTAAGTACAATGAATGACAGACAATTGTTTTACACATAACACCAACAACAGAAATGTTTGTTCCACAGTTTTTTGTATTTTGTAAATGTCCATTCAAAAATAAACGAAAATCCCTTCCCCACAAAAATAATTTCCTTGTTTCCTCCCAAGTAGGCAGGCTCCAACACAAATTGCCCCACAGCAAGAGCTGTGAATAAACAGAAAATACATAAGAACCCATACACAATTTAAATTCTACAATACACCAACAATATCACAACATCACAAACAAAACATAAAAAAAATAGACTTACAGATCAGGAGATGGAAATCTGGCACACAGCAGAAGCAGGGACAGGTTTTCTTTTGTTGCTTTCACTGGACAAATATATTTACATTTATTTTAACTTCTTTAAAGGAGCACTGTTATTAATTTTGCTTAATTTTAGGTTTTTGAATAATTCTAAAACTTACGGGAGATTTTGTATCTGTGACGTCATCAGCTTCAGGTGACACGACGGCAGGGCAGGAGCACAGAAATGGATGTATTATTTATTGTTTGGCTTATATTTAAATGATCCATGACAGAAAAATCTATGTAGCAAAGAGAATTCATAAAATACAGCCTGAGGGGTTAAACAGCCTCGGATTACTTATTTTTAAAGCCTCTGTCTGACTTGATTTGGTCGCAGTTGTCTGTCTCTTGTCTGTTGAGACACTGACATTTTTGAAACTGGAGTAGGGAGCCATCTTGAACTGCGGACAAATCAGGTGAGTGCATGTGGTTGGGGGCGTGGCCAGGGCGTGTCTTGGGCTGTGAGAGGACAGGAGGTTAGAGGGAGAGAGGAAAACAGTGCAGCCAGCTCTGTGCAACAAGCAGGTTGTCACAACTTTACATCAGAGATGACAAAAATCACATGCGGGGTTCCCCAAGGGTCCATTATAGGTCCCCTCCTTTTCAATATCTACATGCTCCCTCTAGCTCAGATAATAAAAAACAACAACATCAGCTACCATAACTATGCAGACGACACACAGCTCTACATCACCATGTCACCAGGTGACTATGAACCAGTTCAGGCACTGAGTAAATGCCAAGAAGAAATCAATGCCTGGATGTGCCAAAATTTTCTTCAGTTGAATAAAAACAAAACAGAAGTAATAATTTTTGGACCAATAGAGGAGAGATCAAAAGTTAGCACACAGCTTCAGTCACTTCAGCTAGGAACCACTGATCAGGCCTGAAACCTGGGAGTAGTAATGGAATCAGACCTGAACCTTCAAAAGCATCTAAAGACAATTACAAGGTCGGCTTTCTATCACCTGAAGAACATTTCTAGGATTAAAGGACTGATGTCTCAGCAGGATCTGGAAAAACTAATCCATGCATTTATTTTTAGTAGAATTGATTACTGCAACGGTTTTTTCACAGGTCTGCCTAAAAAGTGGATCAGACAGCTGCAGCTGATCCAGAACCTGCTGCCCGCGTCCTCACTAAGACTAAGAAAGTAGAGCAGATAACCCCAGTTCTAAAGTCCTTCCATGGCTCCCTGTATCTCAGAGAATAGACTTTAAAATACTTCTGTTAGTCTATAAATCCCTGAATGGCTTAGCTCCTAAATACATCACAGACTTGTTATCAGTGTATAAACCATCCAGACCACTAAGGTCTTCTGGCTCCAGCCTGCTCTGCATACCTAGAACACAAACCAAACACGGAGAAGCAGCATTTAGTTCCTATGCTCCACTTATCTGGAACAAACTTCCAGAAAACTGTAAAAGTGTGGAAAGCCTGAGTTCTTTTAAATCAATATTAAAAACACATTTGTTTAAAATTGCCTTTGACTGTTCTAGTTAACTGAATCACCACTTTTTTGTTCTTTCATTCTATCTACATTTTATTCCTACTTGCTTTTATTCTGTTTTTTTTTGCTATTTTTTAATCATGTAAAGCACTTTGCATTGTCTTTGTACTTAATTGTGCTATATAAATAAATTTGCCTTGCCTTGCCATGTAGAATAAATCATCCAGTTATTGATCTGGAAAGCCGAATCTGAAACCACAGAAAAACATTTCAGATCCCAAATGTACAGCGTTCTAATTCTTCCAGTCTATTAGAAGCTTCCCGTAAGAGGTCGGACACAGAACGTCTGCCTGCTGAGTTTGACATTACTAAAAAACGCTTTAGTGCAGGGAAAAGCCATGTAGATTCAACCGATGCAGTAAAATGCTAACCAACCAATGGGCAGAAGTTGAGCCCTTCAGACACAGCCCCCCTCATTTGCATAATGAGGCAGAAATGTATACAGAAATGTAAAAACGAGAGACAGAAATGTAAAAACGACAAACAGAAATGTAAAAAGGACAAACAGAAATGTAAAAAGGACAGGCAGAAATAATTAGCATCGGAGAAATAAATAGGGCAAAAAACACAAAGAAAGAATAAAACAGACAAAAATATTATAACATGCACTTAAATAAATACATACAAAAATAAGTAATTAATAAATAAAGTAGCTAATTAAAATAGATATATACATTTATGTCTCACTGTATGTCACATCAGCTGCTGTGCCCCTCACACCTGCAGGTCGTCCTCTGATCAGCAGTGGGTCCTATATAAGGGCGGAGCCTCCACCTGTTCGGCGTCAGATTGTTGTCTAACCCCTAGTGGTAAACACTTTCAGGACATCTGTCCGTTAAAACGTCAAGCTTTGACTAGCCTAGTTTGTTCCCTCTCCTAACCTGCCTGTTTCTCTCCCTTGTCCAGTCTCGTCCGATTTCCTGAACCCTCGCCCGCTGCCTTGGACTCCCTGGTGACGACCTCCTGCCTGCCCGACGACTGATTCCTGGATAGCCCCAAACCCTGACTGATGCCACGGATCTGACCCTTGCCTGCCTGACCAAGAGTAGCCAATAAATACCACCTAACCGTGCCAACTGCTCTGTTTCTGAGTCCATCCGTGCCTGAAGTGTGTGACACTGTATAATTTAATTTCTACCTACATTTACTTGTTTATTGTATTTTTGGTGGCACATAATTGTGTGCATATTTATTTGTTGAGCATTTGTTATTGTTATTATTTGTTATTTCTGTATTTATTTTTAAATATGGAAGACTTGGTCCTCCATACACTGGGAAGTTGACAAGGAGAAGCTGGAATCAATATCACAACCTTCCAATTGCAAGACAACTACTCACCCATCAATCCACAGTTGCCCACAGTTGTTAATTCATAATGTAATAAAGAGGCCATTAATATTTTCACACAATGCCAGACTGAGGTGGAAAACTTTCATCCCTAATAAGTAAAATAACTATTTGGAAGTTGCATTTTCTTCTCATGTTATCTTTTTTTTATGTCAAAGCATGTTTTATTAACTGCAGTATTTAAAATAGGCCATAAAAGTAAACCAAAAACGGAGGTAATCTTTAAGGAAGGGAATGCTGTTGGTCTCACTCACACCCTTCCTGATTGCCTACCCATATCAGTTTTAGATAAACTGCAGTTTTACTCTCAATAAAAAAACTATCCTATCTATATATTTTAAGTGGTAGTGGTGAATTTCTATTACTGTTGACTTTGTGTGCATCCTAACTGTGATTGTGTAAAGAAGTGACACACTACACAAGGGTCTGTCATAGTGAAAAAGAGAGAAAGAAAGAGGAAAGGAAATGGTGATTGATTTGTCAGTTGTGTTGTCCTGGCAACCAAAACTAAGTCACAGCAAGAGATTTCTATCCTTTTTTCCCCTCCAGGCGTTTGCAGTGATGATTCAGGATGTGACATCGGTGTTATGCCAGAAGCTGTTTGAATATGCTTGCTATTATTATTAATTATAATTTGGTATTATAATTTAAGTAACAAATCATTCAACTCAAAATTCCGCTATAACAAAATATAGTTCAAATGGTGGTGATGTTAGCTATAAGCTTGTAAGGATTTATACCACTAATGCATTAGTTAATTAGCTGTTATGAACTCATTTATACTGGAATAAATGATGTGGTCGGACTTTTAACCGACGAGGTTTATCCGGCAGGCTGTGAGAACCCCAATGTAACTGCAATTAGAGTTTAAATCCTTATTCCTTATCACCATCCAATGATATGTCTCTGTATTAATATCAGATGTTAACTCCAAAGGAGGTTAGCTCTGAATTCTGAATAACCAGGCAACTGTGAATTGAATTGAACACAAAACAATTTCTATTCCGCAGTTGTTGTTTTATTGAACCAAAAGCAATTCCCTGTTACAGTAATTCTCTGATTCAACAACTTTGGAATTCTTACTCACTACTAAACTAAACATGCAAAATATATGTGGAAATAAAAGAACAAACAAAAACAAATGGATTAACATGAGCGGTTAGCGAATCTAAATCCAGCTCACGGTCGTTTAACACCACATTTCAGTCACCCGACACCCTTCCAAGATGGCGACTATGATGACGTATGATCTACCAATTTGCGTGATGCGTGAGGGGAGGTCCTAATGACGTAACCACGCTTACGCTGATGGGGTAATACCTCGCTTCAAGAGGGCGTGGCTAACTGGGGAGTTTAAACGGAGACCGCCAACTGAGCTCGGACAAAAGAGTCGGAGGAAACGGAAGAGAATTGCGAACACGGCGGAAGACATTGGCGGGAGATTTGAAGGAAACAAGTTTCATTTCCATATTCCATTTATTGGTTTTATGAGCGTGCATATCTTATTAGCAAAGTTGTTATTTGTAAGATGGCAAAAAAAGTGTTTCACAAGATTTTATGTTGTTGAGTATACATATTGAATATCATATTTAAAAACAAATACAGGCAATAGAAGTATTTTAAAAGATTGAAACAAAAAAATTATATACACAATAAAACACAAAATGTAATATTTATTTAGCTTGCTTCATACAGAAAAAGTTTACATATGGCTACATCTAAAAGGAATATTATTCAGTCTTTTTTGATACCTTTTTTCAGAAATTGAAAATAGATTTGATTCACTGAGGGAAACATTGCAAGATCAATAACAAATTGTAAAATAGATAATTATTCAAACCAAAATCTTAGGCTTCTTAAAAGTATGTTTATTTCTAATAACTTAATACTTGGTTTTCCCACCTTTTGCATGGATTACAGCTTCCATGCAATGTACTGAGGGGTACAACCCTGACTGAGAGAGTCTCTATATGTAATGCAACTCCAAAATAATACATTTCACTATGGGGAAAAAACAAAACAAAAACAATTTATTTTATTTATTTATTTATTTATTTTACAATATCCCATTTTTATGAGATAAGTATCTAATCCAGTCCAAATTTTAATGGTGCTGTTTAATAGTTCCTGCATTATATCTGTATCTTATTGACTTGGTGTAAACACTTTTGCATTACTGACCTTAATAAAAACAAAACAAAATAACAAAACACTTTTGTAATCATGCTATCAGAGTATTACACACATTAATCATATCATGTTACTGAACTTCTGCATGAGTCTTTTGCCGTCCACTGCCCTCCATCGGTTTCTTCAGCCTTCAGCAGAATAAGAGTTAGCACTGCTGACCAAGGTCTAGAGCAGGGGTCACCAACCTTTCTGAAACTGAGAGCTACTCCATTGGTGTTGTGTCATATGAAGTGCTACCTGTACTGACCTTTGAATGAGAAGAGTCAGAGTTCACCTTATCTTTAAGTAAAACAAACACATTTTTCATGCGTTGTTATAGATATTGTCATTCTTAAATCTATATAAATGCAAGTGTGAATAAACAGGAAGAGTATAAAATAAAGTTTTAGATGTAGCTCACTGTTGGAATATGTTTTTTTTTTTAGAACAGGCTCATGGACACTACATGTGATGTCAATAAAGACAATAAAGTAAAAAAGTTACGTGAAAAAGTTACTGTAAAACTGAAATCTGATAGTACTGGGATCTGGTTGTGGGTGTAACAGGTCTCAAAAGGAAGCCTAAAACTCCCTCTCCCTCACTGCAATTCACCTGTTTGCTGTTTGGCAACAAGTGCTAACAACTAGTCCATCATCCACACCTCCCTTGCATTTCTTTTTAACAAATGTTGGTTATGTGGGGTTGTGGGTAGAGGTAATTTGGCCCTGATGTGCAATAATCACAAAGGTGGGCATGCCTCTAAGCAATATGATACAGTTTACTGTCCGGCATGGGCTCAAAAAGGAAGGGTATATCCCCAAGATATTTTTTGTATAATTTAAGACTTTTGGAGCTTTTCAGCTTGAATTTTGGTACATCTGAAAGCATGCTAAAAGAAAGCAAATCAGAATGTAATAAAACCAATCCAAGCTTTTTTGGGAATTTACATCAACTATTTTCCTGGTAGTTAAATATTTAAATTACAGTCTGACAGTAGAGTCTCAATAAAGATGGAGCCTTGCCTTTTACACACTGACTAACTGTGGTGATGTTTAGCCTCTGAGGTTTGGGGTCATCTAGTGGGTAAGCAACAATTAACAACTGAAGGTTTTTAGCTATATATAGTGATCATCAGAAAGTAGATATAACCAGAGCTACAGCTGGTGGCTGTAAAATTGGTTTACTTTTAGGTCTTGGCAAAATGGTGATGTTGGCTGGTTTTAAAGCCAGAATGGCGTACCGCGAGCGAGCTATTTTTAGAAACGTAACGTCACGATGACGTCACATCATGTGGTACGCAGTAGGGCAAGCTTGCATAGTCCGCCGCTGTGTCGCTGTAAAAGAGACGTGCGTTACCCTTGGTTTTACTCGGTAAAAGACTTTCGTGTTCAATTCAATTAAATTTTACTTATATAGCACCAATTCATGAAACATGTCATCTCGAGGCACTTTACAAAGTCAAATCAATCATATTACACAGATTGGTCAAACATTTCCTATATAAGGGAACCAGTTGATTGCTTCAAAGTCCCGACAAGCAGCATTCACTCCTGGAGTGTCATAATCTGGGTTTTGTTTTGTCCGTCCGTCCGTCCGTCCGTCCGTTGTCTTCCGCTTATCCGGGGTCGGGTCGCGGGGGTAGCAGCTTCAGTAGGGAGGCCCAGACGTCCCTCTCCCCAGCCACTTGGGCCAGCTCCTCAGGAGGAATCCCAAGGCGTTCCCAGGCCAGCCGGGAGACATAGTCCCTCCAGCGTGTCCTGGGTCTTCCCCTGGGTCTCCTCCCGGTGGGACGTGCCCGGAACACCTCTCCAGGGAGGCGTCCAGGAGGCATCCTGACCAGATGCCCGAGCCACCTCAACTGGCTCCTCTCGACGTGGAGGAGCAGCGGCTCTACTCTGAGTCCTCCCCGGATGACTGAGCTCCTCACCCTATCTCTAAGGGAGAGCCCAGACACACTACGGAGAAAACTCATTTCAGCCGCTTGTATCCGGGATCTCATTCTTTCGGTCACGACCCAAAGCTCGTGACCATAGATGAGGGTAGGAACGTAGATCGACCGGTAAATCGAGAGCTTCGCCTTTTGGCTCAGCTCTCTCTTCACCACAACGGATCGGTACAGCGCCCGCTTCACAGCAGACGCTGCACCAATCCGCCTGTCGATCTCCCGCTCCATCTTCCCCCCATTCGTGAACAAGACCCCAAGATACTTGAACTCCTCCACTAGGGGCAGGACATCCTCCCCAACCCGGAGAAGGCACTCTACCCTTTTCCGGTTCAAGACCATGGTCTCGGATTTGGAGGCACTGATTTTCATCCCGGCCGCTTCGCACTCGGCTGCGAACCGCTCCAGTGAGAGCTGTAGATCACGCCCTGATGAAGCCAATAGGACCACGTCATCCGCGAATAGCAGAGACGCAATCCTAAGGCCACCAAAACGGATCCCCTCAACACCTTGGCTGCGCCTAGAAATTCTGTCCATAAAAGTTATGAACAGAATCGGTGACAAAGGGCAGCCTTGGCGGAGTCCAACTCTCACCGGAAACGAGTCCGACTTACTGCCGGCAATGCGGACCAGACTCTGACACCGGTCGTACAGAGACCTGACAGCCCTTATTAAAGGGTCCGGTACTCCATACTCCCGGAGTACCCCCCACCATCTCTTAATGGCTTGGCTGGTTTGGTTTTGTTTTGGTTTATGTTATTTGATCAACTGTTCCTTTCTTCCACCTCAGGTTTTGTTTCTGTTCTGTCTTGTTTTGGATTCCTTAGCTTATGTAATGTTTTAGTTTATCCGGTTTTTGTATTAGTTCTGATCTCCCTTCTGTGCTCTGTGTAGTCTTAGTTTTATCTTCTATCTTAGGTTTGTTCTTCATGGTTATTTATGTTCGAGGGGTTGGTTTAGTGTCTGTTCCTTTCCACGTGTTTTCTGTCAGCTTGTTTCCTCCTGCAGCCTCTTCCCTCCCTCTGATTACATCCACCTGTTTCTGGTTAATTGGCTCACTCTCTCTCCTTTGTTCTCCTGCCTTTTTAAGTCTCTCTCCTCTGCCACTTCCCTGCCAGGAGTTGGACGGGCTGGAGAAGGGCGAAGGAGGAGAGGAGAACACCGGTGGGAGAGTACGAGGTGATTGGGAACACGGCGGAAGACATTGGCGGGAGATTTGAAGAAAACAATTTGGACAAAGCAGATAGCAACCAGCTGTACCGTGAGTGTAGCAATGGGCCATAGTTCTGATGGTGATGATTATGATGAATGGCCTTCCGATATGGAGATAAGTCAAACCAAAATGGCAAGAAAGAAATCTTGGTCGGAAGTGAGTAGTGAAGAACAAAATAGCACAAGGAAAAATGCTAAAAAGATTAAAGCTAAAGCAGATGATAGCCGTAGTTACGAGGAAAGAAAACAGGAAGAATGGAAAGCTATAATTACACTTAGCAGCGAGAAGAGACATTTTCATCCAGTTCAAATCACTAAAGCAACAGAAAAGGAAATAGGAATGATTAAATATGCTAAACTGTTAAATAATAGAAGAATCTTGATTTCAGCAGTAAGTAAAAAACAGCAAGAAATGATATTAAAAATGAAAGATCTCGGGGGAGAAAAAATTAAAGTTCACATACCAGGAATGGCAGCTACATTAAGAGGAGTAATTTCAAATGTCCCTTTAGAAATTTCTATGGAAGAACTGAAGAAAGAAGTAAAAGGTGGGAAAGTAATAGAGGCAAAAAGACTCCAAACAAATAGAGGTGGCAGTAAAACAGATAGCTTGTCTGTGTTGCTGGTGTTTGAAAAAACAATGCCTCCAGAAGTGAAAATTGGATGGATAAATTATAAAGTTAGGGAATATATTCCTCTACCTTTAAGATGTTTTAAATGTCAGAGGATGGGACACACAGTGCAACAGTGTAAATGGAGGCAAAGATGTGCAAAATGTGGGGGAGAACATGAGTATGGTAAATGTAATAAGGATGCTAAATTAAAATGCTGTAATTGTGGGGGAGAGCATAGTGCTGCTTACGGTGGATGTGAGGTTCAGAAAAAAGCAAAAGAAGTACAGAAATATAAAATCTTAAACAAAGTGTCATATGCAGAGGCTGTACGAAATGTTGGTGCTATGGAACAAAACAGATTAACAGAATGTCAATTAAATGATGGTACGAGACAGGAAGGACTTCCACAGAGAATACTTACAAGAAGAGTTCAACCAGAAAGAACTCAGATTTCACAGCAGACATGTAGCCATAAGTGTATAGTGGAAGAAAATTCAATGATTGTAGAAAAGAAGGGCTTTATAGCTTTCATATGCAAAGTCATCAATGTTACATCCAGGCAACAAAGAAAAAGTGATAGAATCAAAACAGTGGTAGAAGCTGCCATAGAGTTTCTAGATATCAAAGATATTAAAGCTGAAGATATTCATGAAATGTTAAGTATCAATAATGATGGAGGGTCTCAAAGTATTAATTAAAATTATAATGGTACTCCATTTCTTACAATGGAATGCCAGAAGTTTGATAGCAAATGGACAAGAACTTAAAAAATATGTAACAGATTCCAAAGTTAAACCAGATGTTATTTGTGTACAAGAAACATGGCTAAAACCTCATCTTGATTTTATTATACCTGGATATGAATCCGTTAGATTAGATAGAGATGGTAAGCAGGGTGGGGGATGTGCAACATTTGTAAGGGAAGAAATACCATTTCGAAGAATAGTAAATTCAATAGAAATAGAATGTGTAATAATAGAAATATATAAAGCAGATAAAAAATTAATGATAATTAATCTATATAATCCTTGTAAACCATTAAAATTAGAAACATTAGAAAACGTAAGAATAGGGAATGGGAAAGAAATATGGTGTGGAGATTTTAATGCACATAATAGTCTTTGGGGAAGTAAGCATACTGATAGTAATGGAGAAGTGGTGGAAGATTTAATGGATGTTAGAAAACTAGTATGTATAAATAATGGAAAAGGGACTAGAATAGATATCCATTCTAACATGGTCACATGTATTGATCTTACCATGGTATCAGATAGTCTGGCAAATTCATGTGAGTGGAATGTTGAGGAAAACACAAGTATAGGAAGTGATCATTATCCAATAATATTTTCAGTTAATGTTAAAATAGATATACAAGAAAGGCCTATTCATAAGAAATGGATGTTTGAAAAAGCAGATTGGGAAAAATTTAAAGAAATATGTAACAAATCAGTAGAATCAATTTCAATGAAGGAAGATATTGAGGAATGTTATTCTGAGATCACCCAGATAATTTTAAACGCAGCGTTAAAGAGTATACCTTATAAATCAGTGGGGAGAAAGAAAAAAAACAATACCTTGGTGGAATGATGAATGTACAAAAGCAATAAAAGAGCGTAATAAAGCATTTAGAATGTTAAAGAAAACTCTGAGTCAAGAAAATGTGATTAATTATCAGAGGGAAAGAGCAAAAGTTCGTAGAGTTATAAAGAACAGTAAGAGAAATACATGGAAAAGTTATTGTTCTACAATAGGAGGTGAAGTTAAAATAGGAGAGGTTTGGTCAATGTTAAAGAAAATGAGTGGGACTAAAGTATTTGTTAAAATACCAGTATTAGAGGATGATGGAGTAATTGCAATAACAGATAAGGAAAAAGCTAATGCACTGGGAAAGAAGTTTGCTAGTGTGCATAATGGGGACCATTTAGATAATAAGCATAGACAGCATATGGAGAAGATCCTAGTAGAAAATAGAGATATATTTATTCACAAAGAAAGTGAGGAAAATGCATTAGATGCAGATATAAATATGAATGAATTAAAAATTGTATTAAAGGGTATCAGAAATAGCGCAACAGGAGAAGATAAGTTAAGTTATATGATGTTTCAGAAATTACCTGAGAAAGCATTTGAGCTTATATTACAATTATTTAATAAAATTTGGAGAGAAGGTAAAATGCCAAAAAGATGGAAAAGTGCATTAATATTGCCTTTTAATAAGCCTGGGAAAAATCCTAATCAAGTTGGAAATTATAGACCTATTGCCCTAACATCACATTTATGTAAATGGATGGAAAAAATATTAGTAAGAAGACTAAATTATACTCTTGAGAAAAAAGGAATATATGCACCATATCAAAGTGGATTTAGAAAAGGTCGTTCTACTATGGATGCTGTGGTGAAAGTAAGTAATGAGATGGAAAAAGCATTTAAAATGAAAGAAATAATGAATATTGTGTTCTTAGATATAGAAAAGGCTTATGATTCAATGTGGCGGGAAGGATTATTAATTAAATTAAATATGATAGGAATTAGGGGTAGATTTTATAATTGGGTTCTAAATTTTCTAACAGAAAGAAGAATCATAGTTAAAGTAGGAGCTGAAATTTCAGAACAATTTGAAATAAATAATGGAATTCCGCAAGGAAGTGTTATTAGTCCAGTATTATTTAATATAATGATTAATGATATTTTTATGAAACTAGATAGAAGGATTGGATCAGCTTTATATGCGGATGATGGGGCCATATGGACAAGAGGAAGAGAATCCAAAATAGTAAGAAATAGAATCAAGGAGGCAATAGGAGAAATTGAAAAATGGTCATATAGATGGGGCTTTAAGCTTTCGACAAGTAAATGTTGTAATATGATATGTACAAAAAAGAAAAAGATAAATGAACAGAATTTGGAATTATATGGTCACAAAATGGAGACAGTAAGTAATTTTAAATATCTGGGTATATGGCTAGATCAAAAAGGAACATGGAGAACACATATAGAAAAAATAGAGACGAAATGTAAGAAAATCATAAATCTCATGAGAGCAGTAGCAGGAAAAGATTGGGGAGCAAGTAAACAATCATTGGTGCATATTTATAGGGCTTTAATGAGATCAACAATAGACTATGGGTGTTATATATATGGAGCAGCAGCTAAAACAAATTTAATGAAAATAGAAGGAGTAATTAATAAAGCAATGAGAATTTGTACTGGTGCAATAAGATCAACACCAACTAAAGCAATGCAGGTAGAGTTAGGAGAAGTGCCTTTAGATTTAAGAAAAGATCAGCTCATGCTTACATACTGGTGTCGGTTATATGGATGTGGAAATGAAAATATAGCAAAAAGTGTTATAAAAGAGTGTTGGGAATATAATTCTTTTAAAGGTAAAGGTTTTGGATGGATAATAAAAGATAAATCAGAAGAATATAAAATAAGAAATATATGGTTTAACTCACCTAGACCTATAAGTAATATCCCTATTTGGTTATTTCCAAATGTTGAGGTAGATTTTTATATAATGGAATTAAAAAAAGAGTGGGTAAACAGAAGGAGAGGTCAAATGGCAAATCATTATATAAGAACTAAATATTATAGCTATTTAGATATATATACAGATGGATCTAAAGATGATAAAGGAAAAGTAGGTATAGGAATATATATTCCAATGATGAATGTAAGCATCGGTAGGAGATTACCTGATCAGATGTCAGTATATACAGCAGAAATGATGGCAATAATTATAGGATTACAATGGATAGAGGAAGTAAAACCTGATAGAGTAGTTTGTTGTGTTGATTCTTTGGCAGCACTTTACAGTATACAAAATATGAAATCAGAAAGAGAAGATTTATTATTAGAAATACATCAAAGTTTGTTCAGAATACAAAAAATGTATATAAATATAAAGTTTTGTTGGGTTCCAGCCCATGTAGGAATAAATGGAAATGAAAGAGCAGACCAAATAGCTAAAAAATCAATTAGAACAAATAATATTATAAATATACCGTATGGGAAAGGAGAAGCTAAGGCAATAATTAAAAAAGAAATTAAGGAAAAATGGCAGGATAGATGGAAAAGGGATAAAAGTGGAAGAAGTTATTATATGATACAGAAATCTATTAATGCCAAGGGTGTGACAAGGAAAAATCGAAGAGAGGAGACTATGTTAACTAGATTAAGATTTGATCATACTGGGTTAAATAAAACATTATTTTTATTAAAGAAAAGTGAAACAGATGAATGTATAGAATGTAAAGTAATAGAAAATGTAGAACATATTTTATTATATTGTAGGAAATATGATAAAGAAAGGATAGAATTAAAACAAAAGACAAGACAAATTGGAAGGGAATGGAATTTGAAAGGATTAATAGGAACAACAGGAGAGGGGATAAAGGAAATGCAGAAAACTGTTATTAAATATCTTAAGAATACAGGATTATATTATAAGATTTAAAGGTATATGTATATATGGATGTATGTATATTTTGTATGTATATATGTATATGTATAGATAGATAAATATATAGATATATATGGATATATAGATATATAGAAATATGGATATGGGAATATGGATAGAGATATATAGGTATATAGAAGTATAGATATAGATGTGTAGAAATATGGATATAAATGTATATAAATATAGAAATATGGATATAGATATAAATAATCATCAAATTGATATGGCCCATGCTACATACTCCGGTACAGTAGGTGGCGGTATGCACCTAAAAGATAAGGTTGCAATCTGCCATTAAACAAAAAGAAGAAGAAGAAGAAGAAAGAAGCTCGGACAAAAAGATTGCACCCGCTGATAAGCAAAGGAAAGATGGAACAAAGAGAGAGGAAAAGGATGAAAAAGTTGAAGAATCGACTCACAGCGGAGTCTCCACGGACCACAACATCAAACAACAGCCAAGTCACTTTCACAAATGCAAGCACATACAAAGAAAATATTCAGCAAAATAAATCCAACTTGGTCGTGGAGTAAAAAGCATTAACCTACACCTAAAAAGTTCCTACACCTGCCCAGGTACTTCTAAACACCCTGTGGGTGAAAAAGAAATAAAAGGGGAGAACCCCGTTACTTTGAGGTGATCTAGGAGTGGAATCCCGGCTTCGGTCCAGCGAGAAACTCGAGCACGTGGCGTGTGGGTAATTAATCCACAGAGTGAAACAGCTGTGTGTCTTCTCAGGTTGGCAGCGCGCCAGAGAAGAAGGCAGATTGTCGTTCGTGGCCGCAATAAATAAATTTTCCCTAGTAACGTTATCTCTCCGCTCCGTTGTCTGGGCGGCGGCCATTTTTGGGCCGCGTTGCATGATGGGAGTTGGTGGCCATTTTGATCACATTGCATCATGGGAAACGCAGTCCGTCATGTCCCGAATTAATGCAGTCGTCACGTCTAAACTGGCATTACATCGGCTTCTTGCTATCAGATGTTGGTGTTTGCAAAACAAGTCACACTTATTATCTGCAAGGCTGTTCAATAAAAAATTATGGTTCAGCATACAGGGTGGGAGGAAACATGTCAGGTGTCTTGGCTTTCCTGTTCTTTATTAAAGTGGGGATTATTTTCTAAATGTTTCCATGCTGAAAGGAAACTATCTAGTGATGGTAAAAATCAGTTAAAATGTGTCATTTGAAAGGAAGTTTTGGAAAGACAATTTCACACAATAATAAGCTGAATAAATGACATGAAAGTGAGCACAAAAACATTAATAAAAAAATCTGAATTCTGTATTTCAGTGCTTGATGAGAGTGAAAATCAAGATTAAGAGGAATGTAAGAAGAATTGAGCAACATGATGTACTCAAATAACAGCATATCCAGCTGGAGAAAATATTCAAAGATTCTTTATTGTTACTGCCTGTTACCATGGTGATGTTTCTTCTTTGCCACTCCAGCTATGTGTACACATAAAAGACAAACAAACAAACAAACAGGTGATGAACAAGGGTTACAGTGTTTTTTTCTCATTATAGCGTTGAAAAGATGAAAAAGCAGATCCTTTATAATTGTGCTTTGGCAAACCTTTTTTAAACCTACTACATTAAAGGCAACAACTAAAACTTTGATCAGGCACAAACATATACATACATACTATAAAACCTAGTTATCAGTGTACTGTTGGCTAAGCCGCTCACTCAGCCCGGAATGATGTATGATCAAACTCTATATTGTTACATACCCACAGAGCAGTTTTATAAGTTTCCTGACTCAAAGAGTCTCAGTTCCAGCAGTGACGTTCAGATGGTTGGATCAGAAATGACAAGAAATTCTGGATCCATCCTGCCTTGCATCAATGGCTGGAACTAGGGTGGCATAATAGTATGGGAACTGTTTTCTTTGTACACATTGGTCCGCTTTGTACTATAAACTGACTAGCCTACCTGAGTATTGTCAAATGGGACAAAACATCTGGGGAATTTTTCTGTCATCTTATTGAATCTATGCCATGAATAAGGAAGGTAGTTCCTCAGGTGGGAAAAGGTATGGCTCGGTATTAGCAAGGTGTATCTAATAACGTGGCCAACGAGTCTGTATTTTATTTCCAATAAAAGAGAGACTCCAGGAATAAGTCCTGGATCAAACAGCTCTTTGGTAATCAGCTAAGCCTGGTTGGTTTTGCTTTCCACCAAGTCTAATTCTGGACACATTAATAGTATTTAACTTGGTATTTTTACTTTAAATTATATATTTTCAGGGACGTCTACCTGTCACCCCCTGCAGCTGAAAGATGTTATTCCCTGCAACTGTTGTCTGGGGGTTAGGTGTTATTCCCCCAGGTTCTATCCTTCCTCCGCAGCCAGAGCCAAAAGCTCCCTCTCTCCGCCTCCTCAGCCAGTTCCTTTGTTGTCTTCCTCAGCCTTCCTCCCGTGACACCCACGTCTTTCAGGAGGCGTATGGTCAACAACCCTGTGAAGTCTCGGCATCCGACCTCCACTGGGTAGATGCTAGTCTTCCAGCCTGCCTCCCGGCACTCAGCAGCCAGCCATGAGTACTTGGCCTTCTTTCGCTCAAAGGCAGCTTCGATCCGTTCCTCTATTGGCACTGTGAGCTCAATGAGGGCTACCGCGCTTGCCATTACGGACAACGCCACAATGTCTGGTCGGAGAGATGTGGTGGTAATTTCTGTGGAAAGCTGAAGCTTCCTGTCCAGGTCAACCTTCATGCTCCACTCCTGGCCAGTAATGAAGGGCCTTGTTGTTTCTCTTTGCTTGAAGCTTCTGATTCCTCCTTCCGCGACAAAGACGGTGGAGTCCTCTGCTGGTGGTGGTGTTCTGCTACCCTGTCTGCACTCCTCCAGCACTTTGGCTAGCTTTCTCAAAACCTGGTCATGGCGGCATGTATATCGGCCCTGTGAGAGGGCCACTTTGCAGCTTGACAAGATGTGCTGGAGGCTTGCGTTGGGAGCATTGCAGAGTGCACAACATTCCTCATTTACGAACCACTGGTGAAGTTTCCGAGGACAGGGAAGCGTGTCATATGTTGAGTGGATAATCCAAGATGGCGCTGCGCAGACAGCAGCCAGTCACCTCGGCTCTGTCTTCTATTTTCCTACTTTCTCTTCTTTAAAGTGTTTTTCGAAGTTTTTTTATGCTTGTGACTGCCGTAGCTGGCTCCCCGGGATTATGTGCACCGAGGAGACGTACTTTTGGGACACTTATGCTGTGCTTTTTGCTACTTTTGTCACTCTTCGATGCGGTGAGGGGAGATTCCATTGTCCGCGACTCGGGGAACCCCATTGTTTACACTCGATCTGAGCTCCTGGGAATACGTGACTCTACGCGCTGCGGCTCTGCTCATCAACAAGCGGATCGAAGAGCGGATAAACCGGAGATACCCGCAGAACTACGGAGGAGGCGGAGGGGAAGCAGAGGCGGCCGGACAAAGCGCTCACCGCGGAGGAAAAGTTACCTTCCATCGGTGATCTCGGGGAACGTTAGATCAATCGCCAACAAGTCTGACGAGCTGGCAGCGCTAACCCGCTTCCAAGGAAGGTACAGAGACGCTAGCATTATGTGCTTCACTGAGACTTGGTTGAGTGAAAATGTCCGAGATTCTGAGATCAACCAAACTGGCTTCAAGCTCATCCGCGCGGACAGAAACTTGGCGGAGAGCGGAAAAAAGAGAGGAGGAGGGCTGGCGATATTTGTTAATGAACGCTGGTGCAATCCAGCGCACGCACATAAGAAGCAACAGATATGCTGCCCGGAAGTGGAGATATTAGTGACGAGCCTAAGACCCTTTTATTTGCCGCGTGAGTTCAGCCACGTTATCGCGCTCGCCGTCTACATTCCACCCTCTGCTGACGCAGCTGTTGCGTGTGAAAAGATCCACGGAGTCGTCAACAAGCTGCAGACAGATCATCCACGCTGCCTCCTGCTGATAACGGGGGATTTCAATCACGCGCCCCTCCGCTCCACCCTCCCCACGCTCACGCAGTACGTCACGTGCTCCACAAGGGGAACCAAGACGCTGGACCTCTTCAATGTAAACGTTAAGGACGCCTACACCTCCGCCCCCCTCCCCCCACTCGGTCGCTCGGATCACAATCTTATCTCCCTGCTCCCCCATTACACTCCACTGGTGAGAAGGACATTAGCACAGAAGAAGTCGGTGAAAATCTGGTCAGATGAGGCCACTGAGAGACTTAGAGATTGTTTCAGAACCACAGACTGGAGCATGTTCCAGAGCTCTCATGGTGATGACATCAACAGCCTGACCGAATGTATCACCGACTACATGAACTTCTGTGTGGAGAGCATTGTGCCTACACGACGGCTACGGTGCTTTGACAACAACCACCCCTGGGTGACCCCTGAGCTGAAAGTCCTCCTGAACCAGAAGAAGAGGGCTTTCCACTCAGGGGACAGAGAGGAGCAGCGTAGAGTCCAGCGGGAGCTCCAGTGGAGGATCAGGGAGGCAAAAAAGGATTATGGGAAGAAGATGGAGGAACAGCTGGCACAGAACAACGTCAGAGATGTGTGGAGAGGCCTGAAGAACATGTCTGGCTTTGGGCAGAAGACCAGCAGGGCTGCAGACGGTGACACCAAGTCTGCAGATGAACTTAACAGGTTCTTCACCCGTTTCGAGTCCCCTAACACCGGACCCCTCCCTGCCCTAAACTCTCCACACGACTCCAACGACCAGCCATCCAGAGACCTACCCTCCCCCCTGCTGTCACCATCACCAACACCAGAGCCATCCACACCTTCAGCCCTACCTTCCTCCCCCCTCACAGTCACACCAATGCAGGTGAGAGGACAGCTGACGAGGCTGAAACAAAGGAAAGCCTCAGGACCGGACGGCATCCCCCCCAGGCTGCTGAGGGCCTGTGCAGATGAGCTCTGTGAGGTCCTCAGCTACATCTACAACCTGAGCCTCAGCCTGGGGGTGGTGCCCACCCTGTGGAAGACCTCCTGTGTGGTGCCAGTTCCCAAAACGCCGCACGCCAGGGAACCGGCCGACTTCAGACCAGTCACCCTGACCTCCCACCTGATGAAGACCATGGAGCGCCTCATCCTAGCTCACCTTCGCACCATGGTGAGCCCCACCCTGGACCCGCTGCAGTTTGCCTACCGGCCCAACATTGGAGTAGAGGACGCCATCATCTACCTGCTGCAGCGGGCGCTCACCCACCTGGAGACCACCGGGAGCGCTGTGAGAGTCATGTTCTTTGACTTCTCCAGCGCTTTCAACACCATCAGACCGGTGCTGCTGAGGGGGAAGCTGGAGGACGCTGGGGTGGACAAACATCTGGCTGACTGGACCATGGACTACCTCACAAACCGCCCTCAGTACGTGCGGCTGCACGGCTGTCAGTCAGAGGTGGCACTCTGCAGCACCGGGGCCCCCCAGGGCACCGTTCTGTCTCCGTTTCTTTTCACCCTCTACACCTCGGACTTCACCTACAACACGAACAGCTGCCACCTTCAGAAGTTCTCTGATGACTCGGCCATTGTGGGCTGTGTGTCTGAGGGGAACGAGCTGGAGTACCGGTCGGTCATCATGGACTTTGTGGACTGGTGTGAGAAGAACCATCTGTGCTTAAACACCAGTAAGACCAAGGAGATGGTGATCGACTTCAGGAGAAGACCCCCACCCCACTCACCTGTGAACATCCAGGGGCAGGACATAGAAACTGTGGAGAGTTTCAAATACCTGGGTGTTCACGTCAACAATAAGCTGGACTGGACACATAACAGCGACGCCCTGTATAAGAAGGGCCAGAGCCGGCTCCACCTCCTGAGGAGGCTGAGGTCCTTTGGCGTGAGCCGGCCTCTGCTAAAAACTTTTTATGACTCTGTGGTGGCCTCAGCCCTTCTCTACGCTGTCGTCTGCTGGGCTCCTGGCAGTGCAGAGCGGGACAGAAAGAGACTGAACAAGCTGGTGAGGAAGGCCACTTCTGTCCTGGGCTGCCCTCTGGACTCTGTGGAGGAAGTGGCTGAGAGGAGGGTGTTGTCCAAGTTCACATCCATCATGGACAACACCTTCCACCCCCTGCACCAGACTGTAGAGGAGCTGAGCAGCTCCTTTAGTGCCAGACTAAAACACCCTGTCTGTAAAAAGGAGCGCTACCGTAGGTCATTCATCCCTGCTGCAACCAGATTATACAATGCTGCACTGTAACTGTGACCATAACCGTTATTAGTAATATGCAATAACTAATGTACAATAATATGCAACTCATGTAAATTTAATCTCTGGACTATACATATAACTGTATAACAGTTACAATTACTGTAACAAGTGTTTTGCAGTAACTACGTGCAATAATGTGCTGTGTTTATTATTACTATTATTATTATTATTATTATTATTATTATTATTATTATTATTATTATTATGGTGTTATATTATTATGTTATAAAGGTCATTCATTCCTGCTGCTACCTGATCATAGCTTTATAAGTGTAACTATTAGAGTAACGACTGCAACCACGCACCATAGCTGCAACAATAACTGTCATAACTTATGTGCAATAAGCTATTTAAACAAGGTGCTACAATCCGTGCATTAAGCCTGTGCAATAATCCTGTATAAACTGTATAAACTGTGCAATAGTCCTGTATAAACTGTATAATAACATATGTGCAATAACATATTTATACATAGGAGTGTACAGAATTGTATATTGTTTATAGCTGTATAACTGTATCTAACTGATTCTACTTACCTACTTTGACACCTTCTTCTGACTTTTGACTATTGAGCCGATGGGACAAGTGAATTTCTCCACTGTGAGATCTAATAAAGCTTATCTTATAAGGAAGCTCTTGCATCTTGCCTGTGGGATTTTCCACAAGTCTGACCAACTGATGTTCCTGGTTGAGATTCTCTCCCAGGTTGTCCAGTTTCCTTGCCGTCCCTGAGACACAGCCTTGATCTTGTAGCGGTCTTCCTCCATCCTCGTCACCTCCGCCACCACCATTTCCTTTCTTTCCTTGCGGTGGGCCTTGGACCAGAAGCGTGGTGCTTCTCTCTATCCTAGGCCTGCTCTTCCTACCTGCACTCTGCCCATAATCTCCTTGTGCTGCAGCCGGCTTACAGTTTGGTCGACCTCGGTCTGGACGTTCCACTTGTGGCCAGTCAGGACCCTGGCGTCAGCATTCCTAACCGACTCAACTGCGGACTCCCGAAGCTCGAGCACCAACCTGGTCTTTTCTTGCCTGTAGCCCAGCTGTAGCGATCTTAAAATAGGCCGGCTTCAGAGTGGCACCGTGGCAGCCCCAACCACTTTTGGATGAATGAGTTGGCTTTCCCATCCATCCTACTCACGGTTGATGAGGGGATCTCACTCATTTTCAGGGGGCACAGCAGCCTTTGGTAGAGTGTAAATTGGTAACACCAAACCTTGTATTTGCCTGGGAGTTTGCTTTGGTCAATTCTCTTCAGGCCATCAGAGAGCTGCTTCATAACGGTTTTCCCCATTTGCTTGTCAGAAAGCTCAGCAGTGTACTGCCTTCCAAGGCTTTTGATGGACTGCTCTGCAAGGAGTGGGATCTTTTCTCCCCCGACGACGAAGGTGGTTTTGTCGTTCCGGACTCCTCTCCTGAGTGACAGGCTACGGGACTTGGAGGGCTTGATCTTCATCCTTGCCCATGACATCAGCTCATCAATCCTCCTCAACAGTCTTGCTGTTCATGCTGCTGTCTGAAGGAGGGTGGTGACGTCGTCCATGTAGCTCCTTAGCGGGGGAAGCCTCTGGCTAGTTGGCAGTTTGATTCCTCCTGCCATTTGCCTTCCACCAATGAGGATTATTTTAAACGCTGCTACAAACAGTGTAGGTGAAATGGCACACCCCATCGCTATTCCGACTTCAAGCCGCTGCCATCCAATAGTGAAGTCCAGGGCAGAGAAGCATAAATGCAGGTTGTTAAAGTAGCTTTCTACCATGCTTCTAATGCAAGTGGGCATGTGGAAGAACTCCATGGCGTAGATGATCAGCTGGTGTGGGACAGATCCATATGCATTGGCCAGGTCAAGCTAAATAACGTGGAGGTCAGTCTTGTTCCGCTTAGCCCTCTGGATCTGGTCCCAGATCATTGTGGAGTGCTCCACACATCCTGGGAACACTGCCACCCCTGCCTTCTGGCAGTTGGTGTCGATGTATTTGTTCTGGAGCAGGTAGGTCGTCATCCTTCTGGTTAGCACTGAGAAAAATATCTTTCCCTCTACATTTGGAAGGGCGATGTTACGGAACTGCCCAATATCCTTGGAGTTTGTTTCCTTGGCAATGAAAACCGCTACTGCTCTTTGCCACTCTGCTGGAATGAGTTGATTTTTCCAGACAGTTCTCATTAGGTACCATAGCAACTGTAGTACCTTAGGGCAGTTCTTATAGAGCTTGTAGGGGACTCCATCGGGGCCTGGTGCAGAAGAAGACCTTGCCTTTTCCACAACTTGCCTAACCTCACTGAGCTTGGGAGGCATGGTGTTAAACTCAGCAGTTGTTTGTGCAGGCCGCGGTACGTATCCTGGTGTTCCTAAGGGGACATTCCTTTGTGGATCGCTGTACTGCTTTCTGACATGCTGTTCCAATTGCTCCCTGGTAGTTTCCAGCTTGCCAGTCTTCTTTTCCTCCAGCAGCTGTCTTGCATGCTTGAAGGGCTCCTTGAAGAAGCTGGCTCGCTCTTTCTGTTTCCTCTTGCAGCTGCTGCGTTAAATAATAAGCAGCAGCTGTCAATACAGCGCTTTAGCTATAAGGTTTTAAATAGGATTTTATGTGACAGCTCAAAAAATAGTACGATTTTAAAGTGGAACCCCCCTGAGTCAGCTCTTTGTAGAAAAACCTTACACTGCATTCACAGCTAAAATTCTTTTCGGGTATTGCTTCAGATTCAGCATCTATAAAGAGTGACTTTCAAGTCTCGCCACCAATTCTGAACTGGATTTAGATCTGGACTTTGACTGGCCCAGTCTTACACATGGTTCCCTAGCACAACCTAGGGAACCAGGCTAGCCAACAGGTTTCTGTTTAGCTTAATCTATTTTTCTATCAACTCTGACCAGCTTCCTTGTCTCTGCGGAACAAAAATATCTGCACAACATGATGCTGCCACCACTGTGGCAACTCTCTTGGCTGCTTCTCTGATGAAAACTCGTGCCTATCTTTGACAGGTCCTTTACAGTGTCCAAGCATTGCCTCTTACAACACACAGCCAGTGTTCTACCATAACTTATTAAGCTACACCAATTTCTCACAGTGGGAGCTTCCAAAATACAGGATATGAGGAAATGTCAGATATTATCCTCTGGCAGCCTTATGTAACTGCTGAGCGTATGTTAGACATAATCCTCTTAAAGGAGAGAGGAGTTGCCTCAGGAGGAAACAAACCACAGTTTGCCTCTTCTGTTTCTTGCTTTAATAATGTAAATTGAGTTTTGTTTTTATTTTATTTTTTTTGCTCTAAGGCTGCTGTTGAGTAATCCTTGTTAGTAGATAAGCCTTTGATCTCTAATATATGATTAATTGGATGTTCAGAACGGTCCTGATATTTAAACACGTGTTTATGCAATAAAGTGTATTTTACAGGGATGTCCCACAGCACATTCCCAGTCACAGTAGTACTGCTGAGGTAGTGAAAGGCCTTTATATTGGTAATTCATTTTTTCCTGAAAGGAGTGTTGTATGGTGTAATATAGAGTACGGTGTGGTTTTCTGCAAGTGAACTGATAAAAAACAAAACACCACTATTAAATAATGAAGGTGTCAGGGTTTTGTTTACCGATGAACTCAGGACGCACACACGGGACTAAAAGTTTGAGTCTTTATTGAAGGAAGTATGCTGGGTGGTGAGTGATGAAGACCGGAGGTTCAGGACTGCAGAAGGTCAGGGATGAATGTGATGGCAGGAGCTGACGGCCCGGAGTGAGAGAGAGTCATAACTATACAGGCAGCAGGGAAAGCTCAGTACTGCTCGGCTAGCAGGCCCCGTAGCCACAACAGCTTAGCAGTTCATTGGAGACACCAGGGCACAGAGCTGAGCTTCTCCAGGGCGGCTAGTCAGGTTAGCAGAACTTGGGAGACACCAGGGCACAGAGCTGAGCTTCTCCAGGGCGGCTAGTCAGGTTAGCAGAACTTGAGAGACACCAGGGCACAGAGCTGAGCTTCTCCAGGGCGGCTAGTCAGGTTAGCAGAACTTGAGAGACACCAGGGCACAGAGCAGAGCCTTTCCAGGATGGCTAGTCCCGTTAGCAGTTCTCTGGAGACACCAGGACACAGAGCAGAACTTCTCCAGGGACAAACAGCAAAGTATGAGTCTATAGCAAACTGGCAGGACTAACCTTAAACAAGAAAAACAAATCTTCCAAGGCAAAAACGGGGACTGGCATGGAGAGGTGTGGAATGATGACGGCCCAGTCCTGAACTGAAGGAAGAGGCAGGTTTAAGTAGAACACTTCACAGGTGGAACCAGGGTCTGGCTAATTGACTGGTAAATGATTATCAGGTGTGACTGACTGCTGAGGAGGTGAAGTGAAAATTGACAGAAAATAACTGATGACTGAAAACTAACAATAAATAAAGTCAAACCTAACCCAAAAGAGATGAAAAAATTAAAATAACAGAAAAACAAAGCCAAACCAAAACTCAACCATGACAGAAGGAAGCACAACACATCTCACACAATTTCACACAGATTCTTTAATCAGAACATAACACATTCCAGAGTTTAGGACCCCCTGGTTAATCTAAAATAGATTAACCCCCTGGTTAATCTAAAATTAACCAGGGGGATTAATTGTATAAGTAACTAACATAAATGTATTTCATTCACCTTAATCTATGTTGAACCACAACAGGTTGATCTGAAATGCAAAGGATGATGATGTTGTCTGTGCTGGCATTGAACTGGAAATGGACTCTAGCCTCCTCTGGTGGTGCAAGAGACATTAGCAGTTTTGGTAACATTTCTTGCTCAGAATAGATTTTTCTGTCACACTAAACTTCAGCCTTTTGAGGTTCTGTGTATTAACTACCCAAAGGTCATCAAAACCTTTTATAGCCCTAAAATAATAATAGCAAAAGACAGAAATGTTAGATTTCAGCACAGCACGCCAGTAATGGGGATGGCTTGCTCAGATGAATAGTTCAAGATCTTTAAAGGGACGTTCTATTTAAAGTTCGTAAGCATTTATCTCATCTCTTGGTTATCTTCATTTAGATGAAATCCACATTTGTTGGTCCTAAAGGACGAACCTACCTGCTACCACCAATAATCTTCCTTTATGTGAAACATCTAGACTGATCTTACTATCGAAAAGCTCACGGATTTGAAACTGTGTATTTATCTGTGCATCCAAATTAAATCAATAAAAAAACACATAAAGATAATATAGCTATAGCTATAAATGTTACTTTCTTAGCATGTTGTTTAATTTTCACTCCCTGTGTTGCCCCAGAGAATGGCCGGCTCAGGATTACGCTCCATAGAGCTTATTGAGTTTTTGTTTTTTAACTCTGTTCTCTGCCATTCCTCTCTGGTAACTTAAACCAGAGAAGAGCTGTTAAACAACGGACTACTGCTCATTATCGAACCTGTAACTTTCCTGAGTTCTTAGTCGCTTCATGGATGGAGCGATGTCGATGGAGCAGCACATAAATCAGCTCGTTAGGAGCTGCTTTCTCCAATTTCGGAACGTCTCCAAACTCCGTAAAATGGTGACTTATAATGAGCTTGAGAGGATTATTCATGCTTTTGTCTCATCGAGATTAGATTATTGTAATAGTCTGTTCACCTGTCTTACCAAGAGGAAGTTTGCGCGTCTGCAGGTTGTGCAAAACTCTGCAGCACGCCTGCTCACTCGCACTCGCAGGAGGGAACACATTACACCCATTCTCAAAAGTTTGCACTGGCTGCCTGTATTTTACAGGATGCACTACAAAATCCTGGTACTGACTTTTAGAGCTCTTCATGGACAGGCACCAGACTACATTAAGAATCTCATCCAGCCTTATGTTTCCACTAGGAACCTCCGGTCGTCCGATTTGAACTTGTTGATGGTTCCTCGGACCCATTTTAAGACCCGAGGAGACAGATCTTTTAAAGCTGTGGCGCCTCACCTCTGGAATGAGCTACCTTGTACCATTCGCTCTCTTGTTTGTATAGACACTTTTAGGAAACAACTAAAGACCCACTTTTTTAAACTTGTTTTTTAGCTCAATACTGTGTTTTACTGTTTCTGTATGTTGTTTTAATTTATTTTGTATAAACTTGTGCAGCACTTTCTGACCCTGGTCTGTGAAAAGTGCTATAGAAATAAAGTTTACTTACTTACTTACTTACAGTATGGAATCTACAGGACACGCCGTTGCCGCAGGGGAAAGCTTGCAGACACACTGGTTAAGACAAGACAGCAGGGGGTTTGCACTGCGCTGCCTTTTATCCACATGTCCGCTCTCTGGCCAACAAAACAGATTAACTGCTTCTCCTCAAAGGAACTAACCCAGACTTCAGCAGATCTGCCACCCACTGATTCGCCGAGTCCTGGCTTACCGGGCACATCACGGACAGTGCACTTTGCCTACCAACATTTAATCTTTTCTGGAAAGACCAGGTAACGGAGAAAACAGAAACACAGCAATGCGGACTATGTCTCTACATAAACGAACGGTGGTGTGCAGGTGTCACAATGTTGAAGAAATCATGCAGCCCTCACTTAACGACATTACTCATCAACTAAACCCTTTAATTCACCACTGGAGGTTTCCAGCGGTGAATTCCACGTCAGGCCAGTTTTACTGAGGTGTTACCTTTCACCTCCACCTCTCTGCCTGTTTGGACGCTTTTTTCTCTGCTCCCTGCTTGATTACATTTTCCTGTCTTTTAGTTTTTATCTCATTTTTATCTCTTAACCAAAACCACAGAAAGTTGGATTTAGTTATTTTATTTATTTTATTTTACTTATTGTTTTATTTTGATTTTGAAAAGATGCCTACCTTCACCACAATGGACTTTGACAAGCTTTTACAGAAGATAGCTGTTATGGAACTGAAAATCTGTCGACTCAAAGTGAATTATGATGTAAAGGCCGCGCATGGAAATGAAACAACCCTGCCTGTGATTCCGAACGGTGACCACCAGCCCAGCGACTCCTCAGGGAACAAACAGTTCCCTGAGGAAAATGAGAATCCCAGGACCACTCTGGGTGCAAGACCAAAGGATCAACGAACCCCACACCTAGACAAAGAAAACTGGCCGAGACTACAGAGAGATGCCCCAAGACAAGTGAAACAACAGCGGGCTGTTCTCAAAACAAATGATAGGAGTAAGCATGCTGGAAATGTTGGAATTCCATTACTAAACAGATTCGCTTCGCTCCAAAATGTGACCCAGGAGGATCTTGACATCAATCAGAGGTATGTCGTCAGCCAGGAACCACCATTCGCCAACGTTTCGCCCCTTTAATCCTGGAACGTCTCCTGGTGGCGGGGCAGTGACAGGGACGTCTCCCTGTCACCCCCTGCAGCTGAAAGATGTTATTCCCTGCAACTGTTGTCTGGGGGTTAGGTGTTATTCCCCCAGGTTCTATCCTTCTTCCGCAGCCAGAGCCAAAAGCTCCCTTTCTCCGCCTCTTCAGCCAGTTCCTTTGTTGTCTTCCTCAGCCTTCCTCCTGTGACTTCCACGTCTTTCAGGAGGCGTATGGTCAACAACCCTGTGAAGTCTCGGCATCCGACCTCCACTGGGTAGATGGTAGTCTTCCAGCCTGCCTCCCGGCACTCAGCAGCCAGCCCTGAGTACTTTGCCTTCTTTCGCTCAAAAGCAGCTAAACTATGTTTCTATGTATGAGTCTGTCCCCTTGTTAATATCCCCAGTATTGCAGAAATGCCCTGTAGATGGCAGCAATGCTGTTTCTTCCCATTCACAAATCGATACCTTTGCTAACAGTGTGACTTCCTCATTACGTTCTGCATTAGACAATGTAGCTCCCTTGAAAAAGAAGGTGATTATTCACAGGAAGCTGGCTCCCTGGTTTAATTCAGAGCTGCGTTCCTTGAAGCACAATGTTGGGAAATTGGAGAGAAAATGGCGCTCTACACACCAAGAGGAATCCTACTTAATCTGGAGGGACAGTCTATTGTTGTATAACAAGACCCTTCGCAGAGTTAGAGCAGCATATTTTTCATCATTAATTGAAGAGAATAAAAATAATCCTAGATTTCTCTTTAGTACAGTTGCCAAACTTACCCAGAGCCACAGCTCCGTTGACATATCCATCCCCTTAGCTCTTAGTAGTAACGATTTTATGGGATTCTTCATAAATAAAATTGATGCCATTAAAAATAAAATAATTGGCATCCTCCCAAACATGATTACCTCGTCCTCAGTAAGTGAGGCAGCATTGGAGGAATCTTTAGAACCTGCGCAGTATTTGAACTGTTTAGAAGCAGTAGAGCTTTCTGAGCTATCTAAAATTTTAGCTTCATCTAAACCTTCTACCTGTATGTTAGACCCAATCCCAACCAAGTTGTTTAAGGACATATTCCCTTTGATCAATGGCCCTATTTTAGATATGATTAATATATCCCTAGTAAATGGATATGTACCACAGGCTTTTAAAGTAGCTGTTATTAAACCTTTACTGAAGAAACCATCTCTTGATCAAGATGAGTTAGTAAACTACAGACCTATATCTAATCTTCTTTTCTTATCTAAAATTCTTGAGAAAGTAGTTGCTAATCAACTTTGTGAACATTTACAAAGCAATGACCTACTTGAGGAGTTTCAGTCAGGCTTCAGAGCTCATCATAGCACTGAAACAGCTCTGGTGAAGGTCACTAATGATATTCTCATGGCCTCAGATAATGGACTTGTGTCTGTACTTGTCCTGTTAGATCTCAGTGCTGCATTTTATACAGTTGATCACAATATTCTCCTACAAAGACTTGAACATACTGTAGGGATTAAGGGGAAAGCATTATGCTGGTTTAAATCTTATCTGTCAGACAGATTCCAGTTTGTTCATGCTAATAATAAATCTTCCTCAAACTCTAGGGTCACCTGTGGAGTACCACAGGGTTCAGTCCTTGGACCAATTGTCTTTACTATATATATATGCTTCTGATCAGCAAAATTAGTCCATCACTACTCCCGAAATCTGGGAGTAGTGATGGACTCAGACCTGAACCTCCAAAAGCATCTAAAGACAATTACAAGGTTGGCTTTCTATCACCTGAGGAACATTTCCAGGATTAAAGGACTAATGTCTCAGCAGGATCTGAAAAAGCTAATCCATGCATTTATTTTTAGTTGGATTGATTACTGCAACGGTGTTTTCACAGGTTTGTCTAAAAAGTGTATCAGACAGCTGCAGCTGATCCAGAACCTGCTGTCCGTGTCCTCACTAAGACTAAGAAAGTAGAGCACATCACTCCAGTTCTAAAGTCCTTACACTGGCTCCCTGTATCTCAGAGGATAGACTTTAAAAATACTTCTGTTAGTCTAAAAATCCCTAAATGGCTTAGCACCTAAATACATTACAGACTTGTTATCAGTGTATCAACCCTCCAGACCACTAAGGTCTTCTGGCTCTAGCCGGCTCTGCATACCTAGAACATGAACCAAACACGGAGAAGCAGCATTTAGTTCCTATGCTCCACTTATCTGGAACAAACGTCCAGAAAACTGTAAAAGTGCGGAAAGCCTGAGTTCTTTTAAATCAAGATTAAAAACACATTTGTTTAAAACTGCCTTTAATTGTTCTAGTTAAACTGTTCTACTGTTTTTAATGTTTGTTTTTGTTTCCACATTCTACCCCTACTTGCTTTTATTCTGTTTTATTTTCCTATATTTTAATCATGTAAAGCACTTTGCATTGTCTCTGTACTGAATTGTGCTATATAAATAAATTTGCCTTGCCTTGCCTTGCCTTACTAAACCATGTTCATCAGAAAGCTAATGTGGAGGAAAAACCTCTAGATTCCTTGGTCATTGTTCTTGTGGCCTTTAACGGAGCATAGCGTAAGTTCCACGATTTTTGCAGAAGTCTGCCCCCTCTGGCGACAAGCTGAAACAACACCAGTGTTGTGCACGTTCATGGGGGAAAAGGAAAAGCATCTGCCGCTGAGACTGCACAGTTCTTTGGTTTAGAGCCCTAAAGTCTTCTTGGGTACGAAAGTTATAAATATTGAAGTTAGCCCGATTACAGTGGAGACTCAACAAACCAGCGCTCCACACCCACACACACGCCCAGAGGATTCAGCCTGAATCACTCTCTCATGAATTGACTAATCCAGCAACTGCTGTAAATAAAGGATAGCTCATTTAACATGTCGGGCAATTGTAAGGGCATGTATTGGAAAGGAATTAAATGATATTTAACTTCAAAACTTTGCACTATGCACCTTTAACAGAGCAAACGTCAGCCACAAACCAGGGAGACGAACTTACTGGACCACTGCTACAGTAAACAATACCTACCACTTTATCGCCCCCAATTCACACTTCTCTGATGCTCCGACGCCATCTTGAAACGGCTACCTTCCCCAACTACCACTTGTCATCTATTAAACAGACTATTAGCACTGGCGCCCCCCTGGGGTGTGTGCTCTCCCCACTGCTGAAGAGCAGAGTAGAGGAGTAGAGGGAGAAGTCCCTCTACTCCAATGATTGCATTTCAGGAGAAAATGCAATCATTGGAGCAATCATTGGAGACACGACGGTCATCGGCCTCATCTAGGATGGTGACGAGTTGGCCTACTACAGACAGGAGGTTTATGATCTGGCTCTCTGGTGATCAGCAGGCTCTCTGGTGCACCCAGTACAACCTGGGGCTTAACATGCTGGCAGTGGGTGGAGTCCACCCACTTCTTGTACATAACACTGTATATAAAACTCATTTTGTCTAGCATTCCCATTCTCTGCACATCACACTGTGGACATGTATGTTTGTATGTGTATGTGCACCAGTACATCACCTCCACCTCCAGCATGTACAGAACAGCAATGGAAATAGATTTACTCCTGCATCCTTTGCACACATTGCATTATTATCTCAGTTTGTCCCTTGTCTATACTGCGTTCAGGACAGAGTTCTCTATACTGCTGACTTATTTCTAGTGCAGTTTTATTATTGCACAGTTGTGTTATTTCATGAGTAGGCACTTTGTGAGCATTGTACAATCCAGTCAAATTACTCAAATTTGTACACATAACTGGCAAATGAAGATAAATCTTATAAAAAAAACGTTTACGTTATTGTTTGTACTTCCTAGAATAGTTAATTTTCACATTAGGTAAACATTTCAAGCAAAGAGAAAAACATATAAAACATATATATAGACCAGTTCAAGCGTGACGTAACAAGCTACATCGGCGCTACATCCGGGTCCCGCGGGTAGGCAAGAACAGGGGTCCGTTCTTCGTATGTCGCTAACTCAGTTAGCAGGATTTCATTGTTGACGATTTGGCATGATCTTGGATCGTTTGGTTCTTCGAAAGACATCCTGCACTTGTTGTCATAGCAACATGTGCGCCAGCTTAAGCCTGCTCCAGAGCAGGCTTGTTTCATGTAAACAAGATTAGATCACGGCTGTAGAAGCGGAGGAGATAGGGAAGTCTGCCGTAGCCATGTCCATTTTTACGACAGCAACCTGTTGCGGAAGGTGCAAGAATAATTTGCAGAGTTTTTCGAATTAATCGCGTATTGCGCAATAGACAGGATCCTTTAGTGCAGCGCGACAGTGTCATTGTAGAGAGATTTTTCTTGGTGGCTGTTATAAACAGACAAACGCATCATTTAACAGTGGCTTTTAAAGAGGAAAAAGTTGTGTTAGAGCCATAAATAGAAAATATTTAAGTTATTTGTATGATGGTTTGCTTTTTATTTTTATCCTATAGTAAGAAGATTTGTTCGGGCCATTTTATTGTGAAGTTTAGTTTACTTTGAAAGGCTTGCTTCCTGTCGAGCCATATATTGTATTAGAAAAAACTATGGATGGATTATCTAGCCATGGAGCAATACAGTTTTACCGTGTAAACTGTGGATGACTTGGAAAAGGAAAATATAGACCAGTTCAAGCGTGATCCCTGGTTTATCCTAAACAGGTGCAAGATGTCACTAGCTTCCAATACACACCAATGGAGACACAGATTCTTGTTATAACGCACACACATCTGTGACTTATAAAGGTCTGTGCACAGTATTGTTTTTTTTAGACTTTGTTGCTTGCACCCGTTGTATGTGCAAGGTGTAATAAAGGAAGTTCTCGTTGGCATGACAGCGAAATGATTCCTCTCGAGTCTTCTTTCTTTTTTAAGGTTCAATAGTTAAATAATCTCCCACACCGTTCGCCTGCGGTGCGGGCACAGAAATCCATGTTTATTCTGCATGTGCTTTACAAATAGAGGCCATTTTTTTGGGGATTGAATAATATTTGTGGAAAATTCATTGATTTCTCCATTTTACAAAATTGTAACAAAACAGAGTGTGCAACTTTCAAAAACCTCAATACATGCAGTGAGAGAATTGTTACACCTTATTCAAGGAATACATCCTGAAAATCTGAGATCGTTACACCACAAAATTTTCAAGGTTTTTTGCACACTTTTGGAAATAGGCCTTGCCCACTTGTTTTAACCATTACCATATTTAATATTTTAGTTCGGGGCTATGACTGAAAGGGGATGAAGAAAGTTTTGTAAAAATCCAATCACCCATTCTTGGGTAGTAGATTTCTTGACATCACAGCGCCCCCTAGTGATGGAGGATCCTCAAACGCCAGACACGTGTGCAAAATCTTAATCGGAGTATGGGTTAAGAAGGACATATTAAAATCTGTTATGGTTTTAGAATAATCAACAATTACATTTAGAGCTAGCTAGCTAACAATCACAAAGTCAAAATTAAAAAATCCGCCGCATTAACTTTTTTTATTTGTCCATTACACGGTTATATATGGAGTTTTGTGCGGATTGCACAAAAAAATTTGGAGTTTAACAAGAAAGATTTAACCTTTGTAGCCATGTAGCACGAAAACTAGCTGCGAAACGAAAGGTGTGCCAGTTCGCTTTATTTTGCAGAATCATCCAATAAACAATGTGATGTGAAGTTTTTGAGTGTGGGACCAGTAGTTTGGTGGTTATAGGCCAAAAAGCATTGTCCTTTGTTATAGCGCCCCCTAGTTGTTGAGGGGTCTGAATTTCTGGGTTTGAGTAGCGATGCACATTCTGTACTTGCATACCTGATTCAATAGGTTCGTTACAAGTCCGCATGGGCCACACAACGAGTTTTAGCGTTAGAATATTGTGAGAATAATGAAGAAACACACGAAAAACAATAGGGTTCTCTGCACACAGTGCAGACGAATGGCATAGCCGTTCGCCTGCGCTGCGGACTTGAAACCCTAATAATAATAAATAATTTAAAAACAGCCGAAAAACAATAGGGTTCTCTGCACTGCAGTGCAGACGAACGGCTATGCGTTGCATAGCCTGTTCTTTCTGCACTGCGGGCTTGGACCCGTAATAAATATTTTAAAAACAGATGAAAAACAATAGGGTTCTCTGCACACAGTGCAGATGAACGGCATAGCCGTTTCCTGCGCTGCGGGCTTCGAACCCTAAAAATAAAAATTTAGAGGCAACTCATTGGAAGGTTGTGCTATTTTTTTGAACAGGCTGGAGGGCACCACATATGGTCCTTGGGGGCTTTCTGGTGCCTACGGGCACCATGTTAGTGACCCCTGGGATAAACTGTATAAGTACCACAGAAGCTTGAATAGAATAAATCTCATCTATGTTTTATTGGTATTGCACTACACTACAGCAGAGCGTAAAGCATGACATTCATTCATTTCAACATTTTATTTACAAGAAAGCAAAGAGTAAACTCCTAAAACAAGGAGAAATGTAAACAAGGTTTATCGTTTGTTACCCTCCGCAGAGCAGTTTATTCTGGCTTGAAATCTACATTCAAGAGCTGAAGCCAAACGTCTGAATAAGAGGGGGAAATTGCAAAATTTGTTACTAAAAGTCCCATGAGATGAGTAGAATGCCGTTCTGCAACCATCC
This sequence comes from Fundulus heteroclitus, assembly GCF_011125445.2. Taxonomy (NCBI): domain Eukaryota; kingdom Metazoa; phylum Chordata; class Actinopteri; order Cyprinodontiformes; family Fundulidae; genus Fundulus; species Fundulus heteroclitus. The sequence continues at coordinate 478,446 of NW_023396923.1, forward strand.
AACAAGAGGTGCTGGTCTGACATGGCAGGAGGAAGACGTGACGGTCCAGTACATGCAGAAGTATTGGTTCTCCTCCTCCACTGTTGAGCCAAAACATCAGCTGGGAGCCTGGAAATAGAAAAAAAGTTTTTTCTTTTAAAAACCTGAGCATTGTCTTTCATTTCCACTATTATCGAAAAAACTAAAACAAACAACAAAATCAGAATCAGAACATAACTGCGCAGTGGGTAGCGCTGTTGCCTTGCAGCAAGAAGGTCCTGGGTTCGAGTACACCCCTGGGTCTTTCTGCATGCACTTTGCATGTTCTCCCTGTGCATGCGTGGGTTCTCTCCGGGTACTCCGGCTTCCTCCCACAGTCCCAAAACATGACTGTTAGGTTAATTGGCTTCTCCAAATTTTCCTTAGGTGTGATGGTTGTTGAACATTTACAAAGTAATGACCTACTTGAGGAGTTTCAGTCAGGCTTCAGAGCTCATCATAGCACTGAAACAGCTCTGGTGAAGGTCACTAATGATATTCTCATGGCCTCAGATAATGGACTTGTGTCTATACTTGTCCTGTTAGATCTCAGTGCTGCATTTGATACAGTTGATCACAATATTCTCCTACAAAGACTTGAGCATACTGTAGGGATTAAGGGAAAAGCATTAGGCTGGTTTAAATCTTATCTGTCGGACAGATTCCAGTTTGTTCATGTTAATAATAAATCTTCCTCAAACTCTAGGGTCACCTGTGGAGTACCACAGGGTTCAGTCCTTGGACCAATTCTATTTACTATATATATGCTTCCGATTGGCGAAATTATCAGACAGCACGGGATTAATTTCCACTGTTATGCTGATGACACTCAGCTATATTTATCCATAAATCCTGATGAATCCAATCAGTTACTTCGACTGCAGTCATGTCTTGATGACATCAAAAGCTGGATGACTTTAAATTTCCTGCATCTAAATTCTGACAAGACCGAAGTTGTAATCTTTGGGCCAGAGTCTTCAAAAAATAAAGTTCTTAATCAATCCCTTAATCTGGATGGCATTAACTTGGCCTCTGGTAATAAAGTTAAAAATCTTGGTGTTGTTTTCGACCAAGACATGTCATTTAAATCCCATATTAAACAGGTTTCCAGAGTTTCCTTTTTTCACCTCCGGAATATCGCCAAAATTAGAAACATTCTGTCCAGGAGTGATGCTGAAAAACTAGTCCATGCATTTGTTACTTCAAGGCTGGACTATTGTAATTCTTTACTATCAGGAAGTCCACAAAATGCAGTTCGAAGTCTTCAGCTGATTCAAAATGCTGCGGCAAGAGTTCTGATGAAAATCAACAAGAGGGATCATATTTCTCCAATTTTAGCTTCCCTTCATTGGCTTCCTGTTAAATCAAGAATAGAATTTAAAATTCTCCTTCTAACGTATAAAGCCCTTAATAATCAAGCTCCATCATATATCAGAGCTCTGATTACCCCGTATGTTCCTAACAGAGCACTTCGCTCTCAGACTGAAGGTCTGCTGGTGGTTCCTAGAGTCTCTAAAAGTAGAATGGGAGGCAGATCCTTTAGCTATCAGGCTCCTCTCCTGTGGAACCAACTCCCAGTTTTGGTCCGTGAGGCAGACACCCTATCTATTTTTAAGACTAATGTTAAAACTTTCCTTTTTGACAAAGCTTATAGTTAGAGTGGCTCATACCCTGAGCTATCTCTATAGTTGTGCTGTGATAGGCCTAGGCTGCTGGAGGACATCAGGGTCTAATTTTCTCACTCTACTGATTTCTACTGTTCTTCAGTCTACTGTTCTCCAGTTTTGCATTGTATTACATTGAAATGACTGTCGTCATTTCAGCTTTTAACTTTTTGCTCTCTCTCTTTTTCTTCATAGTAGGTACACCTGGTCTGGCGTTCTGTTAACTGTGACATCATCCAGAGAAGACGGCTCACCCGCTACTACCATCTAATGTAGAACAGATTACTGGATCAATGTGTGCTTCTGTGCTTTTTTGTCTCTCTTGTTGTCTCTGCTCTGTCTTCTGTAACCCCAGTCGGTCGAGGCAGATGACCGTTCATACTGAGCCCGGTTCTGCCGGAGGTTTTTCCTTCCCGTTAATGGGTGGTTTTTCTTCCCACTGTCACTTCTTGCTTGCTCAGTATGAGGGATTGCAGCAAAGCCATGTACAATGCAGATGACTCTCCCTGTGGCTCTATGGTTCCCCAGGAGTGAATGCTGCTTGTCGGGACTTTGATGCAATCAACCGGTTTCCTTATATAGGACATTTTTGACCAATCTGTATAATCTGACCTAATCTGTATAATATGATTGAACTTGACTTTGTAAAGTGCCTTGAGATGACATGTTTCATGATTTGGCGCTATATAAATAAAATTGAATTAAATTGAATTGAATTGAAGTCCTGTTTGTCTCTCTGTGTTGCCCTGCGACAGACTGGCGACCTGTCCAGGGTGTACCCCGCCTCTCGGCCAGTGAATGCCGGAGATAGGCACCAGCAACCCCCGCGACCCCATAAGGGATTAAGCGGTTTGGAAAATGGATGGATGGATGGAAGAAACAAGTTTATTGCGAAGTAGGTTTGCACTTACAAGGTATTTGACTTAGTGTTGATGGTGCAGAAAAAATAGATATAAATACAGAATCTAGAGCTATATACACAGTAGACTGTGCTTTAATGTATCACAGAAGGTCTGGAGATGCTACATTAGTGTAGCCTGTAAGTGCTGAACGGGGGAGGCAGAGAGGCAGTGTCAAGTGTCACGGGGGTCTCTGAGCCTTGTTGATAAGACTGGTAGCGGATGGGAGGAAACTGTTCTTGTGGCGTGAGGTTTTGGTCCTGATGGACCGCATCCTCCTGCCAGAGGGAAGTGTATGAAATAGTCTGTGACTATTTCATACACTTGACAGACAGTGTCAATTATGGAGTGACAGAGGGTGATGGGGGTAGCTGGGGCTGAGTTCTTCCTGAAGTCCACAACCATCTTCACTGTTTTTACAGCATTGAGCTCCAGGTTGTTCTCCCTGCACCAGGTCACCAGATGGTCAGCCTCTCACCTGTAGGCGGACACGTCACCATCAGAGATAAGTCAGATGAGAGTGGTGTCGTCCACGAACTTCAAGAGCTTGACAGACTGATGACTGGAGGTGCAGCTGTTGGTGTACAGGGAGAAGAGCAGAGGAGAATGAACACAGCCCTGGGGGGAACCAGTGCTGATGAGTTGCGAGTCGGAGACATGTTTTCCCAGCTTCACATGCTGCTTCCTGTCAGACAGGAAGTCTGTGACCCACCTGAAGGTAGAGTCAGGCACATTCAGCTGGGAGAGCTTCTCCTGAATCAGAGCTGGGATGATTGTGTTGAAGGCAGAGCTGAATCCACAAACAGGATCCTGGCGTAGGTACCTGCAGAGTCCAGGTGATGGAGGATGTGGTGAAGGGCCAGGTTGACAGCGTCGTCTGCAGACCTGTTGGATCTGTAGGCAAACTGTAGGGGGTCCAGGAGGGGGTCGGTGATTTCTTTGAGGTGTGAAAGCACAAGGCGCTGAAAGGACTTCATAACCACAGAGGTCAGAGCGACGGGTCTAAAGTCATTAAGTCCTGTGGTCCTTGGCTTCTTGGGAACAGGGATAATAGTGGAGGATTTGAAGCAGGCTGGCACGTGACATGTCGTTAGTGAGGTGTTAAAAATGTCTGTGAACACTGGAGACAGCTGATTAGCACAGTGCTTCAAGGAGGATGGAGAGACAGAATCTGGTCCAGCAGCTTTAACATCTCTCTCGTTTATAAAAAGAGTTGTCACTGAGGTAGGTGGGGTGGGGGGGGTGGGGGGGTAGGGGTGGAGGTGATCTGTTGGGAGGTGTTGTGGGGGTTGTTGCAGGACTGTCCCTTTGTCTGTCGAAACGACAGTAGAAGTTGTTCAGGTCGTTTGCTAACTGTTGGTCGTTCATGGAGTGGGGGGCTTTAGGCTTGTAATTTGTTATCTGCCTAAGCCCTTCCAGACAGAAGCAGAGTCATTTGCTGAATGCAGCTTCTCAGAATGCAGTCGCTTAGCCTCTTTCACCGTCCTACTAAACCTGTATTTTGCATCTTTGAATCTGTGAACCAGGGTTTGTAATTATTGTAAGTCACCCTGGTCTGTGATGGAACACAGCAGTCCTCACAGAAGCTGATATATGATGTCACAGCCTCTGTGAACTCATCCAGACTGTTGGTAGCAGCCCTGAAGACGTCCCACTCAGTAGAATCCAAACACTTCTGAAGATCCTCCAAAGCCCCACTGGTCCAGTTCTTTGATGTCCTCACTACAGGTTTACAGAGCTTATTTCCTGCCAGTAAGCAGGAATCAGGTGAACCATGATGTGGTCGGATTGGCCCAGTGCTACACGGAGGATGGCGTGATAAGCATCTCTGACTGTGGTGTAACAGTCATCCAGAATGTTCTCCTCTCTGGTCGGCCATTTAATAAACTGTCTATATTTCAGAAGTTCATGAGTGAGGTTTCCTTTGTTAAAGTCACCAAGGACAATAACTAAAGAGTCCGGATTTCTGCGCTCCACATCCAGTATCTGGTCTGCGAGCGTGCGGTGTGTGACCTGCACGTTTGCATGTGGCACGATGTAAACTCCGACCAAAATGAATGAAGCAAACTTTCGGGGTGAATAAAAAGGCTTACAGTTTATGATGAAGGATTCCTGGTCAGGAGAGCAGTGCTGCTGGATCACTGCCACATCGTTGCACCAGCCGAAAAACAGATTCCTCCACCTTTCGCTTTGCCGAAAACTTCTGTCTCTGTCCGCTCTGTGGAGCTGGAAGCCTGCCGGCTGCAGCGCAGAATCCGTAAATAATCCACATAGCCATGTCTCTGTGAAGCACAAAACAGCAGATAAAGAGAAGTCTCTGTTTTTTTCCAACAGCTGTTGTAGTTTGTCTAGGTTGTTGGCCAGGGAACGCATGTTAGACAAAATTATGCCCGGTAACGGTGAGCGGAATCCGTGCTGCTGAAGATGTACGAGCACACCGGCTCGCTACCCTCTCCTCCGGCGTTTCGCTGCGTGAACAAAGGTGATCGCACCTTTGACCAGAATGTCCAAAACTTCCAGTGTAGGGAGAAGAAAAGTGGGGAATAAATCCTCTGGTGATGTAGCCCTGATGTTCATGAGCTCTTCTCTGATGAAAGAGCTCGGGGTATCATCGCGAAAACCAAAGTTAAGTTGTAAATCAAAACAAAAAAAGTTTGCACCAACAGACCGAGGCAGCCGTCCGCGGTGCCATCTCAAGCTGAATGTTGGTATGAAAGTTATAACTTGTTTTCTTAAATTCAGCTTCATGCTCAAACCTGTTTTACCTCAACTAACCATCGAGAGACCCAAAGGACATCTGTATGGTGGTACCAAGGACAAATTTAGTTTGAATACTAATTTTGTGGTTTAGCCTTGGATTGAAATATTTATTAATTCAATATGTTTCCTTATAAAGTCACAAAACATAGTTTTATGAAGTATAGTATTACATAGTATTATGAAGTAGAAGGATCAGAATACTTAGCTGAAAACATTCATAAAATCATACAAAGGACCCTCAGTTTACTAATTGGTGGCTGTTGATTGCACTGGATTTACCTATGGGGAATCAGAAGACAACAGGCTGAACACAAGTACACAATACATTTCCTTCTCCTTCACAGTTATACACAACTTTGGGGTTTACAAAGTGGGGGTTGGGACCCCATGGGGGGAGTTGTGAGACACCCATTGAGGGTCCTGATTTAAATACTGATGTGCTAATTTTTTTTACTTTCTTTATTTGTTAAAATGACACACAAGTATAATTTTACAAGATGCTCAACATTCTGCATTTTAACGCAGGGGGAAGGCTGCACTTTTTCGTAAGAGTTCTTATAAAAATACTTTATCCTCATAAAGTACCAACAAATAAATAAATACATAATACCACCAGTTAAAAGGGGGACACCAGTCTGTGGCATTGTTGTTTTGGGGTTTTGGAACCCCTGGTCTAGCACATAGCATCCATCACGCAAAATGTGAAAACGTTTAGGAAGTATAGTTTTACAAGGCGGTGTAGCACCACATACAAGGCCATTAGGTCAAGTGCTACAACATCTTTCTGTGTCTGCACTGCATTATTGCAAATAACAAAATAATGCACATGTAATAACGGGATGCTGCAACACGGGTGCAATATTATGAAAATGTTGTATTTATTTGTTGTATTTAACGGACTAAGTTCCGTTAGTTCTGTGGGCTTACTGGTTGTGGAAGCAATAGATGATGGTAACTGATGGTAACAGATCTGCTTTTTGGTGAAGTTAATGTAATTTTGAAATCTAAGTGGAGACAAAACTGCTTATCCTTTTAATGTTGAATTAGGGAACAGTTGATCTTCAGTATGTCCTCTGGTTTTATTTTAACATCGAACTAGAAGACTCCTACGGTGGTGTGTAGACTGAGGCAGAATAACCTCAGGCTCAGTCCTTAACTTTGTGGCACGGGGAGGAACCTACCGTCAAGGATCTTACTCAGGGACCAAAAATGACAGACTGAGTTTTGAACTGGTGACCTTTGCAGATAAAAATAACCCAATTAAAACAACAAATAATTTAATATATTGATAGTTCATGATTAGCACCTTAATTAAACATATAACTGCATAAATAATAAGTAAATCCATCTCATTTAGTTCTCCACTAGTTAATCTGGTTATCCATTGAACAGGGAGTCTTTTCCTTTCCCACTGAATGATTATTATAGATTTAAAAAGAGCAGGAGTTTAACTTATTTATTTTAATCAAAGTTAAGAAGAACATATTTGAACAATCACCAGGAACTACAGATTGAGGTGAAGTGTAAATGTATTATTAATCAAACCAATCTATATTTACAGGTATGTACTAAAGAGAAACAAGTAGCAAATCTGACAAACGCAAACAAAGACAAACATCAAAGAACAGAGAGGAAGGACTTAGAACGGGTGGTGAGGACAGCACAGGAGATTGCGGGATGCTGTCTACAAGATCTGGACACAGTTTATGCTGCACGAGTCCAAAGAATTGCCAGACTGAATGGCGCTGATCCCACCCATCCAGGCAATGCAGTGTTTGAGTCTCTCCAGGACTTTCATGATGTGGGATGTCAGGGCAACAGGTCTGTGGTTGTCATTGATGACTGATGGGTGAGTTTTCTTTGTAACCGGAACCAGACAGGAAGTCTTCCACAAAAGCGTTACCTTCTCTTGGGTCAAGATTAGATTGAAGAGGTGCTGCAGGATCCCACAGAGCTGCTCTGCGCAGACCTTCGGGACTTTGGGGCTGACACCATCTGGACCTGCAGCCTTATACCGGTTCAATCTCTCCAGCTGCCTCTTCACCTGACTTCTAGAAATAGAAAAGTGGGAGGGGGAGGGAGCAGCAGCATCTCCTGATTTGGTTAAAGACAATCTAGTGGAAGCAGAAGCGTCCATGACTGATGCAGATGGCTCCTCAGAGATGTCCACGGAAGTGGAGTCCGTGTGCGAGGTGGAGGTGTAGCTGGAAGGACTCAAGTTTCAGATAAAATTCGGGCAACTGTGATTGATCATGTGGTAAATCATGGCCTTTCATTTACTGTAGAGGGGCTGGACAAAGAGTCCAACCTGTTCTCAATAGAACCACGGTTATTGTAAGAGTTTCTTGAATGGAGAACAGGTAATGTTGCTATACAGTATATACAGATATTTCCGTATCTTTTCCTATAGAGGAATTATTTAGTGCATGGAGATGGAAGGTATATGATCACCGCCCCTATGAGCAGATGCCCTTGCTCAATGCAATGACTGCTGCTGCCCTAGATATAGATGCAGAGGCATGTCAAGGATGTATCAGGCATGCAAGAAGATTTTTTTCCCTAGGTGCATCGCAAGGGAAAATATTGAGTGTGATGAAGATGAGGCCATGTGGACTATTCGTCAAGAGAGAAGAGACCAGAAGAGACAGACAGCTCTAGTATTTTCTTTTGTTTGCCACAATCTGAAAAAAAGAATGAATAATCAATAAAATTTGCATCACAGCATATCTGATTCTGGTTCCATTTTTTACAAGAGGGCAAATTTGACTACAAATGACACGTAAGCTGCGTACTGTACAGTCATGGGCTACAATGACCAGCAATGCCTCACTGATTCACATTGAGTGTGGTATTTTGTGTTTTATAGCCCCTTGTGTAATGAGTGATTGGAAGGGCTCATACATTTGTGTGCAAGTTGTGTTGTTTGAGGGCAAAATGTGCTTTTGGTCCATATTTTAGATATTTTGGTGGAATTAGAGCCTTTTGCAAACAAAATGTGTCATTTTGACCATCAGTGCCACTGTTAAGGCCACTGTGTCAACTGTTTTGAAAGACGTGGATTTTGAGTGGACTGCTGCGTCAAAGCAATCAATAAAAACTGTAAATCCACAAACGTACCAGACAGTTGCATTCACGGCCATTCCTTATGGTGGGGCCTCTCTTTCTTCTTCTTCTCATCTTTCTCCTTCTGGAGTCTCTCCAGCTCCGCCTCATACATCATCTCCTGGATCAGGTACTTCTCTCGGCGCATCCTGTCACGCAGGTCCTTCGGTAGGTCCGGGATTAGATACGCAATCAGGGTCTTAATGGCAAAGACCATATGCTGCGAAAAAGACCCGTCATTAGAATCCTGAAAGCTGGATATCCATAACATAAATGAAACCTGAATTTTGGTAACATGAAGATTTGTCGTTAACTTGACTAGTGACAAAAACAAATACTGAACACATACACCTTATGTAGGCCAAAGATTTGTAATAACAAAAAACAATTGAATTTTACTTTACAACAACAACAAAACAACTTGATCTGAATACGTCTTAACTTTATTTATCAGGTGTTTGGTGTTTTTCTTTCTTGGACTTTGCTTTCGTCAAATAACCACTTATTGCTTCAACAACCGCTTATCATCTAAACCTAGCAAGAAAACTGTGTAGATGTGTGTTTGGTCAGTTAAGATAAGATAAGATAAGCTTTATTGATCTCACAGTGGAGAAATTCACTTGTCCCATCGGCTCAATAGTCAAAAGTCAGAAGAAGGTGTCAAAGTAGGTAAGTAGAATCAGTAAGATACAGTTATACAGCTATATACAATATACAAATCTGTACACTCCTATGTATAAATATGTTATTGCACATATGTTATTATACAGTTTATACAGGACTATTGCACAGGCTTAATGCACGGATTATAGCACCTTTGTTTAAATAGCTTATTGCACATAAGTTATAACAGTTATTGTTGCAGCTATGGTGCATGGTTGCAGTCGTTACTCTAATAGTTACACTACAGTTGTTTATTTACTGTAAATTATTTATTGTCAATAAATCTTAAACTGTTGGAAAGCATTTTTTATTTTCCCTTCAAATGGAGACGGATTTGTGAGGAAAATGCATTCATGTGTTGAGCAACAGAGTTGAGTATGTGGGTTGGGCCCATGAAAATCTTTTCAAAGCCTCTCTGTCAAAGCCAAATAGCTCATTTTGCTACTGCCTGTAGTTTTGTATCGTTTGCTGGATCGGATATTTAAAGTTTGAAGAAAAAAATTGTCAGCGTAATTTTACTGGGGTGTCAGTAGAGCACGGAAGAGGCATACACAGCCACAACAAACTTGCATTTCCATCAGCTTGGTCACACACTGCTATATAGAGTTGCTTCCTTTTCTTCAATCGGCATCCTTGAAGGAAGGGTCTCATACTTCAGTCCTTGAGGGAAGGTGTCCTGAAGTTTTCCAATGTGTTCATGACACACAGACACTCCTAAATCAAATAATTATGTCAGTAGAAGGACTCTGTATTACTGAGTGGATGCTGAGGAGGCAGTTCCCTCATTTAATTCAAGTGTGTTGGACCACATCTAACAGATGCAGGGCACATTTGTTAGATGTGGTATAGATATGGGATGGCCACTGGCAGGGTCTAATCTTGATATCGTTCTGCATTGAGATTACCTCCAATGTTGACAAGTCTTGTATTTCTAGTGAGTGAGATGCTGGTCCATACCAGAGAGGATCTGGAAGGTTACTCATGGGTGCTGGCTAGTTATCATTTAAGGGGATAGAAAAAGGTTCTCTGAAAGGGTTAAAATGTATTATCCAGAGACATTCTTACAACAAAGAATAATTTTTTTTTTTATGCTGATATCATATGACATTTTCCTCTCCAAATACAGTCTAGGACTATAATCAACCGATTAGGGATCGGTAACCCGGTCAGTTAATTTAAAGCAGTAAATTTATCTGGTCACGGGCCAGCTATTATTTCTTTAATATCACAACAACCAGTGTCAACACACCCAATAGAGCGGCTGTTCCCAATAGTGTATAACAGAGAATGATAATCACTTAGCGATGGTAATATTTCTAATTATCAGTTTTTCTGCTAGCAGAACTACAAAAGTACAACAACACCACAAAACACAGACCTCAAAAACAATAATGAACGCCAACCGGGCTGCCAGGACATGCCAGAACTGTAGAGTGTAGGTGTACTGCTCAGCTGAGTCCGGAGGCTCCCTGTAATCCCGATACCTGTTGTGTGAGGTTGAAAAAACAATCAATAACGTCACAACAACACATTTAAAACACACTTAAAACTTCCGAACTCCACTCCATCAGGGCCTGCAATGAATTTGCTAACTTCTTTACTGAAAAAATTCTAAAAATTAGAGGCTCAGTTTGTACATTCATACCAACTCTAGAACCAAAGCTGTATCCAACTGGGACTTATCCTGACAAAATGTCTCAATTCAGCCAAATAAACTCCAAAAGCTTAGAGGAGATCATTCAGCAGCTAAGTTCCTCCTCCTGCTGCCTTGATGTTCTACCCACAGTTTTCTTTAAGAAAGTTTTACCTGTCATAGCGTCTGATTTGACTCAGATAATAAACGCGTCCCTTCTGTCAGGTGTTTTCCCCCAGTCCCTAAAAACAGCAATTATCAAACCACTGCTGAAAAAGAACAATTTAGACAAACTTCTACTCCAGAACTACAGGCCCATCTCAAACCTCCCTTTTATCAGTAAGATTATTGAAAAAGCTGAGTTTCAACAATTAAACACCTTCTTAACAACGACCAGCCGCTTTGACGTTTTCCAGTCTGGCTTCCGTGCTCACCACAGTATAGAGACCGCCCTTACCAAGGTGTTTAATGACATCCATATAAATACAGACTGTGGAAGAACCACCGTGCTGGTTCTATTGGACCTCAGTGCAGCATTTGATACTGTCGATCACTCCATCCTGTTAGAACGCCTGGAGAACTGGGTCGGCCTCTCTGGTACAGCTCTCCACTGGTTTAAATCCTACTTAAAGAACAGGGAATTTTTTGTATCAGTAGGTAACTTTACATCAGAGATGACAAAAATCACATGTGGGGTTCCACAAGGGTCCATTCTAGGTCCCCTCCTTTTCAATATCTACATGCTCCCTCTAGCCCAGATAATAAAAAATAACAACATCAGCTACCATAACTATGCAGACGACAAACAGCTCTACATCACTATGTCACCATGTGACTATGAACCAGTTCAGGCACTGAGTAAATGCCTAGAAGAAATCAATACGTGGATGTGCCAAAATTTTCTCCAATTGAATAAAAACAAAACAGAAGTAATAATCTTTGGACCAATAGAGGAAAGATCAAAAGTTAGCACACAGCTTCAGTCGCTTCAGCTAAAAACCACCAATCAGGCCCGAAATCTGGGAGTAGTGATGGACTCAGACCTGAACCTTCAAAAGCATCTAAAGACAGTTACAAGGTCGGCTTTCTATCACCTGAAGAACATTTCCAGGATTAAAGGACTAATGTCTCAGCAGGACCTGGAAAAGCTAACCCATGCATTTATTTTTAGTAGAATTGATTACTGCAACGGTGTTTTCACAGGTTTGTCTAAAAAGTGGATCAGACAGCTGCAGCTGATCCAGAACGCTGCTGCCCGCGTCCTCACTAAGACTAAGAAAGTAGAGCACATCACCCCAGTTCTAAAGTCCTTCCATGGCTCCCTGTATCTCAGAGAATAGACTTTAAAATACTTCTGTTAGTCTATAAATCTTTAAATGGCTTAGCACCTAAATACATCACAGACTTGTTATCAGGGCATCAACCCTCCAGACCACTAAGGTCTTCTTGCTCCAGCCTACTTTGCATACCTAGAACCAGAACCAGACATGGAGAAGCAACATTTAGTTCCAATGCTCCAGTTATCTGGAACAAACTTCCAGAAAACTGTAAAAATGCTGAAAGTCTAAGTTCCTTTAAATCAAGATAAAGATTGCTTTTATTCTGTTTTAATTTGCTATATTTTAATCATGTCAAGCACTTTGCATTGTCTTTGTACTGAATTGTGCTATATAAATAAATTTGCCTTGCCTTGCCTTAAAAACAGGAGATGGGGATATTCTTCACGAGGGACATTTCACCTGATTTGTGCAACAGCTAACTGACCCATAGTGGACGTCGCTGCATAGAGATACAACAAAGGTGCTTTGATTTATCCGTTTGAGGCTCTGACCATTATGTCATGAAATGAGCAGAATTTATAAATGTTGGTAGCCTTTTGGAAATATAGTTCAGGGTTAAGGTCAGTACGCCCTCTGGAATACACAACGAGTCCGCTGTTAAAATATAGTAATGCTGACGATGCAGGTTTTGCTAATCCTTCATGAAAAAAAAGCCAGAGACAGTTCAAAATTTCTGCTTCAAATCCTTTTGTGTCACTGAACGGGTAGAGAAAAAAATACTTTCAACATTAAACTAGAAATTGGAAATGTCTAAAATTGGTATCTGTGAAAGCTTTACAAAAAACAAAAATCAGAAACTGACCATAAAACCATTTCTCAGACATACAGTACAAACCAAATGTTTGGACACACCTCATGCAAAGAGTTTTCTTTATTTTCATGACTATGAAAATTGTAGATTCACACTGAAGGCATCAAAACTATCAGTTAACACATGTGGAATTGTATACTTTACAAAAAAGTGTGAAACAACTGAAAATATGTCTTATATTCTAGGTTCTTCAAAGTAGCCACCTTTTGCTTTGATTACTGCTTCGCACACTCTTGGCATTCTCTTAATGAGCTCCAAGAGGTAGTCACCTGAAATGGTTTTCACTTCACAGGTGTCCCCTGTCAGGTTTAATAAGTGGGATTTCTTGCCTTATAAATGGGTTGGGACCCTCAGTTGTGTTGTGCAGAAGTCAGGTGGATACACAGCTGATAGTCCAACTGAATAGACTGTTAGCTGTTTTTTTTCTTGCCATTATACAAATTCTAAGTGAAGAAAAACGACTGGCCATCATTACTTGATGAAATGAAGGTCAGTCAGTCCGAAAAATTGATAAAATTTGATAGTGTCCCCAAGTGCAGTCGCAAAAACCTTTAAGCGCTACAAAGAAGCTGGCTCACATGAGGATGGCCCCAAGAAAAGGAAGACCAAGAGTCACCTTTGCTGCTGAAGATAAGTTTATCCGAGTCACCAGCCTCAGAAATGGCAGGTTAAGAGCAGCTCAGATTAGAGAGCAGGTCAATGCCACGCAGAGTTCTAGCAGCAGACACATCTCTAGATCAACTGTTAAGAGGAGACTGTGTAAATCAGGCCTTCATGGTAAAATAGCTGCCAGGAAACCACTGCTAAGGACAGGCAACAAGCAGAAGAGACTTGAGACCAGTGGACTTTGGTCTGATAAGTCCAAATTTGAGATCTTTGGTTCCAACCATCGTGTCTTTGTGCAACGCAGAGAAGGTGAACGGATGGACTCTACATGCCTGGTTCCTACCGTGGAGCATGGAGGAGGAGGTGTGATGGTGTGGGGGTGCTTTGCTGGTGACTCTGTTGGGGATTTATTCAAAATTGAAAGCATACTGAACCAGCATGGCTACCACAGCATCTTGCAGCGGCATGGTATTCCATCCGGTTTGCGTTTAGTTGGACCATCATTTATTTGTCAACAGGACAATGACCCAAACACACCTCCAGGCTGTGTAAGGGCTTTTTGACCAAGATGGAGAGTGATGGTTTGGGGTGAGCTGGACCGCAGAGTGAAGGCAAAAGGGCCAACAAGTGCTAAGCATCTCTGTGAACTCCTTCAACACTGTTGGAAGACCATTTCAGGTGACTACCTCTTAAAGCTCATCAAGAGAATACCAAGAGTGTGCGAAGCAGTAATCAAAGCAAAAGGTGGCTACTTTGAAGAACCTAGAATATAAGACATATTTTCAGTTGTTTCACACTTCATAGTCATGAAAATAAAGAAAAGTCTTTGAATGAGGTGTGTCCAAACATTTGGTCTGTACTGTATGCAAAACCTGTTTAGAGGCTTCCACTTTAATTTAGGTATTTTAATCGTGGTTGAGGCACATTTACACAGACTTTACCTGCAGTACTTCACAGCTTCTTCAAAAAGTTCCGAGCCATCTGTTCTCGGCTGGGATCTCTTCTCAAAGTCAGAAACTCGGAAGACGGACAGACTGGCGTTTACGTAACCAATCATACACCTGAGGAATGGAAACAATGTTACCAAACAAATGCATTGCCTGAGGTCTCACACCATATAACATGACACGAAGAGAAAAATTTAAACTTATAAGGGGTAAGAGTTAATGGTTTCCTGTTTGCTTCATGAACTCTTACCCCTCCCCGGCTCGACCCTGGCCAGCACACGGACCATACTTGTAGGCATAGACGAGGCGAGGGATGAAATCCGAGGTGACGGCAATGACAAAGGCATTGGTTATGACAGACAGGATGCCGATACCCTCCAGAATGCCATACCAGATTCCTAAGATGGAAAGAAGTTAGACATGTAAAGGCATCTTTTCCATAAAGTATTTATTGCCTTTTATTTACCGATGTCTTTGGCTTGTGACGGCAGAGGTCGCCGCCATTGTGTGACAAACTTGTAGGCATCTAAACGGATCTCAATGATGTTGTTGATCAGCGCCAAGAGGGGAGCCAGAGGAAATGCAGCCACAAAGATGGTGGTGAAGCCGAACTGCAAAACTGAAAGAATGGTGCAGTATTTGTGGCTCAAGTTCGGAGACCTTCCATCACCCAAATCTATGTAGCATGTTTATGACCCCATCATGTCAACAGATCCAAGTAACAGTATCAGCCACATAAGCCTTCCAAACCATCACCTTCACACAATGCTATGATTTATTGTTCATTACCTGCTTTAACCAATCCCTTCTTTGCTTTGAATTACATGTTCCATTCGTACACTACATGACTGCCTCCATTACTGCTAAATTAATTCCCGTCACATAAGAATGAAAAAAATGTGATTGATGGTTGTGGAAGTTCACCAATATTCATGGATTGCTCTGACACCACCAAACAAAGTCAATAATGAATTCTGTACATTAGTCATTTTCATAGTCTGTATACCCTAATTCACAGAGGCATATTTAAATATTATGGCTAGAGGAAGAGTTTGATAGGGTGTGCTGATGGAGATGTCTTCGGAGAAGCATGGAGGAGAAAGATTACGGCCGGCCATCTAATGCATGCAGTATGTAATGGAAAACCCTAGAACTTCTTGAATAACAGGAGTAATATCACTAGTAGAGGGGGTTCCGTTGTGAGCCAGCTGAAATATAGGGCCTAGAGAGTGGCACCAAAGAGAAGAGTTGCAATAATCAATACAGAAGGCCAACATGGGGTAAACAAATGTAAGAGTGGAGCTGGGAGTCAGAGATACACAGAGGCAATTTTTGTATGGTAGGTGGACATTATTTTCATTCCCTGAAAAAAGTCTTGTCGCTTATCCATTTTGTAGAAACAACAGCTTATAACCTGACTTTTAATTAATCCATTGGTTTTAGAAATGGCTCATAAGGAAGCTATTACCGACTGTATGTTCAGCAAGTTTGCTTCATTGAAGAGAGATTGATCATTTAATGAACACAAAGGTCTGATTTTGGCAAGACAAGTTTTGTTGTCTACAGAGAGTAATGTGAAAATTTAACTAATGATTTACTTCAAATACAAAAATGTGTTGTATATAATCAGTGAATTAAGTAGTGGTGATTCGAGGTCCATATTTAATATCTTGCATGACTTCCATGAGCATGAAGGACTGCATCCAGGAGGTTTGACAATGATTCATACAATATATTGATGTAGTCATCAGAAATAGCAAAAAAAAAAAACAGTCTTACATGCCTCCCAGAGTTCATCAAGATTCTTTGGTTTTGTCTTCCATGCTTCCTCTTTCATTCTACCCCAGACATGCTCAATGATGTTCATGTCTGGTGACTGGGCTGGAGCACCTTGATCTTCTTCACTTTGAGGAACTTTGATGTAGAGATGGAAATATGTGATGGAGCACCATCCTGCTGCAGCATTTGACCCCTTTTATGGTTGGGAATGTAAGAGGTAGCTAATACTAATCGATATTTTAGGCTATTGATATAGCCTTCTGCCCTGCAAATCTCTCACACACCTCCATCGTCCTGCCTTTTGTTAAAAGACAGCAATAAATTCATGGCGTGCAAAAAGTATATAAATAAGATAACAAATAAGTTCATAGTTTAAAATTGGCCCATGTAAATCCATAGTAAAAACAGTTAAAAAGGTTTTGGGTTTGGTATTTAATCAGAGAGAAACATCTCACCTTCGTCATATTTGTACGTCAATTACCTTGAAACTACCATTAATGTGTTTTCTCTGGGAAAATCAGTGTTTCAGCAAGTAAGCTAGAAAAACTGCTCATGTTGAAGTTAAATGTGTTCTGCACACTTCTGCCTTGGCAAACATTCATCTTTGTGAGTATTACTTTGCTCAAAAAGCACTTGAATATGTTTTGAAATTATTTTGGTTAAAGAACAGAAAAAATGTCTCACTGATATATTTGTGCTAAAGCTAAGCTAGCTGAGTCGGAATGTACTGGTGATATTCAGACATGCTCTGAACATGGTCAGAACTTTGGTCAGTAATTAGTTTTTTCTTCTGTATATTTCAGTTACAATAAAACCAAATTTATGAATAAAGATTCTTCAGAGAACTCAAGAAAGCAAGCCTTGTGTGGAGAACTATTTTTCATATTGTTCACTGGCTGTCTAGCTTCACATAACTACATGTTGTGAGGACAGCATACCCACACTGGATGTAACCCCAGACCTGTCATGGTTTAGTTTTTGGTTTGGCTCTGTTTACCATTAGCTTTCACTTTTCTTCCTTGTTTGGGTTTTTAGTTAGGTTTTTGACTTTATTTATTGTTAGTTTTCAGTTTCATCATCCCTTTTCTGTTACGAACGGGAATAGGACCCCAATGATAACCCGAAACAGGTCAGTGGCGTTTTGAAACGTGTTTATTTAGAGGGAGGAAGAGTGCGGCTTCAGGGGCGTGTAGCATGCACTAACCGCCTGGCAGCCCTCTGGAGGGAAGGGAACAGGTCAGCAGAGTCTGACGTGATGGGTTAGAAAGGCTGAATCACTAACCTGAACGAGCGCTGACTGAGATACGGCTCCAGGGCAAACTGCGGCTGGCAGGCAGAGTCTGAATGGGGCAATCCAGGGGAGCGTGAATCCAGGGGCAGTCCAGGTCCGTTCACAGGGAATCCAGAATCCAGCGGCGGTACTGACAGGGGTGTCCAAGATCAGGTTCCGGTTTGGTCCAGGTTCGGTGCACGGGGAAACAGTCATGGGGGAAACGGGTTACAATCAGGCTGGGTCAGACGGGGCTTCGGCAAACTCGGGAGTCAGAAGGCGGATCAGCTCGGTAACGAGCAGACAAACAGACAGGTTCTCTGGATAGACGCTGGAAAGTACTCGGTGGTTGGCACGAGACGATCTGGCACTGGAGACTGATAAGGACGGGCCTTTTATGCAGCTGGAGACAGGTGGAGCCAGTGAAGGTTGATTGCGCAGAGGTGGAGAATGAGCAGGTGTGATGGTAGAGAGCAGGGGGTCAGCTCCAGTGCCAGAATCATTACAGAGCCCCCCCCCCCCCCCTCAAGGGCGGATTCCAGACGCCCTTGGCTGGTCTGGGTGGGCTCTGTGAAAATCCCTAATGAGGGACTTGTCCAGAACGTGACGGGACAGCACCCACCGGCGTTCCTCTGGGCCATAACCCTCCCAATCAATGAGGTACTGAGTCCCTCTACCCCACCTACGGGACTTCAGAATCCTCTTGACGGTGTATGCAGGAGAGTCATGAACAAGACGGGTGGGTGGAGGGGACGTGGAGGCGGGGACCAGACTAGAGGTTTTAGCAGGCTTGACAAGTGAAACATGAAAGGTGGGGTGGACCTTCATGGCTGAGGGGAGGCGGAGACAGACCGCCACCGGGTTCACCACTTTGGAAATGGGAAAGGGCCCGATAAACCGAGATGCCAGCTTCTTATTATCGACCTTCAGGGGAAGACCCTTGGTGGAAAGCCAAACCCTGTCTCCCACCTGATACTGCGGGGCTGGGACCCACCGGCGGTTTGCAGCCCGGGCCTGGTTCTCGGAGGCAGAGAGTATGGCCCTCCTGGCCCTCCTCCAGGGACGCTGGCACCACAGGGCAGACAGACGGGCAGAAGGGATCCGTGACTCCACCTCCTCTATGGTGAACACCGGCGGCTGGAACCCGTATACCACATAGAATGGGGAGAGACCGGTGGAGCTGGAGGGTGTGGCGTTTATTGCGTGCTCCACCCAAGGCAGATTCTGGGCCCACTTGGAAGGGTCGGACTGACAGAAGAGGCGGAGCTTGGTCTCGACCTCTTGGTTAGCTCTCTCGGTTTGACCATCAGTTTGAGGATGGAACCCGGAGGAAAGGCTAACCGAAATGCCCAGCATGGCACAGAACTCCCGCCAGTAACGAGCCATGAATTGAGGGCCCCTGTCAGACACAATGTCGGTCGGTAGACCATGCAGCCTGAACACCTCCTTCGCCAGGATTAACCCCATCTCCTTGGCAGAAGGAAGCTTGGGCAAGGGGACCAGATGGACCATCCTAGAAAAACGGTCAACGATAGTGAGAATGACCGTATGGCCCTCGGAGGAAGGAAGACAAGTGACAAAGTCCATAGACAGACAGGACCAAGGCCGGGAAGGGACAGGGAGTGGGCGAAGCAAACCAGAGGGAGGCCGGCGAGAAGCCTTGGCCTGGGTGCAGAGGGAGCAGGCAGAAACAAAATCCTTTACATCATTAAGTAAGGTGGGCCACCAGAACTGGGTACGGACCAGATGGAGGGTCTTAGTGATGCCAGGATGACAAAACAGGCGAGAACTATGACAGAATTCCAAGACTTTTAACCTGAGGGAGTCTGGGACGAAAAGCCTGTTCTTTGGGCAGGCCTCGGGGACGGTTTTCCCTTCCAGGGTGTCCCTGACCTCCCTCTCCAAATCGAGTCTGGTGAGCGCACAACAAACCGAATCCGCCAGGATAAACTCAGAGGCTCGGTCAAGACTCTCCCCCTCTGATTCGAACATCCTGGAGAGGGCATCCGGCTTAATGTTCTTTTACCCGGGTCTGTCGGACAGAGAAAAATTAAACCGGTCAAAGAACAAAGCCCACCTGGCCTGCCTGGGGTTGAGCCTCTTGGCGGTCTTGAGGTACTCCAGATTTTTATGGTCTGTCCAAACCGAAAAGGGGAGTTTGGCGCCCTCCAGCCAGTGTCTCCATTCCTCTAACGCCAGTTTCACAGCCAACAGCTCCCGATTTCCGACGTCATAATTCTGTTCTGCGGACGACAACTTTCTGGACAAGAAAGCACACGGGTGAACACGACCATCCACGGCCTTCTGGCTGAGAATGGCCCCAACCCCAGAGCTAGAGGCGTCCACCTCCACAATAAACTGCTTTTCAGGATCAGTGGACACAAGGACGGGAGCAGAAATGAATAAGCCCTTCAGATGTTTGAAGGCTGCCTCAGCCTGTTCATTCCAGACAAACTTGGTCTTGCTGGAGGTGAGAGCGTGCAGAGGGGCAGCTACCTGACTGTAGCCACGAATAAAACGTCTATAAAAGTTGGCGAAGCCCAGAAACCTCTGTAGCTGCTTGCGATCTATAGGAACGGTCCATTCAGCAACTGCCCGAACTTTGGCCGGGTCCATAGACATCTTTCCGGGGAATAGGATGAAACCAAGGAATGAAGTGGAGGTGGTGTGAAACTCGCACTTCTCAGCCTTGACGTACAGTTGATTCTGTAACAGACGGAGCAGGACGAAGCGAACATGTTGTCGGTGGAGATTGACGTTCTCGGAGTAGATGAGGATGTCATCTAGGTACACGAAAACATAACCGCCAATCATGTCCCTGAGAACCTCATTTGGTGAGACCAAAAGGCATGACCAAATACTCATAGTGCCCGGTCGGAGTGTTAAAGGCGGTCTTCCACTCGTCACCCTCTCTAATACGAACCAGATGATAGGCGTTTCTAAGGTCCAGTTTAGTAAAGATCCTCGCCCCCTGGACCTGATCGAAAGCCGAATTCATGAGGGGAATAGGGTACCGGTTTTAGACAGAGATGCTGTTCAATCCTCTGTAATCTATGCAGGGGCGGAGAGAGCCATCCTTCTTCCCCACAAAAAAGAAGCCCGCACCAGCTGGTGACGAGGAGGGGCGAATAATGCCTGCTCCTAAGGCCTTGTTTATGTACTGCTGCATAGCTTGCAGGGAGTAGAGACGACCCCTAGGTGGAGTGGTTCCAGGTAACAGGTCAATAGCACAATCAAACGGACGGGTCAGGTTGGGTCAGACGGGGCTTCGGCAAACTCGGGAGTCAGAAGGCGGATCAGCTCGGTAACGAGCAGGCAAACAGACAGGTTCTCTGGATAGGCGCTGGAAAGTACTCGGTGGTTGGCACAAGACGATCTGGCACTGGAGACTGATAAGGACGGGCTTTTTATGCAGCTGTAGACAGGTGGAGCCAGTGAAGTTGATTGCGCAGAGGTGGAGAATGAGCAGGTGTGATGGTAGAGAGCAGGGTCAGCTCCAGTGCCAGAATCATCACATTTTCACTTAGCCTTCACTTCACTCCCTCTGCAGTCAGTCGCACCTGTAAGCTATTTACTAATCAATCAGTCAGACTCTTTCCACCTGTTAGTTCCCCTATTTAAACCTCCCTCTGTTCCCATTTCCTCGCTGGTCCATCATCATTCAACACCCTCTCCATGCCAGTCATCTGTGTGTCTTTGGAACTCTCCCCTCTATGTTTTCATTTAAGGTTAGTCCTGCCAGCCGTCTCTGAGAACCTCTGAACTTTGTCATTTTGGAAGAGCTGTGATTGCTGCTAGCCGTCCCTGAGAAACTGTGGACTCTGCTACCTGCTCTGTAATGCTCTGTACCTCATCTTCACTTTCATGTTCATCAAACCAATCTTTCACCAGTCTTGCTGTGTGTATTGGTGCATTGTCATCCTGATACACGGCATCTCCTTCAGGATACAATGTTTAAACCATTGGATGCACATGGTCCTCCAGAATGGTTCGGTAGTCCTTGGCAGTGACGCGTCCATCTAGCACAAGTATGGGGCCAAGGGAATGCCATGATATGGCAGCCCAAACCATCACTGATCCACCTCCATGCTTCACTCTGGGCATGCAACAGTCTGGGTGGTACGCTTCTTTGGGGCTTCTCCACACCGTAACTCTCCCGGATGTAGGGAAAACAGTAAAGGTGGACTCATCAGAGAACAATACATGTTTCAAATTGTCCACAGCCCAAGATTTGCGCTCCTTGCACCATTGAAACCGACGTTTGGCATTGGCACGAGTGACCAAAGGTTTGGCTATAGCTGCCCGGCCGTGGATATTGACCTTGTGGAGCTCCCGACGGACAGTTTTGGTGGAAACAGGAGAGTTGAGGTGCACATTTAATTCTGCCGTGATTTGGGCAGCCGTGGTTTTATGTTTTTTGGATACAATCCGGGTTAGCACCCGAACATCCCTTTCAGACAGCTTCCTCTTGCGTCCACAGTTAATCCTGTTGGATGTGGTTCGTCCTTCTTGGTGGAATGCTGACATTACCCTGGACACCGTGGCTCTTGATACATCACAAAGACTTGCTGTCTTGGTCACAGATGCACCAGCAAGACGTGCACCAACAATTTGTCCTCTTTTGAACTCTGGTATGTCACCCATAATGTTGTGTGCATTGCAATATTTTGAGCAAAACTGTGCTCTTACCCTGCTAATTGGACCTTCACACTCTGCTCTTATTGGTTCAATGTGCAATTAATGAAGATTGGCCACCAGGCTGGTCCAATGTAGCCATGAAACCTCCCACACTAAAATGAGAGGTGTTTCAGTTTCATTGTCCAACCCCTGTATCTTGCCTGTTTGCTCTGTGGCATTAGTCGCCTATCTCGCCTGTTTTGCTCTGTGGCGTAGTCGCCTATTTTGCCTGTTTGCTCCGTGGCGTTGGTCGCCAATCTGGCCTGATTTGCCCTTATTGTTCGGCAAGCATCTGTTAGATGCTTTTGGTTTGGTTTGCCCTGGATGGGTAGTTTTTTGTTTGTTTCTGAACTTTGTCTGTCATTTTGGAAGACCTGTGATTGCTGCTAGCCGTCCCTGAGAAACTGTGGACTCTGCTACCTGCTCTGTAATGCTGTGGACTCTGCTACCTGCCTCTAAAGAGCTGTGAACACTGCTACCTGCCTCTAAAGAGCTGTGAACACTGCTACCTGCCTCTGAAGAGCTGTTAACACTGCTACCCGTCTCTGTAAAGCTGTGGACTCTGCTGTCTATCTGTGGCTCCCTGTTCCCGGCTCAGCTCCTGCCATCACCTACATTCCCGCCCCTGTTCAGTTCTGCCTCTCTGGATACATCATTTACCATCCCTTCATCCCCTCAATAAAAAAGACTATTAATTTTAGTCCCGTGTGTTGTGGTTCTGGGTTCATCCAAGACAAATTCTGACAAGACCATGATTTTTCTGCCACCAAACTTGACTGTTTTCTGGGTAAATCTTGGATACATGCAGGCTCCAGTAGGTTTTCCTGCCGTATTTGTGGCAGCTGTGATGTAATTCAACCAAAGATTCATCTGAGAAATCTACCTTCCAAGGTCTTGGTGATATCACAGTAAATTGGGCAAAAGTCTGGGCTATTTCTGCCCTGCGATGGATTGGCGACCTGTCCAGTTTATACCCCGCGTCTCGCCCATTGACAGCTGGAAATCGGCACCAGCACCTCGCAAACCTAGCGGGGCTAAGCGTGTTAGAAAATGAATGAATGGATGGATGGACTGGGCAATTTCTTTTTCCTTGCCATCAAGATCTCTGCTAACTGGCACCAGAAAATGCTATTATTGGGCTTTCTTCGTCTGGAAACAGCTGCAAACAACACCTTTCGGATGCAGCCATGATGAACTGGTTGCGGACAATACAGCGATCTGATTGGCTGAGCAGCAAAAATCGAATCACGTGACCTCTTGGACTGGAGCGCTACAGTTTAAAAAATTTTATCGGCTTAAACTTATTAATGTGCAAATGAAAACGTGGGAACATTGGTGTTTTGAGATCACTGCTATGTGTAGCAACTTATCCAAGTGCAAGAAAGTTGTCCCCTGACAGTTCATACGAAAAGTCACCCTACAGATTCTGGCCCACGGCCTATTTGGATTGTTTGTCTTTGAGTTATTGTCACTGATTCATAGTGGGCAATCTATTCCACCAATAGAGTAAATAAGTATACTTAAGGAAGGGCTTCTTGAGTTACTGAACATTTCTCAGGGCAGAGGTTTATATTGGGGTGTCTAACATGAGGGGTCAGCATATGTTTTTCTAGATAGTCTACAAGTGAAGGGATAAAAGAAAAAGGCGCTTAGAATTAAGTATTTTGTAGTAATATACAGTATTTTGTAGTAAACTACAGTATTTTATTTTGCTACATTTTTTGGCTGCTGTATTTTGTAGTTTATTTGGAAATACATTTTGATGTATTTGTGCCCATCCCTGGCCATGTACAATGCAGACGACTCTCCCTGTAGCTCTACGCTTCTCCAGGAGTGAATGCTTCTTGTCGGGACTTTGAAGCAATCAACTGGTTTCCCTTATAAAGGAAACTTTTGACCAATCTGTATAACATGATTGAAATTGACTTTGTAAAGTGCCTTGAGATGACATGTTTCATGAATTGGCACTATATGAATAAAATTGAATTGAATGAATATGATTGTTACCCAAACAGACAGAGGGATCATGCGAGTTACTTAATGAAATCCTTCTTGCATAAAATAGTTTGATTATCAAAAACAGTTAAAAAGGGTCCTCTTTTACTTAATCCATAGTATGGTGCTATTTCTCAGAGTAGTAAAATGGAGAGTGACAAAGAGAGCCAGACCAGATGGATGTCACAATTACATAACATGTACAGCAGCTGCAGCAGATCAGCTTTGTAATGAAAAAATGTTTTATTTGAAAATATGATGATACAGTAAAAGATTAAACTGTGTGGGGCATCTCAAAAATCCTGCCCTGATATTGAAAAAGTTCTGCAAGGCTGAAGGTAAAACAGAAACTGAATAGAGGTCCAACTTACTCATCTTGAGGTATTCATCAAAGAGTCCATATGCATTCATTGACTGCAGGTTGTAGTCCCTCTCCCACTGGGGGAGGCTGGCCTTAGGGATGTGGCCGTGCTCTCTCTTTAACCTCTGTCGAGTCCACCAGTTCTGAATGAGGCTAGAAAAACAATGCAAGATGATCTAAGAGACAAGTTACTTCTTGTGCATTTTCTTTATTTAGTTAAGAGACATTACTTGTGTCCATGAACTTTTGGAATACCGCCCATAAACAGGTATGTTTAAAGTCTAACCTAATTTGTCCCAGTAAAGTCCAATCTGATGTAAAAACAAATCCGTTCAGAGCATCAGTCTCCCTTTTCTGTCTCCCTCATCTTCCCTTTCAAACATCTTTATTCCATCTGTACACATTCCTTTTATTCTTTTTCATATCCTAACATGTGGGGAGTCCTAAAGTTCCTGCTAAGATGGAACTCAGCAGAATCTTTAGATCCATCACCCCTTCCTTAACTTTGATGATACACAAGTGAACTGTTATACAATGCATGCCAACCTTTTAAACTGAAAAGATCCCTTTTCAGTTTAAAAGGTTTCTGCACATCCGCCATCAGTTCAAGCCTTGCTGTGGAGGGAAAACATTACTGGGACTTGAAGCTGTTTTTTTTTTTTTTTTTTTTTTTTTTTTAGCAGTGTGAAAGGGTAACCTGACTCTCACCAGATGGATTTTGTTCCGCAATGCTCCACACATCAATCTGGAATCGCTGCCATTGGGAAGGATTTCAATACCACCTAAAATGGACGAGCCAATCAGGATCGACAGGCGAGATTTTGGTAGATGTGTAGCGACTGTTTGGATTCAGACAATAATGGCGGCTCACAGAGAAGAAGCAAGTAGTAAAATTTATGCTGCTATTTCATCAGTGTTGTCCAATCTACCAAAATATAAATTCTTTAAAAGAACACCAGAGACCAGCTTTGAAGGCTTTTGTTAGTGTAAACAATGTTTTCGCCCTTCCCCCAGACTGGGTTTGGCAAGAGCTTGTTGCATGTCAGTAAAGATGTAGAACAAGTGGTTTATCCAATCATATGCAAGGATTTTAAAAAGGTCCCTCCTTTTGAAATACATCTCTAGTGGAGCAATGCCAGATTTATGTGTGGAGCTCGGCGGAACGAAATCCATCTAGCGAGAGTCAGGTTAGTGAAAGGGTCCAGGTATGTCCAAATGTACCATCCTGAAGCCAACATTTTATCTGGCATAGATTTCTGTTTGCATACCTAAGCTCTGTCCATGACAAGGAAAACCTTTCAGGGATTACTGTGAACTTATCACAGCGAATCATATGTAGCCCTAGGCCTTTTTAAATAGTCCTATTGCTTATATTGTTAAAGTTTATAATAAATTGGATACAGCTCATCTTTTTCCTTAATTAAGATTTTCCCTTAATCTTTAATAAGATGTCAGGATATTTCTTTGACATGAATTGGTACATTTTATATTTGAATGAATTTATGAGTTTTTCAGGCAGCAGTTCAGTCAAAGCTTAGACCCAACAATAGACAAAACTAACAAGAACTGAAAAGAGCCAGAACCTACGGGTAGCCAAGCTCCATGAAGTTGTTCCACGTCTGTTTAAGTACCATAATGATGCCCATTTGCATACAGAGATCGATCAGACAACCACTGGGATGGCACTGCAGTTACACAAAACACATCAGATCAGCAATGACAAATAAAAAATGACACACTGTGCACTAATTAGGGCTATCATTAGTCTGTTGGGTTTTGTTAGCAACACTTTGGAACATGAAGCATTTCAGTATGATGGAACCTTACAATTTTATGGAATTTGTTTTTCAAGAAGCTGCCACTGTAATTCATACCCTGAACAGAATGTATCATTGCAATCTTTTGCTTCTTACTAAAAATGTACGTCATGAACCAGTAAGTTCTCCAAGAAGAGTTGTATACCTGCATTGCTACAAAAGGTTGACCGTTCTGATCACAGTATAAGAGTTTTTCTCTACTGCAGCTGCAGAATTACAAGTGGTAGTGCATTATCTTAGCAGCAAAAAGTGTCGGTGTCATGATTTTAGGTTCTGCCTTAGTTTTGGATTATGGAATAGTTTGAGTTTTGTTGTGGTTTGACTTTGTTCTTTGTTTTATATTATCTGTCAGGGTTCTACCGGGTCACTCACTTCCCTGCCTCTGATTAGTTTCAGCTGTTTTCCTGTAATTAGTTTTCACTCCATTTCACCTGTGCACTCCACTATATAGTTCTGCCTCAGTCTTTAGTTCTCCGCCAGATCATTTACGAGCCCACGGTGAGTTTTGTTCCAGCGTTCTTTATTCTGATTGACCTGTTGATGCAAACCCGATTGCTTTTTGATTCTGAGCCAGCCTGTCCCCTGAATCTGTTTTGTCCTGCCCTGTCTGACTGATTGCCTGTTTTGCCGACCCGAATCTGCCTAAGGAATATCCGAGCTTGCTTTATCCCTGTCTGTACCTCTGCCTGTTTTGGACTGCTTTTTGTGTACCGGTTTTTGGACTGTCATTTTTGACCATCGAGCCTGCCTGTCCCAGTCTTGTTTGTCTCAGAGCAATAAAACGTCTGAACCTGAAGCCTCTGCTTGTTGGCCTGAATACTGAGTCCACCCAGTCAGTTCCGTTCCTGACAGTCGGCTCAAGTCTTTAGTCTCAATGGATTACTTTAGTTCTTCATTTTCCTTGCATGTTCCCAGAAGTGCCACTTACTGGTGATGAGGGTAAAATGCTAGGTGGCTGGCTATATAGTAATAGCCCAATGTTCAATTTCTAACTTAATGAATCCAAAATTCTTTCCTGTTCCCTCATGGGAAAACTCATTACTCACTTCCTCCAGTTTCCAGCGATTTATGAGGCGTAGGTATGCGCCTGGCCGACCAGTGAATCTGTAAACAAAACAATATTTCTGACAATCATCTTCAAAGGTTTGGACAGAATCATTCAGTAATTTCTAAAAGGCTAAAAAAAGGTGTTCTGAATTATACCTAAATATTTACTGTACTGAGTTAGATACAGAAAAATATTATTTCACATGTCGGAGAAACACATCACTAAGGGAGTTTTGTAATGCTATAAATACCTATTATCTATTTAATGGATCTGCAGATATGTTACCTTGTTAACTGAGAATAGCCTATTGGCAAATGAGGTGATATCAACTGATAGTGTAAGAAGTAGCTGTTCTTCAAATGGCCTTTCACAAGCACAGGTAGGCCTGTCAAGATGATAAATGTTGCTAGAGGATAAATTGTCACTGAAATTATTGCAATAAATGATAATATTGTCATTTTCAAATAATATAGTTAGAATGGCATAATAATACAAGTACACCCTGTCAAAGATCAATAAATGCTCAGTTCTAGAGAACATTTAATACTGGAGCTGGAAGACATTTTAAATAGTCATAGGGATGGCGTGCATGGTTGACGCGGAGGCGATCAGGTGACGATGCACAAATATGACAGTGTTCTTCTCCTACTATGTTACGCTAACAGCAGAGTTACCATGTACCATAATAACTGTTGTTGTATGCAACATTTTGCTCTTATCGATGTGCCATTGATGTGCCATTTGGGCACATCACTGGGAATAAATGAAAGAGAACACTGGCGGAAAAACCAGTTGTCAAGATTACCATCCCTTGTCAGCGGTCCTTCCAGTCTTTTACCCTGGAGAAGTGGTCTTGTTTTATTAATGACTTATTTAGTAAAAGACAACTCTTGAAGCAGAAACTATACTTTAGCACATTTAATCTAAACAAGCCAGAGAAATGGCACAGTGCAGTACTGGGCTCTCATAGTGGTCACGATACAGGAAAAGGTAAAATGAGGAAGAGAGAGCCCGGACTGTGGGTTCAACATAACATCAGTGTAAATATAAATCAGCAAGGGCACGTCCCTGCAGGAGCGGCCCTCCCCCAACATGTTGTCTGTTGTAGATGTGTCACTATTAGACTGTGAAATAGCATAGACTCCAAGGTTTATCCACATGTACTTGCTCCCCGAGATAACTGTCCATTTGTTTATGTATGCCACATCGTGAGGTGCACTGTGACAAGGAGTTATCAGTTATTTCCCAGCAGTGGCGGCACTAGGGGGCGTTACAGATCCCCCTGGAAAAGTTATAGCACCCCATAGAAAAAAAAATATTTTCATTTTCATCTCAGTTAATATCATTTAATATGTGATTGGTGTGATGTTTTCCTCACAAAACACACCCAATTACAATATACAATCAACTATGATATATTGAGTAAAAAAAAAAAAATCACAAATTGAACTCTTCATGTACTGTATTGATTAAAAAAAATATTGCCTCAAATTGCACAAAATCTGTATAATATGATTGATTTTGACTTTGTAAAGTGCCTCGAGATGTCATGTTCGCCTGAGAGCGAAGTGCTCTGTTAGGAACATACGGGGTAATCAGAGCTCTGATATATGATGGAGCTTGATTATTAAGGGCTTTATACGTTAGAAGGAGAATTTTAAATTCTATTCTTGATTTAACAGGAAGCCAATGAAGGGAAGCTAAAATTGGAGAAATATGATCCCTCTGGTTGATTTTCATCAGAACTCTTGCTGCAGCATTTTGGATCAGCTGAAGGCTTTGAACTGCATTTTGTGGAGTTCCTGATAGTAAAGAATTACAATAGTCCAGCCTTGAAGTAACAAATGCATGGACTAGTTTTAATCAGGTGATTTTAATCACACCTCATGCTCTGTTACACTGCCAACGTTTCAACAGTTTGTCAGCTGCTCTGCCAGAGAAAACAAGACATTGGATTTGTTTTACACAAATGTCAAGAATTCATCTATTTCCAAATCAAGACCCCCTATTGGGCTGTGAGCCCAGAGGGGGGCTTTGAGAAAGTGGTCACAGGAAGCTGAAGAAGCCCTTCAGGGTAGTTTTGAAACTACCGTTTGGATTTCTCTTTGCAAGCCACATGGAGAGAACATAAATGCCATGACTAAGTGTGACAGACTACATGAACTTCTGTATGGACAGCATAATCTGCACCAGAACGGTGAGATGCTTCCTTAATAACAAACTCTGGATTACCAGTAACCTGAAGAAACTGTTGAACAGGAAAAAAGAGCCAGCCTATAGGAAGCGAGAGAAGCAGCTCAAAGTCAAGATCGGAGACAGCAAGGAGGTGTATAGGAAGAAACTGAAGAATAAACTGCAGATGAAGAAGTATTTTGCATAAAATCAAGAAATGTTGCTTGATTCCTTTTGCTGAAACGACATTAGAATGCTTATTGTAATTATGTGTCGAGGGCCGACTCCTTCAGTCTTCACTACATTGGATCAGCCCATCTTGCTGCACATGTGCCAAAAGGACCCAGGAAGACAGAAAACCATATGAAAACAAATGGCGCGAAGAGGAAAGAAGAGGAGAGGAAAGCAAACTTGCGGTTTGTCTGATCCTGAAAAGCCAGAATGACTTTTCAGTTCAGAGCCATTGACCTGCCTCGTTCATTAGTTGAACTGGGCTAGGATAGCGGACCCGGCTTATTTCAGAATCCCTGGTTAGCCAAGGAGAGGTGGCTCCGACTGCTGAGTGTCTAAACAATGCAGCTTTGAGTTGTTTAAAGGTGCATAGCCATGTTATTTCACTTTTTCTTTTAAATTTATACATTAGTAGCTCACTCTGGTTGCATCCAAAGGTTTTATGAAACATTCTCACGTCCTACTGGTTTATTGGTTATTTTGGTGTTTTGTGCTTTGTTTTTGATCAATTTGTTAGTAAATAAAGCCTTTCGTGTTTATTTATGATTTTAACGGAAGTACGCACTGTGCATGCGCAGCAAGGGTAAAAGCAAGGAAGCGGGTAATGGCTATTAGCATCTTCAGGCCAAACAATGAAGTGTGTTCCAGGATCCAATGAAAAAAAGGACAAAAAAATTCTTCATCTTTTCTTAAATGAGTAGAGATAGAGGGATATTTTAGCCACTTAGCTCCCCTTACCTTCTTCTGCCTTGTAGACAGAGCCGCAGTGTTGCTGATTTAAGCACAACAGACATTTTGTATTCTGCACGCTAGTGAGCCTGCTTGTTGATTGACAGCTTTCTCCAGATGGATAAACAAATGTATTATTGAAAGCTGCAGGCTCATGTCTGTCATTCTTTCTCCGTAGAGGCCAGGGGAGGGACTAATGTTGCACTACTGTCTTAGTCTTAGTATTGCAACATGAAGTCCTACAGAATCTTTGATACGTAAGGCAGACTTGGAGGGGGGCCCTTCACAAAGATTTATGTACACAGAACTCTAGATTCAATGTTGAGAAATTCACTTCTGCATTTAACCCATCCCCATTGGGGAGCAGTGGCTGCCACTGTGGGGCACCTGGGGAGCAATCAGGGGTTAAGAGTCTTGCTCAGGGAACAAGAGTGCAGGCGGTGGGGATTGAACTGGGTACTTGCGACCTTCTCAGAGCGCAAGCACACTGCTCTAACCACTGGGCCACCAGTCCCCTAAGCGGACGCCAAGCGGTGCAGTTTGTAGACGATTTTCTCACCTTCCCAGAAAGAAGGCGATGTAGAAAGTTGAGCTGTTGAGATTGACAAACTGAAAAAGAAACATCTTGAAGGTAAAACTGTTCTCCCACTCTGACTCGGTCCTTGGCTGCTCTGTAGCCACACACAAGAAGAAGAAAAAAGATGAAGCAATAATAAAGTCTGGGACTTCACAAGTTCTTTCCCAAATGCATAGGTGGCAAGCACTTTATATAGATTTCAGTTTTTTTCATATACCAACAACCTCATTGATAAGAAAAGTCTTTAGAAGCAGTGCACTCACCTAAATTAGTGAGGAAAAGAGCAACTTTTTCATAAAGCTGTGAAAAAAATATAAACTGTTTTAAAACAATTTAAGTAAAGCAGTTAAAGTAAAGCAGTTAAAAATTGTTAACATACAATTATGCCTAATCTCTATCTATCTATCTATCTATCTATCTATCTATCTATCTATCTATCTATCTATCTATCTATCTATATATATATATATATATATATATATATATATATATATATATATATATATGTATAGCCCTGCGACAAACTGGCGACCTGTCCAGGGTGAACCCCGCCTCTCGCCCAGTGAACGCTGGAGATAGGCACCAGCACCCTCCGCGACCCCATGAGGGATTAAGCGGTATATATATATATATATATATATATATAGTACAGACCAAAGGTTTGGACACACCTTCTCATTCAAAGAGTTTTCTTTATTTTCATGACTATGAAAATTGTAGATTAACACTGAAGGCATCAAAACTGTGAATTAACACATTCTAACAGTCTATTCAGTTGGACTATCAGCTGTGTATCCACCTGACTTCTGCACAACACAACTGATGGTCCCAACCCCATTTAAAAGGCAAGAAATCCCACTTATTAAACCTGACAGGGGACACCTGTGAAGTGAAAACCATTTCAGGTGACTACCTCTTGGAGCTCATTAAGAGAATGCCAAGAGTGTGCGAAGCAGTAATCAAAGCAAAAGGTGGCTACTTTGAAGAACCTAGAATATAAGACATATTTTCAGTTGTTTCACACTTTTTTGTAAAGTATATAATTCCACATGTGTTAACTGATAGTTTTGATGCCTTCAGTGTGAATCTACAATTTTCATAGTCATGAAAATAAAGAAAACTCTTTGAATGAGAAGGTGTGTCCAAACGTTTGGTCTGTACTGCATATATATATATATATATATATATATATATATATATATATATATATATATATATATATATATATGGAGGACCAGCTCTACCATATTTAAAAATAAATACATAAATAAATAAATGCTCAATAAATAAATAAGCGTACAATTAATTGCCACCAAAAATAAAAATATAATAAACAAATAAATGTAGGTAGGAATTAAATTATACAGTGAGACATAAATATATATACCTCTTTTAATTAGCTATTTATATATTCGCCTTTGTAATAATTACCTTATTTATTTATTAGTTATAATCTTCAACTTTGTTTATTAAATAGTTATTTTTTTAAGTATTTATTTATGTGCATGTTATAATATTTTTGTCTGTTTTATTCTTCCTTTGTATTTTTTTACCCAATTTTTTTCTTCGATGCTATTTATTTCTGCCTGTCTGTTTCTATTTCTGTAAGCATTTCTGCCTCATTATGCAAATGAGGAGGGGCTGTGTCTTAAGGGGTCGACTTCTGCCCATTGTAGTGCCACCAAACTTGTAGCAGACAGGTGAGGCTATCTATGTGTTTTACGGGTTTGGTGGCACAACAATGATCTATAGTGTAGTAATTGCTCATTTTATACTTATTCTAATAATTGTTAGGATATTTTTTCTGGGATGAACCCGGACACAGCACGCACACACAGAGTCAGTTCTTATGAGTGAGTTTTATTGAATGGTGTGGAAGATGGATGATGAGACCAGAGTCTTTCAACGGACGGAGGTGAAGGGTGTAGAAGCTGGCCGGCAGGAGGCGTGTGGAGAGACTGACCGGGAGGAACTCTGGAGCCGTGGAGTGGAGAGTAGAACGTCTGAGCCGTGCAGTGGAGAGCTGAACATCAGAGCCGTGTACAGGAGAGCTGAACGTCTGAGCCGTGTTCTGGGGAAAACAAACTGATGGAAAGTCTATGGGCTGACTGTAACAAAAACCAGGTTGAAAGGAGTCTTCAGGCTGACGGTAACAAAACGGAGCTGACAAGAATACTGGCAGAGAACTGAGCGGGAGTGAACGCTATGGACCGGCGACGGGAACAGAAAGAGGTGAGTCTTATAAAGCGGTGGAAACAGGTGGAAGCAGTTGCGGGTTAATTGCAGCCTGCCAGGTGAAACCGATCAGGCTGCGCAGGAACGAGAGAGAGGGAGAGAGGTTCAGCATGCAGCCTATAAGCTGCATCCTGACAATAATAAAATAGGAGAAAGTGTAACTCTTACTTATCTAAATGATAAAATCAGATTAAAGTGAAAGCCCTTTATCCAAAGCTATTTGATTTATAGAGCAAACAGTTATTTTTAATGAATTTCTTTTGTATCCTACACCTAGCAAATGGGACTTTAATGAATATTTTTGGCATTTAGGCTTTGGGAAATTCTTCCAAAAAAAAAAGTAAAGGATTATTTTCCAATCACTTAAATGTGGTACGACAGACAAGAGATGAGATACATGTGAAATAAATTTGATAATAATCCACCTTTCCTTGGTTGGATTATTTTCTGGTGTTGCAACTTGCAGACGGTCCCTAAGCATTTGCGGAGGAGCGAGCTCTGCATAGGGTCCAATGTAATTCTCCCAGCGCGGTGGGAGACTCATTTTGAGGAAACTACGGTTGTAGCTCACTGCCTGCCTTGCTGTGGTTCCAGAGAGTTGTCGGTTTTGTAGAATAAATCATCCGCCGATGAGATATTGATCTGGAAAAGCCGAATCTGTGAATATTTTTCTAACTTTACCGATGTCTCGAACTTGAAACTGTTTATATAAAAGTAAAATAAAAGTTAAAAAAATTTTCAAAGGACCAGAGAAAAACATTTTAGATCCCAAACACACAGCGTTCTAATTCTTCCAGTCTATTAGCAGCTTCCTGTAAGAGGTCGGACACTGAACGTCTGCCTGCTGAGTTTGACATTACTAAAAAACGCTTTAGTGCAGGGAAAAGCCATGTACGTTACCCCTTAAGACACAGCCCTCCTCATTTGCATCATGAGGCAGAAATGCATACAGAAATGTAAAAAGGACAGGCAGAAATAAATAGCATTGAATAATAAAATAGGGTAAAAAAATACAAAGGAAGAATAAAACCGACAAAAACATTATAACATGCACATAAATAAATACTTAAAAAAGGAATTAATAAATAAAGTTGTGGATTATAACGGACAATAAATAAATAAGGTAATTATTACAAAGGCGAATAAATAAAGAAGCTAATTAAAAGAGATATATACATTTATGTCTCACTGTATAATTTAATTTCTACTTACATTTATTAGTTTATTTTATTGTTGGTGGAAATTCATTGTATGCTTATTTATCGAGCATTTATTTATTTATGTATTTATTTTTAAATATGGAGTTGGTCCTACATATAATATGCACACACACACACACACACACACACACACACACACACAAATATAAATATATATATATATATATATATATATATATATATATATATATATATATATATATATATATACCACTCAGAAAATAAAGGGAACACTTTATTGTGTTCCTAAAAAAGAGAAATATAATAAGAATAAAAAAAATAATAATAATACCTTCGTCTTCCAGCAACAGTCTTCCTTGAACAACACAATGTAACTCCAAGTCAATTACACTTCTGTGAAATCAAACTGTCCACTTATGAAGCTACACTGATTGATTTCACATGTTGTTTTGCAAATGGAACAAACAAAAGATGGAAACTAGAGGCAATTAGCAAGACACCCCCAATAAAGGAGTGGTTCTGCAAGTGGTGACCACAGACCAATTCTCAGTTCCTATGCTTTCTGGCTGATGTTTTGGTCACTTTGTAGTGCAGTGGCAGTGCTTTCACTCTAGTGGTAGCATGAGTCTACAACCAACACCCAGGCATTGTAGAGAGGTCATAGAGGCACGTGGAGGCCACACATGCCACTGAGCCTCATTTTGACTTGCTTTAAGGACATTACATCAAAGTTGGATCCACCTGTAGTGTGTTTTTCCAATGTAATTTTGAGTGTGGGTCCAAATCCAGACCTCCATGGGTTAATAAATTGATTTCCATTGATTTTGTTGTTAAAATCACATTCAACTATGTAAAATATTTACTAAGAATATTTCAATAATTCCGATCTAGGATATTATTTCAGAGTTCCCTTTATTTGTTTTGATCAGTATATATATATATATATATATATATATATATATATATATATATATATATATATATATATATATATATATATAAATAAATAAAATAAAAACCTGAAAAGTGTGCTATGCAATTGTACTCAAGCCCCCTTATTTTCGGGGGGTGGAGGTGTTACTTAGGGTGTAATTAAATTCCTGTAATCAAAACACCCATGGTAATTCTGGAATAGCTCCCCCTCCAGTGGGCTCACCGATTCTGGCCCTTAAGGAAGAGGGGGATTCTCTGTGTGATGGTTAGTTAAATTTAGAACTTTTTGATTCCTTTTTGAAGACCACTAGATTTTATGAAGTCCTCCGTAAATGAGGGGAAAAGACCTTAATAAGTTAGCCTTATAACTTCAGTAATGACCTTAAATAAAACAAGGTTTTAATTCCCAAAACAAACCACACAAAGACAGTTCCAGGAGAAAAATTCTATTAAGGGTTCACAGAAAAGGGTGCACTATTTGTCACTGTATTAACACCCAAATTACAACAATCTGATTAAATTAGAATGTCTAGTAAAAGCAATGGCAAGGTGCTAATTTAAATGTAATTTGGGGGATATACTTTATCTACTGCCTAAAGTTGATACATAATTTAATGCTTTTCTAAGACCACACAGAAACCATGGAAGAGAGACAAAATAAGTAAAATTCGACAATTTCCACCACTAAACGTGCAAGTAAGAGTTCAAGTGAGAGGAGACCCAAACTGAACTCTTTGCCAAATACTATGCATGTTTAAAAACCCTTCACATGCCACATTAATCTGAAGCATCAGGCTGTGGGGATGATTTTCTTCAGCAGGCCCATGGAGTCAGGGGAAAGATAAGTAGAGCTTAATACAGGATATCCTAGAAGAAAGCATTATAGACCCTAAACTCACAGCTAGAACTACCTCGGGGTGATTTACGTATATGTGGATTCAGATGTAGAATGGCCCAGTCAAAGTCCAGAAATAAATCCAATTCAGAATCTGGGGCAAATGTTGAAATTGATGCTAACAGATGTTCTCCCTCCAGTGTGACTAAGATTGAACTGAATTGCAAAGAAAAATGGGCAAAAGAAAATCAGTTTCCAGATGTGTAAAGCTGGTAGAGACATAAGCGCATACAGCTTAATTATAGCAAAACGTTGACAAAAAAATAAACTGTTGACTCACTATTCCCAATACACTTTCTGAATCTATTGCACACTTTTCAGATTTTTACAAAAAATCCCAATATAATACAGAGTTAGTTGTTCTAATGTGATAAAATTGCCCAAAGGTTCAATTGATATAAATATTCTTGCAGGAAACTGTACATTAACACAGAAAGGGTTTTTATCAAATTAACATCTTTCTAGGCTGCAAAAGTTAGAGCATGAGCAACTCACCACGTTGAGCAACATAATGACACAGAAGTTGATGCAAACGGCGGTGCCTGTAGTTGCCACCTGAGAGTTGTTCCTGATGAGTGCCCAACCGAATGCGGCGAAGGTGCTGACAGTTATCACACGGTAAATCACGATGCCAAACACAGCAGCAATCACCACCAGTATCTGGGAGATCAGAGTAACATAGAACCATGCCATATACAGAAAAACTGTTTGCTTTTAAATACATCGTCTCTCAATTTTTCACCCGTTTTTCGTGAGTTGTTAAAACTGTTACCAGAGTTTAACAGCCCATTTGGCTCCCTGAGCTGGGGGGAGTGACAATTTATCATTTTTTTGAGACGTGGCAATACACATGAAAAGGAAAAAGGAGAATTTAATTAATCTTTTGGGGAAAACTAAGAATTCAAGCCAAAACAGTGAAATTTAAGGACTTTTTATAATCACTGTATAAAAAGTCCTTAAATTTTATAATCACTGTACCACTCTTCTCTAGCTTTCCACCTCACCTACTCAGACCGGCACAAATCAGCACACCCTGCGCAGCACACCCTGCACATCCAATCAGTGATGATGTTGTGTTTGGACTCGGAGCTAAGGGCCAGAAATGACGTTAGTCCTGAATTTAGGGGGTAGTGGTTGCAGTTCGCTAAACACAGAGTTTTGCAAATTGTTGTGCTAATAACAAATACAAAACCAATAAATCAATGTAACGAATCACAACAAATGTCATCCCGAGACACTTTATATGACGAGATCCAGTTTGTAGACAGAAATATATAATCAATTCAATTCAATCATATAGAGATATTTAAAGCCAAATACACCCAAGCAGGTAAAAATTTATTTCTCTCCATGTTAACACATCATCTTGCAAAATTAAGATTTTGTATGGGGTTTACTCCTGTTGAAGGAGTAGTAGTAGTAGTTCATGATTTAATAGGGTTATAAGAAATCCTTTCATACATGAATGAAAAAAAAATACTTTGTATAGGTTTATAGACAAGATTTCTGTAGAATATTACAGAATATGCAAACCCATATTCACATACTGTTCTTTCTGTGCTAGAAACCACAGCAATGTTGGAGTCTTTATGTTTTTGTTTCCAAAATCAGTCTCACTTTATCCTCTGAAATGACTCTGTTTCTTATGCAGTCTTTTCTTGTATATAAGACAGCAATGCTAATGACTGAGATGAAATTCTAAAAGGTTTCCAGTAAAACTTAATCTTTAGTTTAAGACTGCTATAGCACACTGATCTCTATTTATTCACTGGATGCTGATTCGCCGTTGGTAGTACACGTCACTGTGAAGCCACCAGCAGCCATATTGGTACTCCCTATTTTCCTCCAGTAACAACGATGACTTTCTCATGTTCAAGGGGGGCCTAAGACTTCTAAAATGTCAAATGCCATATACTTTTATGTTATGTACTAACACTATCAAGTACTGACAAAGTCATGTGCTGAAAAACTTTGCATGTTATTTATACACACACACACACACACACACACACACACAAACACACATATATATATATACATATATATATATATATATACATATATATATATATATATATATATATATATATATATATATATATATATATATATATATATATACTACTGTTCAAAAGTTTGGCGTCACATTGAAATGTCCTGATTTTTTAAGGAAAAGCACTGTACTTTTCAATGAAGATAACTTTAAACTAGTCTTAACTTTAAAGAATACACTCTATACATTGCTAATGTGGTTAATGACTATTCTAGCTGCAGATGTCTGTTTTTGGTGCAATATCTACATAGGTGTATAGAGGCCCATTTGCAGCAACTATCACTCCAGTGTTCTAATGGTACAATGTGTTTGCTTATTGGCTCAGAAGGCTAATTGATGATTAGAAAACCCTTGTGCAATCATGTTCACACATCTGAAAACAGTTTAGCTCATTACAGAAGCTACAAAACTGACCTTCCTTTGAGCAGATTGAGTTTCTAGAGCATCACATTTGTGGGGTCAATTAAACACTCAAAATGGCCAGAAAAAGAGAACTTTCATTTGAAACTCGACAGTCTATTCTTGTTCCTAGAAATGAAGGCTATTCCATGCGAGAAATTGCTAAGAAATTGAAGATTTCCTACAACGGTGTGTATAATCCGTGCATTAAGCCTGTGCAATAATCCTGTATAAACTGTATAAACTGTGCAATAAGCCTGTGCAATAGTCCTGTATAAACTGTATAATAACATATGTGCAATAACATATTTATACATAGGAGTGTACAGAATTGTATATTGTATATAGCTGTATAACTGTATCTTACTGATTCTACTTACCTACTTTGACACCTTCTTCTGACTTTTGACTATTGAGCCGATGGGACAAGTGAATTTCTCCACTGTGAGATCAATAAAGCTTATCTTAACTCTTAACTACTCCCTTCAGAGGACAGCACAAACAGGCTCTAACCAGAGTAGAAAAAGAAATGGGAGGCCACGTTGCACAACTGAGCAAGAAGATAAGTACATTCTCTAGTTTGAGAAACAGACGCCTCACAGGTCCCCAACTGGCATCTTCATTAAATAGTACCCACAACACACCAGCGTCAACATCTACAGTGAAGAGGCGGCTGCGGGATTCTGGGATTCTGGGTTTCAGGGCAGAGTGGCAAAGAAAAAGCCATATCTGAGACTGGCCAATAAAAGAAAAAGATTAAGATGGGCAAAAGAACACAGACATTGGACAGAGGAAGACTGGAAAAAAGTGTTGTGGACGGATTAATCCAAGTTTGAGGTGTTTGGATCACAAAGAAGAACGCTTGTGAGACGCAGAACAAATGAAAAGATGCTGGAAGAATGCCTGACGCCATCTGTTAAGCATGGTGGAGGTAATGTGATGGTCTGGGGTTGCTTTGGTGCTGGTAAGGTGGGAGATTTGTACAGGGTAAAAGAGATTCTGAATAAGGAAGGCTATCACTCCATTTTGCAACGCCATGCCATACCCAGTGGACAGCGCTTGATTGGAGCCGATTTCATCCTACAACAGGACAATGACCCTAAACACACAGGGCAGTCAAAAGTAGCCGGTCAACAGTGGCAAATCGCCGTCTATAGCAGCTCTTGCCGCCGCCTACATTTCCCCG
Source organism: Fundulus heteroclitus (assembly GCF_011125445.2). Classification (NCBI taxonomy): domain Eukaryota; kingdom Metazoa; phylum Chordata; class Actinopteri; order Cyprinodontiformes; family Fundulidae; genus Fundulus; species Fundulus heteroclitus. Next base: position 518,427 of record NW_023396923.1, read on the forward strand.
ATTATATAATGGAGCGATATTTGTGCCTTTTGGTTGAGCGCGCAGGAACCAATCCGAGCTCAACTCTGAAAAACTCTTATCGCGCGATGCTCGCGGAGAAACAGCCAAGCGAGCGCACAGCACAGCTGGTGTTGAGCATGGAATGAGCAGGTCGAGAGCGCGAGCAGAGAAGGAACTGAGCGCGTGCGAGACTGGGCGTGTTGTCTCACTGCGCGCTCGGAAGTTAGTAAATTGTCATATATTCACCTAATCTGATCTGTTTTATATGGTGCTAGTGATTCAAATTCAACTAATTTTATGCTAATTTATTCAAAACCTTGTTAAAACATGATGATAACATGTAAAAAATTTTTTTTAAATATAATAATAAAAAAAACAAAGGTTGTTTTTGAAAAATTGATCACTCACTTTTGCTTTTTATTCAATTTAAAACATGCACTCTGACTCTATTCTTTAAATAATCACCTGTCTTGAAAGCTTCCAAAATACATCAGGGAGACTCTATTTTTCAAAATTCTCCCCTTCGGGGCTCGGGCACCGGCATAAGGTGAGGCCTGCTACTGTAAAAAAGTTTGACTGCCCTGAACACACCTCCAAATTGTGCAAGAACTATTTAGAGCAGAAGCAGGCAGCTGCTATTCTATCGGTAATGGAGTGGCCAGCGCAGTCACCAGATCTGAACCCCAGTGAGCTGTTGTGGGAGCAGCTGACCGTACGGTACGCAGGAAGTGCCCATCCAACCAATCCAATTTGTGGGAGCTGCTTCTGGAAGCGATGGGTGCAATTTCTCCAGATTACCTCAACAAATTAACAGCTAGAATGCCAAAGGTCTGCAATGCTGTAATAGCTGCAAATGGAGGATTCTTTGACGAATGCAAAGTTTGATATAAAAAAAAAAATCTTATTTCAAATACAAATAATTATTTCTAACCTTGTCAATGTCTTGACTCTATTTTCTATTCATTTCACAACGTATGGTGGTGGATAAGTGTGACTTTTCATGGAAAACACAAAATTGTTTGGGTGACCCCAAACTTTTGAACGGTAGTGTGTGTGTGTGTGTGTATATATATATATATATATATATATATATATATATATATATATATATATATATATATATATATATATATATACATATACATACATATTAGGGCTGGGCAACGATTAAAATATTTAATCGCGATTAATGGCATAATGTGCCTGATTAATCATGATTAATCGCATTGTATTTACAAACTCCAAGAAGTAATTCAAAAGTAGTGTATGTTCTGCTGCCATGTGAACAAAAGTGTTGTAACATTTGTAGCACTTATCAGTAACACATATTTAGTGTAAAGCTCAACTTAAACATGTAAAACAAAAAATAGCAATAATAATAAATTAAAGCTTATTGCCACTGACAGGGAATTCTCTTTATGGGGAAAAAATCTACCAAAAACAGGAAATTTCTGAGGTAACAGCAGGGAGCAGCATTACCATTTTATGTTCAATACCAAAGTTTAACTTGGCAGTGGTTACAACTAACTTGTTTCAGTCATATTCGATGCTGGAAGAACTTGAAACTGAAATGCTTGCTAACTCGATATGCTTGCGTTGCTTGCGTTTATTTGACGTTAACACGCGTTTTTTTGTTGTTGCTTTCTCGCGCGCATATAGTGAATGGCAGGCAAAAACAGGCAAAAACACATGGATACTTTGAAACGAGAAGCGACTTCACCGACGGCGTCGATGCAGACCCCGTTCCGCTCCGCACAAAACTTGTTCAACTCACCGCCTCGCCTAAGCAAATTCCTGCGGGAAACACCGCCTTCCGCATGTCGGCTTTGTTTTTTTACGGCCAGCACCTTTCTTCCTCTTTGAATTCGAGGCTTGGCTGACAGCGAGGTTATTGGCGCATTATCGCCACCTACTGTTCTGATTCAAACCCCTACACCGCAGTAACAGACCTTCACAAAATAAAAGCATGTGAGCAACAGGCGTTAACCCGCGTTAAAGTAAATATCGCCGTTAATAGTCTAATGAATTAACGCAAAATTAACGTGTTAACTTGCCCAGCCCTAATATATATATATATATATATATATATATATATATATATATATATATATATATATATATATATATATATATATATCATCATCATGGAACCTTCATCTCTGGCTTAAAATGAGTGCTCAGACAGTTGGAAGACGCCAGAGTGTTACCCAGTCATTGTATGCCTAGGCCTCTGACCTGTCACCTGTGCCTCGTATCCATGAGTTTTGGAAACTCAGTTTTTTTACTAACCTGTCTCCTGTCTCCTCCAGTTTTTGTCGTGTTTTGGATTTACTCACCTGTGTCATCCGAATCCCTGCCGCTCAGATTTTGCTCTGGCACTTCCCTTCATACTCCCTTGGTGGTACCAAGCCGGACATGAGACCCCTTCCCTGGATTCACCTGGTTCGTCAAAGTCACACTCCAGTTCTTCCAGCTGCTCCTCCTGCCTGCCGTCCGCATTGGTGCTGTTCGGGCCCCCCGCCTGCATAACATCTGCCAGCCCTCCTGTCACTCAGCCACAACCTTCCATCAGAGGGTTACAATCTCAGGGTTCCTTCGTCACTCATTCCCCCCGGACAGGTCTCCCCTTCCAAACGGTAAGCGGCGCCACTTCTGGAAAGTTTCCCTCTGGTTCGATCTTCCGTAACATATCCTCTTTCTCCCCACAGTCGTTCCAGCTCTGACGTTCAGACCTCACCTGTTGCACACAGCGTGTGCTTTTCCCCTTTGTTGAGCCTTAACTGTTCTTGCTGCTGTCTGTGTCTGCATGTGGGCCATATATATATATATATATATATATATATATATATATATATATATATATATATATATATATATATATATATATATATACATATATATATATATATATATTAGTGTGTGTGTATATACAAATAACATGTAAAATATTTCAGCACCTAATTTCCTAGTAGTTGATAGTGTTAGTACATCCACTGACTGTAAAATTACCTGTGAAACGTTTTCCCACAGCCAGAAAACTGCTTGTTGTTGCAGCCAAATCCTATGGGATTCTGGGAGAGTAGGGAGCAGCAAGATGGCGGCCAGTGACTTTAGTTTTTTGGGCCAACCACCAATCCAGTGAATAAATAAAGATCAGTGCTTTAGGCACAATTAGGATCTGAAGTTGCAGCCACCTGCTGGCACAGCATCAGTATAGCAGCTGTTTTTACTGGCATCTAATAGGTGCATCTGGAGATGTAGATTTTCTAAGAATTGAGAAATATTTGTTTAAAATATATCTTGACTAGAGTAGAGGCTCCCTGAATTTACTTTCTGTTAATTAAAATATTTATATTTTTTGCTGTACTTTAATGTGCTCACCAGTAGCCTCCTTCTGGCTTGTGTTTGAGGCTTTCAACCTTGTGACGTTAGCATTATGTTTGCAATTTAAGAAGCAACACTTCTTTAATGCCAAATGGTTAGCTTTATATGCCAAATCAGCCTAATCTTGGGAAACTGAAACTAAATTTAAAAATATAAATAAATACATAATAGGTGACTGAGAGTTTATATTTAAACCTTTAAATGAACAACCTGGAAAGTTAAGAACTTCAAGACATATTCACAGTGATTTGTTGTCTTAGAAACCCACCATGAAGAATATTCCAGATGATGAGACAAGGAGGCGACTGTATTTTTCAGTAAAGGCCTGGTAAGGCTCCGGCTTTCCAGATATGGGGTTCATCCTTTCCTTCTTGGAGTATTTGGCCTCAAACTGGGGTCTTATTTCATCCTGGATGGCAAAACATAGGGTGAGGAAAAACTACAGTAACCAACAGCAAGATAAGGGTGTTAAAGATATTAGTCTTCTCAATTAAAGAATCTTATCCTCCTAAAGGAAGAATGCTTTATTCACATTAGAATGTAAAAAGGATTAATAAAGAAAAGAATAAAATGTCTTACCTCTTCTTCCTCCCAGTCAATAAGATCCCAGTCGTATGCCAGGACAGCTCTTCGTCTTTTCCAAAATTCAAGGAAGACTGTTGCTGGAAGACAAAGGTATTGTCATTAATATTATTTTTATCTTATTATACTGCTCTTTTTTAAGAATACACAATTGTGCAGCAGCTAAGGACATTTGAATTAGAATATGACTGCATGAAGTAGGCAAATTTAGTTCACTATCTTTTTTAAATGATTATTCCTTTTTTCAGTATTTCTTTGACTCTTGTTCAGACTTGAACTCCTCCACTAGGGGTAGCACATCTTCCCCAACCTGGAGGAGGCACTCTACCCTTTTCCGGTTTAAGACCATGGTCTCGGATTTGGAGGCACTGATTTTCATCCCGGCCGCTTCACACTCGGCTGCGAACCGCTCCAGTGAGAGCTGTAGATCACGCCCTGATGAAGCCAATAGGACCACGTCATCCGCGAATAGCAGAGACGCAAACCTAAGGCCACCAAAACGGATCCCCTCAACACACTGGCTGCGCCTAGAAATTCTGTCCATAAAAGTTATGAACAGAATTGGTGACAAAGGGCAACCTTGGCGGAGTCCAACTCTCACCGGAAACGAGTCCGACTTACTGCCGGCAATGCGGACCAGACTCTGACACCGGTCATACAGACACCTGTTAGCCCTTATTAAACGGCCCGATACACCATACCACCGCAGTACCCCCCACATGATACCTCGAGAGACACGGTTGAATGCCTTCTCCAGATCCACAAAGCACAGGTGGACTGGTTGGGCAAACTCCCATGCCCCCTCCAGGATCCCGCTGAGGGTGTAGAGCTGATCCAGTGTTCCACGGCCAGGACGAAAACCACACTACTCTTCCTGAATCCGAGATTCGACTATCCGACGGACCCTCCTTTCCAGAACCCCTGAATAGACCTTACCAGGGAGGCTTAAGAGTGTGATTCCTCTGTAGTTGGAACACACCCTCCGGTCCCCCCTTTTAAATAGGGAGACCACCACCCCAGTCTGCCAATCCAGCGGAACTGTCCCCGATGTCCACGCAATGCTGCAGAGCCGTGTTAACCAACACAGCCCCACAACATCCAGAGCCTTAAGGTACTCAGGGCAAATCTCATCCATCCCCGGGGCCTTGCCACCAAGGAGCTTTTTAACAACCTCGGCAACCTCAGCACCAGAGATGGGAGAACCCGACCCAGAATCCTCAGGCTCTGCTTCCACAATGGAAGACGTGTTGGTGGGATTAAGGAGGTCTTCGAAGTATTCCGCCCACGGACGCACAACGTCCCGAGTCGAGGTCAGCAGCACACCACCCCCACTATAAACAGTGTTGGTACCGCACTGCTTCCTCCTCCTGAGACGCCGGATAGTGGACCAAAATCGCTTCAAAGTCGTACGGAAGTCTTTCTCCATGGCCTCTCCGAACTCTTCCCACGCCCGAGTTTTTGCCTCGGCGACCAGCTGAGCCGCCCGCCGCTCCGACTGCCGGTACACATCAGCTGCTTCTGGAGTCCCACAGACCAAAAAAGCCCAATAGGAATCCTTCTTCAGCTTGACGGCTTCCCTTACCGCCGGTGTCCACCAGCGTGTTCGAGGGTTGCCGCCAGACTCAATGTCCCTCACCTCCCTCGGGACGTATTCAAAGCTCTCCCAGAGGGGGGAGTTAAAGCTCCGTCTCACAGGGGACTCTGCCAAACGTTCCCAGCAAACCCTCACAACACGTTTGGGCCTGCCAGGTCTGACCGGCTTCCTCTCTCACCATCGGAGCCAGCTCACCACCAGGTAGGGGTCGGTGGAGAGCTCCGCCCCTCTCTTCACCCGAGTGTCCAAGACATGCGGCCGCAGGTCAGATGAAACAAAAACAAAGTCGATCATTCAACTACGGCCTAGGGTGTCCTGGTGCCAAGAGCACATGTGGACACCCTCATGCTTGAAGATAGTGTTCGTGATGGACAATCCATGACGAGCACAGAAGTCCAACAACAGAACACCACTCGAGTTCAGATTGGGGTCAGTTGATCTCCCGCTCGGAGATCAACCGACCCCAATCCGCCTGTCGGTGCACCAATCCGCCTGTCAATCTCCTTTTCTGATGGAGCGGGAGATCGACAGGCAGATTGGTGTACCGTCTGCTGTGAAGCGGGCGCTGTACCGATCCATTGCAGTGAAGATGGAGCTGAGCCAAAAAGCGAAGCACTCGATTTACCGGTCGATCTACTTTCCTACCCTCATCTATGTTCATGAGCTTTGGGTCGTGACCGAAAGAACGAGATCCTGGATGCAAGCGGCTGAAATTAGTTTTCTCCGTAGGAGCCAGTTGACGTGGCTCAGGCAACTGATTAGGATGCCTCCTGGACGCCTCCCTGGTGAGGTGTTCCGGGCACGTCCCACCGGGAAGATACCCAGAGGGGGACCCAGGACACGCTGGAGGGACTATGTTTCTCCGCTGGCCTGGGAACGCCTTGGGATTGCCCCGGAGGAGCTGGCCCAAGTGGCTGGAGAGAGGGACGTCTGGGCCTCCCTACTGAAGCTGCTACCCCAGCGACCCGACCCCGGATAAGCGGAAGACAATGGACGGATGGATGGATGGATTTGACTCTTGTTGTCACTTCCATGTTTTTTTCTCTTTCCTTTCATTTTTGTTTCCTCATAATTGTTGCTGCTTTTCCACTTTGATGTCTTTAATTTAATAAGGTTAATTTCGTAACAGGAGAAATATCCTATTTACACTAAATAGCAACCCAACCCACCACACTGTTTTACAAAGTGAAAACTAAATAAATGTTTATTTTCATACTGAAAATGTATTTATTTCTGAGATTTAAACAAAACTCAACATTAATGCACAAAGCTGTTACGTCTTTACAGATCAAACTACCAAAAAGAAAAAAAAATCAAGTTTTAAACTCTGAATTTTCTGCAGGTGGAACATTTTGTTGGATCTGGGTTTATTCATTGGGATTTCCTAAGTTTTCCCTGTAGCAGTAATGGGGGACATAATCAGGTTTGAAAGCAACAAGAGACAGTGCAGAGGCATGGAAGATAGGTGTAAATCTGATCAAAGTCCTGTGGATAGTTTACTCATTGAACACATGTTTACCTGCCCCTCTGCTTGTAGCTGCTCTAATCAGTGGCCTTTATTCTCAGTTAAAGTACCCTGTGTCGTACTCTTTCCGTCATGTTCACATCCATTTACCACTCAGCAGAGTGAGATGTCTTGAATGTGAAAGGATCTGTCTGGGAGGGAACCAGCCTTCCACTGGGAGCCAGCAGGGAACACATGCTGGAGAACCATAATAAAGGGATTTGACCGCATTCTCTGTTTCTAGTAAACCTAAACTATATTCATTAGGACAGCAGTGCTAACAGAAGAGAGAGGTAGGAGCTGCAAGGTCAGTATGCTTTCCACCTGAGTTTTCTTCAAGCTTGACAATGAAAACATTATTTACAAACTGTTGCAGCTCGGAGAACAGTTTTCATCTCAATAGAGTTAAAGATTCGTTTTTGGTCTATGCTCTGATTGCTGTGTGTGTAAATGCATAATATGTGTTGGGTACCGGGTTTATAAAATTCAGCAATGAACTTTGAAAAGATTTAAAATTTAAACCCGACTCAATTACACTATGATTGCCAGGAGTCATTTAAGACACTATTCATGCAAAATGACTGCAGTTGTTTGAATCAAAATATATCAAAATGTACAATTTCACCCAGGTGTAAAGCCTGGCTACACATGAAAACCTCTTCTCTGCATGTAATGGAAAAACCTTCTTGGCCTGTATACCAGAATTGTTGGCTAACATCGTTCAGTTCCCATCCTCAGAAAGTTAAAAATAATGTTAATGTCTTAATTTGCTGGTCTCATAAAGCAGGGTTTTTGCTGATTTCAACGCATTAGAGAAGGAAGGCTGTGGTCAACTTCTGCTGATTAAATGCTCTTGATTAAAACATCATCATAATGAGCCCTCAAAAGCAGGACTTTTGCTGACAAGGGTACCATGCAAGGGAGTAAAGTAATTAGCAATGATCTTAAAGAGTCAGTTGTTGCCACCCAGTCTTGGGAGGCTTTCAAGGGCAGCTCCATACTATTTGAGGTTCGTCAGTCTTAATCATAAGACATCTGAGACAGTTGCCAATCTTTCAATGAGTAAACATCCCAGCAAATTTACCCCAAGTTTAGAACGTGTTCTATACAACCCCAAGCACCCCATCTCCACAAGTCTCAATAAGTTAGTTATATGTTATGAGAAAATTCTGAATAATTAGAAAAAGGCAGAGCAAGTAAGGCTTGCTGCAACAGTTGCCGGAACGAGAAGTCCCTCTCTCTTCAAAAGAAATATTTTAGCTTAAGTTATAATTACAAAGTTGCATCTGAATCAACCACAAGGCCTCTGAAGCTAAATCCATGCATGGATGAGAATAAAGAAGATATGTTGAGCCATGACACAGAGCATAATGTTCAGATAAAATCCAGTATATCAGCACAAAACATCTCATAAACCGTTACACGTTAGAGGTGGAGTTATGATTTGGACTTGGACCACTGGACCTGGATATCTCACAGTCTTTGAAATGGCCATACACTCGTTTGGATAAGACAGTTTTTAGATTTAAATATGAGGCCCTTTGTCTGCCAGCGTAACATTGGTCCAAATGGGCTCGTCAACAGGACTGCCACTTTAACTGGATCAACAGATCTAAAAGAGAATGGAGAGATGAAATAATCCAGGCATTGTTTTGGCCCAGTCAAAGTCCTGACCTTATTCTGATTGTAATGCTGTGGTGTCACCTTAATAGAGCTGTTCAGACACTAAAGTCTGCAAACCTCAATAAACTGAAGCAATGTACCAACATTTGCTCAAAAAGATGTAAAATGATAAAGGCATACAAAAAACTGCTTTTCTCTAAGGTTGGTTCTAAACGTGGTTGAATCATTGGGTGTACATAAGTTCCCCATGCCTGTACTGTCTCCCCTTAAAACTAGTTTTTTTCGCATGATCATGTGTCCCAGACTGGGGAAGATGTGGAGATAAATGACAATAAAGTCAAAAATTTCACACCAAACAAGGACAAGGGAATCTAATGTCATCATTTTAGATGAGGAAGAAAGATGATTCAAAATAGTTATCAAAAGAAGACCTCATGAAAAACGTGCAAAACTAACACGGATCAGACACTAATGTCCACGCTGAGGTTATTTTATAATTCAATTCAATTCAATTTTACTTATATAGCTCCAATTCACGATACATGTCATCTCAAGGCACTTTACAAAGTCAAATTTAATCAAATTATACAGATTGGTTAGAGACCGACCGGGAGATACAGACAAGACAGAGCAGAGACACAAAAAAGAGACAAAAGAAGCACACGTTCATCCAGGAATCCTTTCTACATTATATGATAATAGCGGATGATCTCTCTTCCCTGGATGATATCACAACTAACAGAATGCCAGATCAGATGTACCTACTATGAAGAAAAAAGAGAGAGAACTAAAAGATAAAAGATGAAATATGATGAACTCAGCAGAGTGAGAAAAATAGACCCTGATGTCCTCCAGCAGCCTAAGCCCATAGACCAGTTCACGCGTGACATCATGGCTACCGCTGGTAGGCAAAAAACAGTACTGTTCTCGTCTACTACATGACAAAACGGGTGATTTAGAGCGTACTTTTACTTTGTTTATTTATGGAATCTAAGCAATGCCTACGACTTGTTGTGCTCCCGGTTGCACAGAGAGGCATTCCAAATCGTTGGATGTACGTTTCTGTCGTTTACCGAAGGACGAAGAAAGAAATGGATATTTTCAATGAAAAGAGCGCAGGCAGACACTCCCAATGGACTGGGGGAGCCATCATACTACGAGAGAATTTGCAGTCTACACTTCATCTCCGGTAAATACAACTTAATTCTGCTCTAGTCATTGTTCTACTTAAATAGCGGCGGAGGGGAGGTGGCGATCGCTAGACAGGCCGGAGAAGTGGAGTCGATGCGCTGCAGCAGCAGCACGCCACATCAATTTAGTTTTCTTTATGCAATCAGTGTGCAATAATGTGTGCCAGACAGCAGCTGCCTTATGCCCCTGTTCACGCGCGCTAGTACGTCTGTGTTTACACTGCAACGTCGCCGACACCCCCACCCATTTTAATAAGACAAAAACACCAAAATAATCCGTAGTGAACAATGTTTTTTTTTTAAACCTACCGGGTGGGTCTTCCTCTCTGCTGAGGCGCGGTCTGTGTCCCACGCCGCTTTCTGCTGTTACACAAACATGTCTGAACATCCATCCATCCATCCATTTTCTGACCCTCTTAATCCCTCATGGCGTCGCGGGAGTTGCTGGAGCCTATTTCCCGATATAAAATAATTGTAGCCGTCCAGTGGTTTCATGCTTTCGTGCTCTCTCGTGTGTACTGGCCTGCGTGTTTATAAGGCAGCTGTATATGTCGCGGTACGGAACACTTGGCCAGCATTTCACAGACTCGCTCCGTCCCTTCAGGCTTTTGCTGTGTGGATCTGGCAATCTGATACCATCAACCATCAACTTACTCTTAAAACGATCTTGTGATACGTTATCTAAAGAAGAAAAATACGTGGAGAACTCAGTTTCTCTGTTTGCGTCCGCCATTGTGTTCGCCTTTTGCCTACCAGTCCGGTGCGCATGCGCGAAAAACCCGGATGAAAACAATAGCAATGAACTGGTCTATAGCAGCACAACTATAGAGGTAGCTCAGGGTAACATGAGCCACTCCAACTATAAGCTTTGTCAGAAAGGAAAGTTTTAAGATTAGTCTTAAAAATAGATAGGGTGTCTGCCTCACGGACCAAAACTGGGAGTTGGTTCCACAGGAGAGGAGCCTGATAGCTAAAGGATCTGCCTCCCATTCTACTTTTAGAGACTCTAGGAACCACCAGCAGACCTGCAGTCTGAGAGCGAAGTGCTCTGTTAGGAACATACGGGGTAATCAGAGCTCTGATAAATGATGGAGCTTGATTATTAAGAGCTTTATACGTTAGAAGGAGAATTTTAAATTCTATTCTTGATTTAACAGGAAGCCAATGAGGGGAAGATAAATTTGGAGAAATATGATCCCTCTTGTTGATTTTGATCAGAACTCTTGCAGTAGCATTTTGGATCAACTGAAGACTTTGAACTGCATTTTGTGGACTTCCTGATAATAAATATTACTTTGTAATAAGTGTGACAAAGGTCTTTACAGCTCTAAAAACATGTTTCTAGAGCTATAAAGGACTTTTACTATCCAAAGAACCATTAATGGTCCTTTGGATTGTAAAGGTTTCTCACCCGTGTACTAGCTGCTTAAAGGGTACATATGCAAAATACATTGTGTTGTACTTGAAGTGTCTAGGAGTGCAGCAAATTTTAATACAGTTTGTCCAGGTGAAGCATCAATGTCTTTATATTCTGTTTGGGTCATATTTTTCCATCCGTTCAGTTTTCTCTGTTTTCTATTACATTTTTTGAACAATTACGTCACAGTATTTGCTGTGCTCTGCTTAACAAGGTCATTTGCAAATACACAATAAAGCATTTTTTTCAAGCTCCAGGATGCTGAAGCATTCTGCTCCACCCCATTTGGCCATGTCTGTAGTATGCTGGGGGATGGTCTAATGACTCGTATGGGTTAATACACCCATCACCGTTTTGATGGGTGGCCCATTCTTCAGTCGTGCAATAATTCTTTTGAGTGCTATAACCTGGTGTAATAAAACTGTAATAACTGTGCAATAACTATTTGATACCCTGTGCAATAACCTGTGCAATAATCCTGTACACTGCAATGCATGTAAAATAACTATTTGAAATTTAGATTTTTTTCCCCCAATCACTGTATATATCTGGATGTGCTGTATATACCTCATGCACCTTTTCCTCCTTTGTGCACCTTATGTTGCTTATAAGAGCCAATGTCACAAGTAAATCTCTCCATTGTGAGATCAATGAAGTTCTATCTTATCTGAAATGACGGATTCCTGAAATTGGTTAGCCAGAAGTCCATGACCTTGTTTAACAACATAATAGACAATAGAAAAAACTGAGTGGCTTGAAAAATATGACACAAACAAAATACAAAGAGATCTAGGCAGCTCCTGGACAGACTACATTCAACTCTTCTGCACTCCTAGAGACTCCAAGTACACAACAAAATGTATGTAAGGGCTAAAATAGTGGATTATGCACAATATGTGCAATTTAATACATTACTTTAGTAAATTAAATCTGTAACTGGACAAACTTTTTGTGATATAATTTTCTTTTCTGCTTTTGTTTGAACAGACTGGCAGTAGGAGCAGTAAGGGAGCTGTGCAATGGGATTTATTCAGAATCAGAACCTGACTTTGGGCAACATTCAGACAGAGATCCCTTTCAGGGAAGCCACCACAGCATCATCAACCGGTATTGAGCCATTCTTAGCCATCTTCTAAAAGCGGTATATCTGTTTTACTATTGCTTTGACTTCACATCAAGCTTTCTAACACTAAACAAAGTATAGCAGAAGCTGCCACAGACAGCTTTTAATAGGTTCTACAGCAGCAGTTTAAGTATCCAAAGAAAAAGAGTAACTGTCAAATGGTAAATGGCTTGTACTTGTATAGCACTGTATCTGGTCTGGTGACCCCAAATCGCTTTACACTACCGTCAGTCATTCACCCATTCATGCACACATTCACACCCTGACGGTGATGAGCTACGTTAGTAGCCACAGCTGCCTTGGGCGCAGAACGACAGAGGTGAGGCTGCCATGCATCGGCTGACAAGATAAAAAGACTTCTGTGAGAAAACCAGGACTGGCAAACTTTTTCTAACAATGCTAAAGTTAGCATCTGCTTGGTGCCAAAGGGCTATTGTAAAGGTTTTAATGAGTCTGGATTCCCTTTATCATCTCTGGTGGAACATTTGAAACACTTTGACTAATGAAGGCTGAGCTGGATAATTTTACACATGCTGAAACAATAAATCCAGCTCATAAGATGTGAGGATACATGATATTGGTTTCATGAGAACTAGACACAGAAAAGATAAAAGGGATATCTTTTCACTTTGTTTGTTTATATCAGTCAATTTGTGATCTATATACAATGAGTCTAACTTTGCTCAGCCTATTTATTGAAGATTTTATGCATATCTCTCTTTAAGAAGCTCTCTTGAAAATGCTCCTAATCCCCAAAAAGCTGTGAAAATGCATTAAAGGTATACTATGCAACCGGGGTTGATTTTCCAGCGAGGCTCCCCCCAGAGGGCGAAAGTAAAAATGCACTGTCATAAACATGCTCAGCTGTTCTGGTTTCTCCGTCAAGCCAGGTGTGATAGTTTTGAGCTTAGCAGACAGGCGAACGCAACGAAAAGTAAAAAAAAACGGCAGTACAAACAATGACTAACACAGTGAAAGTATGAACATCAGGGTTTCCCGTAGCGCTATCTTGGCGATGCGGCCGCCTCGCCAAACTCACGCTACCGCCTCGCTAACATAAAAATTTATTAAAAAAAATAAAAATAAATAAATAATTATAATATATATAATTATTATAATAATAATAAAAACTCTGATATGCTTGCATGTTTATTTGACGTTAACACGTGGTTCTTTGTTGTTGCTTTCGCGCGTGCATATAGTGAATGGCAGGGCAAAAACAAATGGAGTTCTCGCCGTAAAGCAAGACCGACTCTCGCGGTCTTGCACGAGACTTCTGAGCCTGTGGGTGCGGGCCGAGGGCTCAAGTACGGTATTTCCCCCACAGACCACCAGGGCGGCCGAGAAAACCTTTGTTCGACCTGAAATGACTCATTTAATCATCCAAAACGGTATGGAACACATTAATTAACTGAAAAATGTTGCATAGTATGCCTTTAAGTTTATATTTCTCTGTTCTATATAGGATTATCAACACAGGCTTCAACTATGGTCTAAGTATTTTAAATTTTTGACTAGAAGATCAAAAGTGTCTCTAAAGCAGATGCTAACTTTAGCGGATTATCGTATTTGCATAATGCGTTTCCATTTGGCAGAAGCTTCATTAACTGGGCATGTTGGCCCACTCAACAAGCAAAGGAAGATTGTAAGAAATCGTCTCAGAAACGCTCAATGCCGTGAGAAGAAGAATTCAATAAATGTGCCACATTATTACCACTGCCTGATCTCTGCAGGACAAACCTTCAGGTGTAAGATTAGATGGATGTGTGTGTGTTTTTTACAGAATTATAAAAAGTCCCTGAAAAACGTTATATGTAAGCAGCATATGTTACCCAAAAAACCTTGTTGAACATTTCTGTATTAGTATCACTCAGAGAAAGAAAATAACAGAGAGAAAATAGCTTTGCCAGGGGTGCTGATGCAACCTTTTACTCTACCAGCATAAAGCTTTTGATCTTTTTGCTGATTGCTACCTGGATCATTTTCACATTCTCCCACAAAAGATCTAGAATAATTTATCTGAGGGCAACATATATCGAATGACCCTCTCTGCTTTTGCCCATAACTTATATTGCCAAAAGTATTCGCTCAGCCATCCATAACGTTGAATTCAGGTGTTCCAGTCACCTCCATAACTGGACTGTGAATGCATTCCACCACGTGGGCATGCAGTCTGCTTCTACAAATATATGTGAATGAATAGGTTGTTGTCAGTGCTGGAATTCCAGAATAGACCCATGACAGCATAACATCTGTGCAATTAGTTTAGTTTAGAAATTTTCTCAGCACTAAATAGTCCACAATAAGCGGTATTATAACAAAGCTGAAGCAAATGGGAACCACATCATAATAGCCATGTAGAATCACAGAGTGGTGAAAAGGTCTGCAACTTTCTTTGGAGCCAGTAGTTACACACCTCAGAATTTCATGCTGCTTTGAGATTAGCTTGGAAAGAGTGCATCAAGAGCTTCAAGGAATGGGTTTCAATAGCTGTGCAGCTGCATCCAAGACTTACGTCACCAATTCTCATGCAGAGACATGTTCTCTAGAGTGATGATTGTGCCTCTCTGTCTGAAAATCCAATGGATGAGGCTTGTAGGCTGTTGCCAGGAGATCAGCACTTGTTTCTCTACATTATGCCAAGTGTAAATCATTATTGTATTGGGCTGTTTTTCCAGGAGCTGGGTTCAGCCTCTTACTTCCCGTAAAAAGGAGCCCCCAATGCTTTCAAAACATATTGGGTGACTTCATGCTCCTGATATTGTGGGGACAGTTTGGGGATGCCAATTTTCCAGCACAACTGCCCAAAATCAATCAATCAATAATGACATGGATTAGCAGATTTGGTTTGGAAAAAAAAAATCCTGATTTTATCCAAATAAAAATAGTTTAAGGATGAATTGGAACTGGTATTCAGGCCTTCAAATAGGCTTTTGTTTGTGATGAGGACAATGTCTGCATATGTAGAGTACTTGAATACAGTTGGAGTGCTTTCCTTATGGTGTAGGAGCCAAAGCAACATATCCCTGGTTTTACTTCCCTGCATTTGTATATCGAAAAGAAATACAACTGTCTGCCTGTTCTCTGTTCCTCCCCCTCAACAGTCAATAGCACCATCATAGTGCTGGGCATGTTGACCTTTGGCCTGCAGCTGTGCTTAGTTCTGTTCTTCATGCTGAGATGTTGGAGGCTTGAACGAAGAGTTCACAAGGCTCTCAAACAACCAGACTCTGTTAACAAGCTCAGTGGTGAGTATTTCTGCTGCCCTGGTTTGTGTTTTATTTCACAAAGAGATTCAGAGGGAAAGTGTTCCTAATAACATGCAAGATCCCCATCCTGTAATGAATGGTGTGGAGCAGAACCCGGAATTCAGCCAAAACAATGTTTTTCCTTTTGCTGGATTTTATTGAAGGGCAAATGAACAAAAACCGGATCCAAAAAGGGGGTAAGGCAGACATCCAATACACTTGACAGGAACAGAACTGGGCAGAATAAACAGAAGCAGGTTAACCAAAACAGGATCAAGGTGCTGGGGTTCTTACCGAAACAAACGAGGAGGAACAGATGCGTGGGCATTAAGTGTGATGAACTGACCGGGAGCAGAGAACTAAGGCAGGTTTAAATAGGCGGATAGACAGGTGAGCGGAGGGAAAATAATCAAGGACAGGTGGGAGTGATTAAGGGAGCAGACAGGAACACTAGAAAATAACCCTAAGACAAAACCAAACAAACCAAGCACAGAAATAAAAGCAGAGCTAAAACAGGGACCAGATAACTAACACAATAAAGGGGCTAAAGTAGAATCCAAAAACGGAAATAAACCCAAAGGCGATAAGAGCTACTTAACCAAATAATAAACATAAACCAGAACAAAACGTGACAGAGCCCCTCCCTCAAGGACGGATTCCAGACGTCCTTCGAACCGAAAATAAAACAGATTAGACCGGGTGGGTGGAGGGGGTTACAGGACGGAGGGACACAGTCCATACAAAACAAAACAACCCGACACGGCGAACAGATGAAACAAAATCCAAAAATGACCCATCAAATCCTGAACCATAAACAACCCAGACAGGGTGAACTAAAAACTAACCGAAAAGTCTCAAGAAACAGTGTTTTAGAAACAAAGGTCTGGTGGGCGGCCCGGAGGATGACCCCCAAGATTCAGAAGCTCCGGCGGGGGTCCCAGAGGACGGCACCGGCGAGTAAGATTGTTCGGGGGTCGTCTTGGAGGACGGCCCAGGCGAGACACGATCTCCGGCGGTCGTCCCGGAGGACGGACCAGGCGAGACAGGCAGACAGGAGACAGGAGTCCGGCGGTGGCGCAGGACTTCAGACGACCGGCGGCGGAGCGAGACCCTCGGAGGCCAACGCCTGGAGAGGAAGAAAACAGAAACTGGCGCCGGACTAAAGGCTAAGGACGGTGCCGCACCAAAAGCTGGGGACGGCGCCGGACTACAGGCTACAGGAGGCGCTGGACTACAGGCGACTAAAGGGGAAGCCTGGCTACAGGTGACTAAAGGAGGAGCCTGGCTTCAGGTGGTTGGAGAGGGCGCCTGGCTATCGGCTGCTAAGGAGGGAGCCGGGCTACAGGCTGCTAAGGAGGGAGCCGGGCTACACGCTGCTAAGGTGGGAGCCAGGCTACAGGCTTCAGGAGGCCCCGGGCTACAGGCTTCAGGAGGCCCCGGGCTACAGGCTTCAGGAGGCCCCGGGCTACAGGCTTCAGGAGACCCCGGGCTACAGGCTTCAGGAGGCCCCGGGCTACAGGCTTCAGGATGCCCCGGGCTACAGGCTTCAGGAGGCCCCGGGCTACAGGCTTCAGGAGACCCCGGGCTACAGGCTTCAGGAGGCCCCGGGCTACAGGCTTCAGGATGCCCCGGGCTACAGGCTTCAGGAGGCCCCGGGCTACAGGCTTCAGGAGGCCCCGGGCTACAGGCTTCAGGATGCCCCGGGCTACAGGCTTCAGGATGCCCCGGGCTACAGGCTTCAGGAGGCCCCGGGCTACAGGCTTCAGGAGGCCCCGGGCTACAGGCTTCAGGAGGCCCCGGGCTACAGGCTTCAGGAGGCCCTGGGCAACAGGATTCAGGAGGCCCCGGGCTACAGGCTGTGGATGGGGCCTGGCTACAGGCTGTGGATGACAGTGCTTTAAAGCTGCGGGGAGCCGGCAATGGAGACTGGGCTTTAAAGCTGCGGGGAGCCGGCAATGGAGACTGGGCTTTAAAGCTGTGGGGAGCCGGCACTGGAGCCGAGATTGAGGGCGGGTCCCCCAAGGCCCCTTCTTGGGGCTTGGGTGGAAGCGGTTCCTCCTGGACCCCCTCGTTGCCCGCTGGCGGCGGACCCTCCTGGGTCTCCTCGTCGCCCGCTGGCGGCGGACCTCCCTGGGGTTTGAGCAGAGGCGGACCCTCGGGAACGGGTGTAGGTGGTGGGCTATAGAAAGCCTGGAGGGCCGACTTGTAGTGCCCCTCCACTTCCTTTAATTTTGCCTCCAACTCAGCTGAATAGTGAGAAAACAGGGTCTCCCTCAGATGTTTAATTATGGGGGCATAAGCTCTTAATTTGTCCTCCAACAAATTATGCTCAGCGTGAGGGGTGCCACCAGGAGGAGCTGTGGACAACTCCACTGCGGGAGGCGAGGGAGTGTGGTCTGCCAAACAGGAAAGGGGGTGAGTTTGGGGCTCAGCAGCAAACCGCAAGCGAACTGGCTCGTCGACTCGCTGCCCCCTACTGGTGGAAGAGTGGCAGGCAGATGAGCCTCTCCTCCTCCGATGGCAGGACGGTGGGTTTGGTGATGAGGCAGATCCACCTTGGGAGAGCGGAGCTGCTTCAATCCGCGGGGAGTTCCGCAGCTCCATGTTAGGAGATGACTCCAGAGCCGATAGTGGAAAAAGGTCCGGGCGCAGATCCCGCACCACCTCTGCTTCGACCTCCATAGAAAAGTCTGGGTCTGGAAAACACCGCCGCGGAGAAATGCTGCTGCTGCGGAGGTGACATTTGGGACCGACACCGGGAGGACAGAACGCTAATCTGGTTCCCCTGAAAGAAGATCCCATTATCGATCCTTCATCCGCCCCAAGGAAGAGATCCGGTGAACAATGCGAGCCGGCGAGCTGGGCAAAGTGCCGGCTTTGCAGAGCGCTGCTCTTCCAGAAAAAGAAAAATGAAGCGGGGACGGGTTCTTATTTCTTTGGTCGGTTCATCTGTAATGAACGGTGTGGAGCAGAACCCGGAATTCAGCCAAAACAATGTGTAACTAAAACAATAAAGGGGCTAAACTAGAATCCAAAAACGGAAATAAACCCAAAGTCGAAAAGAGCTACTTAACCAAATAATAAACCAGAACAGAACGTGACACATCCTGAGTAATTCTAAGTAACAAATATCCCATTTTTTCCCTACCCCTGACCCTTGTGACATTTTCACATCACATAATTGTGACAGTTATCAGAATGCTTTACAAATATACAAACAGCATGCATTTCTATTCAGTCCCCCTTACTCTGCAACCCTTACATAAGATTCAGATAAACCACTTGCCTGCAGGAGTCGTATAATTAGTAAACAGAGTGGGTAATTTAATTGCAGTATAAATTGAGGTGCTTTATGGAGGCCTCAGGGGGTTGTTACAGAGGATTAGTGTAATGGTTACTGCTGGTGAACCCGATATTCAGGCCGACACAAAGTTACGTATTTTTAAAAGGTTTATTAAGAGGATGAAAAATGGCAGGTGAGGCAGGCAAACAGAACCAGACTAGGCAGATGAATCTTGGTAGAAGGTGCAGGCAGGCAGGGCTGAGCAGGAGACCAGATTAATTCTTACTGGTCCCACTTCATACAATCAGAAAAGTTACTCACCAGAGCTTTGGCAGGAGGAAGACGAAGAGATGATGGAGGGATCAGCGTTTGAGGGTTCCTGTTTTGCGTTTTGTCCCCTCGGTGTCAGTCCCCGACGTCACCTTCGCGGCAGCAGCACATTCGCGCAGCAGCCCCGCCGTCGCAGACGCAGGCGAGTGGCCAGTGTGGTTGTCACCTCTGACCCTGCTGCTGTCTCTGTGGGTTTGTGCTCTACCTCTTCTGGTCGGCGATCGATCAAGCCGGCCCAGCGGTCGTCAGTGGCTGAGTCTCCGTCTCAGCTAACAGCCTCCACCGATCCTGCGGCCACTTCCTGCCCGGAGGACCGAAGCGCTTCACTCTTTGAGACTGACCTCCAGAGACCGACTACAAGATTCTGGAGGACAAGATAAGAACTTTGGCCCCTCTGGTTGCCGCCGACCAGCGATGCCGGTACCCAGGAGGGTCCGCCTCCAACCAGCGATGCTGGTACCTAGGAGGGTCCGCCCCCGTTCTGTGACGTTGCTGTACAGCTGTCTCTCTCTCCAGCCTGCAACTCAGTCTCCTGTCAGGGTCGTGGAGGCCGAGTACCCCGTCAGGTCAGGAGAGGGTGGGGGTCTTGTCGGGGTCCTCAACGTTACAGCCGGGTCTCGCGGCCTTGTGAATTAGTGAAGCCACCAAGACCCCCTGGAGATTCTAAAGCCTCCTGGCCTTCCCAGAGGACTCTGTCTCCACTCATTCTGTGGGACAGTCAGCTGTCAGAGCTTTTTTGCTGGCAGTCACTACCGGGGACACTCCAGAGCCTAATATTGAGGGTTTTCATCTCCAAAGAACTGGGGCCACCTGAATTCTGTAGCCAGGCGCCACCTGAATTCTGTAGCCAGGCGCCACTAGAATCCTGTAGCCAGATGCCACCTGAACTCTGTAGCCCGGGGCTTCCTGAACTCTGTAGCCCAGACCCGTCTAAAGCCTGTAACCAGGCGCCACCTGTTTCCAGCAGTCTGGTCCCGCCTGTAGCCTGTAGACTGGCGTCTTCGGAAGCCTGTAGACTGGCGACTCTCGAGGCCGTTAGCCAGGCGCCTCTCGAGGGTTTCCTTTTCAGACGCCTGTCTCCGGGGGTCTCGCTGAAATCTTCTGAGGTTCCTGCTCCACCATCAGCTTTGATGTCCGCCGGAGCACTTGCCATGCCGGAGCCATCCTCCGGAGCACTTGCCATGCCGGGGCCATCCTCCGGAGCACTTGCCATGCCGGGGCCGTCCTCCTGGACGTCCGCCGGAGCACCTATCACGCTGAGGCCGTTCTCCATGACGCCCGCCGGAGAACCTGATTCTTTGGGGTCGTGCTCCGGGCCGCCCACCAGACTATTTTTGTTTTACCAGAGTCTGTTCTCGGAAATCTTCTGTTCATAGTTCACCCTGTCAGGGTTGTTTTTGGTTTAGATTTTGATTTAACTTTTTTTTTCCACCCGCTCGCCCTGTATGGGTTGTTATTATTTTGTTTGGACTCTGGGTTCTGTTTTGTCTGGATTCTTATTTAGCTTGTGTACTGTTATTTGTTATCCTGTCCCTGTATTAGTTGTGGTTTTCATCATGTGCTCTGTTAGTTTCTGCTTTATTTTCTATCTTAGGTTTGGTCCTTATGTTATTCTGGTTCTGTATTTACCTAGTTTGGATTCTGTTCCCTTCCACTGGTCCTGTCAGCTCCCTCAGTCACTCCCCCGTCCTTGATCACTTCCACCTGTTCTGATTAACTAGTTGTTCTGATTAACTAGTTGTTCACTCTGCTCACCTGTTCCTCTGCCTATTTATACCTGCCTCAGTTCTCTGCTCCCTGCCAGAACGTCACACATGTTTCGCTTTCCTGTTCACCTGTCCTCCGGTAAGAGCTCTCCAGCATTCTGTTTTTTGCCTGTCAATCTGTTTTCTGATTCAAGTCTGATCATCTGTTTTTGAGTTTGCCAGTTTCCTGTTTTTGTTTTGGATCCGCTTGGATGACTGCTCGGAACTCGGCACTGGATAGTTTTCTGTATACTTGCCTGATTCAACCTCACCATCTCCTTCAATAAATCCTGTTCATCATACTTTTTGTGTCTGGCTGAATACCGGGTTCATCACATCCGTAAATCATTACAACTTGTAGAGAGAAGACCACAATCACCCCTTTAGATTAAATCCTACATCAGAGAACCAAAAATATGTGTGATCACGTAAGTGTCATCTGTGTTGTTTTGTTACGGCAAACTGAGCTCAGACTGCCGTAACCTAGAATGGGCCATATGACCCATTCAGCGACAGATCCAACCCTCTTAAGGTACATAAGCAAGTTTTTAATAAAGGCAGCCCACATGAAGTACTGTATATTAACCTGAAAAATCCGTCCGTCCGTCCGTCCGTCCGTCCTGAAAAATCATTTACTATATCTCAAGTTAAGCTAACAAAGCTTAACTTAAAAATACTACGCAGTTATTAAAAGATAAATGTAAAAATCCTGCAGTTATTCATCAACAGTGAATTTTAATTTACACAATTTCACACAGAATGTTTGATATTAAAGCTTTGTATTTAGAATGGGGGTCGGCACCTCTAGTCCTTAAGCACTGGTGCCAACTTTTCCACGCATTCTTGCCCAAACACACCTAGATTAAATGAATGGTTAATAGTACATGCGCAAACATGCCAAGGGGGCAATTCAGCCTTTTGATTCAGGTATGTTGGAGCAGAAATGCTTCCAAAACTTGCAGGACAGTAGCACTTGAAGACTGGAGTTGCTGACCCCAGATTTGGAATATATTGTGTGAAAGTCTAATTATCTCATTTGTGTCTCTTTAGTGCTCCCGTACTGTTACCCAGAGGTTTATAAACAGAACACCTATTTGCTCTACAGTGAATCTCCTTTTGCATTGCATACATCCTCTGTAATGGAAAACTACAAAGATCCAACAGATTATCCATATTCACCATCTGTTCCCTGGGACCTAGTACAATAGTAATAAAAATAGGTTTTCACATTTGAATTGGATGTGATTTAGCTTTTCTGTCTTTATTTAATACCTGATTGATGTAAAAATGCCTTGTATGGAATGTGAAAAATTAAATGAAATGTACTACACGGTGGTTATCAAAAAACAAACTTAGAGATTTATTACTTTCATCTATATAATGTGAAAGGTATTTGTTGTGAATGAACCAGCAGATCATAATGTATTCCCTAAGCAAAGCAATTTTTCTATGAACACAACTGACAAGCTGTGATTTTAGTTTTAGCTGCATCCTGAGACTTTTTTAAAGAATGTTAGACATGACTGAAAACACAAAATGACTTAAACTGAATGCTGAAGGTAAGTTTTGTTAAAATTATTAAAATCATACAACACTTCTCATGCTTGTCCTTATGTGACTTCATCTGGTGACATAAATGAAAACAATCTTATGAGCCATAGATGTGATGATGCATGCTTTAACGTTGACACAGATTGTGTACGACTCTCTTTTTTAAGTACAGGAGGAAATACTTATTGTGCTGGCCTGTCTAATAAAGATGTTTTTGGCAAAAACATCTATATTGGCAAATCCAAAAACATTTTGGTCTGTTAACGTAAAAATCGAAGGACCCTCCACTATGTTTAAATTATATATTTGGTACCCTGTAGACAAAAATAAAGGGTGACAAAAAATATATGAATGGTTTCTAGTCACTATGAGAATACTATGATAATAAGGTAACTGTTAGCCATTAAGGGTGAGAAAGCTAGCATCCTGGCAACTTATGATATTGTGTTTTATTTGGAATGTGTCTATTTCAAAATGTTTTGGAAAAATAGATACACAAACACATGCAAGTAGAGTGCAAGACGATGTACAGACATACATTTAGTCAGATTAGTATTCTAGGGTTAATTTATTTGTATTAGATAATAATTAGAAATTGCCCATATTTTTTATGCTAAATGGTAAACATGACTTTATCTTATGTTTTACTCATTATATTAAATGAGCCTGAACCAAGTCCCAGACACACTTTCTACTTTTAAGACTAGGCTTAAAACTTTCCTTTTTGATAAATTGTATAGTTAGAGTGGCTAAGGTTATCCTGAGCTATCTCTGTAGTTATGCTGCTATTGGCTTAGGCTGAGGGAGGACATCAAGACCACATTCCCTCACTCTGCTTCATTCTACTATTACTCTCATGTTTTTGGAGTGTTATGCCAGAAGCTGTGTGAATATGCTTATTATTATTATTATTAATTATAATTTGGTATTATAATTTAAACAATAAATCATTCAACTCAAAATTCCGCTATAACAAAATATAGTTCAAATGGTGGTGATGTTAGCTATAAGCTTGTAAGTATTTATACCACTAATGCATTAGTTAATTTGCTGTTATGAACTCATTTATACTGGAATAAATGATCTGGTCGGACTTGTGACCGACGAGGTTTATCCAGCAGGCTGTGAGAACCCCAATGTAACTGCAATTAGAGTTTAAATCCTTATTCCTTATCACCATCCAATGATATTGTCTCTGTATTAATATCAGATGTTAACTCCAAAGGAGGTTAGCTCTGAATTCTAAATACCCAGGCAACTGTGAATTGGACTGAACACAAAACAATGTCTATTCCGCAGTCGTTGGTTTTATTGAACCAAAAGCAATTCCCTGTTACAGTAATTCTCTGATTCAACAACTTTGCAATTCTTACTCATTACTAAACTAAAACATGCAAAATATATGTGGAAATAAAGAACAAAACAAAAATAAACAATGGATTAAAATGAGCGGTTAGCAGATCTTAACTTAACTCAAAGTTGTTTAACACCGCCCTCGAAACATCGGCATTTCACGTATCAGCATTGATAGACAGAACAGCTTCGGGAATCTCACTGGACGCTTTGATGTCTTACACAAAAGCTAGTTCAGCTAAGCTCCCTACAGTTCAGATACACGTCACCCTCCCAAGATGGCTGCTACGATGACGTATGAGGGGAGGTCCTAATGACGTAACCACGCTTACGCTGATGGGATAATGCCTCGCTTCGAGAGGGCGCGGCTAACTAGGAGTTTAAAGCAAAGCCCGCGAATTGAGCTCGGACAAAGACTGCACTGATAAGAAGAAGCGAGAAGAGAGGGGGGGGGAAGCATGGAAGAAGATGGAAAAGAACTGAAGCAATGACCCACGGCGGGGTTATTGATAAACCACAAATCAACACAGCAAAATCAATTGTAAAATGCATGCACATACAAAGAAAAACATTCAGCAAAATAATTCCAACTTCGTCGTGGAATAAAAGCATTAACCTGCGCCTACAAAGTTCTAACGCCTGCCCAGGCACTTCTAAACATCCTATGGATGAAAAAGAAATAAAAGGGGAGACCCCGTTACTTTGAGGTGCCTCAGGGCTGGTCCGGAGCGCTCCGAGTAAGGTGGCTTTCTGGACGCGTCTTGACGAACGCAGTTGTCCGCAGGCTGCAGCGGGACGGGGAAAAAGCTCCTTCGTTTCTTCCTCCGGGTTCACAGTCGCTTTGTTGGCCAGACAAAGCGGGGTCCTCTTCGATCACTGGGAGATAAGGCGGCTTCCAGTATTTGATCAGAGGGAATTAAAAGTACCTTTTAGAGTCGACCTCCTGTGTCTGCACAGGGAATAGTTTTGCTTCAAAAAATCTCGGTCCAGCAAGAAACTCGAGCACGTGGCGTGGGATTGCCCCAACGGAGTGAAACAGCTGTGTGTCTTCTCGGGTTGGCAGGGCGCCAGGGAAGAAGGCAGATTGTCCTGCGTGGCCGAGTTTTATCAACTTTTGCCTAGCAACGTTATCTCTCCGCTCCGTTGTTAGGGCGGCAGCCATTTTGGGTCGCGTTGCATGATGGGAGTTGGTGGCCATTTTGACCACATTGCATCATGGGAAACGCAGTCCGTCATGTCCCGAATTAATGCAGCCTCGTCACATTTGAACTGGCATTACAGGAGCTTTTAACTTTATGTTCTCTGTTATTCATAGTAGCTTCATCTGGCCTTGCATTCTGTTTAGCTGTGACACCATCTTGTAGGGGAATGTTGTCTGAGCTACTGTTGCCAACAACTTCAAGTTCTTCTATAGATAACACAGTTGACAATGCCCTTCAGTGTTTGACACCGTTTGTCTGATAGCTATTGGCTAAACATTTACTACAACTATATGTGCTGTCTTTCATCCTCTAAACTTGAAAACTGGCTCAGAGCTTATGTGCTTAGCTGTCTTTCTTTCTCCTTATGTGAGATCTACTGTTACTAGTTAGGGAGTGAAACTGGATGGTGACATTAGATTTGACGCTCAAATAAGTTCAGTTGTAAAAATTAGCTTTTGTTCAACTGAGACAAGTTGCCAAAATTAAAAATGTTCTTTGTAGACAGGAGTGTGAAAGACTGATTCATGCTTTTATTACCTCACGTCTTGTCTGTTGCAATGCTTTGTATTTTGGTGTCAGACAGGTTGCTCTCAGCCGCCTTCAGCTTGCCCAAAATGCAGAACCATGTCTTTTAACACAGTCTCACAGGTGTGAGCACATCACACCTGTTCTGGCTGTTCTTCACTGGCTCCCTGTGAGCTACAGAATTGATTTAAAATGCTTGTTTTTGTTTTTAAATGCTTAAACAGCCTTGCTCCACACTATCTCTCAGACTATATCATCCAATATTGTCTCTATGGTCAGCTAATCAGCTGCTCCTGGCCGTTCCAAGGTCGAGACTGAAGCTCAGAGGTGATAGGTGTTTTGCGGTTGCAGCTCCTATGTTGTGGAATGAGTTACTGCTGCACGTTAGGCTTTTAAAGGTACATATCCATGTTATTTGACATATTTATTTATTTGTACGTCAGTTGCTAACTCTGGTTCCATACAAAGTTTCTATGAAAGATTACCACGTCCTGCTGGCATATTTTGTGTTATTTTAAAGTTTTTTGCTTTGTTTTTGCTCAATTTGTTAGTGTCAGGAACTGTTCTGATGAACCCGAATTCAGCCACACACTGAGCTTAGTTTTTAAGAGTTTATTGAAGAGAGGATGAGTTGTTGAGAGAGAGAGAACGAGATTCTTGACTGAGCAGGAGCAGAAGGTTGTAGATGGCAGGAGCTGGGAGACTGGAGAGAGAGAGCCGGAGTGCTGCAGGTGCTGAGAAGGAGCATACAGGGCAGGCGTGAGAGCGCTGAGGTCCAGGAGAAGCCGGAAGCTCGGCAGCAGAGCGGGTTCTTAGAACGCTGGGGTATGAGGTTAGCTGGCAGCACAGTAGAGAGAGTTGTTGAAGTGATGGAGTAGCAGCAGAACCAGCAGCACAGCAGAGAGGTTACTTGGAGTGCCGGGGTAGCAGGAGAACCAGCAGCACAGCAGAGAGGTTACTTGGAGTGCCGGGGTAGCAGGAGAACCAGCAGCACAGCAGAGAGGTTACTTGGAGCGCTGGGGTAGCAGGAGAACCAGCAGCACAGCAGAGAGATTACTTGGAGCGCAGGTGTAGCAGGAGGACCAGCAGCACAGCAGAGAGATTACTTGGAGCGCTGGGGTGGCAGGAGGACCAGCAGCACAGCAGAGAGATTACTTGGAGCGCTGGGGTAGCAGGAGAACCAGCAGCACAGCAGAGAAAGAACTTGTAGGCGGGCAGGCAGGCTGGCAGGCGGGCGGGCAGGCGTTGACGAAGGGATCTCTGGCAGGCAGACATAGGAAGCTCTGGCTAGTAGGCATGGGAGCTCTGACTAGCAGACGTGAGAAGCTCTGACTGGCAGACATAGGAAGCTCTGGTTAGCAGGCGTGGGAAGCCCTGACTAGCAGAAGTGGGAAGTGCCAGACAGTTCATGGAGAGACAGGCAGGCCAAAACTGCATTTAGTAAATAAAGCCTTTCGTGTGTATTTACTATTTTAACGGATGTATGTACTGCACATGTGCAGCAGGGGTTAAAATAACGAAGCAGCTAGCATCTCCAGGTGAAACAATAGCCCCATTTACACTACGCTTGTTAATCCGATCCGTGCCGAGCTCGGTCCGAGCTTGGATCAGTTAACCAAGCCGAGCTTAGTTCTGACGACCGTTTAAACACCACGCTATCTCGGTTCCTTGGTTTCCTCGCCTCCTAGTGACGATCTGTGGTACTACTGCTCTCTGGGATTGAAGGCGGGACCAAGCAAATCAAAATGGCAGCGCCCGTAACATTTAGGCAGTTATGCTTGGTGAAACGTCGTTATTTGCGGAGAGTCAGGCGAAGACAGCAACTTTTGGTGAATTTACTTGACAGAGTCGGCTTTTGGGACGTGGATAAGACAAACGAACGTCTAATCAGGGCTTACAGACGCAGGAAACGACAGACACTGAGGTTCATCACACTGCTAAGCAGAATCATCACTGGAAATCGTGTGGCACAGTAAGGAAGCTAGTATTATTATGAATGTCTGAAATGTCAGCTGACCGCACGGAGATGACGCGGTCTGCTCATGCGCTCTTTGTTATTCCACACATGGAACTGGGCTGCATTTAGCGCGGTTCAGTTCAGTTTGCGTTCCATTTACACTCGATAGTTATCTCGGTTACCGAGCTTGGACTGGTCTCAGCACGGTTAAAAAGGGGTAGTGTAAACGGAATAATTGAAGAAAGGTCCAAATCTAGTGGAAAAAAACCACAAAAATTCCAAGAGGGAAAAGACTGGAATGTCGCTGGGAATACAGTACAAATGTTGGTGCTCATTGAAGCAGATGCTAAACCTGCTGAGGCTCAGATGTGACCACAGAGTTGATTGACATGAGTATATCTTCTGATATAAGGCTGTTAAGGTTTTTGTACATAGTTTTTTTAAATTAATAACAGTTGGTTTTCAATCATGCCGAGCTGCTGCTTTATTGCAAGGCATTGCGGAGGGTCAGGCTTGGTCTGGCATGATTTACAATTGATTTCTAAATTAAGCAAACTGGTTATATTTGTTTGATTGTGTCCAATTGTGTCCAATTTTGATTGTGTTATTTTTCAGCTCAAAAAGGACCATCACAACACTACCATGATGGAGGCTATGTGTATATAACCCTATTTTATCATGATAAAATGGTTTTTGGTCTTTTTTTCTAAGCATATTACGTGGATATATACCTTTAAATCATTTGTAAAGACGAGTTTTTTCCTTGACCTTGAACACAGCTTGAATTGTTTGTTTTTCCATCATGGGTCAGCTGTGTACTTTGTTTTTTTGCAAGTTTTATTTTATTTCTTTATCATTTGTGTTATTGATATGTACAGCACTTTGGTCAGCAATCTGTTGTTTTTAAATGTGCTTCATAAATAAATAGGATATGGATTAAACATGGTCTACCAAAGAGTCAATTCTATAGATTAAGATGTAATTGTCACTCTTATGAGGACTTCATTAGCTACATTTACATGGACGAAAGTAATCGGAATACAGGGCTAATCGGAATGAAAATACATCATATAAACAAGCAAATCGGAATAATTGGAATAATGATGATAGGATTAAGCTCAATCGGAATAAATTGTAATCCGAATGAGAGGCGTGCTTTATGCCAATTGATGATCAGATCAACGTGCATGTTATGTTATTCCAAATGTGGCAAACTGACCTGAGTTTGCATGTGCGCCTAACGTAAATGTGACATATTTCCACATTGGCAAATGGTGGAAATACGTCATGCTCTTGATAAACCTTTCTATTTGACAAAATAAAAGAGCTCAAAATTGTTGCTTATTCAGTAACATTTGAACTGTAATTAGAACATCATTCAAGTCCATCCTGAGCTCTCAGAAGACAAACAAACTCGTATAATACTGCTTTGTTTACTCTTTTTTGTTGTTTAGCAAAGACAGAAGAACTTTTTCTGTGGTTTCTTTAGTGGAATTTGATAACTGCACATTTCAGAGTGGTTCTATTCTGAATAAAATCATGATCAGATTACTTGATTTTCTTTTACGCCCATATAAATGGTACAATCCCGATTATTTAATCCAAATACATTTTAATCTGATTAAAGTTTGTGTTTGTAAGCATAGCTCTTGACAAAGCCGCTGCTATGAAAAAGTGCTTCCTGTAGAGAGGTTATTCTGCACAGCACATAGATGAAGCTTTCCAGGCTGCATTTTCTAAAACTCACTGTTTTAAAGTGTCATAAAAGCAAAAAGTTAATCAGTTTCTTTTATTTGCACATACACTCCCTAGTCCTATGTTGCAAAGAATGCCATCTTAAAATACTGGCTTATTTTGACCTCTGATCCTAAAGTAACCCTACCCCTCCCCCCCTCCCCACCCCACACCCCACCACAGTGAAAATCATAATCAACAAATTGATACAGCCGTGAATGGACATACTTAAATTATTCCTCAGATCAACAATTCTTTCAGGAGGTCACTAAGCTACGCAGAACAAGAGTCTGGGCTTGAATCTGACGGAGGGATGAAAAAAAAAGCTTTACAAGTTATCACAACTGCTTGGTTGCGCTGGTTTCCCCCAAGGTGGCACACACTACCGCAGTATGATATAAAGAAAAAGTGTGATATACAATAACCTCTGTGAATGTTGAAATATTACTTGTGATAAGTAAACACATACATAACTAAACAGTCATAAGTTTTTGTGCTCTGGTCTCCTGTAAACAATGTGTAGATTATCCATCTACTGTACAAACAAATTGTTTCCAACTCAAACACACTTTTAAGTACATGAAAGGAATTTATTCCCCTGTTGTCCAGGGGTGATGCTGAAAAACTAGTCCATGCATTTGTTACTTCAAGGCTGGACTATTGTAATTCTTTACTATCAGGAAGTCCACAAAATGCAGTTCGAAGTCTTCAGCTGATCCAAAATGCTGCAGCAAGAGTTCTGATGAAAATCAACAACAGGGATCATATTTCTCCAATTTTAGCTTCCCTTCATTGGCTTCCTGTTAAATCAAGAATAGAATTTAAAATTCTCCTTCTAACGTATAAAGCCCTTAATAATCAAGCTCCATCATATATCAGAGCTCTGATTACCCCGTATGTTCCTAACAGAGCACTTCGCTCTCAGACTGCAGGTCTGCTGGTGGTTCCTAGAGTCTCTAAAAGTAGAATGGGAGGCAGATCCTTTAGCTATCAGGCTCCTCTCCTGTGGAACCAACTCCCAGTTTTGGTCCGTGAGGCAGACACCCCGTCTACTTTTAAGACTAGGCTTAAAACTTTCCTTTTTGACAAAGCTTATAGTTAGAGTTGCTTAGCTTACACTGAGCTATCGCTATTACACTGCTGCTATAAGCTTAGGCTGCTGGAGGACATCAGGGTCTATTTCTCTCACTCTGCTGAGTTCTCCTACTGCTCTCCAATTTGTATTGCTTGTTGTTATTTCATCTTTTACCTTTTTGTTCTTTGTCATTCTTTTTCCTTCATAATAGATACACCTGGTCTGGCGTTCTGTTAACTGTGACATCATCCAGGGAAGACAGATCACCCGCTATTACCATATAATGTAGAACAGATTACTGGATCAATGTGTGCTTCTGTGCTTTTTTGTCTCTCTTGTTGTGTCTCTGCTCTGTCTTCTGTAACCCCAGTCGGTCGAGGCAGATGACCGTTCATACTGAGTCTGGTTCTGCTGTAGGTTTTTCCTTCTGGTTAAAGGGGAGTTTTCCTCTCCACTGTTGCTTCATGCTTGCTCAGTATGAAGGATTGCTGCATATCCACTGTTCATCTTATTATAGATTATATCCTGGAGAAGACATTCCACAATTATATGGGCTTCCCAAAATCCACATGCAAGGAACACCACTCAGACCCATTGTCAGCGGCATTAATTCAGTGACTTACAACATTGCTAAACATGTTGCTTGCATCTTAGCCCCTCTGGTGGGAAACACATCACATCACACAGAGAACTCCACAGATTTTGCAAACAAAGTCAAACATCTAAGTATGGCGCCAGGAGAAACTTTTGTATCTTTTGATGTCACTTAACTTTTCACTTGTATACCCAGAGGCAGTAATCTGAGGCGGTAGAAACAGACAGGAAACATCTTCAACAAGATGATAGCCTTGACAACAGGACAGGTTCCAATTTTCGAAAATGTACAACTGAGCAATAGGTTTAATTCCTGCCAAGTTTACACCAATTCACACCTCCATGAATGTGACTACAACATTCCTCCTGGGAGGCAGGCAAACGATGAGCCTAACGATTCTCCATTGTAAGGGGCAATCAGTTCCAGGTGAATGTACATGTGAATCTAAGCTCTAAAAATGCAGGTCTATAAAGCTTGGCACTCCATACGACTCAAGACATTTTTAATTGAGAAAGCTTCTTGGATTGGAAGAGAAACATCTTCAGCTTCAGAATAGAAGTCCAGTTGTTTTATTTTTTAACCTTTTCTTCGATTGATCATGACCTGGATGCCTGATAATCTTCAACACAGGAGAAAGTAATTAATAAAATGTTATGTTTGAAACTTGAACCCTATAACCATGTCCCCTTTCAATATGTTATGACCTTCTGGGCCATAACACTAACTCTGCAGCAAAAATATTCATGAATGCTATAATTTTTTTTTTTTCACATAACCTACTGTTTAACAACCTGGGGGCAGGCTTACTCGTCGACCCTGAAGCCTGTAGAGATACTGTACAAACAGACCACAAAGATCTTAGACAAAAAGCATTTAGAATATCATAACTGCAATATTTTAACAAAACATCATCTATTGAGTTGGGAGAATATGATTATGTTTGCAAATTTCTGTCTGCTCTTTAAAATCTTGAAAGGTCTTGCACCTTCACCCCTTGAAGTACTTGCCGCATCATTGACAAGCGCTTCAAGGACCACCAGAGCTATCGAGGGAACCTTGCTGTACCTTTTAGATGGACAACATTCAGTCAAAACCCATTTTTAGTGTAAGCCTCTCATGACTTGAATAAATACCAGAAAACATTGGAACACCTGGATCTTTTACAACAGCTTTTGAATCTTCTCCAATAACTTAAAATCATGGCTTGTGGATAATACATTTTTTAACCATTTATTACGGGATTCTTGTATCTGCTTTGCATTTTAATGTATTGTACTGTCTTAACAATTTGTTGTTATTGTGTTTTTGTTCTGTTTAAGTATGGTACCTAATATGTTTTTTTTTATTTTAACAGATGGATTCTGATTTGAAAATGTATCTAATTCTTTGAAAATATCCTGCTGGTCTGTATGTATTGTGTTTATATTTATTGTATTTTATTTGGTACACTGAGGGATTACAGATAAAACTAGCCTTCATTGCTAATTCTTGTGAGTTCTTTAAAATGCATTGTCTATTTTGAAATAAAAATTATCATCATCATTATATTCCTCACTGTGCAAATTTAGTTTAGCCAGCCGTTTGCCTAAATAAATAAATAATTAACAGAATTTTTAAAAAAAAAAAATTGTGTTGATATCAAAATTTGTCTCATGATCTGAAAAATTTCAATGTCACAAAAAAGCAAAACCAGAAGAAATCTGGAAGGAGGAACATATATTTTCATTGCAGAATAGTTCAGTTGGGAACTTTGAATTCATTTCTGAATTTTACTGAGCACTGATCGTGAATGAATTCAGTTTTAACTGAGCCACAGGCTTGTTGTTGATGGACAACTTGTAGAACACTGTCTTAAGATGAGAACACAAGTAATTAGCAGTTTAACGGGGACTTACCCCACACGGCCATGAATACAGCAAAGAAAACAGTTGCGCCGTTGTCAAAAAGGTGTGTGACCTTAAAATACAGACAGGACATTGTTTGACTATTAGCTAATAACATATAGCCAAAAGCAGCTTAAACACCTAAATTCCAAACATTAAATCAAAACATTACTTTAATTCATCTGGTTGGTGTAACTATACAGATTACATTAACAAAACACACAGCGGTTTAGGAACCTGCAGTGATAGTACCTTGGCATAGATGCAGCTGTCTGAGAGTCTCAGGTAGGGGCAGTACTGGTCACATATTGGACACATGATGGTGTCGGTGGCCTGGCAGATTTCTTTGCTAAAGAACAGAAAACCTAAATTAACCACCACAAATTAAAGGGTCATGAGGTGATGATCACAAGTCTTGTCCATTAAATTGGGGCTTCATGTGTTAGACCAACACAAAATACTGCATACTTGTGGATTGGTAAAAAGAAAGGATGTGTGGGTTTTCATTTTCTTTATGGAAAAAAACTGGAAGGTTAGAGAAGCATCTGTGTCCAGTCCTCTTTACTCCGGTGCAAACACACCACCCCCACAGAGAAACACGGCGGTGGCAGCATCATGCTGTGGGAATGACTCTTCAGCAGGGACAAGGAGGCTGGTCAGAGTCAAGACTTGAGATCATGTGATGGGACTAACGTTTCCAGCAGGAAAAAAAAGTCCCCAAAAACACAGTTAGTTCTACACTACATGGGGAATCAGTTATACTTTAAGTCTTGTAAACAGGTGCCAGTTGGATTCAGGTCTCCCTCAAATCTTGTGTCATCTGGTGCGCTGGTGGCGCAGCAGGTAGTGCAACCCATGTACGGAGGCCATAGTCATCGACACGGTTGACCCAGGTTCGACTCTGACCCGCGGTCCTTTGCCGCATGTCTCTCCCCCTCTTCCACCCCCTTCCTTTCAGCCTACTGGGTTAAAAAGCGAGCCACTAGAGCTGTGAAAAATTCTTGTGACATCTGTGGCATTGTGCTGTGTGGTAAAACTGCACCTTTCAGAGTGGCCTTTTATTGTGTGCAGTCTAAGGCCCACCTGTGTACTTATCATGGTGTCTAATCAGCATCTTGATATGGCACACCTGTGAGGTGGGATGGATTATCTCAAGAAAGGAAAAGTGCTCACTTATCACAGATTTAGACTGGTTTGTGAACAATATTTGAGGGAAATGGTGATATTGTGTATGTGGAAAAAGTTTTAGGTCTTTGAGTTCATCTCATAAAAAATGGGAGCAAGACCAAAAGTGTTGTCTTTATATTTTTGTTGAGTGTACAATGGAATGGTTTAGTACATCCATGTGTGAAAATGACCTAGTCAAAGTTCAGACCTGAACCCAACTGGCACCTGTTTACAAAACTTAAAGTTTACCTCATCCCCCATGTAAAAGCATATCTCTGCCCCCAGACAAATTTTAAGTCGGCGGGGGATACGCAGGAACGGAAGGGGAGGGGGCTGCGTTCAGCATGAGTGAAAGCTGCTGTTAGCTTGTTTTGCCATATTGAGTCATGGAGAGTGACCAGAGTTATGCTGGTAGTCACTCCATGGTTTGGTCTTTTGAGGTGGAGGATTCCCTCCCCCTCTCCCCCTTCCTGTTACCGGAGGTTGAGGGAGGCTGTGTGGAGCCCAGTGGGGCTGAGAATTATCAGTTTGAGCTGCTGGATCAAGGCGCTGACTCAGTGAAGCCCGAAAACAGCGCTGCTGAGGCAGGGGAGGACATGATCGGTCCAGTTATATATTATATTTATTTCCTGCTTTGTAATTGAGGCAGGATCACCAACAGCATTGCGCATCATGATTCATTTGTAATTTGGACACGAAGCATTGTTGATCTAGAGAGGGACGTTCACAGCAACTGCGGAGCGCGAATATCCAATATCCAACCCAAAACCAACTTCACCAAGGTCTCACACCAGCCCCTTCCAGGTTGCCTCAAGACACTAATGGCAGAACAATTGGTTGCTTTCACATAAATTCGCCAATAACATAAAAAGTTGGTAGATTTGGTTCTAGTAGCTTTTTTGTAGAAAAAAGGGAGCTAGAGTACGAAAAGTGCAACAGCGTTCGCTATGTTGATGGAGAGAGCTTTTTTTTTAAAAGACGGAGCTGTTTTTATACCCCACAGCGGCAGAGCTACTCACATCACTATCTCAGAATTACATCACATCAACCAAAAACAATATTAATTCAAAATTCAATACAAGACCACTGTTTAATCCTAGGTGGGCGCCACACTGACAGTTTTAGACACAAAAGCAGGATTTCAACAAATATGTACCCATTTTTAAAAATAATGACCAGGATAGGTGAGTCACCCTTTATGGTCAAAATCACTCTCCATCAAATCTGATTGAGTTTCAGCTATCTGGAAAAAAAGGAACTAAAAATCAGGAGCACGCCAAAAGGCATTCTTTGACTCTGCGGTTGCATCAGTCATCTTTTGTGGTGTGGTGTGTTGGAGCAGCAGCTTATCTGTAGCTGACAGAAAGCGGTTGGATGAACTCATTAGGAGGGCCAGATCTGTCCTGGGATACCCACTGGACCCCATGCAGGTGGTGGGAGACAGAACGACTGTAACAAAAATAACATCACTGATGGACAACGTCTTTCACCCCATGCATGGAGCTGTTGCAGACCTGGAGAGCTCTTTCAGTGACACACTGCTGCCCACTAGATGCTCAAAGTAGCACTTCTGCAGGTCATTCCTCCCAGCTGCAGTTAGATTTTATAATCTCTGCTGTTCACAACAGACACTCAATAACTGTTTACATCATGCTAATGGTTGCATGGGTTTTGATCTGATCATAAATCATTTGCATCTTATATTATCATAACTCCAGGAGGCTGAATACAAGCGTAAGCTGAAACAGCTTCTCCATAAAGCACTACTTTATGCTGGTCCATCATATTAAACCTCAACAAAAATGTGAACAAGTTCAAGAGGTATGAAAACTTTTATAAGATACTGTACATACAAAAACATAGCTTCAGTCTTTACCTGACTTGGCAGTGTTCCAGTGTGAAAATCCCATATAGAAACACAAAGAGACCAACCACAGCAGCAGGAAACAGCATCCCTGTGTACCAGCCAAGCCACGCAAAATACAGGCCAATTTTCTCACCAAAATACCTCCTGAAACGACAGCAGGGCACACAATGACCAAGTCTAAAGTGTTGCTGGCTGGTTTAAATTTCAGTTTGCTGTCTTGCACACACACATTGGATTTAAGAAGAATATTAGCCCAGTTAAGGGATTGTAATATTGCTACTACTGCATACTGCAAAGTCTTCCTTTAAATACAACACAAAATGTAACTGTCTGCATACCTGATGAGGTCCAGTGGCTGGTACTTGTACCAGACCCCCCACCAGGCCCAGCATTCATACAGCAGGTGCCGATGGTTCTCTGCTCCGTGAGTTCGGATGGAGTTTTTGCTGTGGTAGCTGCCCTGGAACAGTTTAAACATAAGGAAATCCTAAAGATGCAGACCTGAGTGAGCAGTGATGTCCTAAAAACAGGTGATGCAGGTGAGCAACAATGGGGCTATGAAGGAAGGTTGATGTAAATACCTCATGAAGAGGAAAAGCGGCCTCATACGAATTATTTGTCAGAAGACGATTCATTCCTGCAAGCAATATAAAAACATGAAGCATCAGATGGTTAGTCAATGTACTTGGAGAATTATTTTTTGTCCAGGATTATGTTGATATTGTTTGTGGGAAGTAAAGATCTTACTTGCTTTTAGCACCTTTATTTTGAAAATAAATAAATAAATAAAAATAAAAATAAAATAAAATAAAATAGCTTATAGCAAGTTCAGCTTTTGCCTTTGCCCATTCAACATAAAGTCTGTTTAATGAATGAGACCCTGAGAAGATAAATATACAGTGTTATCTTGCTTCTGGTTTTAGGTTTTAAAGCAAAAAAAAAATCCAACTTTTACAAGGGGAGAATTGTTTTCTTAAGTAAAATAAGAATAATTAAATTAGTTCTTTATTTATTTATAAAAATGAAATAAAAGCAGATATTGCCAAGCAACTACAGAACCACATAAACAATTGTTTCCCAATTGCAGTATAGTTAAAATTATTTTTAGTTTCTGAATCATTTGTTGACAGGTGTAAAACAGCCACAGTACAAGGGTTAAAGAGCCAGCCATGGCTCCTCTGGCAGAGCAGCTGACAAACTGTTGAAACGTTGGCAGTGTAACAGAGCATGAGGTGTGATTAAAATCACCTGATTAAAACTAGTCCATGCATTTGTTACTTCAAGGCTGGACTATTGTAATTCTTTACTATCAGGAAGTCCACAAAATGCAGTTCAAAGTCTTCAGCTGATCCAAAATGCTGCAGCAAGAGTTCTGATGAAAATCAACAAGAGGGATCATATTTCTCCTGTTTTAGCTTCCCTTCATTGGCTTCCTGTTAAATCAAGAATAGAATTTAAAATTCTCCTTCTAACGTATAAAGCCCTTAATAATCAAGCTCCATCATATATCAGAGCTCTGATTACCCCGTATGTTCCTAACAGAGCACTTCGCTCTCAGACTGCAGGTCTGCTGGTGGTTCCTAGAGTCTCTAAAAGTAGAATGGGAGGCAGATCCTTTAGCTATCAGGCTCCTCTCCTGTGGAACCAACTCCCAGTTTTGGTCCGTGAGGCAGACACCCTGTCTACTTTTAAGACTAATCTTAAAACTTTCCTTTTTGACAAAGCTTATAGTTAGAGTGGCTCATACTCTGAGCTACCTCTATAGTTATGCTGCTATAGGCTTAGGCTGCTGGAGGACATCAGGGTCTAATTTTCTCACTCTACTGATTTCTACTGTTCTCCAGTTTTGCATTGCATTACATTGACATGACTGTTGTCATTTCAGCTTTTAACTTTTGCTCTCTCTCTTTTTCTTCATAGTAGGTACACCTGGTCTGGCGTTCTGTTAACTGTGACATCATCCAGAGAAGACGGCTCACCTGCTACTACCATCTAATGTAGAACAGATTACTAGATCAATGTGTGCTTCTGTGCTTTTTTGTCTCTCTTGTTGTGTCTCTGTTCTGTCTTCTGGCAGATGACCGTTCATACTGAGCCCGGTTCTGCCGGAGGTTTTCCTTCCCGTTAATGGGTGGTTTTTCTTCCCACTGTCGCTTCATGCTTGCTCAGTATGAGGGATTGCAGCAAAGCCATGTACAATGCAGATGACTCTTCCAGTGGCTCTACGCTTCCCCAGGAGTGAATGCTGCTTGTCGGGACTTTGATGCAATCAACTGGTTTCCTTATATAGGACATTTTTGACCAATCTGTATAATCTGACCCAATCTGTATAATATGATTGAACTTGATTTTGTAAAGTGCCTTGAGATGACATGTTTCATGATTTGGCGCTATATAAATAAAATTGAATTGAATTGAATTATTTTTTATTTTTTTGTCTTTGCCATTTCTCTTTTTCTCTGATATGCTCTCCTGGAACATTACAAAACTCTACAGGTCAGTAGCACACCCTGCTGTGGTCCCACCAATTCTCCCCACATGCTTCAGCCTCAGGCACCAGATTAGTGTGTTGGATCATGTCAGTTACATGAAGCTACATCACAGAACAACCCATCACTCCCTTCCAACTGTCTGTCCATCCATCCAGAAAGAGCCCAGGCCATGATTCAGATC
Source organism: Fundulus heteroclitus (assembly GCF_011125445.2). NCBI lineage: Eukaryota > Metazoa > Chordata > Actinopteri > Cyprinodontiformes > Fundulidae > Fundulus > Fundulus heteroclitus. The sequence continues at coordinate 557,032 of NW_023396923.1, forward strand.
CAGCACCTACTTGCTGCAGTCCATGTCACTACATGCAGACCATGTTACATTTATATGTCATATTTTCCAGAACATCCAAAGAAAGCTCACCCATCTTATTTTTCCCCTCCTCATATTTGACCCTTTGAAGGATGTGATGGACAATCCGACTCCTGGTGGCATTGTTGAAAAATGTGTCTTTGTTGTGGATGATGAAACTGAAAGAAAAGGGAGTGACTGGCATCTTTCTAAGTGCAACTTGGAAGAAACACATGAAAGGTTTTTAAGCAGCAAATGTATAAGATGTGAAGTGAAAAAAGTCAAAATAAACTCACTGATGGATCCTTGACCGACTGAAGGGAGCTGTAAAGCTTTCATTCTCCTCCAAGTAGGGCAGAGTGTCATCGTCAAACTTCATAGGCTTACGGGGAAGCCATCCCCGAAACTTGTTGATGCGCTTCTCTATCCTGCAAAAGACGTTTTGTTTAAAACTGCCAAAGTAATGGCTGTTAGCTTGTGGGCAGGTTCTGAAAACTGCACACCAACCTGCTCAAAAACTTGTGTCGTCTGTGCATGTAAAAGATCTTCCTCCTGTGAAAGATTGGCAATCAAAGGCTTAGAAGCTGGCAGAGCTCGGGGATAAAAGATAATAAACTGCTGACGGCAAAATGTCCGGGCCTCATGGCAACTCTGACCCATGTGTACGCTCATTTTGCAGATGGTAAAGTGATGCAGCCAGACTGCGTGAAGATTCCTCTCAGACGTTCAATTTCACTCCACATCAGATTTTAATCATAGAGCGGGTTCATCATAAGCATTAAAAACTTTTGTATAGTTATGTGAATGCTTGCCCTGGTGACACAAAACTATACAAAAGGGCCTTTCAAATAAATAAAAGAAATGTCCATAAGCCAACTTAAATCTTAAATAAACTGAAAAATTTCCATTTCTTTGGTTTTTCCTAAAAAAAGAAATCAGCTGACCCATGTTTAATACAGATCAGCACTCCATGTGAGGTTGAATGTGGGTGTGTAGAGGGCAGAAAATGAGGCGGAACCTGGTATACCAACACAATATGATGTTGCCATGCCCATACTTCCGAGCTGGAAGTGGGTCTCTCAAGCTTGCAGAGTCTCCTTTTTTCCTCCAAATCTAACAATAGTCGTTGTGGTCAAACTTTTAGTTTCTTCAGACCCAGGTCATCCAGTTTCTCCAAACTTTAAGCTCTTGGTAAAGTTGTGGACGTCTGGCATTAAAGAAGATTAAATAATTTCCATTTGGTAAATGCCAGAGTAATAACAAATATGATTTATGGGAGATTTTTTCTCTATTACCATCTTTGAAGTAAGATGATGAAATACAGGTTGATGACTTTGTTTGAAATATTCCTGAAAGCCAAGAAGATAATGATGTCATGGCTTTGCAAGCTTATGATAAAAAAATTAAAATCAGCACCTTCAACAAAAGAAGAATTGTGGGCTTCCACAAGTCAGGTTCATCGTTGGGTAAAATTTCATGATGCTAAAAGGTGCTATGCTCTTCTATTCCAAGTTCAAACACTCTAGGAACTTCTATTATCCACAATCTGCTGGACTTTTTATTCTGGTCTATTTGAGATTCATTTTTAGGGATTTTTCAATGTTTGTGTAAATGTTTTTTTTTATTGTTCTGTGTTTCCTGTTTTATTTTGTACTGTCCCCCCATGCACTGCCTTGGCCTCATACAAAACCTAGATTGCTGGCTAAAGGTGGTAAAATGAGTACATACCAACATGGGTTGACAGGTCATTCAGAGAAGAAAAAGCCAAAGAGCGCATAAAACAGCCAGATTACAGCTTGCAACTAGACTCAGTGACAAAGGCTTTCACTTTCAGAGATATGTCCTTTGGTCTGATGAAACTGAAATTGAAATAATTCAATATAAGACCCCTGTTACATTTGGAGGGAAAAGAGGGAATCTAGCAAGCTTGAGAACGTAATGCCAACTGTGTAGTATGGGGTGGCATCATCATGAAAGTGGACACTGACCTTAAATTTAACAGATAGATAACAGCTGTGGTGAAATCCAGCTTTTTACAGCTAAGGTAGCTGGCAAAAATAAAACTAGTCCTTCAAAAACAGCACTTTGAGTCAGTAATCCATGCCTTCATGTCCACTCGGCTGTATTATCGTAACACACGGGGGTTACTGGGTCCTTCATTTCTCGTCTGCAACATGTACAAAATGTTGCTGCACATCTTTTAACTGGCATGAGGATCAAGCATTTGCCATTGCAGCTCCAAAACTTTAGAACAAATTGCCGCTGCACATTAGACAGGCCTCTTCTCTGTCTAATTTTAAATCTCTTCTTAAAACCCACCTCTTCTGCTTGGCTTTTGATACCATGTAGAGTGTTGATTTTTATGTGTATACATGCATATTTTTATTGTGTGCGGGCAGTGCTTTTTATTTATTATATTGTTATTTTTTTTAATTTAATTAAATTTTACTGCCTGTATATTTCTATTGTCTACTTCATCTTTTATTGTATTTTATTGTGTTATATATTTAGCGTGTTTTATTTTTTTGTACATCACTTTGGAAACCTTGTGTTTGTTAAAATTGTGCTATATAAATAAAGTGAATGGGATTGGAGTGGATCATGGTGTGTGGGTGTTTTGCTGCACCTCCAACGTAGCTATAAAGGGATTTAAAGCTATAGTTGGTAATCCTGTTTAGAAATACTTTTTGTTATACTGGGTAAAATCATCCTTCCATCTTGAATGTAGTCGATACGTTATGTATTCCAAAAAACAAGGTTAAAAAAATAGATTTGTGGGGCGTGCTTCGGTGGCACAATGCTTAGCGCACATGACCCATGTACGGAGGCCTTAGGCCTTTATGCAGCCGACCCAGGTTCAGCTCCGACCTGTGGTCCTTTGCCATATGTCTCTCCCCCTCTTGCGTACCCCCTTTTCTGTCAGCCCACAATACAAAAAAACGAGCCACTGGTGCTGTAAAAACCTAAAAAAAAAAAAAAGATTTCTGTGAGAGCTGCAGGTCTGTAAAAACTCTAACAAATCCCTGCAATTTGGTCCGGAGGGCAGAGTTTTGATCCTGCTCTCACCCCATCTGTCCCTCAAGTTCCAAGGGATCACCTTATCCATTGGTCCCACATGCCAGTCATTCAGACCTACACACCTGATTCAGTTACACCAGTTACATGTCTTCTGGGATCTTTACTGCTTTATCTTTTGTAGCCAAAGGTGTATATATTTGAACAGGACAATAATTAAAATTAAAATCCTAAAATAGGATATTTTGAGAGCGAACATTTGGATTTACACTTGAGGTGAAAAAAAAACTGACAGAGAAAAACAAAAAAAAATCATGTGCAAAGAGCAGCTTGAGTTTATCACATCATTATGAATGACCCAGTTGTTGTGCAACCTTACCTATTTGTTTATGAATACTATTAATAGGTATAATTGGATAATTAATAATGTGTTACTCTGTCAAAGGTAAGCAACAACGAACAATGTTTCAAATGGTTGTGATTAAGGGCTACTAGCCTTTAATGATTTTAACTAGCAACTGGGTTTATTAATTAACAATTATTAACCTTATGATAAAAGTGGGTGTTCAACCAGTTGTGAAATGAGAATAACCTACTGGGAGTCGTAGTCCAAGCGGCCATTATTATTGCATAACACTGAAGCTGTGACCAATGTCTGAAAGCTGTTGCTTTCAAAGACTAATGTAACCATTAAAGTGTAATGTCTGAAAGCTCTCACCTGAATGGCATGCGGATATTCATGAGCTCGGCATAGCGACAGAGAACATCCCATGGAGCGTGCAGTTTCAGGAAGATCACGTCACTGTTAGTTAAACAAGCCTGTGCAGAGAGGCAAACAGACACAAACCAAAACAAGTTCAGCTCCAAGGAGAGCTTCTTTCCTATAGAATGCTCATCATCAGGTATGCATCCCCTCACACAGTCATGCAAAAGTATCCATATTCCTCACATCTTTGCACTTGAAAACCTAAAATTTCTATGAGTCTAAAGCTCTACCAGCTTGTGTGGGGGATGTCTGTGTTGTGTTATTAAACACGGTTTTAAGTTATTTAATGTTTAATAATAAATAAATAACTATCAGTCTGTTATGTATTGTCAGCGCTGGCATTCTTTAAACAGCAAATAATGCACACATATAGAATCAATGTGTGACAACTTCTCTTCAAGTTGAAGAATTTATTAACAGAACTAAATGAACATTCAGAGAACACCACTATAGAATGTTGTTTATCTGAATTAACACTATATTTTAATCAATAAATACTCTCCACTAGGCTAGTGAAACATTACTAAATTATGAATCAAAATTAAGATAAAAAGAAGCTGACGAACACAAAAGAAACAAAGGACAAATAAGGTAGTTGAAAACCATCATAAGAAAAAAATCATAAGAATGTGGAATGAGGTTAAATTAGCTTAACTAATTTAGAACAACATTTGATATATATTTCAACCTATTCACAATGCAAATACTGAGTTAAACAAAACATTATTTGAGAAAATAATATTTAAAAGCATGATTTGCTCAGTAAAATCGATTCCTTTAGGACACTTGATTTTATTAATGCAAATGTTTCTCTAGAGAGTGCTGCAGTGGTTGGTCATTAGCTTGATGTAAAGTTACACAAAACACCATTAAATCAATATTAATCTTCCTTATTAATGATCTGCTTACATTCGTAGCACTATGGCGGAGCTAAACAAACCAAATATTATATTTAATTCAAAAGACTTTTAAGCTCTATTTGGTTGTAATTAGCAGCAGGCCAGCTGACAGCTTTGCTAGGGCCCGGGACAACGCAGTCTTTTTGGGCCCCCCTCTCTACACCTGCCGCCAACACACACACGCGCGTGCACACGCACGCACACACACACACACACTAAAAAAAGTCAACTTAACTGTGTACTTCATGCCCTGGAAATCTCTGTATTTTATATTGGATATTTTTAACCAATCTATTGAATTTAGTGCACTGGTTAATCTTTTCTTCATCAGAAAACAGCAGCACTGCAGCCAAAATATGGCGTTTTTTGACCTGCTGTATATTAGCCAGTCCCTAAGCTTGATGTATCATGAAACTGTTGACCTTCCGGGTTTTGTGATTTTTATTTTACTATTACAATTAAATAATAATAATAATAATAATAATAATAATAATAATAATAATAATAATAATATTATGTTCATAGTGTTTTTTTCCAAATCAACCTCTTAATGCTTTTAAATATTATTTTCTCAAAAAAATAAACTTCTTAACCAATCACTTAATCTGGGTGGCATTAACCTGGCCTCTGGTAATAAAGTAAAAAATCTTGGTGTTTTCGACCAAGACATGTCATTTAAATCCCATATTCAACAGGTTTCCAGAGTTTCCTTTTTTCACCTCCGGAATATCGCCAAAATTAGAAACATTCTGTCCAGGAGTGATGCTGAAAAACTGGTCCATGCATTTGTTACTTCAAGGCTGGACTATTGTAATTCTTTACTATCAGGAATTCCACAAAATGCAGTTCAAAGCCTTCAGCTGATCCAAAATGCTGCAGCAAGAGTTCTGATGAAAATCAACAAGAGGGATCATATTTCTCCAATTTTAGCTTCCCTTCATTGGCTTCCTGTTAAATCAAGAATAGAATTTAAAATTCTTCTTCTAACGTATAAAGCCCTTAATAATCAAGCTCCATCATATAGCAGAGCTCTGATTACCCCGTATGTTCCTAACAGAGCACTTTGCTCTCAGACTGCAGGTCTGCTGGTGGTTCCTAGAGTCTCTAAAAGTAGAATGGGAGGCAGATCCTTTAGCTATCAGGCACCTCTCCTGTGGAACCAACTCCCAGTTTTGGTCCGTGAGGCAGACACCCTGTCTACTTTTAAGACTAGGCTTAAAACTTTTCTTTTTGACAAAAATTATAACTAGTGACTCATGTTACTCTCAGCTACCTTTATAGTTTTACTGCTATAGGCTTAGGTTACTGGAGTATATCAGGATCTAATTTTCTCACTATATTGAGTTCTACTGTTCTTCAATTATGCATTATGTGTTGTCATTTCTGCTTTAACTTTCTGTTCTCTCTCTTTTCTCTTCATAGTAGGTACACCTGGTCTGGCGTTCTGTTAACTGTGACATCATCCAGAGAAGACGGCTCACCCGCTACTACCATCTAATGTAGAACAGATTACTAGATCAATGTGTGCTTCTGTGCTTTTTTGTTTCTCTTGTTGTGTCTCTGTTCTGTCTTCTGTAACCCCAGTCGGTCGAGGCAGATGACCGTTCATACTGAGCCCGGTTCTGCCGGAGGTTTTTTTTCCCGTTAATGGGTGGTTTTTCTTCCCACTGTCACTTCATGCTTGCTCAGTATGAGGGATTGCAGCAAAGCCATGTACAATGCAGATGACTCTTCCTGTGGCTCTACGGTTCCCCAGGAGTGAATGCTGCTTGTCGGGACTTTGATGCAATCAACTAGTTTCCTTATATAGGACATTTTTGACCAATCTGTATAATCTGACCCAATCTGTATAATATGATTGAACTTGACTTTGTAAAGTGCCTTGAGATGACATGTTTCATGATTTGGCGCTATATAAATAAAATTGAATTGAATTGAATTGAATATCTTTCAATCCTTATGTAATTTTGTCTGTGTTGTGTGCACCTGCCTGTTGCTTTAATCCTATAAATTTCCCTGTCGTGGGATAAATAAAGGATTAGTAAATGTTATTTTATCTTAAATAACACTTTTTAATAGGATATATGTACTGGGTTCTTTCAAGGTCTTCATTACATTTTATGTATGGGCTCCAGTAACATATGATAGATAATATCTACTTTGAAAGTTAACATGAACTGCTGCTGAAGATGACCACTGTTCTACCTGGATGTTCTCTGGAGGACTGAATCGCCTCAGTCAGTGACGTCAGTCTGTGGGTCTGTCGGGGCAATGAGAGAAGATTCGTCTCCTCTCTCCGTTTGTTGCTCAACGTTTTCTTGCTCATAGTGTTTCCCGTGCTTATATAAATTTGTTATGTTAACACTGAATTTAACCGGCTTTTTACAAACCATACAGCCTGATTTCATTTATGGTATTAAATTTAAGCCAAATGGCGCTTCTTTCCCTGTTAATGGTTTTTTACGCTCGTGCAGTCCCTCTCTTTCTCCGAGTCTGATCATTTGAACAGCACCGCGGATGTTTGTGTTTGGAGCAGAGTGGGCGGGCCGGGCTGAGCCTGCGTGCTGATTGGCTGGTGCCACTGAGCCATGTACGAGAGGGGAGGGGGAGCAGCAGAGTGCCGTGAAGGAGACTTTGGTGCAGCTTCTGCAAGCAGCGCGCGCGCGCTCGTCAGAGTCAGTTTTGGGCCCCCCCCTCTGTCCTGGGCCTGGGACAACAGACCCGTTTGTCCCCCCCTGTCGGCGGGCGTGATTAGCAGACTGGATAACACAAACATTAATATCCCATCGAGGTATAAGACCCTTTGTCATTTGGGTTTGTTTAGGTTTATGTTTGTTCTTTGCTTTATTTTATTCAGTGCAATCTGTCTGCATGTCACTCCCCTGTCACCAGTCACCATCCAATCAGCTTCAGTTTACTTTCAGTCACCATCCTTCCTCTGAGTGTTTCCACCTGTCACTGCTTAATCAGCACTCTGCTCTGTTCACCTGTTCACCTCCTTATTTAAACCTGTCTCAGTTCACTCCACTTTGCCAGATCAATACAAGCCTTTCGGTGAGTCTTGTCCAGCTTTCTGTTTTCCGATAGCCCTGTTGATTTCGACCCGATTTGCCTCTGAAATCTGAGTCAGCCTGATCCCTGCTTACCTGATTTTCCTGCCTGTTTCGGACTGCTAACTTGTGTGCCTGACCTAGCCTGTATCCGGATATTGACAGACTTTGTGTCTATTCGGTTGACTTTGGCCAGTTGAACTAGGGTGAAGCTTGTTGTCTGATGTGGCGACAAGGCAGCGGGATGAAGGCAATCCGGGCCAGCTGGTCTATGAATCCCAGTCTGGGATCAAAAGGATCCTTCACAGATCTCCGGTGGTCTGAGCTGGTGCTGTGAACACGGGGAACTCTACGTTTAAGGGACGATTTTCAGATCAGCATTTCTCCAGCAAAAGCTGAGGAAAAGTTACATACAGCCATGTATGGCAGTCGGCTGGTTAGGTTCTGATGTGTAACAGTAGGGACGCACTTCAATTCTGCCTGCATATGTGGCAGTTCTCTGAACTCTAGTCGGATCCTCCTCAGAGGGTCATGAGAGGCTCGCATATGCTGCTTAAAGCAGCAGGTGAAAGAGACAGATTGTAGCGTGGCTAGGGGGCTTTATACAGTGCTACCCCCCCTTCTGTGAGAACAGTCACTTGGGAGGGGTGACTGAAACAATCCCTTACATTTAATTAGCACGGTCAGCGGTTATTTTCCTGTTGGCTGATTTTACCACTCCTGTAAAGCGCAAATTAAAGGCCTAGCCATAGATTTAAATTTGAATAAAGTAATGGGTAATATATTAGAATCTACAGTCCTGCCTACCTCTTCCATATGAATGAGAAAGCCAATTACTTTAATAATTGAGGGGCCAAATCTGGCAGATAGTATAAAGTTGCATGAAACTTCATAACAGGAAGGGTGGAGAATCAATCAATCAATCAATCAAATTTTATTGTCAATTACAATTTGCATTGCAATCGAAAAGTCAGTTCCAGTACAACCGTCCATCACATAAACAAACAAACATTTTGGGGGGAACAAATAAGAGTACAGTATTGCAGTCAGATGTTACTGAAGTAGAAATTATGTCTATCGTTTCTAAATTAAAGAATAAGGCTTCCACTGACTGTGAGGGGATAGACATGGCAATATTAAAAAACAATTGATTGTATTATTAAACCCCTCTGTTATATTTATAACTTTTCCTTTAGAAAGGGGATATTTACTAACACAATGAAGAAAAAAGTTATTAGAAAAAGTTAATAGAAAAAGTTATTCCACTATTTAGAGCAGGAGATAAGCAAAGCTTCAATAATTATAGACCGGTTTGCTTACTTTCACAGTTTTCAAAAGTACTTGAAAAGCTTTTTGTTCATAAGTTAGATAATTCTTTAGAAATGTATCAGCTGGTTAAAGCCAGTATGACTTTAGGCAACAACGGTCCACAGCAACTGCTTTAATAACAGCAATGTAAAGAAATTTACAATAGGGGTGTTTATTGATTAGAGAAAGGCATTTGATACTTGGATCATGATATTTTAATTTCTAAATTAAGCTTGTATGGTATGGAAGGAATAGTATTAATTTGGTTGAGAAGTTATCTTCACAATAGGAAACAATATGTACAGTTAGCAGATGTCAATCTGTCAATCTGAACTGATGAAAATTAAATGTGGGGTACCACAGGGTTCAGTTTTGGGGCCTAAACCTTTTCTTTTGTATATTAATGATATTTGTGATGTTTCCAAATTATTACAGTTTGTTCTATTTGTGGATGACACTAATTTATTCAGCTCTGGAAATAATGTACAGGAACTTAAACAATGCATTGAATATGAAATGACAAAGTTGAAGAATTGGTTTAATGTAAATAGGCTATCATTGAATTTAAAAAGACTAAATTTATGTTTGGAAATCGGAAAACAGAAGACGGTGTTGCATTATCTGTAGATGGAGTTAACATTAAGAGACTTTTTGAATTTTGTTTTCTCTGTGTAATTATTGATGATAAATGATCATGGAAACCTCACATAGCACATATCAAAAGAACATTTTCCCAGAACATTTTTGTTATAAAGTGAAAGATGTGTTAATTATGAAACAATGAAAATATTGTACAGTTCACTTATTGTGCCATATTTTAACTACTGTGTAAAAGTCTGGGTGAACACATATAAGTCAAATATGAAACCTTTATTTATATTACAGAAGAGAGCTGTGAGAATTATACACAACGTTGGTTATCAAGAGCACACGAGAAGGACATCTGGGTCTCCCTACTGAAGCTGCCTCAGTGGGGAGACCCGGAGCTTCTTCTACCAGGGTGGCCGCGGGTCCTTAAAAAGTCTTTTTAAGCAGGGGGTGCGTTTTTTGGCAAATGGCTGCCGAAAAATGCACCCCCTATGTTTTTAATCTAAAAATTGTCCCAGACTCATGAAATTCATACTGGTAGCTTAGAACACATTTGTAAACATGTAGGAAATGTTAAATCAGCTACAAGTGTATATTTCAGTAAAATAGCAGGGGGTGCGTTTTTTGGCAAATGTATATGTAAATGTATAACACCGGCACCGCAGCGGTGGCCTATAGGGTAGTTCATTGTTATTGTTTTGATGCGAGTTTTTCGCGCATGCACGCCGGACTGGTAGGCAAAAGGCGAACACAATGGCGGACGCAAACAGAGAAACTGACGAGTTCTCCACGTATTTTTCTTCTTTAGATAACGTATCACAAGATCGTTTTAAGAGTAAGTTGATGGTTGATGGTATCAGATTGCCAGATCCACACAGCAAAAGCCTGAAGGGACGGAGCGAGTCTGTGAAATGCTGGTCAAGTGTTCCGTACTGCGACATACAGCTGCCTTATAAACACGCAGGCCAGTACACACGAGAGAGCATGGAAGCATGAAACCACTGGACGGCTACAATTATTTTATATCGGGAAATAGGCTCCAGCAACCCCCGCAACCCCTGTTTTATTTATTTTTGTTCTGAAGGAACAGTATTTTATATATTTACTTGATTTTATAAGTATTTATTCATGGGACCTAATTGTTCTGAAAATATTGTAATAAATATAATTTAGGACTGTAATGACATGTTTGTCTTTTCGCATTACACACATTTAGTCGATGTTCTTAAACTCAACAGTCATTTTGATTTGTATTTCCATCATACGTTTGGTCTTAAATTTCATTTAGAAGTGGTATTAAAAGGTCTTAAAAAGTATTAAATTTAACTTGTTTATACTTGTAGACACCCTGTCTACTCTTTGTTCTCTCTCATTTTTCTCAATTAAAAACTCCTCAAAGTACTCCTTCCATCTTCCCCACACCTTTCAGTATTTGAATCTCAATCCTCAATGACCCTAACCTGCTGAGCATCCTTTCCATATCTGTCTCTCTACCTCACCAATCTGTACAAAACCTTTTATCCCTCCTTACTTTCCAACCTATCATACAGGTCATTGTATCCCATTTGTTCGGTCATAGCTACCTCTACCTTCATTTATGAGGCATGTCTCTATACTCCATGCAACTCTCTTCAGTCCAGACAGTGTACCACTTCTCAGCTGATCTGTTTCTCTGAACACACTCTTTTACTTCCTCAATCCCCCACCAAGTCTCCTTATGTCTTTTCCTTCCAGAAGACACACCTTGTACTATCCTTAGCCTGGCCAGTCAGACTGACTTATGCTGTATACACTGCGCATCAATCTGGTAAGGAGCTGGTGGAGCCTGATTTCAAAGGCAGGACTAACAGGGTTAGCATCAACAGGTTAGGATCAATTGGATAACTACAGATGTGATGCAATAAAATCCAAGCGACACACTCTGTTTTATCAATTTGTAGTCCGTCAAATATGTCAAGCCTTCAAGCAATCTCTCCAGTGAACAATTTTTTGCCTTTGTCTAAGAAATCGAGGATACATTGTGTACTCGCATGCACTTTCATAATTTTCCAACGCACCAAAAAACAAAAATCCCGATATGTATCTTGACTGTTATGGTAGCAGAAAAGCACCGCTGCATTATGGGTAATTCTGCCACTGAAAATGAGAGTCCCACCTCCCGCAATGTGATTGGTCCGGTCTGTTTTGGGCCGGAGGGAATGGAGCCTTACCAGACTTCATGCAAGTCAGTTTGACTGGCCAGGCTATACTACTCTACTTGACTCCATGACAGCTTTAGCTAGTAAGTAAGTAAAGTAAACTTTATTTATATATCACCTTTCAATGATTAAACCACAAAGTGCTTCACAATAAAAACTGTCATGATTTTAGTTTTTGTTATGGTTTGATTGTGTTGTCTTTATGTTATCAGTCAGGGTTCTGTAAGCTTTTCGTTCAGTTTGGTTTATTCTGCTAGGCCACTTACCTGTCTTAGTTTGTTTTGTGCCATAGTGTGGGCTCTGGGGTTATTTGGTATTTTGATTCTGTGTATGTTATCAGTTTTATTTGCTATCTGCCTTGGTTTGGCTTTCTCTGTTCTGAGTTCTGTAATTCATTGTGATTTTTCTACATTAGTCTTTGTGTTTTGAGTTTCTGTTATTGTTTGTTTCTGGCTTGCTTCTGTTTCTGTCTGGATCTCGGCAATAATGGCTGGTTTGATTGCTCTCTTCACACACCTGCTCTGCTCCACCCCACCTGCAATTATCTCTTACTGGTTTCACCTGGTCCCACCTCCATATAACCCCTGTTCAATCCAGCCATCAGGGCCAGATCGTCTGCTCCAGTAGTCTTGTTGAGTATGGGTGAGTCTCCTCCTGAAAGTTTCTGTTTATTGGTTTGCTTTTGGATTTTTGACCCCTTGTCTCCAGAGATCTGACCCATCCTGTTTCTGTCTGTTCCTGCCCTGCCTGCCCAACTGAATTGTTTGTTTCTCTGCAGTTTTTGTTGCAACAGGCTTTTTGGATTTTGTCTCTGTTTTTGATTTCTGTTATTAAAGATCCTTCTTTTTAAAGAAACCTCTGCTGGTCTGGCTGAATTCTGGGTCCGCGTCCTCTGATCATTACAAAAAACAACCATAAAAGAGAACAAAATAAAAAGATAAAACAGCATAAATGCAACATCATTGCATAGAACTAGTTAAACATTTGTTGTAAGCCAGTTCGAACAAGTGTGATGCAACTGCTTCTTAAAAGAATGATCAGAGTCAAGACAGCGCAAAGCCTTTTCATTATGATTTTACATTACTTTCCTGTGTGTAGTTTGTGTTGTTTCTTTTAATTATGATGACATTGCTTTTACCATTTATTGTTTTTACATGTACAGTGACCTTGAGTGTTTTGAAAGGTGCTTGAAATAAAATGTATTATTATTATTAAAGATAAAGGTAACACATTCCACAGTATGAGGGCCACAGCTTTAAAAGACCAATCCCCTCTAGGTCTGAAATTAGCTTTTGGAACAATTAACAGCCTTTGGCTGGAGGATCTCAAGCTATCAGAAGGGGAATATGGTTGTAAAAGGTTGGTAAAATAAGCTGGAGCTTGGCCACTAAAAGGTCTAAAAGTAAAGACTAAAATTTTAAAATGAACTCTAAAATGTACCAGCAGCCAATTTAAAGAGCTTAAAACTGAGGTAATGTGCGGTCTTTTTCTTGTGTTGGTTAAAGGTCTTGCAGCAGCATTCTGCACTAACTGCAGACGGGGAAGATCTTTCTTATTCAAACATATATATATATATATATATATATATATATATACCAGAGTGCCACAAGGTTGTGTGATTGAGTCCCTTCCTCTACTCTCTCCTCACCCACGACTGCAGACCTGTCCATGACTCTAACGCCATCATCAAGTTTGCAGACGACACCACCGTGATTGGCCTCATCAGAGATAACGATGAGGCCGCCTACAGGGAGGAGGTGGACCGTCTGGCTGAGTGGTGCGACAAAAACAACCTGCAGCTGAACACCGAGAAGACCAAGGAGCTCATCATAGACTTCAGGAGGAACGCTGACCTACACCCTCCCATCCACATCAAGGGGACAGCGGTGGAGCGTGTGGACAGCTTTAAATTCCTGGGACTCCACATCTCCGAGGACCTGACCTGGACGACCAGCTGCTCCAAACTCATCAAGGAGGCGCACCAGCGCCTGTTCTTCATGAGGACCCTGAGGAAGAACCATCTGCCCTCAGAGATCCTCATGAACTTCTACCGCTGCACCATCGAAAGCATCCTCACCAACTGTATTACAGTTTGGTATGGGAACTGTTCTGTCGCCGACCGGAAGGCGCTGCAGAGGCTGGTCAAAACTCCCCAGCACCTCGCCGGGGCACCGCTCCCTACCATCAAGGACATCTATAGGAAGCGGTGTCTGAAAAGGGCCGGGAAAATCACCAAGGACTTCACTCACCCTGCACACACACTCTTCTCCCTTCTGCCCTCTGGGAGGCGTTACGGACCAGAACCACCAGGCAACAGAACAGCTTCTTTCCCACAGCTGTCACGCTCCTGAACGCCTCCTGACACAACTATAAGGACTGTAACCCCCCATCCCCCCATACAATAATAACATATGGACTGTCCTCTCACACACACATATACCATGGACTGTTCCCCTCACACACATACACAATTTGTATACAATCTGTATAGATTTTGTAAATCTTATCTGCCATTATTTATCTTGTATTATAACCCCGCTAATACATATATAATCCTTTTCCTAACATTCCTATATATTCTGCATAATCTGTGCATACAGCTCCCATATTATTATATTCTGTATAATCTGTGCCTATAGCTCCCATATTTATACACGACATTTTACAGTCACCTACTATTAATTTTTACTTTTACATACTTACAAATAATATTTATATCCTGTATAGCACTTCTGGATAGATGCAAACCACATTTCGTTGCTTTGTAATTGTGACAGTGCAATGACAATAAAGTTAAATTCTATTCTATTCTATATAAAAAGGCTGTTATAATAGTCAAGACGAGATGAAATAAAAGCATGAATAATCATCTCTAGTCTGCCAGAATGGCACTTTAGTGACATAGCAGAATAAAAAATTATGCCAATTTTTCTGAGGCTGGGTTTGACAGAGGAGGCTAATACATCCAGCAATTTCTTAATTTCCGTTATTTGGTTCTCTAGGGCAATGATGAGTGTTTCCGTCTTATCAGAGTTTGCCTGCAAGTAGTTGTCACAGAGCCACTGTTTAATATCATTAATACAGCTGTATTTGTCCAGTCTTCTGGAAGCACCTCCTGGCCACCCAGAGCCTGTCTCAACTCTTCCCTGAAAGCTAAACATCTTTTCTCTCCTCTGTCTTTGTCCTCTTCATCATCCTCACCATCAGGGGTGCTGGTGCCTATCTCCAGCTGTCAATGGGCGAGAGGCGGGGTACACCCTGGACAGGTCCGCAGGGCACCATTTAGAGTCTTCATTGACTCTATAGGATATATAACCTTGAAAAAAGTCTCCATGATGTTAAAATCTCATGTGTACCAGTGTTTTGGGCAGCAGGTAAGAAAAGAAACAGTGACAGAAAAGATATGAATCATATGTGATCCCTGTGAGAATACCAAGAAGACAGGCTAACTATTGGTGGCTTACAACATTCCTGGTAGTATTTGTGCTTTCACATTGGCATACATATGGAGAATTATATCAAAGTTTTCTTGTGTACAGTCTTTAAATACTTAAACACTATTTTAGATTCATGAAATCCTTTATCCTTTTTGAAAACACAAGGGGAACTTTTTAATGCTTTTGGTAATAATGACCACTTGTTCGTGATGTCCAAAATATTTCCCCAGAATAATGCAGAACAATTCTTGTGAACCCAGTATAATGTCTCGTCTTGTCTCTTTAGCTGATTGTGTTATTACACCACACAACGGCAGCAGTGAATTACGGCAATTGCCAGTTTTGAACAAGAGTTTGAAAAATTTCCATGTAGTCAAATATTTTTGCAACAAGGTGAAAAAGGCACAACTCGTTATGCTCTTGTCTCTTGTTTCTTTTACCTCCTTTTCCATGCGTAATCCCTCAGCACGGATATTCCGCTCAAAAATCTCCCTCTTCTCAGACTGGGAGCTGGACTTTCGGTAAACCAGGATGTAGTCTATGAGACATTTTCCATCGCTGAAGCAAAGACCAGGTGATTTATTCCTTCCCTTTGAACAAAAGAAATGCAGATGATTAAAAAATAAAGCGACCGGGTTAAATTAAACAATTTGAAAACATACCTTTTATCCATGGTTGTTATCTCATCCTTTCCATTGAAAGTTAAAATATCATTTACAAAGAAATTAAGGATTTCTTTACTGTAAAAAAGGTTTTGTCCCCTTCCAGGGTTCTAAATTTGTTTCTCATGCCTGGTTCTTTTAGGTCTTGAGAGTTGTTTTACTTCAGCCACATTAGAGGATTTAATGCTTGCTTAATGCCATGGCACAGCATCTTGATTTAGCTTTCAGAGGAGGATTTGCTGGAGTGCTTTGCAGCAATGTCTTGCTCCATAACCCTGGTTTGCTCCAGGTTAAGGTCACAAACTGATGGCCAGATATTTTCCCTCAGGATTTTTTGGTACAGAGCAGAATACGCAATTCCAAGTCATTAAGTTTCTTAAAGAGTAAATGACCATCATATTACCACAAACATGTCCATGTGCTGTTATGCTAATTTCACGCCATATATTGGTGGCATGTCTTGAAAAAAGTTACATTTTTGTCTTAGCAGTCCACAGAATATTTTTTGAAAGTTCTTGAGGATCATCATGATCCTCACAATTGTGAGGTGGGCCATAGTGGTCTTTTTGGTCAGCAGTGGTTTTGGACTTGGAACTCTCCAAGGAGGACATTTTGCCAGTCATGAATCCTGACCTTAACGAAGGCGGCGAGGCCTGCCTTACATTAGAAGATGTTCTGGGTTCTTCTGTGGCTTGCTGGATGAATCTTGGAGGAATTTCAGTAGCCCAGCCTCTCCTGGGAAGGTTCCACCCTGTTTCATGTTTTCTTTCTTTCTGTGGTGTACTGAAGTCTCAGATCAAGATTTGTTTCTCAGCTTTTGTGAAGTTTAGACTGGGGTGTGATGTGTTGCTTTTTGAGATCTTATCCCTTATTTCATCTTGTCAGACAGGCTCTGTTAAAGTGATTTCTTGGTTCAACTCTGGGAGTAACCATGTCAATCTCAGATAACTAAGGATTTAACAAGTGGGTCAAATTCTTGTTTACATAAGGTCACATTGGTTTGTAAACCCTTTTTTTGTCCTTATTAAATGAAACAATCACATTTTTTTTGGTTACTTAGTTTATATTTGTGGCACAGCACTGTACCTCTGGAATGCCTAATTGAGATTTGCTGTTTTCATCGAGGATGCTGCTGTGAGATCCAGGGTTCTGAAGGGTGGAGTCATCATCTCTGGACGGGCTGCTGATGCCGTCTGACTTTTCTTTCTGTAGCACAACCTTAACGTCCTTCACCGCTAATGCAAAGATCGATAAGAAAATTGCAAAAAAATATCTGTAAAAAGTATAAATCACCATTCTTATTTTTTACAGAAAGAATCTGATCCGAGTAGAAAAACCCAGTCCAGTTTCTCATGTCTCAGACAAAGGTGGTCCTAATGCCCCACCCCCACCCCTAAAAACATCTGTTAAAAATTCTTACCCAGTGGAGGCCAGTTGCCTTGAACGCTGGAGTCCAGGGATTCGGCCGAGGACTCCTTCATGACGTCCTCCTTCTCACAGTACAGGAAAGTGAGAGGTTTATCCGCTGGCTGGTAGCCAGAGGCCGAGGGCTGCAGCAGCTCTCTGTGTCGGTGGGGGCTCTGCTGCTTGGGCTCAGATCCATGAAGAGATAAACTCACATCTGCAGAAACACAAAGAAACTAACTCAGAGCTGTTTCTTCGTGCACTGCTTTTAAAGGCCAGGGAAAATGTAAAATCAATTTGATTGTCTGGGCTACAGTAGAAAACTATTAAGACAGCAAACTTTATATAGAGTGATCAAGAGTAATCAAAGCACAGGTTTTCCTACTTTAAAGTTAAATCGTCTTAATAAAAATATTCTGACTTAACTTTCTCAATATAAAATTCTGAAACAAGACATTTACAAAATGGTTGGTAATATATCTTGAGTTTAAATGGGGCTGGAGTTGATTGATTTTGGTACTTTGTATTTGCTTTACCTTTAGAATGGCTCTGAATTCTTTCATTATCTTCATAGATGTATTCAGGTTTCAATGTTAATTTCTGAACAGGGGTATTTATTCAAGCAGAGATAAAAAACAATGGCTAACAGGTAATCTTCCAAATACAGAGCCAAAGTTTTTCCACTCAACCGGTTCTGTCCAGGTTCACAAGCTTTCCGCAGCAGACAATTTGTTGGGGACAGGGTACACCTGGAACACGTTTTCAGTCTAAATTGGACTGACACAGAGACACTTGAGACAATCAAGCTAAAACCTTCTTGCTTTGAGGCTGAGCAACAATACTTTGACATATTTCTTTAACCCTATAACTCTACATATATAATTTTTGATACAATTATTTCTGAGACCTCTCTTCAAACAAAGTCAGTATTTTTCTGAACAAATAATTTACAACATACAAATTAATGTATTTTACACACCCTATATAAAAATACAGAAAATGTGGAAAATGTATTTTTTTGGTCTAACGAATCAATTACGATACAAAGAAAGCTGAAAGCCTGATGTTTTATTTTTTTAAATCCACCAAAACGATTTTCTTTTTAAAAAAGTTTCCTCACAAGTACCTGTATCAGGCCTTAAAAGAGTTAATTTCCTGCGTTTCATAACAGGACAATAATATTATCAATCTGTATGTTAGGCGGTTGCCTCATAAAGGAGAATGCTTGTTGGGACACTGCAGTACGTCTCTTTAGTTTTTGTCCACCAATTTAATACACTGTGTAGTTGTTGTGTTGAAGTGAGCCAAAACAGAAGACATCACTACATTAAGAACTGAAAGACCAGAAATTCTGGAATAAAGTTTTTGGACAGATGAGTTTAGTACTTTTTTTGTATACCAGAACAGAGGAAATTTGATAAACTAAAGACAGGATTCAACAAAAAGAAAAGCAATGGTGATGCACCAAGGTGGTAGTGTCATGGTTTGGGGAGGTTTTGCTGCAGCAGGACCTTACCAGCTCATAATAGAATCCACCATGAGTTCTACCTGTCATGGTTTAAGTTTTGTCTGGCTTCTTTGTTATTTTGTAGTTCACTTAGCTCTCCCTCGCTCAGCTTTAGTCACACCTAAGGACACTAATTAGTTTTCATTCCCGTCACCTGTCAGGCTGCAATTACCCCTGATCTGTTGCCACCTGTGCTCTCCTCTTTATAAGACTCACCTCATTCTGTTCTCGTCGCTGGTCCATAGTGTTCACTCCCGCTCAGTCTCTGCCAAAATCCTTGTCAGCTCAGTTTTTTTGTTACAGTCAGCCTGAAGACTTCCTTCAACTTTGTTTTTTGTTACAGTCAGCCAATAGACTTTCCGTCAGCTTTGTTTTTGTTCCAGTCTCAGCCTAGATCCAGCTCAGCTCTGTTCCCACTCATGTTCTCATCTCCTGGAGAGCTGTTCCGGTCTCAAGTCCACGGTTCAGATGTTCTGGTCTCCAGTCCATGGCTCAGATGTTCTGGTCTCCAGTCCATGGCTCAGACGTTCTGGTCTCAAGTCCGCGGCTCAGATGTTCTGCTCTCAAGTCCACGGCTCAGACGTTCTGCTCTCAAGTCCACGGCTCAGACGTTCTGGTCTCAAGTCTACGGCTCAGATGTTCTGGTCTCCAGTCCACGGCTCAGATGTTCTGGTCTCCAGTCCACGGCTCAGACGTTCTGCTCTCAAGTCCACGGCTCAGACGTTCTGGTCTCAAGTCCACGGCTCAGACGTTCTGGTCTCAAGTCCACGGCTCAGACGTTCTGGTCTCAAGTCCACGTCTCAGACGTTCTGGTCTCAAGTCCACGTCTCAGACGTTCTGGTCTCAAGTCCACGTCTCAGACGTTCTGGTCTCAAGTCCACGGCTCTGATGTTCTGGTCTCAAGTCCACGGCTCTGATGTTCTGGTCTCCAAGTCCTCAGCTCAGATGCTCCGTCCTGGTCTTTAGTCTTCGGCTCCAGAGTTCCTCCCGGTCAGTCTCTCCACACGCCTCCTGCCGGCCAGCTTCTGCACCCTACACCTCCGTCTGTTGAAAGACTCTGGGTTCATCATCATCCATCTTCCACACTTTTCAATAAACTCACTCCTAAGAACTAGCTCTGTGTGTGCGTGCTGTGTCCGGGTTCATCCTAGAAAAATATCATGACATTATGGACCGGCCAAGGGATGAAACCGAGCACGCACAGAGCCTGGTGCAGAAGCTGGTAGGATCTGCCCCGCCTCCGGTTCATCTCGCCTGAGTCTCCGTGTGGCGACACCCCGCCTCTGTTTCATCTAGCCTGGGTCGCCGTACGACGACGCCTCGCCTCTGTTTCGTCTCGCCATGGTCGCGGAGTTGCGACGTCACGCTTCCGGTTTGTCTGCCAGGGTCGCATCCGCGACGCCCCGCCTCTGACTCTGTTTCCTGGATCGCCTTCTGCGAAGTCCGCCTCGCACGCTGCTCAGCATCAAAGGACGGCGCTCCTCGACGTCGCTGCCCAGCGTTAACTTTTGCTGCTGCCCAGCATATTAAGACTTTGCTGCCCAGCGCCTTCCAGTTTCAGTTTTGTTTTGAGTTATTTTTGGTCTTGTGTTTTGAGTTACTTAACGTTCCTTAGTTTTAGAGTATTTCAGTGTTTCTTTGATTTCTTAGAGTTTTTTAAGTTTGGTTTGTTGTGTTCTAGTTCTGCTTTAGTTTCTAGTTTTGCTTCTGTATATTTTTTTTACTGTTTTAGAAGAATTATTTCCGCCTTCTGTTCATTTGTTTAGGCTCAACCTTAGTTTTTTGTTTACTTAGGATTTTTGGGTGTTTTAGGGTTATTTTGGGGTTTTCTTTATTTTGAGTATTTGGGTTTTATTTAGCCTTTTGTTTTTTCAGCTCGGTTCTATTTTTTAGGTTAGCTTAGTCTTCTGAGTTTTGTTTTTGGATTCCAGTTTTGTACCTTAGACTCCCTGTTCTGCTTTGTTTTATAGCTTTGCTTTTGCATTTGGTTCCTTTCCTAGTTTACCAGTCTTGTTTTGATTTTTCAGTTTTAGACCCTGTAGTTCCTATCCTAGTTCTAGTTTTAGCCCCCTAGTTTTGTCAGCCCTGTAGTCCCTGTCTTGACCCTGTAAGGCAAGGCAAGGCAAATTTATTTATTATATAGCACAATTCAGTACAGAGACATTGCAAAGTGCTTTACATGATTAAAATATAGGAAAATAAAACAGAATAAAAGCAAGTAGGAATAAAGTGTAGAAACAAAAATAGAACATTAAAAACAGTTGGACTAAAAAGTTGAACTAGTGATATTTCAGTAAAACTATTTAACTAGAACAGTTAAAGGCAGTCCTAAACAAATGTGTTTTTAATCTTGATTTAAAGGAACTCAGGCTTTCCGCACTTTTACAGTTTTCTGGAAGTTTGTTCCAGATAAGTGGAGCATAGGAACTAAATGCTGCTTCTCCGTGTTTAGTTCTGGTTCTAGGTATGCAGAGCAGGCTGGAGCCAGAAGACCTTAGTGGTCTTGAAGGTTGATACACTGATAACAAGTCTGTGATGTATTTAGGTGCTACGCCATTTTAGAGATTTATAGACTAACAGAAGTATTTTAAAGTCTATTCTCTGAGATACAGGGAGCCAGTGTAATGACTTTAGAACTGGGGTGATGTGCTCTACTTTCTTGGTCTTAGTGAGGACGCGGGCGGCAGCGTTCTGGATCAGCTGCAGCTGTCTGATCCACTTTTTAGGCAGACCTGTGAAAACACCGTTGTAGTAATCTATTCGACTAAAAATAGTCGAATAGTCCCTGTCTTGACCCTGTAGTCCCTGTCTAGCCCTGTAGTCCCTGTCTAGCCCTGTAGTCCCTGTCTTGACCCTGTAGTCCCTGTCTAGCCCTGTAGTTCTTGTCTAGCCCTGTAGTTCCGGTATTAGCATTGTAGTCTGTTAAGTTTTGTAGTTCTAGTCTTAGTTCTGTATTTGTTTTTATTTAGTTTTGTTTGTTTATCCCCATAGTATCAATGTGTGTGGGTTCCTGCGCCGTCTGGGTTCCTGCGTTGGATGAGTTCCAGCACTCTTGAAGGTCCCTGCGCTTTCTAAGGTCCCTGCGCTTTCGAGGTCCCTACGCTTTACTTCCCCTGTTTTCTTCTTTTTGTTTTTGCCCTGCTTAGGTTAGTCGAGTTCCCTCTAGCCTACAGTAGTTTTTATTTTGTTCTGACTTCCCCTTGTGTCTCTGTTCTGCGTCTTGTCGTACGCCTGTTCTTCCCTCTGGCGCTATCGTGCGCCCGTTCCTTCCCTTTGGCGTTAAGTACGCCCGCTCCTTCCCTTTGGCGTTAAGTACGCCCGTTCCTTCCCTTTGGCGCTGTCGTGCGCCCGTTCCTTTCTTTTGGCGCTGTCGTGCGCCCATCCTTCCCTCTGGCGTTTCCATATGCCCGTTCCTTCCCTTTGGCGCTGTCGTGTGCCCGTTCCTTCCCTTTGGCTTTAAGTACGTCCGTTCCTTCCCTTTGGCGTTAAGTACGCCCGTTCCTTCCCTTTGGCGCTGTCGTGCGCCCGTTCCTTCCTTTTGGCGCGGTTGTGCGCGCGTACCTTCCCTTTGGCGCTGTCGTGCACCCCTTTCCTTCCCTTTGGCACTGTGGTGCGCCCGTTCCTTCCCTTTGGCGCGGTCGTGCGCCCGTTCCTTTCCTTTGGCGCAGTGTTGCGCCCGTTCCTTCCCTTTGGCGCTGTGTTGCGCCTGTCCCTTCCCTTTGGCGCTGTGTTGCGCCCGTTCCTTCCCTTTGGCGCTGTGTGGCCCCTTTGGTTCTCCGTGTTCTCTGGTCCCTTTGGTTCCCTGTGTTCTCTGGTCCCTTTGGTTCCCTGTGTTCTCTAGCCCCTTTGGTGTTTGCTGGCTCTTTGGTCTCTCAAGACTCAGTTTTGACTGCTTGTTGTTGCAACCAAATCCTATGGGATTCTGTGAGAGTAGGGAGTAGCAAGATGGTGGCCATTGACTTCAGTTTTTCGGCAAAATCAGCACTCCAGTGTATAATATAGCTCAGTGGGTATGCCGCATGGGATGTGGGCCGTGCATGCCCGGGTGTCTGGCCCTGCTGCTGCCTCTGGTGTGCGGGGGGCCCTGGGCCTGTTGGGGGGCATGGACATTACCATCTAATGGCAGATGCTTTCCCCTTTAAAGGGTTTGCACTCTGCTAGTGGGGGGGGGGGGGGGGGGGGGAGGGAGAGGGGGGACGAACCCAGCCTGAGTGTCTTTTGTCGTATGTATGCTGAGAGTTGTTGGAATGGCAGTGTTAGGGTGGGATTACATTCTCGGATGGGGAGGGGGGTGTGGTTGATGTGGCTGTTTGGAGAGCTCTGTACCCGGCTCCCTATCTCGTTCCTGGTCTATGTCATCTCACAGTGCGGGTGCCATCCGGGGAGCGGGGTCTGCGTGGTCCGGGCGGGCTGGTTAACCAGAGGGGTTTAATTTATTTATTTGTTTTATTTATTTATTTAATTTTTTTGGTGGGTGGGTTAGGAATGGTGGTGTTGGTCCTGGTGTTTGGTTGGCTCACGGGCCCTGCTGCCTTTCCCTGGCCCTGGGTGGTGCGGCAGCCGGAGCCCCCTTCTCCGGGTGGGTTTTCGGGGAACGGAGGTGCCTATCGGAGTCAGTAGGGGAGCTGGCTCCCTGGGAGAGCATGAGGCTCTCATGCTCGTGCTCCCTTCAGTTCTTCCATCCCCATCCCTGACTCCTCCCTCTGCCTGCTCCATCACGCTGCCTCACATGTAGGACCTTGGGGAGGGGAGCGTTGTTGGAGGGCACCACTTCTGGCTGACGTCCCACACCCTGATTTTTTTTTTATGCATTTTAGACATTTTCATTTACAACATTTTCACAACACACATATATGTAGGGCCTCTTTGGGGGAGGGGGGGTCAAGACATCTGGGGGTGGGGAACTTATTGTGTAGGCCTCACCCCTGATGGCTCCCTCTAACCCCATTCGCATTTAGACATTGAGGGTTCTGGGTAGGTTGCTTGGACGGGGTGCACTGGCACCAGCTACCTTCCGGAGTGGGGGTGAACTGTGCTGGGCACCGCCTTTGGGACCCCCAATTTTAAAACACACTCGAGAACAACACACAACAACACAACATTTGAGCAGGCTGAGGGAGGATTGGATTCTTTCTCACACCTCTGTTCTCTGGTTGCCGCTCGGAGTCTGGGGCCTGAAAGAGGAACGAGCCACGTGGTCGCGGGTCTTGGCTGGTGGCCAGTGTAGGGCCCAGGCAGCTGGCTGGGACTGGGGTGGGGTTTGCGGTGGGCTCTGGTTGACTAGCCTGTCCGGGCCATGTTGGCACCGTCCTCGGGGGGCCTGTTCCATGGGCTGTCTGGCCTGGGTGCGGGATGGGGGGCCCAGAACGGAGAAAGAACTGGGAAGGTTGGGTTGTGGTGGAGTCCCCCCCTCCTAACATCTTGACCTTAGGGTTCACATACCGGGTCTGGGTGCCTGGTTCTCCTTTGGGGTGCCGGCACCTGGACCTGGGAATAGGGAATGTGTGCGATGAATGCAAAGGAGTGTAATGTGTGTCCCCCTTTCTTTTGAGTATTTGTGTGTTGTGTGTGGGGGCACTGGGGTGGGAGTGAGTGATTGAGACTGTGTGCCAGCCCACTCCTGGCAGTTGCTTCGCAGAGCCTGGCCCCCCGGGGCCTGGCCCCTGCCGTGGGGCGGGGCGCTCCTGGGGCCTTGGCTCCACGAGGCCCATGGCCGGTCCCACCTCAGCGTAGTTGGCTGCCAGCGGAGCCCACAGGCTCGTCACTGCAGCCCCTGGGGGCTTCAGCGTTGCGGTGGCTGAGGATTTTCTCGGGGGCGTCTCGCCTCTCCCTTCGGTGGGGGCTGCAGATTTCCTGTGTTGGGCCCTTTTGGTCATCTTTACTTGGGGGGGTCCCTTTGGGCAACTGGGGTTTTGGGTCCCATGGAGCCTGCCTCGGGGCTCTGGGGGGCAGGTCTTTGGCTCTTCACAACCACTATTGAGCATTTTCCCGAAGGATAAACCTTACACACACAAGCGCACACTCACAAACACCTACAGGTGCTTGAAGCTTAAATTAACTCAGTCAAACAAGGTATGCTTTTCTTTTTTACCTTCAGTCCTTAAAGACTGCCTTCATTTGAGTCAGCAAATGTGACTCAGCTGAATTTTTCTGCTGAGGTGTAGTAAGAAAGACAGAAGTGGGGGGAGTTGCTTTTAATCAGCTGCTGATGCTGTGGAACACTGGAGTGCATGGCTGCAGCGAACAGCAAGACATTACACTCCAGACAAGTAGAATGAATACTCACCATAGTCACCCTTTATGGGCTTCTGCTATAGTGGACTTTAATAAATAAATGGGACCTAAAACCAAAGCTGCTGTCATACTGTTTCCTATTTTACCATTGAGGCTAGCACATAGGAAAAATGGGATCTTACGTTGGTTTAAACATGAGGACAGGAAGGTGAAAGGTCTTTGAAGCTTATGCGTTGCTTTTGATGCACACCGATTGTGAAAAGTGAATGCTAATTGCAATCAAGGGTGAGGAATTAATTGGGTTTTATTACAGAGTGCCCTCTTTATCTAGTTTTTGTCATGGTTTTTAGGTGTTTGGCCCAGTTTTCCTTTCTATATTTTCTATATATAGGTATCAACTCACTATCCCTGAATAAAACAGTTTCAAGTTAATGAGGTGAGTGATTATTCATCAGTTTATACTGAACATTTGCATAGTATAGCGTGAGATTATTTACTGTTATTTTTGGGTCATTTCTGGGGCTTTGGAGTTGTAGCTGTGTAGGTTCTGTTGCAGCTGTATACCTTTATGAGTAAAGTAGCTAAGGTCCTTGTGTAGCCAAAATTTGGTGATCAAACTGAGATGTTGCCAAATTTTTAAAGGCTTAGAGTGATACTGACACATTATTTACCTATGCCTGTGCAAATTGTCAGTTATCCGGATCATCGCAACAGACAATGCAATGTCAATGCAATGGGTTAAACAATGTATCCATCAAACTTTAACAGCTCGGTGGAGCATGAGTAACTCAAGCCACATCTGAGGTCACATGGTAAATTGAAGGGAGGACACATAAAAGAAAGGAGAAATTGACCTCATCCTTAGATCTCGGTTTCATCATAGAGGGCTACTCTTTAATCTGGGCATTTCTTTCACCCTTTATATCCCCTTTGTAAAGTCATTCCAATTGATGAAAATTATTTTTATTTACATGGTAAAACATATACGGCATAGGTGCTGGTGACAGTCACTGACACCCACCAGGCATCAGTTAACTGATTCTACTGATGCTTTTTTATTCCTCAAAAGATGAAGAGAGATAACCCTCCTAGGCCATTGTTTTCACACTGGCATTGGCGTAGTTGCTTGTTGTTGGATTAACTCTACATTCTCAAACGTAATTTTGGAATCAACTAATTGTAATTTCCAAGGCTTAAAATGTAATAACCAAAACATTGGTAGTTAAAGACCAATTATGACCTCACCCTCAATGAAAACTCATAAGAGAGAAAATAATAATATTTTAAAGGACTTGTTGAACCTAAAGGCTACCTTTACAGAACGTAGGAGTTACTTCTCATTTATTTAGGGTTTCCTCCCTGTCATCCAGAGGTTAGTTACTATCTAAAAATGTAAGGTTATTTTTGTGAACGCACCAGGTACTTCCTTAGAACTTTCATTTAACTTCTCTAGGCAATGTTTCAAAATGAACCATCAAAAAAATCTAATCAAAACCTCTTAAAAGAGAATTGGAAAAAAAGTTTCATAGAACTACATAGTACAGAATGTACCTGCTTGGAACTAAGAGGTTATTCTCTCATAACTAAGATGTTACTATTAGGGGCCAACTTCCTGAAACCAGCTACTGTCTCAAAACTCATTATCAAACGAAAATTTAAAAAGGAGAATTAAATAGAACATTTTGTAGGACTAGATAAAACAATCTTTATTTAACCAAAACTTACAGGTTACGTTAACATCTTGAAAACTGACTTTCTTGAACGTAGATGGCAGTTCCTCAAAGCTAACATGGTTAGTTTCTGGAAATAAGGTTGCTCTCTATGAACTTAGAAAGATGTTTCTTGGAACTGGCCGGACACAGTCTCAGAACTTTGAGGTTAGATTATGAATTTACTAAAGATTTTTTTTCTTTCAAAATTTTTTTTTACAGCTTACACTATTTTTGTTTTCAATACTTTGAAATGTTCCAACGAGCTAGAGGAAATAACTAATAAGGATATAATATTTCTATAAACTCAAGATCAACAGTCATGATTTGCTAACTCAATGCCAATTGATAAATTATATTGTGTTATGTTATATTGTTAGTCAACCTGATGACTGCAAGCTGCCCAGGTCTTGTTGCTTGGAGAGCAACAAGTCCTGAATGACCAGCAAAGAGCAAGGTGTTTCAGCTAATATGCTGTGTTCATTTTTAGCTAAACATGAAACTGTAGGTCAAAGCTAAAATCTCAACTTGTTCATATCTGTACATGATTCTTTTTCCATGGGACTTGTGTTTCATTCAGATGTATCTTTGCAAACCTAAGTTGTGTTGACAGAAGACAAGAGGCTTTCTCCCAGCAACTTTTCCACATAAGCCATACAAACTTCTACACTGCCATCATTCAGTCTGTGCTCATCCATCTCTGTGTGGTTCAGCTCATCCACAAAACCAGACAGGTCCAAACTGCAATGAACAATTAGAGCTGCAGAGAGGAACATCAGATCTGACCTTCCATCCATTCACGACCTGTACAGGTCCAGGGCCAGAAAAAGGGCTGTTAAGATAGCTGTTGCCCCAACTGATTCTGGTTACATGTTATTCAGACTCTTGCCTTTGGTTCTGCGCTACAGAGCGCTGATGGCTAAAACAAGCCGACACAGAGCCTGTTTCTACCTCCAAGGCTGTGTCTCTGATGAACACTTTACTGTTAGGTAGCCAGCTACACTGCTGAGAAAGAAAAAATCTGCTGTACATACTGCTCCTGTTCTTACATTTGCCCCCTGAAAATGTATTTTTTCTGTTACATATTTTGGCTGCTGTCTGCTTACTGTTATTTGTCTGCCTGTTTTGTTACATGATGTGAGTGTAGTAATCCAAAGAGAAATTCTTTGTTTGAACCCTCAAACTTGGTGAAAGAAAGTTCATGGTGATTCTGATGTTCAGTTTTTTTGCTAACTGCTGTTTCATAGTCTAACTGAGGCATGTAGATGTGGCTCTTGAAATTTTTTGCAATTGGCCTGTTGTACATTCTGAGTAAAAGAATGGATTTTCTGAAGGTGCAAGGCACCTAACACAGTAAAAAAACAAGTTCAATCTAAAAGCTATATTCTGAGATACGCATACACCAAAAAGCCACAAGATTATAACCATCTGCCAAATAATGTGTCTCAGAAGTCTTGGGCATCATCAAGATGTAAAAATGTAAGTCAGACTTTTGTGTTCTTTTGGGATAGCTGTGGTTCGGGCCTGGGAACACTTCTTATAGAAGCCTTTTCTACCTTGACTTATTCTTATTATTGAATTATGAACTTTGACTTTCACTGAGACGGATGAAAACTGTAGATGTTCTTCTGGGTTCTATTGTGACTTCCTAGATGAGTCGGTAATGCATTCTAAGAGTCATTTTGGTAGGTCAGCCACTCCTGGCAAGGTTCTTTGTTGTTCCATGTTTTCCCCACATTTTGTTGGTTCTCACTGTCTCACTGTCAGTTTCTGCCTCAAGCAGGGGAGCTTAAGTATCCTGGTGTCTTGTTCTCAAGTAATGGCTGGGTGGATTGAGAGATAGACAAAAGCTGCTCCAAACTCGATTTACCAGTCAATGTTCTGACCCTCACCTATGGTCATAAGGCATGCATCATGACCAAAAGAACGAGATCCCAGATATAAATAGCCAAAATGAGCTTCCTCTCAAGGGTGAGCTCAGCCTTCGAGACAGGGTGAGGAGCTATACTAGCCGGTAGGAGGTCAAAGTAGAGCCACTGCTTCTCCATATCAAAAGGAGCCAGCCAAGGTTTTTTGGGCATCTGATCAGAATAATCCCATGATGAATCTCTTTGGGGTTTTCCCAGACATCTCCCACTGGGAGGAGAACCAGAGGAAGACCCAGAACTGAACCTGATATATCCTGTCTGGCCAGGGAACGCTCCAGAATGAGCCGCCCCCACGATCCAATCTCAGTTTAACAGAAGATGGATGACTGGATTAATGAATAGATGGATAGATGGCTCTCATTGTAATTCACTGAAGACCTTAAAATGTATATATAGCCCTTTCCAGACTGATACAGTGGCCTGAAAAAGTATTCATTCCCATGGCATTTTTCAGGATTTGCTGTGACACAACCTGGAATTAAAATGGATTTTTTTTAAAGTTTCCATAATTTCATTTACAGTTCAATTATTTTACTTTGAAGATGTAAAATAATTTTTACTGTGAAGCAAACAACAACTACGACAAAACAACAGCTAACTTCAGCATGCATAATTGTTCGCCCCTATAAAGTCAGTACTTTGTAGAGCCCCTTTTTGGGGCAATTCTAGCTGCAAGTGTCTTTAGATCAGTCTCTATGAGCTCGTCATATTTTTACCAATTCTTTTACCAAGTAGCTCCAGCTACTTCATGTTGGATGGTTTCACTTGTGAACAGCGATCTTAAAGTCTTAACCACATTTGGATAGAGGCCTGAGCAAATAGGTCATTCCAATACATTTAAATGTTTCCCCATCAACCACTGAAGTTTTGCTTCAGTAAAATGCTGGAAGGTAAACCTCCGTCCCAGTCCCAAATCAAAGGCAGGTTGACACGTTTTACTGAAGAATATCACTGTATTTAACCCCATTCATCTTTGCCTAATGTCAGATCAGTATCCCAGTCCCTGCTTGCTTGCTTGGAGAGCTGCTTGGTCTTCATGGTGTGATGCATCTTGCTTAGTGGTGCTGCAGCCTCTGGGGCCTTTCAGAAAAGGTGTGTTTATGCTGACAGGTCGTGTGACACTTAGCTTGCACACTGCTGGACTTTATTTACCCAACTATTAGACTTTTGTAGGTAATTGGCTGCAACAATCCTTTTTGGGGGCTTTCAAAAAGCAAATTCAACATTTAATAATATTAAACTAATAATATTTAATAATATTTTGTATATATATCTTTTTCCTTTATTTCACTTCATGAACCTCCCAGACTATTTTGTGTAGGTCCATCCCATAAAAAAAGATGAATAAAAAATTTAATTACAAGTTTGAAAGTAACAATGGTAAAGAACCAAGGTGGTGACTTTCTCCGTAATCTGGTTTTTAATGTACTTAGAACAGGGCAAGAGGTGTTGCTTTTGAGTGTTTTTGGCCTATTTCATATAGCCAGATAAGTCTTATTTTTTTTTTTTTTTTAACAGGTGTAATAGTAGTCAAAGCTTGGTTGTGGCTTGTCAAATTCTACCAATGATGAACTTGATTTGAATGAGGGAGATTACTTTTTTCCTCATAGGTTCAGGTTGCTTTAAATGGGTTGTGCTCCCTTAAATGAAATTATCAGTTGAAATGAGCATATAGTTTTTACTCAGTTTATATCAGTGGAATAATTAGTTTGATGATATAATACATTTAAGTATAACACAAAAAAAACTAAAATAAACAGGAGACCTCTACAAGGGGGAAGGCTTTTTTATATTTTTATATTCCCTGAGAAAAAGGTTGACGTTTCCTACTGCAGTTGTTCCCATACGGCCACTTAAATATTATCTGTGACACTGAGAGATGAATAGAAGAATAAAGTATGGTGTGTGTGTGCAGTGTGCTGCTCAGAGGATCGAGTGTCAGGAAAATTGTTCCCTCCATCTGGATGCAACCATTATTGTCCTTGGATGTGTTTTCCATCAGGAATGATGGAGATTTGATGCTTCCTGACCAGCCACTGGTGCACATGCACCACATTTCCCGCTGACACTTACTTATGCTCTCCAATGTCAATGACATGATCTTAATGTGTGTCTTGGAAGTAACGCATCATGGATAATGGAGAAGTAGCATGTATGAAAAAGAGTTCACCACCACAGCGGGGCAGAAAGCGAGTGATTGAAGGTCGTTTGCTTGCATGCTCTCAGGGAGCTGAATGTGAGGAATGAGCCAGGGTAAAGGTGAGTGGGAGGAGGACATGACAACACATGAAATAGAGCACTGCAGCAGTCTAGAGAACAAGCTGCCTTTGCTTCAAGACAACTTGACAACACTCACCGTGTGAAGGTGGGCAGATATAGAGGCAGCTTCACCTCTCAGAGCTTAGGAGAGGGGGAGAAAGGAGGGGGAAGAGGGGCTTCCCAGCTGAGCTGAAGCGAATGCCAAAACAGCCAGAGGACTCCTCCTCATAGAAACATGGAAACAAACACACACACACACACTGAAACCCAATCAGCCCTTGTTTCCCTCCAGCACCAGCATGCAAACAGCCTTGCTGAGGGACGCAAACAAACGCAACTTCCCATGAGAGAAACCAGCATTCCCAATTTTCACCCAACACTACCCATCACTGCATCAACCAAATCAACATCCCAGACACGCACAAGCGCCCACATACTCTCTGACTGCTCTGTCATTAAAAAGCTTGCAGACGCGTTCAAAAGATCCTCAAAGAAAAGAGAAGAAACGCAGTAGCAGGATGTTTACAGTGACCGAGAGAGAGAGAGAGAGGCAGATCGAGCGAGGGGTGTGCGTGTGTGCCACTCATCGGCTTCTCCAACCAGACTTTCTTGCTAGCCAATCAGAGGTGCGTCTACCCTGACAGCGGGCCAATCACAAAACAGTGCTGGCTGTGGCAGTATTGCTGCGGCACAGCACAGTGACAGTTGGCACAGACTACAGTGTCAGCAGGTACCTTTAATGGAGGCTCAAGGGCACATCCACACAGAAACCAAGGACCATTTCAGATTGAAGCCTACAAAAGACAATTAACAAAGCAAACAGGAAGGGTGGTGTGGATATTTGTTTACTGTATACTTTAAAGGACAGGGAACACGTTCATATTTCTAAAAGCTAAGATGTTGGGAGTGGGAAACTGTGTGAAATTTTCATCTTTTTCACAGTTATATAAACAAAAAGAAGAGACATGTTTTGAATGTATTGTAAATATACTAATCTCATTGCAAATTTTCTTTATTTCACTTTTTTTTATTTTACATCACAATATGTGAGATCATCAAATTAGTTTTCCTGATTAAATACAAGAAGGGGTTTTAATTATTGCTAGACCTGTAGAATCACAAGCTGTCAAAAAGTAACTCATCAAGCCCTCGTCTACAAGAATTCGTCTCAAAGTTGGGAAACAAAGTGACTGACATCAATCAGTCTGGAAAGGGTTACAAAATTACCAAGCAAGGTCTACCTAAATTAATCTGGGAGGATATCAAGGCCTCATCCAAGAGGTCGCAAAAGAACCTGGAACAACATCTAAAGCCCTGCAGGCCACAGTTATCGTGACACGGCTTTCATGGGGAGCGTTCTAATAGCAGGCATACACTGTATGATATTTTCAATTGTTGTACTCAGATACAGCTCAGACTGTACAACGAAACCTCAGGGTTTAAAAGTTCACAGCTCACAATATCTGTTCTTACACTGTACAGCCCGCTGCTCTGAGGCGATCTGACTGCTCATACGCTGTACGTCCAAAGCCCCGTAGAGAGATGTTGCTTGTCGGGCTTGTCTATCCGGAAGCCAAACATTAACAGTAGAGGAAGCAAAAGATGGAAGTGTCAATGCTCACTATTAAATATGAGGCTCACTTAAATGAAACGCACTACCTTTGCAATTCTACGAGTTGTTCTGCCGCAGTTTGACTCTGTGTCACACGTCCCTATTTTGAACATTTGCAGTGCGCGAAGTTGGGGGCAATTGGCTGATAGCCATTAGTAGCTCACACGAGAAGCAAGGGGCGATTAGCCTCTCACAACCACCTCCTGATGGTCGGATGAAAATCAAACATGTTTGAAATTCAGTCGGCCCTCATGAGGTGATCGTGAGCACAACCTGCTGTTGAAGCAGAGCTAGGAGCGTCTACGAGCCGATTTCCCCCAACCTTGCGCACTGCACATGCGCAAACAAGGGAATTCTTCTTCTCAGACAAAAACGTAGGAGTGGAGAGAAGCAGGGCAGCGGTAAGTGTGACATGGAGTCAAACTACGTAGGAGCAACTCGTAGAATTGCTAAAGCAGCGCGTTTCTTTCTAGTGAGCCTCATATGTAATGGTGAGCATTGACACGTCCGGCTTTTTCTTCTTCTACTGTTTACGTTTGGCTTCCGGATAGACGAGCCCAACAAGCGCCATCTCTCTGCAGTGCTAAGTAAATATCGTACAGTATATGCCCACCATTTAGGAAACAGCACCAAACATCAGTTTCTTATTTTCCCAAAATCTTGCTGTTCGCCAAGAACATTTCACAGTGTAATAGAAAACTGATAGTAGGTTACCGTGAACACCTGGCGGCACTGATTGTGCCAAGTTATTTCCAAAAATAAATAAAATAATAATTTTAAAACTGCTGTTTAAATTTTTCTCAAGTTATATTTGTCTGATATTAATATTTTTTAACCTTTTCACAGCACTGTAGACATTGTTAACATTTTAGATATTGAGAATTAGGCCATATAACCCTTTTCAAGTTTTGATGGAAAGGTAAACTGTTGATTGACTTTAATCAGTCATCATGTTGCTGGTGCCATGTCTCAACATAGGGATGGTATATTCTAGGTAATGTGCAATTTTTGTTTTTTCACAACATTTCGCATGTGGGGAAAAAAAAACCTTTGGTCTCATGTGAAGAGAGCAATGAGGCCCAGATATTTGCAATGTTTTCTAAATACTTTAAAATACTTTTAAAAACCTTTCAAAAAAGCTTTGCTGTCGTAGCTGCTCCAGGGGACATGTGTAGCAGCAGAGATTTGGGTTTGACAGCGTAGGCTCATCACCAGCCTTTGAGCAGTTCGTCGACCAGACTGGACCTCAAACATCTCATATGCGCAACATCTAACCTACTTGTGCTACTGTCGCACAGCGTCTCCTGACTGGCACTGCAGGTGGGCATGGGGTTGATGGACAGCGATCCTGGGCAGGAAACTGGCTCAGGATGGTCGCTGATGGGCGGGGCCGCCGAGACCTCAGAGCAAACACAGTCTGGACTGGGGAGATTCTGGCTGCTCAATTTGTCAGGATTCTTCCAATGGGAAAAGCCGACTGCCACCTGACCGCTGAGGTCGGACCCTGTCAGAGCACAAGAATCAGCACACAGACAGGTGGTTTGAAAGCTGAACAGCTGTGAAAAGGATTTTGGTAAAACAACACTGCCCTCTAGTGGTGTGAGTATGAAAAAGATGTGCATTGGAGCTTTGTCATCTTTTTGAATGTCAAGATACATAGTCTGACTAGTTAAAAGCAAACATGTGTAAGTAAGACACTTATAGGCAAGGCAAGGCACATTTATTTATATAGCACAATTCAGTACAGAGACAATGCAAAGTGCTTTACATGATTAAAATACATGAAAATAAAACCAAATATAAGCAAATAGGAATAAAATGTAGAAACAAAATATAACATCTGTCAGGATTCTCTGTGTTTTGGCTGCTCTAACTCTACTCCTCAGGTGTGTCTAGTTGGCTGAGGAGGCGTGGTCCACACCTGCAGCTCGTTGCAGGCGGCTTCCTCTGGCGTCTTAAGCAGAGCGCTGACAGATGGAAGACGCCGGAGCCTTAACCAGTCGTGATTTTGGTGCTTGGATGCACTCACCTGTCTTGACGTCTCGTCCGAAGAAACAGACCAGCGGAACCTGTCAGCTCAGATTTTGCTCTGGCGCTCCCCTCATACTTCCTGGAGGTTACCCAGCGAGGCCTGAGATCCCCTCTCCCGGGTTCTGTTGGTTCTGTGTTCACTCTGGTCAATCCATCTGTCAACCGTTGCCGATGAGGCTCGCTCAGGATTCCTCGCCAGCTACATCAGCCGCCCTCAGCCACTAGCCGCCTATCTCCAGCAGAGTAGTATCATAGAGTTCTCCTGACGCTACTTCTTCCCGGTTAGGTCCGCCCAGCCTAATGGTAAGCAGCGCTACTTCTAGCAAGTCTCCGGGTTCTTCCTTCAGAGTACTCACTCACTCTCTCTTGCAGACTTTCCAGCCGTGACGTTCTGACCCAGCCGATTCACCTGTAGTGCCGTCCGTAGACCTGCCTGTTTTCCAAATAAAATATCTTAAAACTGTGCATTGCCTCCCGTTCGTATCTGCATGTGAACTCGTCACCTGAAAACCATGGCAACATCAATAAACAGTTGGACTAAAACAGTTAAAATAATGCTGTTTCAGTAGAACAGTTTAACTAGAACAGTCAAAAGCAGTCCTAAACAAATGTGTTTTTAATCTCGATTTAAAACAGGGGTGTCAAACTCATTTTGGTTTAGGGGCCGCATTCAGCTTAATCTGATCTCAAGAGGGCCACACGAGTAAACTCATTGCAAGATTAAATAGAACTAATAAAAGTGGACTTTTTGTTGATTTTTATATTAAATAAATTTCACTTTTACACAATATATTATGAATAACCTCAGCGTTTTTAAGAAAAGTATGTACAATTTCAACAATACTTTTACTCAGTTAAACATTTACTTGTGCATTATGCATAAGAACTGATCACAGTGATTGTATCATGTTAAGAAACATTTATTCCCATTTTTGGAACTTAAAAACACTGTCCTGCATGACAAAATACATCAAACAGATAAAAATTAAGAAATGATTTAAAATCATTTTTTTACATCTGAAGCTCAGTGCTACCATCTGCTAATTAAAACACAGCGCCTCGTGGACTATATAGGAACTGCAGATTTTCAATTTAACGAAGTACATGTTTTTTTCAATAATTGTTTTATCATTTTCCTCTTATCTCCTCTTTCTTTCACCTTTTCTTTTGTTCTTCTTGTTCTTCCTTTCCTCTCCTACTTTCCCATTGTAGTGTCCATATCATTTCAGATATTCCCTGCATGAATCATAATAAAACTATTCACATTCATAAATCAAGCGGAGCATTATAGCAAAAGCCGTACTGCTCCACTTGTGAAAGTCAAATCTGATGAGCTCTTTTTGGCATTAAGACAAGTTAATTCTTATTGCCACATTGCCAGACAGGACACTGGATAAAAAAATAAAAATAAAAAAAAATGTTTTTTTGAATAATGATAATGCATTAAGCCAGCGGGCCGGACTAAATTGTTTGGCGGGCGGGCCGTATGTTTGACACCCCTGATTTAAAAGAACTAAGGTTTTCCGCACCTTTACAGTTTTCTGGAAGTTTGTTCCAGATAAGTGGAGCATAGGAACTAAATGCTGCTTCTCCGTGTTTAGTTCTGGTTCTAGGTATGCAGAGCAGGCTGGAGCCAGAAGACCTGAGTGGTCTGGAGGGTTGATACACTGATAACAAGTCTGTGATGGATTTAGGTGCTAAGCCATTTAAGGATTTATAGACTAACAGAAGTATTTTAAAGTCTATTCTCTGAGATACAGGGAGCCAGTGTAAGGACTTTAGAACTGGGGTTATGTGCTCTACTTTCTTAGTCTTAGTGAGGACACGGACAGCAGCGTTCTGGATCAGCTGCAGCTGTCTGATCCACTTTTTAGGCAGGCCTGTGAAGACACCGTTGCAGTAATCAATTCTACTAAAGATAAACGCATGGATTAGTTTTTCCAGATCCTTTTGAGACATTAGTCCTTTAATCCTGGAGATGTTCTTCAGGTGATAGAAAGCCGACCTTGTAACTGTCTTTAGATGCTTTTGGAGGTTCAGGTCTGAGTCCATCACTACTCCCAGATTTCGGGCCTGATCAGTGGTTTTCAGCTGAAGCGACTGAAGCTGTGTGCTAACTTTTGATCTCTCCTCTATTGGTCCAAAAATTATTACTTCTGTTTTGTTTTTATTCAACTGAAGAAAATTTTGGCACATCCAGGCATTGATTTCTTCTAGGACATCCTTCTAGAGCAGGGGTTGGCAACCGCATGCGGCTCCGGAGCAGCATGCGGCTCTTTGATCGCTCTGATGCGGCTCAGGTGTTGAAAATAATTATGTCACGGAGCCGTGTACCTCATACAGGCAGTCGTCAATGCTGGCTGACGACCACTCCTCAACAGTTGGTGGTGGTAATGCACACTGAAAAGATTTTTGCTCACCGTCAACTGGTAGTTCACTGGCTGCAGTGACACAATCACAGCGAGGCAGAGTTGAGGCGGCATTTTTAAATGCTGCTTTTTTTTTGTTGTAAATTCTTCAAATGACAAACACGGTGACCTAAAATAACATGGAGTCATTGAGGGTGAAGAGAGCTAAACAACAGGGTAAGAGTCGTTTCTATATCTGTCATTTGTTCATTTTCAAAGTGAGGAAAACTGAACTGCGCTTGGCTCGAGGCTGTGAGCGAAGTCCTGCGCAGCTGAAGTGGAGCTTCAGGTGCCGCCTGAACGTCTGATAGCTCGTCTAATGCAGCTGTTAGCTTGTTAATGACAGGAGCTCGTTCACTTTCACAGATGTGATTAAAATGTGTTCGGATTAAAAGGAAAGAAAGTATTCCGGATAAACCATTTATATGGGCTGAAAATCAAATAGTCCGACCATGATGTGCGTTTACTCGCACCAAGCTTTATTCAAAATAACAACTCTGACATTAGCAGAGTTGATGATTTCCATAAAACAGTAGAACTACAAGCGCAGAGGTGCATTGGTTCTGGTGCGGGTCCATTCTGTTGCAAAAAAGCCCTTATGTGCAGCATTATTTCATTTAAAATTTCAAAAGGATTTTGTGGCTCCCAGTGTTTTCTTTACTGTGTGAAATGGGTCCAAATGGCTCTTTCAGTGGTAAAGGTTGCCGACCCCTGTTCTAGAGGGATGTTCAATTTCCTGGCCAGAATTCTGTGTCGGCTCCAGAATCGATAAACACGGAGACTCTGTGGGACTTAGAAGGAGTGGTTAGAGTGGCCGGAAGTAACCGGTCGTAGGGGACTGCGAGTCTGGTGTAGCTCAGTAGGGATACCCTACCCCCTACTGAGCTTGGTCTTTTACCAGACAAGACCGGGCTCGGTGACCCGCTCCTCCACAGTAGAGGCAGAGACCCAGTTGCTGCCTGCGCTGATGCTCCTCCTTAGACAACCCCGCCTTTCCGAGTCGCATCGGTTCCAGTTCTGGTGGCTTCTGAGGAGCAGGGGAGGAGACAGAGGAAGCAGCAGAAAAACGAGGGTGAGTTGTGGAGGTTGAGTGACGCTCCCTTCGTTGGTCCAAGAGACGGAGATCCACCCGAGTGACCAGCTCCTCGAGCTGTTTCAGAGACTTAGGAAACTCCCGGATGGCTAGCTCATCTTTTATTTTGTCATTTAAACCATGAATAAAAAAATCCATGAGGGCAAACTGATTCCACAAACTTTCTGTCGCCAGCAAATGGAAATCAATAATGTAGTCTGCCACTGACCTATCCCCCTGTCTCAAAGATAGAAGCCCCCTAGAGGACTCTCGACAGGGCAGCACGGGACTGAAAACTCTACTAAGTTCCTTAGAGAAGTCATAATACGAGTGGCAAATGCGTGAATTATTTTGCCACTCGGAGGCCCCCCACAATCTGGCTTTTCCGGTCAACAGGGAAATTACATAGGCGACCTTAGACCGGTCAGGAGAAAAGGAGGATGGTTGCACCTCGAAGTGTATTTCACACTGTGTAAGAAATGCCCGGCATTGATCTGGATCGCCACTAAAGGGCCCTGGCGGGGTGAGATGCGGCTCAGGAAAAGACGATGTCACCGGAAGTGGCGGGGACTCGGAGGAGCTGTTTGCGGAAGTAGAGGCCACGGGTAAGCCTGGTTGCGGAGATGATTTAGGATCTCCGAAACGCCAGCTTCTAATTCTGAAATTGATTTTTCCACTACAGCGCCACTGACCCTCGGGTGAAGGGTCCATGTCTCTGTGGCCAGAATGCACTGTAATGTATTTGGATGGACCCAAAGACAACCCGAAAACAGGTCAGTGACGCTTGAATGTTCTTTATTTTTAGGGAGGGTTTGCACGGCTCTTGGTGTGTGCGGCTCACGCTCACCTGCTGGCAGCTCCTGAAGGTGAGACGGCAGGTTAGTGATCAGCGGAGGCAGACAGAAATGTGGACTAGAAGCTAGATCACTAACCTGGCCGTGGGCTGGCTCGTCTGGGTTCAGTTTTGGTCCCAGAGATCGGCGGAGTCCGTGCTGGGGTAATCCAAGGCCATTTGTCCAGGTACTGTCTGGGTCCGATAGCGGGAGGTCAATTAATCAGGCAGAGGTTTCTGAGGGCGAATCCAAAGTGGGGTTCCAGGTCCAGGTCCAAGTCAGAATCCAAAAGAAGAGACAGTTAAAGGGGCAGGCAATCTCCGGTACTCACGGGCAGGTTGGGTCACAACACGGGTGGGCAGTCCAAGGTCCAGAGGCTGACAGGCAGAACTCAGGCGGTCAGACAAAATCGAGAGAGGGGTAAGGCTGGCTCAAAAACAG
Organism: Fundulus heteroclitus; assembly: GCF_011125445.2. NCBI lineage: Eukaryota > Metazoa > Chordata > Actinopteri > Cyprinodontiformes > Fundulidae > Fundulus > Fundulus heteroclitus. Next base: position 596,411 of record NW_023396923.1, read on the forward strand.
GGCAAAGACAGGTCGGGCTTCAGACAGAAAGACAGGTTTTCAGAAAAGGCTGGAAGTTCTCACCGAGATGGCGCGAGACGTTTTGGCACTGGAGTGTAGAGGGACGGAGCTTTTATGCTGGTGGGGTGGAGACAGAACAGGTGCGGTGATTGCAATTAGCAGCTCCAGTGCCAGGAACGTTACAGAAGCGACTGAAGCTGTGTGCTAACCTTTGATCTCTCCTCTATTGGTTCAAATATTATTACTTCTGTTTTGTTTTTATTCCATTGAAGAAAATTTTGGCACATCCAGGCATTGATTTCTTCTAGGCATTTACTCAGTGCCTGAACTGGTTCATAGTCACCTGGTGACATGGTGATGTAGAGCTGTGTGTCGTCTGCATAGTTATGGTAGCTGATGTTGTTGTTTTTTATGTGTTGTTGTTTTTTATGATCTGAGCTAGAGGGAGCATCTAGATGTTGAACAGGGGCCTGTTTCAATAAGGAGGTTCAACCAACTCTGAGTTAAAACTTGAACTCTGAGTTAACTTAGCCTGAGATGGGAAACTCTAAGTTTTGGGTTTCAGAACAGCTGAAATGAGTTAGTTCAATCAACTCTGAGTTGACTGACTCTGAGTTAAGCGCGTGCACCACAACTATAAAAAGCCATTATCAATGGAGTGCAGATATTACGAGTCACCATGGCAACAGCGTCAGACAAAAAAAGGTGTGCATATTTCTCACCAGCAGAACTGGATGTGCTTATGCAAGCATATGCAGAATTTGAACATGTATTTTAAAAAAAAGCAATACGGCTGCAGCGGCGAAGGAGAGAGAGTTAGGTTGGGTGAAAATAGCTGCTCTAGTCAATGTGTAAGTTTACATTTTAATTACTTTTACACAGTGTTGGGTGTAATGAATTAGGTCACTAAGTCATCTAAATACTGTAATTAAATTAAAGACTATAAAACAATAGTGGATTTAATATCAAATTTTAAAAGGTATATTTTTAATTTAACTTTCTCCCTCTAGTTACACACTTTGGTCAATTTAAGATTAATTCATGCAATTGAATATTGTTTCCCCCCCCCCCCCCCCCCCCCAGTGTCCTGTCTAGCAATGTGGCAATAGGAATTGATGTCTCAATGCCAGATAGAGCTCGACAGATTTTACTTTTACAAGTAGAGCGAACAGCTTTCGCCATAGTGCTCCGCTTAATTTATGTATATTTATAAATATTGTTTATTTGAAAGCATTAGAAGTGCAGTTTCTTGTCTCTCCTTGTATTGTTCAAGTGGTTGAGGTTGATTTGGGATTTAGAAAGTAATTAATAAGTAAGTAAAACAAATTAGTAAGTAGACCAATACTTTCTACAGACAGTAATAATTATATTAATCTAATTAAACTTGTTGAAGATAAAATTTGTAGTTAGTAATTAAGAACTATTTTAGAGTAACTTACCCAACTGTTATAATATCAGAGGTGAAACTGGAAGAACAGTATTTTATTAAACCTAATTTAATTTTCATGGCTAGGTGCAATCCTGCAGGCATCAAAAGATTATGGCAGCAGCTGAAAATGAAATATAAAAACATACTTCAAGCAGGCAAGCCTTGAGCACATCATAGGAGTAGAGTAGCTACCTGGCTTTACAAACATTTGACATATTAAATGACTAAATGACATTCAGTGTCTAGCAGTGCAGCAGCATTTTTGACATAGGTCTGAATGTTCATTCTCGTTTGACTTCTACTCAGCCAACAGAAAGAAGGCAGAGGCTCGTAAAAAGGGGGGGGGGGGAGGACCTGCACCACCACTCCTGACAAATGCAGAAGAGATGGCCCTGAGCCTAAATGCTGGAAGGCCAATGGCTGAGGGAATTCCTGGAGGGACTTCATCAGAGCCAGTCACTCCAGAAGATTTAAGTGCCTTCATAAAATGTAAGAGGTCTACCTACAGTGTTATTTTTTTATATAGACTAAATATGATATTTCCATTTATATTACTTCTGGTTGGGTTTTTGTTGGTCCCAATAGATTTGGATGGTAATATCTGCCTCTTGGAGCCTCCTGTCCCAACAGTACCCCATACAGTTGTCAGTAGCCTACTCCATACACCATCAATTATGACAAATAGTATTATAAAGTGTACTCTATGAAATGCTCATCTTCACAGGATGATGGGGATGAAGAAACCGTTTCTGCTGCCACAGACAGGCCTACAGAGGTAATTTTAATATTATATGTCTACACATCAAACAATCTACACATTCACATTTATATTTGGAGTAGCCTATAGAATCCAAGTAGTTTATATCTATAAATGGTCATTCTTATCTCTACCCCCCAGAGTGTGGAAGAACAGCAGGAGGAAGGTCCATCAACTTCTGGTGCACAGATGGACACAGTTCAGGGATTTACAGTAAATGCCACAGTTTCATTCTGAATTTTAGACTACATTTATGATGTAACTCTAATCTAATGTATTTTCAGTTGCCAGTTAAGGAGTTATATAGACTTCTTATTAAAAAGATAGAAAAAAACAGCAAAGAACTTGTATACTTGGACCGCCAGATCCAAAAGGCAGATCTGTAAATCGACATTCTGAAACTAAAGCTAGATGTGAGTGTATGGTCACAGGTGAATTCTAGGAAGTATTGAAACTATTTTAAAATCTTTTTTTGTTTGTTTTCTTTTTTTTTTTTTAGCAAATGAAGAACACCATATAAATTGCTGTGATAGGATAGGGATATGACAAAAAATCCACTCTGGGCCTCAAAATCCTTACCCAACGTAAATGTAACTCCCTACAAAGTAATACAGCCTCTTCGTCAACAGGATCATCCATAAAAGGACATGCCATTTCATTCCCTTTAATGCGCTCTGCGTGACTGAAATGTGCGCAATGAATATGTCCCCAAAGAATCAATGAGGTGTTTAAACACCACTTCCTCTTTAAAAAAGGGGAGGAGACCAAAATAAACTCTGGGTTTTCTGAAGAAAACCTGCTCCCGACCAGGTTGGGTTCACAGAGTAAATTGCCATGGTAACTGACTCTGAGTATAAGTTACCTCTCTTACAGAAACGGGCTTGACTTACTCTGCTTTCTCAGGTTTAACTTACCTCCCTTTCTGAAACAGAAAACCCAGAGTTTCCCTCATTTCAGGGTTAACATACTCAGAGTTTTCACTTAACCTCCTTTCTGAAACAGGCCCCAGGAGGGGACTCAGAATGGACCCTTGGGGAACCCCACATGTGATTTTTGTCATTTCTGATGTAAAGTTACCTACTGATACAAAAAAGTCCCTGTCCTTTAAGTAGGATTTAAACCAGTTGAGAGCTGTACCAGAGAGGCCGACCCAGTTCTCCAGGCGTTCTAACAGAATGGAGTGATCGACAGTATCAAATGCTGCACTGAGGTCCGATAATACAAGTGGTTGTTCCACAGTCAGTATTTATATGGATGTCATTAAACACCTTGATAAGGGCGGTCTCTGTACTGTGGTGAGCACGGAAGCCACACTGGAAAACGTCAAAGCGGCTGGTCGTTGTTAAGAAGGTGTTTAATTGTTGAAACTCAGCTTTTTCAATAATCTTACTGATAAAGGGGAGGTTTGAGATGGGCCTGTAGTTCTGGAGTAGAAGTTTGTCTAAATTGTTCTTTTTCAGCAGTGGTTTGATATTTGCTGTTTTTAGGGACTGGGGGAAAACACCTGACAGAAGGGACGTGTTTATTATCTGAGTCAAATCAGACGCTGTGACAGGTAAAACTTTCTTAAGGAAAACTGTGGGTAGAACATCAAGGCAGCAGGAGGAGGAACTTAGCTGCTGAATGATCTGCTCTAAGCTTTTGTGGTTTATTTGGCTGAATTAGGAAATTTTGTCAGAAATAGTTCCAGCTGAATACAGCATTGGTTCTGGTGTTGATATGGTAGTACAAACTGATCCTCTAATTTTTAAGATTTTCTCAGTAAAGAAGTTGGCAAATTCATTGCAGGCCCTGGTGGAGTGGAGTTCAGAAGCCACGGACACAGGAGGATTTGTTAACCTGTCGACTGTGGAAAATAAGACACGAGCATTATTAATGTTTTTCTTAATGATCTCAGAGAAGAAAGATTCTCTTGCATTTTTCAGTTGTAAGTTATATCTGTAAAGTCTCTCTATATAGATGTCATAAGTGAACCTGGAGTCTGTTCTTTCTCCACCTGCGTTCAGCTTTTCGACATTCCCTTTTTTCACCTCTAACTGCTGGAGCATTTCTCCAAGGAGATTTTTTCTTCCCGGAAAGAAACTTCACTTTAACTGGAGCAATGCAGTTAATGATGTCTGAGACTTTAGAATGAAAGTTATCTACTAGCTCATCTACTGAGTTGCAGCCCAAGGTTGAGGTAGCAGAGTAAGCTTGAATAAAGGTTTCTGTGGCGTTGTCCTTAAAGGTGCGTTTTCTTACGATGTCCCTTTGGCTAAATGAGTCACTGGAAATTTTGCTTTCAAAGGTAACAGAAAAGTGATCAGATGGAGCAACATCAGTTACATTGTCCTTAGAAATCTTTAGACCTTTAGTGATGATCAGGTCTAAAAGATGTCCCTGCTTCTGTGTTGGCTGTTTAACATGCTGAGTTAAACCAAAGTTTCTAAGTGTGTCACACAGTTCTTTTGGGCTTCTGTCTTCAGGGTTGTCAACGTGAAAGTTGAAGTCTCCCACAATAATTAAACAGTCATAATCAACACATATCACAGACAGGAGGTCACTAAAATCATTAAAAAAGTTTGATGTGGACTTAAGAGGCCTGTAAACATTCAGAAACATAGTTTGTACCAGACTCTTTACCTGGAGAGCCAAATGTTCAAAAGAGTCAAATTTTCCCAAAAACACCTTTTTACACTTTAGTTAATCATTAAACAATGTTGCCACTCCTCCACCTTTCCTTTGCTGTCTGCTCTCACAAAGAAAATTGTAGTTTGGAGGTGTCGACTCCAACAGAATAACTTCTTCATTAGATTCACGTAACCATGTTTCTGTTAAAAACATTACATCAAGATTATTGCCAATAATGAAGTCATTAATTAAAAGGGATTTTCCTGACAGAGATCTAATGTTTAATAAACCCAGTTTATATGACTTATTGGTTGATGATGTCTCTGTGACAGGTTGCATCTGACAGTTTGTGACTTTTAAGTATTTGTTCCTGTTTATCCTTTTGTTTTTCTTATTTCTGCCACGTATCATCACAGATATTCAAAAATCTCCAGCAAAAGGCCCAGGCTGATGCTGGAAACTGTCATGTATGATAAACGTGTGGCCAGGGCCCGATCTGTATCACAGCGAAGTAATTTGGAGTTCCTCAGTACCAGAATGTTCAGTGACACGTAGAGGAGGAGGATCTGAGGCTCTGAGGCCATTGGAAAATGCTTGTTTAGTCACAGCAGAATGGCTATGTGGAGAGGATGTCATCTGTAGGCCAATCTTAAATACTTTGTTCATGTGAGAAAAATCCAGAAAAGGAACTTCTGGGCTTTGTGGAGAAGAAGGGGAGGCGGGTGCAGTCTGGACCGGTGTTTGTGGGGATGGAGGTTCTTGGTCCTCTCTTTGTCCTGCTGAGATCTGGGATGAATCCTCCTGTAGCTCTGACGTAGCCTCTTTCTGTGTCATCTTTCTGGCCATCTTTATCTTGGCTTGTTCGGGGTGTACTGGGCTTATCATTTGTTTTGGCACTGGTTGAGCTTTGTTTTGGAACAAAGCTGATGGTGCATGGTTCACAGAATAGAAGATGTTTCAAATCAGCCGTTTTGCACCTGACCTATTTAGATGGAAACCATTGTCACTGAACAGATGTCTCCTCTCCCAAAAGATGTTAAAGTTGTCTATGAAGGTTACAGTTGTTTGTTTGCATGTTTTTTCCAGCCATTTGTTTAGCATCAGAATTCTGGAAAAAATCTCTCCTCCACAATGAACGGGCCCGCTGAGAAACACCTTGACATTAAGGCCATCAACTAGATTTAGCAGACGAATGTAATCCTCTTTCAATACTTCTGATTTTCTCTGGAAGGCGTTGCCCAGGGCTACAGCTTGTATTATGAGTTTTTCCAAGATCGGGCGTTATTTCAAGATCCTTGGAAGGATGTCTGATATATCAGACACCAGGCCACAGTTCAAAGAGTTGTAAATCAGCACCTCTGTGTTTTGTTGTTACAAAAATTTTGAATCTCGCTTACAGATCGATTGCCTAATATCAGGGTCCTTGGCCCTGTGGCATGTCATTTCTCTGGTAGCTTAGTGTTGACATACCTCTGAATGTTGTCATGATTCTCCTGGGTCACATTTTGGAGCGGAGCAAATCTGTTTCGTAACGGAATTCCAACATTTCCAGCAGGTTTACTCCTATCATTTTTTGTGGGAACAGCCTGTTGTTGTTTCACTTGTCCTGGGACGGTTCTCTGTAGTATCGGCCAGTTGATCCTTTGGTCTTGCACCCAGAGTGGTCCAGGAATTCTCATTTTCCTCAGGGAACTGTTTGTTCAATGAGTTGCAGGGCTGGTGGTCGCCGTTCAGAGTCACAGGCAGGGTTGTTTCATTTCCATACGCGCAGTTCGAGTCGGCAGATCTTCTGTTCCTTAACAGCTATCTTCTGTAGAAGTGTGTCAAAGTCCACTATGGTGAGGGTAGGCATCTTTCCAAAATCAAAATCAAAAATAAATAAAATAAAATAAATAAAATAACTAAATCCAACTTTCTGTGGTTTTGGCTAAGAGATAAAAAGGAGATAAAAAGTAAAAAAGTAAAAGGCAAGAAAATAGAAGCAAGCAGGGAGCAAAGAAAAAAGCGTCCGAGTAGGCAGAGAGGCGGAGAGGGAAAAATATATCATTATTTTCAATGCTTTTTGAATGGCTAATCAAGAACAGCAGTTTTTCCAGGGCAGGTTCAGCAGAGTGAAAGGCTGTAAGGCTCCTCTGCTTGCTCAGCTGTTCTCTTCGCTTTGTGAAGACCTGCAGACTGCTGATCCAGCTCGACTCGCCTCCGGCTTTCGATTTCTCCTCTGCAGGCTTTTCCTTCAGTTTTACAAGGTCTTCAAGACTGGTGTCCCAGTGCAGCTTAGCTGTCTACTTTCTGCCATGTTAATTCTGTCTTTTATTTTTTATTTTTTTCCTTTCTTATAGTGATACATATCATGACCAGTTATACATTTTCTTTTTCCCCTTTTTTTTCTCCCCCTCTTTTCCCTTTTCCCCTCCTTTCCCCTCCCTTCTCTAAAGTATCATCCTGTCTCTTCGACTTTCCCTCCATCTAACCCTTCACTTATTTGTGAGGATAGACATATATGTGTCTCTATGTCTCTATACATATACTTATATATTTCTATCCTTGTGCATTGAACACAATATACATAGTTAAAAACACACAAAAAACACACAAAAAAGTAAAAAAATGTTTTCAAAAAATAGAATAGATAAATATAAATTATATTTATCTATTCTAATTATATAATATAAATATAAAAATAAATAGAATGTATACATTCGTATGCGCACACCTGTATATATATATATATATATATATATATATATATATATATATATATATATATATACACACACATGTATCCACCTACATACATATACATACATGAACACATACCCATATACACCTCTATATATGCATACGTGCATATATATATATATATATATATATATATATATATATATATATATATATACGTACATACAGATACTCATACAAAAACATACTTATACTTACAGCATATACACATACTTAAAAGGAAAAAAAATTAATTCAATTCAATTTTCAATTCAATTTTATTTATATAGCGCCAAATCATGAAACATGTCATCTCAAGGCACTTTACAAAGTCAACTTCAATCAATTAATTAATACTACTTAGATACCATTAATTCTTAGTGCTAGAAATACCCAAAATAATAACCTGAGTGGTATATTGCTCGCAGTTTATCCATCAGCAGTTATGATTTATTTTGATTATATCATTTGACTGTCTATATCTGTTGTATGCAAATATTCAATCAGGCCGCCCCATACTCCCTCAAATTTGTCTGGTCTATGTTTTAGATTGTACATTATTCTCTCATTGGGGATACAGGAGACTAGTTCACTAAGCCAAAAGGAAGGTAAAGGGGCTTCTTCGCTTTTCCATTTAAAAGCTATGCATTTATTGGCTATTGCCCAGGCTATTCTCATGAGCCTAACTTTGCTGTTCTCTGCGGCTAGCATTGAGGTGTCTCCCAGGAGAGCTAACCTTGGTTCAATTGGTATATCGATTTTTGTCACTGTGGAAATTGTTATCCAGTAATTGGACAATTGTGAGCAGGACCAGAACATGTGGATAAGAGAGCCAATCTCAGTTTTACACCTTGGACAGTAATGGGATATTGTCCGATTTATATTGTGTAGCCTTTCTGGAGTATAATAGATTCTGTGTATAAGGTTGTATTTAGTTAGCATATGTTTGCTACTGTAGGAAAAGTGTTGAGCTTTTTCGCATTTTTCCATCCATTCTTCGTTTTCAAAGTTATAACCCAAGTCAGCCTCCCATTTTCCTCTCGCTTTAAGTATTCCCTTTCCCAGCAGACCCATAATACTGTTGTACATGTGGGAAATAAATCCCTGGAGTTCCTTCTTACTATTCAGTGCATTGTCCAGGGGTTGTGTCTTGATGGGCAAAAGTTTACCACCCTGTTCTAGTTGAATATAATGTCTAGGTTGTATGAATTTTAAAAATTGTCTGTGATCTAGATTATATTTATTTGCTTACTCCTGAAATGACATCAACGTCCCTTCTTTGTACAATTCCCCAAACGTCTTGATGCCCCTTGTGAACCATATGTGGGTAATACCGTTTTTTAATACTTCAGGTTAAAAGGGGTTCGTATGGAAGGGGGTATTGTCATATAAAGATGAGTAATTTTCAGTTTTTTTCATAGTTCAAGCCATATTTTATAGGTTTGTTTTATAAGTGGATTTATTGTAAGTGTGTGAAGCTGCTTTAGTGAGGGGACATACGGGATTAAAGATAGACACATAGAGTTTAAGTCGTGCTGTTCCAGCTGTATCCAAGAGGGGGGTTGTGTTAGGTTGGCTTTCCACATCCAGATTGTCCGACATTGTGCTGCCCAATAATAGGCCTCAAAGTTAGGGAGTTTCAGTCCCCCTTCCCGAGGTGCATCCTCGGGAAGGGGGACTGAAGCACTCTTAGCTTAATTCTGGGGGTTTTGTTCCTCCATATATACCTGGATATTATTGAATTTAGTTGCTTGAAGAAGTATTTAGGTATGGCAATGGGTAACATTTGGAACAAAAAAAGAAACTTTGGTAGGATGTTCATTTTAATGCAGTTAATAGAACCTATCAATGACAAGGGGAGATTTACCCATTTGCTGAGTTCTGCTTCTGTTTTTGTAAGTAGAGGTAGATAGTTCAATGAGAAAGTCTTCGAGCGAACGTTGGACATCTTAAGGCCTAAGTATGTTAGTTTTTCTTGACTCCATTGGAATGGAATATTGTGTCTCGATATTGTATTCCTTGCTACATTAAGCGGCATGATTACGCTCTTATTGAGATTAATCTTGTATCCCGAGATTGCACTGTAATCTCTTAGTGTTTCTAATAATGGTGGTGTTGATATCTTGGGTTCCGTTAGATAAAGTAAAATATCATCTGCATATAGTGAAATTTTGTGAGTTGCCTCTCCTATTTGTTTCCCTTAGATTAAGGGGTGTGACCTTATTGCCACGGCCAGCGGTTCTATTGCTAATGCAAATAACAAGGGGGAGAGACCACAGCCTTGTCTTTAAGAGCGCGAGAAATAATTTTAGAAGAAATTTCGTTATTTGTTTGTATTTAGGCTGTTGGGTTTCTATATAGCATTTTGACCATTTTACAAAACGTAGATCCGAAATTCATTCTATTCATTACCTCATACAGATAGGGCCATTCTATACGATCAAAGGCTTTCTCTGCGTCTAGAGATATAGCTATTACTGGGGAGTTATCCGTTTCTGATGTATATATAATGTTAAAAAGTCTTTTGACGTTGTCAATTGGAGAACGGTTGTAGATAAATCCAGTTTGGTCTGAATTAATTAAATCTAGGATATGTTTCCCTAGACGCAGCGCAAGTATATTAGAAAATATTTTTTAGTCAGTAGATAGAAGTGAAATAGGTCTATACGAACTACATACCTTCGGGTCTTTCCCTGGTTTAGGCATTTAAATTCTGTCTTTTAGAAAATTAAGGGTCAAATATGAAACCCATACTCACTTATGACGAAGGAGGGGAAGATGGAGCGGGAGATCGACACGCGGATTGGTGCGGCGTCTGCTGTGAAGCGGGCACTGTACCGATCCGTTGTGGTGAAGAGACCTATGTTCCTACCCTCATCTATGGTCACGAACTTTGGGTCGTGACCGAAAGAACGAGATCCCGGATACAAGCGGCTGAAATTAGTTTTCTCCGTAGTTTGTCTGGGCTGTCCTTTAGAAATAGGGTGAGGAGCTCAGTCATCCGGGGAGGACTCAGAGTAGAGCCGCTGCTCATCAACGTCGAGAGGAGCCAGTTGAGGTGGCTCAGGCATCTGGTTAGGATGCCTACTGGACGCCTCCCTGGTGAGGTGTTCCGGGCACGTCCCACCGGGAGGAGGCCCAGGGAAAGACCCAGGACACGCTGGAGGGACTATGTCTCCCGGCTGGCCTGGGAACGCCTTGGGATTCCTCCTGAGGAGCTGGCCCAAGTGGCCGGGGAGAGGGACGTCTGGGCCTCCCTACTGAAGCTGCTGCCCCCGCGACCCGACCCCGGATAAGCGGAAGAAGACGGACGGACGGACGGATATATATATATATATATGTATATGTATATGTACACACACATTATATATATACACACACACATATATATATTATATGTATATATATATATATATATATATATATATGTATATGTATATGTACACACACATTATATATACACACACACACATATATATTATATATATATATATACACACCAGTGGCGGCTGGTGAAAAAAAAATCTTGGTGGGGCTGGCCAATAGATTTCCCTGCCTAACCCAGTACATGCATTTAAATTAAAAGTCGGAAAATTACTACGATTCCACAATAAGCATTTAATTAATAAAAAAACATTGTTCACAAAGGATTATTTTGGTGTTTTTGTCTTATTAATCCTTTACACAGACTCATGCCAGAGGGTTTGCATACATTGTACATGTACGTATATTATTACGAAACAAACGTTTACGTCTTGACTTAAATATATATCTTAATTTTTTATTTATATAATGATTTAAGTAGAACGATGACTAGTGCAAAATGAAGTTGTATTTACCGGAGATGAAGTGTAGACTGCAAATTCTGTCCTGGTATGATGGCTCCCACTGGGATTGGCATCCTGCATCCTTTTCATTGAAATTATCCATTTCTTTCTTCTTTCTTCGGTAAACGAAAGAAACGTACATCTGACGATTTGGAATGCCTCTGTGTGCAACCGGGAGCACAACAAGTCGTAGGCATTGTTTAGATTCCAAAAATAAACTAAAAGTACGCTTTAATTCACCCGTTTTGCCACGCTGGTAAGTGAAAACAGTACTGTTTTTGCCTACCACTGTGACCTGGATGTAGCTCGTGACGTCACGCGTGAACTGGCCTATACACCCATCACTGTGTAGCAGGGGCAAAGACTCCAGGAGCCCCAAAGCCATTCATTTTGGCGATGCTGATTGGCCAAATATTTATAAATCTTCCCTAGCAACAGTATACTATTGGTTATTTCGCTACACTTGTGGGGCTCCTTGAGTGATAGCCCCACAAGTGTAGAAGAAGAGAAATGATACGTTCTGTCGGTGGAAATGCACTGTTAAATGAGTCAATTGGTAGAGTCAATTAGTAGAAGTGTTTTAATAATTCTTGTTACATGTAGCCACGTACTATTAAGTAAAAACTGCCATTAATAATACTTTTAAAATCTATATATATTTTGACTTTTCCCCTCCACATCTAGGGAGGGCAGCGCCCGAGCGCCCCCTATGGGCCAGCCGCCACTGATATACATACACGCGTAATGATTTGTCTTCATAAACCGGGACAGAGCACACAAATACAGAGCTGGTCTTGAGAGTTTATTGCAAGGACGGAGTAGTGGAAGGTGAAAACCAGAGTCAGTTACCGGGCTGGAGTTGATGAGTTGCAGGAGCAGGCTGACTGGAGGAAACAAGAGTAGTGAAGCACTGGGGTGACAGGAGTTTCAACAGCAAGGCAGTAAACAGGCGTGGAGTGAGTGGAGGTTGCAGGTAGAGGTTGCAGGTAGAGATTGCAGATGACCCGGCAACCAGGAACAGACTGGGGTGAGCTTATGAAGAAGAGTAGAGTCCGTGGTTGATTGCAGACTGACAGGTGTGGCTGATCAGGGTGTAATCAGGGCTGCAGTGGATGGAGAAGGAGCCAGGAAATGCAACACACACACACACACACACACACACACATATATATATATATATATATATATATATATATATATATAGAGAGAGAGAGAGAGATAGATAGATAGATAGATAGATATATAGATAGATAGATAGATAGATAGATAGATAGATAGATAGATAGATAGATAGATAGATAGATAGATAGATAGATAGATAGATAGATAGATAGATAGATAGATAGATAGATAGGTTTTATTTGTCTGAACCAAAATGCATATAGGCCATTAATACAACTACAATTGATCATTACTATGGAGAGGCTGGTATTATTATTATTTATTGTTATTGTCATCATCATTTTAATGTCAGAATAACAGACTTTCGCTCCTGTTTCATTATAGAGATATCCCAGTCAAGAGTAGAGCGGTACAAGCAGCCACAACTAAAAATCTTCCCTCGAACCTGTCAAGGGGACAGAAAAAGATTGTTTTCTAAAGACTGGCACAACACATGTAAACCAGAGTTGGAGACTATGGATCTTTGCTGGGAATTTATGTTTGTAAAAGTAATTATTATTTTTGTTTCAGACTAAGTAAAGGTATAACTGTTTCTTACACATACAGTATAACCTTGTAATCAAAATATGACTGTTGTTCCCTGTTTTCCCTGAAATTCCTGTTACATAAATAAAGATGTCGGTTCTGTTCTTGCTTCTATTTTTATCTGCCAGTATCTGCTTTTCCCAAGTATTTTTTTGTATTCAATAAATGAATAAATTTACACTCTATTCCTACAGGATTACACCCTACAAATCAATCATTGTTCAACTCAAAATGTTACCTGTACTGTTATTGGTCTGTGTCTATGCACATTAGATCATTAGTAACATTAAAAATCACACAATAAACCAAAATATATGAATAAGTGTTTACTTAAGTCTTTCTGTTTTCTACAGGCAGCTTTACTACAACCGTAGAATAAAATCCTGAAATTATGGCTTTTAGTTTCAGTGTGCCCCTTCTGGCCACCCCTATGAAAAATGTCTGGAGGCGCCCCTGTTTGGTCCCCCAACCGACCCAGTACTTCTATAGTGGTGTGAGCAGGTGGAGCCAGTCCATAGTTAATTGCAGCCTGACAGGTGATCCTACTCTGGGCTGCACTGGGAAAGAAGGAGGTAGGAAATGCTCAGAGTGCAGCCAGCCAGGCTGCACCATGACAGTGTCAGGTTCTACTACCACCACAAACCTCTATGTATTCTGTATTGGGATTTTATATGATAAACCAACACAGAATATTGCATAGCTATGACGTGAAAGTATAAAAGGCATACATGGTTTTAAAATTATGTAATGTGTTTGTATGCATATCTACACTTCAAAGAACCATCTTCCTAACTTGCATGTAGCTAAAGTTATTTTTTAATTGAATTTAACTTTGGATCTTGACTGGTCGTTTCAAACACATGAATAAAATTTGATCCATTACATTATAGCTCTGACTGTTTTGGGTCATTCTCCTAGTAAAAGGTGAAGTTATGATCCATTCTGAGGTCTTCTGCAGTCTCTCGTCTCATGGTCTCTCATCATTTTTTCCTTTCATATGGCTACATCCGTCTTTCAATGAATCCTGGCTGGCTTTTCTGTCCCCCAATAAAAATAGCACCGTCTCCCAGCAAGATGCTGCCACCACTGGTCAGCAAGGTACAGTCTGTTCATTATGATGTGTGGTGTTACTGTAGTTTTCCTCCAAAATAGCTGTTTGCATGTAGGCCAAAATGTTAACCTTTGGTCTAATATCTTTCACATATTTGATGTGTCACAAACATAGGTTGTAGCAAAATCCATCAATAATGGCCTTGCTCTTGCCACTCCAGTTTGGAATTTGGATTTCTGGAGCTCCTCCTTAGTTACCTGGAGGCTTTTGGCTTCTTCCTTGACCCATACCCTCCTCTTCTGGCCTGTCAGTTTATGTAAATGGCTGTGTCCTGATAGGTTTGCAGCTGTGCAATGTTATCTCCATTTTCAGATGATGGATTGAACAGGGTTTGAGATTTTCAATGCTTAGGATATTGTTTAGAACCTGTCTTTATCATGCATTTTCAGGCATTTTATTGCAATCGATTTTATTTCATTATTATAGGAATGATTCTGGATATATGGCAAAATCAACAGAAATGATTGACCAGATACAAAATTGCCCTTCTTCAATGATCCCCAGTCCTACATCTTATATAAAACCTGTGGGGTGAGCTGAAGAAAAGAGAGGATAAGAAAGGGCCCAGGACTCTGGACCATCGAGACAGGTTGTGCAAAGAATGGTCTAAGATCCCTCTCTCTGTATGTTCTATGCTTGTGAAATATAAGAGAGTGATGTCCAACCAGGGTAAATAGAGAATATGTAAAGGATGATTTTAACCACACCTATTAGTTTATTTGCCAAGGTTAATAAATGTATTTAAAAAGAATGGGTGGTGAGTGGGCTTCTGTACAATGTAGTTTCAGTAATTCAAAAAGAGTACAAGAAAAACCTCACAAACCCCACAGTTTCTGTTTCAGCTTCTTATAGCTGAAACCCAAGCTATACATTCAAAATGTACAGGTAAAAAGCCCTTTTTCATTCAGAGCTCGTATTACCGTCCTCTGTAGGAATATGATCAAAAGAGCAGGGATGGCAAGACAAAATATACTATCTCCTCAAATATACAGATATATCAGTTACTGTAGCACAGCAAAAGGGAAGAACTTAGCTCTGTTATGGGGTTCCAAAACATTACCGTTTTGTAAAAGATGTTATTTCTCTTTGTAGTTTAATTCAATTTCAATTAAATTTTATTTATATGGCACCAATTCACAATACATGTCATCTCAATGCACTTTACAAAGTCAAATTCAATCAAATCCTTTAGACAGATTGGTCAAAAAGTTTCCTATCTAAGGAAACCCAGCAGATTGCATCAAGTCTTGACAAGCTGCATTCACTCCTCATAAAATAGCGTAGCCATTGTCAATGGCTTTGTAGCAATCCCGCATACTAAGCATGCATGAAGCGACAGTGGAGAGGAAAACTCCCCTTTAAAGGGGAGGAAAACCTTCAGCAGAACCATAAACAGGCTCAGTGTGAACGGTCAACTGCCTCAACCCCCTAACACTGGGGGTTAGAGAAGACAGAGCAGAGACACAACAAGAGAGACAAAAAGCACAGAAGCACACATTGATCCAGTAATCTGTTCTACATTATATGGTAATGCCTCCCTTGGATGTCACAGCTAACAGAACACCAGACCAGGCGTACCTACTATGGAGCGAAAAAAGACAGAACCAAAAGTTAAAAGTTGAAATAACAACAAACAATGCAGATTGGAGAACAGTGGGAGAACTCAGTAGAGTGAGAAAAATCGACCCTGATGTCCTCCAGCCTAAGCCTATAGCAGCATACCTACAGAGATAGCTCTGGGTAACCTAAGTCACTCTAATTATAAGCTTTGTCAAAAAGGAATATTTTAACCCTAGTCTTAAAAGTAGACAGGGTGTCTGCCTCACGGACTAAAACTGGGAGTTGGTTCCACAGGAGAGAAGCCTGATAACTAAAAGATCTGCCTCCCATTCTACTTTTAGAGACTCTAGGAACCACCAGCAGACCTGCAGTCTGAGAGCGAAGTGCTCTGTTAGGAACATACGGGGTAATCAGAGCTCTGATATATGATGGAGCTTGATTATTAAGGGCTTTATACATGCAAAGGAGAATTGTGGTATGTATGGGAATATGTTTGTGTTGTTACAGGGAACGAGTTATCTTAAAAAGCCACATTTTGAATTCTGATTTGAGTAACTTTCAGTTCTGGATAACACGGTTCTTGTTATGGAACAAGAAACAAGAGTTTGGTCATTTCAGATTTTATTCCCAATTCCTAAATGTTGTTTTCATCTATCCACCTATACAGCCATAGTGTTCTACATTTCCATACAGCCCAGTGTGAGAATATGTGCCATAATGGTAAATGGCTTGTACTTGTATAGCGCTTTAACTAGTCTTGATGACCTCCAAAGCGCTTTACACTACAGTTCAGTCATTCACCCATTCACGCACACATTCACACCCTGACGGTGGTGAGCTATGTTAGTAGCTACAGCTGCCCTGGGGCAGGCTGACAGAGGCGAGGCTGCCATGCACCGGCGCCACCGGGCCCTCTGACCACCGTCAGCAGGCAATGCGGGTGAAGTGTCTTGCCCAAGGACACAACGACAGAGACAGTCAGTGTGGGGGATCGAACCGGCAACCCTCCAATTGCAAGACGAACTCCCTAACTTCTGTGCCATGTCGCCCCTATATGTTTCCATCAAATTGTCATTTGATTGGAACATTCTATACTGTTCTACTCTGAATTTAAAACAGAACTGTGACGAAATAGAACAAACTTGAAAAAATATCCAAAAACGGGCAGTTAGCTCTGGCAAACCTAGACTAAAAAGTATGAAATTTTGAAATGACAAAAGTGTGAGAACCCTGTGTTCAAGTACATCTTTGAAATAACTGGCTGTGCATTTGATGGCATACATAAAAGAATGGTTTGAAAGTCTAAAACATAATAAAATTGTAGTGTGTGATAAAAAATAGTTGCAACAAAATGCCCTGGGCATTTGCAAAACTGCCCTTAATTCAATTCAGATTGTTTTTAAATGACATTGATGATCAGTCTGAGCTGCGGTTGGTCATAAATAAATTCTATAAAAGTCACAGGAAATACAAGAGAGGTAGGAGGCGCGGCTGTAATCTACACCTGGTATGCATCTGAACGACCTCCAAAACTTGCAAAGTGTGGACATAGTGTGTTATAAACAATATATATGTTGCAGTCATCAGAATTGAGAAAGCTTCCTGGAGAGGAAGCGAAACGTCTTCAACTACGGAAAACAAGTCCAGTTGCTTTGTTTTTTACTTTTTTTTGGAATGACCATGACCTGGATGACTGAGAATCTTCACCAGCAGTCATCAGGAAAAAAAAGCCCTCCTGGCTCTCCAAGGAGAACGAGGCTCAGATATGTTAGGTCTTCCACTACCTCATGTCCTCAGGGCCAAATAAATGAAGCACAGGTGCAGGTATCTAGGACACCGTGCGTACCCTACTGTGACAGGCCTGAGCTGCAGAGGACTACCAAGAGGTATCTGTTGCTGGAGAAATACAGCAGTGCTCCATACCTGCAGTCTTAATATACTTATACTAAGTTACACTAATGTAACTAGGGTTACACTAAGTGCTCTATGAGAGGTTGAGAAAAAAAACTTGTTTATCATGCTTTAAAAGCAAAATGTTTTATTTCTGCTGTTCAATTGAAGTGCTTTGCAAAACTATGCAAATCACTCTTTTATGGTGTGCATTTGTGTTCAGATTCTGAGCCACTACTTTGGAGAACCAAGTTTAGCTTTACGTTTAAACCAAATTTGCTCATTCTTCTTTGCAAAATAACCAAATCTTGATCAGATTGGATAGGGAGAATCTGTGAAAATTGGGGTTTTAAGATTTAAATCTTCCCATCAACTCTGATCAGCTTCATTGTCTCTGCTGCGTAAAGCTAATGCCACCATTTTTGAATGTGAAATGGTGTTTTCAGAACGATGTGTGTGAGTGTGTAACGATGAGCCAACGTTACATGTTAATTTGAATATTGTTTTTAGAAATGAAGTAGTGGTAAACAGTTAAACAGCACGGCAACTGTTTTTCCTATTTGTTTGTTTTGTTTGGATTGAACCTGTTTGTTTTTCTGGACGTGGTTTCACCTGCAGTGGAGGGACCTCGTCCTGGTGTATCACACTCAGGTGTGCAGACTGCACTATGGCTCAAACTAAGAGGCAGATTAAGAGGGGTGACACTGGCCAAAGTAGATTTTTGTGTTGCTATAGATTTTCATGTAATGATTGGAATTGGTATAAGATATTTTCAGTTGTATTAGTTTGCAAATTGATTGTGGGTTTTTTTTGTTCCTTGTCTAATGTAAAGTAGTGTTGTATTTTCACACACCTGCTTTGCTCCGCCCATTCCTCATTGCCTCCTGATATATGAGCCAGCCTGATCCCTGTGTACCTGATTTTCATGCCTGTTTCGGACTGCTAACTTGTGTGCCTGACCTAGCCTGTACCTGGACATTCTGAGCTTGCCTGATCCCTGTCTGTTATCTCTGCCTGTTGTGTACCGAACCGGACCTGGACTTGACCACCGAGCTTGCCTGATCTCGTCTAGCCTGTTAGCTTGTCTGTGTACCGAACTTGATTCTGTTTCCTGACTCAGCGCTCGGACTCTGTTCTGGACTTTCCTGTATTTCTGATTACCCGGTTTTGACTTAGGACTGTTTATCGACAACTAGCTCTGTCTTGCCCTGCTCATTATAAATACCAGTCTGTCATCCTGGTTGCGCTCATTACCCATCCTGACAATAACCCTTCTTTTTAAGATACTTCCAGCTTGTCAGGCCTGAATGCTGGGTCCACCTGTTCTGTTCCTGACAATATTGTAACGTGACTCTGTCTTCTCAGCAGGAACAGGAACCAGCGCTGCTTCCACAATATCTCCAGATAGAAGCTACAGCGGCATCCTGGAATCCATTGATAATAAGTTAACTAGCCTGGATCCCTGCCTCGCCTTGGTAGAGGTTCTACACAAGGAATTTTAAGCCCTTAGAGAGTCGCTGGAATACAGCCAGGAGCAGCTAGCTTCCCTCAAAGCCGAGAACCATTCGCTGAGGGGGGAAGTCAGGAAGCTCACCGAGGGGATGATTCAGCTGGCCGGTGAAAATAAGAAGATGAAAGAATCAATTCTGGACATTCAGTCACGTAGTATGAGAGACAACCTCGTCTTTGCTGGCATCCCAGAGAAGCAAGAGGAGGATGCCGAGGAAGGATCCATGATTTTTTCCAGCAGAAGCTGAAAATTCCGGCGGACCAGGTAAAACATATCACCTTCCACCGTGTTCACCTGCTCGAATGTAAGAAGCCAACTGTAAACGATCTTGACTCAACATCAAGCAAGCTTTTGCCCTTCTGCTCCACGGGAGGTTTCTGTCTGCTGTCTGACTTTTCAGATGCTGTAATACATGCTATTGCTATCAGTGACCATGCTCCTGTTTCATTGACTCTAAATTAAAAAAAAATAACCCCACAAAACAAAAGCTGGAGACTTAATACATCATTGCTTAAAAATTAAGAATTTATGAAATATTTTAAAGAAGAGTGGGCTTGGAGTACAATGATCTACCGGGGACATCAGCATCTATCCTCTGGGAGGCAGGGAAAGCAGTGATGAGACACAATTTCATTCTCATCTCATAAAAAGAAGATAAAAAACAAAAAGATTCAGAAAAAAATAAGTTACTAGAAACCTCCCAGGAACAGGAAAAGCTGGGTAAAATCCGTAAAGTAAAATTAGAATTAAATAAATATATTTAAAAGCAAAATACATTTTTTATTCAAAGACTTCAAATAGAACATTTTGAACATGGGAATAAGTTAAGAAGCTTCTAAGCTAATCAGCTAAAAACAAACAAAGAAAAAGACAACTACGTATATTTACAGTCACAGTCTCAGCTGGTAATACATTATATGATCCTGAATGTACAAACAACACCTTCCGAGATTTCTACAAATTTTTATACACATCGCAGGTAAATCCATCAGATAATGACATCAGATAATGACATCAAGCAATTACTGATTAAAATAACACTTCCAAATTATCAGATAGTCAAACAATGACCCTGGATTCACGGATGACAACAGTTGAAATTCAGGAAGGTCTAAAAAGCGTGCCCAATAAAAAGGCTCTAGGTCCAGATGGATTCCCAGCTGAACTTTAAAAAGAATTCTGGAATATTCTGGTGCCAATGTTCCACAGAATGTTGCAGGAAACTCAGGAAAATAGCAAACAAAATTAGAAGAGGACCTTGAAAGATGGAAATCGCTACCAATTTCACTTATGGGTAGGGTTGCTTGAATTATAATTATGGTTTTACCTAGAATTAATTATTTATTTTCAATAATCCCCAATAGACCATCATTCGACTGGTTTAAATCTCTGGACTCCCCCATCTCTAATTTTTTTTGGAAAGATAACCCCCTGTATCAACTTAAAGATGCTACAGAAGACTAAAAATAGAGGGGGACTAGATCTGCCTAACTTCCATCACTCCCACTTAGCAAACAGGCTACAATACATATCTAAATGCCATCTATCCATTCTCTTCCGCTTACCTGGGGTCGGGTCGCGGGGGCAGCAGCTTCAGTAGGGAGGCCCAGACGTCCCTCTCCCCGGCCACTTGGGCCAGCTCCTCAGGAGGAATCCCAAGGCGTTCCCAGGCCAGCCGGGAGACATAGTCCTTCCAGCGTGTCCTGGGTCTTCCCCTGGGCCTCCTCCCGGTGGGACGTGCCCGGAACACCTCACCAGGGAGGCGTCCAGGAGGCATCCTGACCAGATGCCCGAGCCACCTCAACTGGCTCCTCTCGACGTGGAGGAGCAGCGGCTCTACTCTGAGTCCTCCCCGGATGACTGAGCTCCTCACCCTATCCCTAAGGGAGAGCCCAGACACACTACGGAGAAAACTAATTTCAGCCACTTGTATCCGGGATCTCGTTCTTTCGGTCACGACCCAAAGCTCGTGACCATAGATGAGGGTAGGAACGTAGATTGACCGGTAAATCGAGAGCTTCGCCTTTTGGCTCAGCTCTCTCTTCACCACAACGAATCGGTACAGCTTCCGCTTCACAGCAGACGCTGCACCAATCCGCCTGTCGATCTCCAGCTCCATCTTCCCCTCATTTGTGAACAAGACCCCAAGATACTTGAACTCCTCCACTAGGGGCAGCACATCCTCCCCAACCCGGAGAAGGCACTCTACCCTTTTTCGGTTCAAGACCATGGTCTCGGATTTGGAGGCACTGATTTTCATCCCGGCCGCTTCACACTCGGCTGCGAACCGCTCCAGTGAGAGCGATAGATCACGCCCTGATGAAGCCAATAGGACCACGTCATCCGCAAATAGCAGAGACGCAATCCTAAGGCCACCAAAACGGATCCCCTCAACACGTTGGCTGCGCCTAGAAATTCTGTCCATAAAAGTTATGAACAGAATCAGTGACAAAGGGCAACCTTGGCGGAGTCCAACTCTCACCGGAAACGAGACCAGACTCTGACACCGGTCGTACAGAGACCTGACAGCCCTTATTAAAGGGTCCGGTACTCCATACTCCCGGAGTACCCCCCACAGGATCCCTCGGGGGACACGGTCGAATGCCTTCTCCAGATCCACAAAGCACATGTAGACAGGTTGGGCAAACTCCCATGCCCCCTCCAGAATCCTGCTGAGGGTATAGAGCTGGTCCAGTGTTCCATGGCCAGGACGAAAACCACACTGCTCTTCCTGAATCCGAGATTCGACTATCCGACGGATCCTCCTTTCAAATAGGGGAACCACCACCCCAGTCTGCCAATCCAGGGGAACTGCCCCCGATGCCCACGCAATGCTGCAGAGCCGCGTTAACCTCGCCCCCCCTCACCTGGAGGTGGGAGATTGAAAGTTGTTTTTCTAATTTCACATTAGGAGTCTGGAAGCTATATTTGCAAACGGTTTTAATAATAATTTTAACATTATATTAAAATAAGTGGAATTTTTTCTGAGTGCTTGGTGCCTATGGTATGGTGGCTGGTGCCTATGATAAGGCAGACTTCCAGTAGGAGAGCTCCAGTCAAGCACTCTGACCCAGCAAGAGGCACTTTCTTGGGGCAGAGGTCTCTGACTGAGACCCCCCTAGCCTGGAGGTGGGAGATTGAAAGTTGTTTTTCTAATTTCACATTAGGAGTCTGGAAGCTATATTTGCAAACGGTTTTAATAATAATTTTAACATTATATTATAATAAGTGGTTTTTTTTTTTGTGCTGTCTCCAGCATGGGGTGGATACGAAATCAACAGGAGTAGCTCAGCCCAGCCATATTAGGGGCACAACAGCCGAAATCTTTTCAATTTTTTTCAAAGGCACAACTTCCAGTTGTTCCAGGCAGACTTCCAGTAGGGGGGGCTCCAGTCAAGCAACTCTGACCCAGCAAGAGGCACTTTCTTGGGTCCAGATTGGTTAGAATAATCGATTACTATCAGGGCAAAGGTGACTGCAATATATTTTACAATGCCGGAATGTTCAGCCGCTAAATCTTATAGATTTTTGTCATTTATGTTATTTCCTTTTCACTATAAAGGAAAACAGTAGCCAGAAATCCAACAGCAGTGGTTCCATACATTGGGTCAGGAGGAGGAATAAAGAAGGCAAAAGTAACCTGAGTCCTTGGTTCTGTTGAATTACCTCAAAGTGCTGCCAATTTGTCGGCAACGGTAATATAAATCTTTTTCCTTTTCCCTAAGGGGGTCTCTGACTCTTAGCTGCAAGACTGCAGTAAATCCCTACAACAAAGACGAATCTAGGATTAGATTTGATTAGACATTTCAAGAATCTGCAGTGAACCTGACTTTTTATTTCATGAAAGACAAACTCAAAACTTTTAAACCACAAAAGGTTCTTCTTGGTGTCAGAGAGCAGGCTATAGATCATTCCCTTTGTAAACCCACCAGAGAAAGGGTTCAACGGTGCCAAGCTCTCGCTCTGCATTTCATTAGGCTTTTAAAAAGACTTTCAAATTGTCTTGTGTGGTTGCAGTAGCAGTAGCACTGTGTGCAGAGAACCCTACTTGAACCAGGTATCTAAGTACAGAACGTGCACCCCTGCGCAAACCCAAAAATTCAGACCCCTCAACAACTAGGGGGCGCTATAACAAAGGACAATGTGTTTTGGCCTATAACCACCAAACTACTGGTCCCACACTGAAAAACGTTACATCACTTTGTTTATTGAATGATTCTGCCAAATAAAGGGAATTGGCACACCTTTCGTTTCCCAGCTAGTTTTCGCGCTACATGGCTACAAAGGTTAAACATTCCTTGTTAAACTCCTCCTACATTTTTTGTGCAATCCGCACAAAAATCCATATATACCTGTGTAATGGGCAAATAAAAAAGTTAACATGGCCGATTTTTTAATTTTGACTCTTTTGAAAAGCAATGCTAAAATAAGTGATTGTTAGCTAGCTAGCTCTAAATGTAATTGCTGATTATTCTAAAACCCTAACAGATTTTAACATGTCCTTCATAACCCATACTCCAAATAAAATTTTGCACACGTGTCCCGCGTTTGATAATTGTCCATCACTAGGGGGCGCTGTGATGTCAAGAAATCTACTATGCAAGAATGGCTGTTCAGATTTTTACAAAACCTGCTTTATTCCCTTCTAGTCATATCCTTGAACTAAAGTATTAATAAATATGGTAAAAGTGGGTGGGGCCTATTTCCGAAAGTGTGAAAAAAACATTGAAAATACAAAAAATCCTTTAAAATGAATTTTTTGGTGTAACGATCTCAGATTTTCAGGATGTATTCCTTGAATAAGGTGTAACAATTCTCTTACTGCATGTATTGAGTTTTGTGAAAGTTGCACACTCTGTTTTGTTACAAATTTGGAAAATGGAGAATTCAATGTATTTTCCACAAATATTGTTCAATCCCCCAAAAAATGGCCACTATTTGTGAAGAATATGCAGACTAATCATATAATTCAGTTTGGTAAAAATACAGGTGATTTTGACCTTTTTACAAGACATTGAAATTTACATGTGCAAGACTATAAAGTTTAATATTTAATTTCTCTGAAACTTTTTTATTAATGACCAAGAGAAAAATCAAGCGATTAGAGAAAGAACTCTTGGAGATTCATTAATATTTTCAGAATTCTAGAGCAAACTGTTGAGTTTTAATGAATTTTATCTGTTTTTTTTTTATTTGCCACGAGAGTCCAGCAGAGTAAGCGGCTTAGAGACAGAGGGCCGGACTCGGGAACAGTGGAAATCACACGTAGCGGCTTGGAGGCGGATCAGCCTGGCTGCCAGCTGACACGCTGGAGGGAATATCAGAGAACCCATTTGATAAGCTTAGAAGACGTTGGAACGACGAAGTGGGATTCGCAGCGCGGGGCAACCTGAAGCACAGGGAACAAGCGTTAGGACGAAGAAGGTAATTAGATCTGTCGAGAGACAGTGGCCAATTCGGCATACCACACAGGTTAACGCTCTGGCGTCGATCAGCTGGCCGCCCTCTGCTTAAATGCAACACGACCGCCCCGTGGAATGAGGAACAGCTGATCACCACGCCCCCCTGTCAACTGAAGCCACCTGCGGGGGGACAAACGGGTCACTTGTCCCGGGCCCAGGACAGATGGGGGGCCCAAAACAGACACTCTGACCATTAAAATACAGGCAGAAGTAATTTTTCAGAAAATATTTGTGTGAAAAATATTTAATATTAGGGTAACCAAATATATATATATATATATATATATATATATATATATATATATATATATTAGGGCTGGGCAAGTTAACGCGTTAATTTCGCGTTAACTCATTAGACTATTAACGGCGATATTTTCTTTAACGCGCATTAACGCATGTTGCTCACATGCTTTTATTTTGTGAAGGTCTGTTGCTGCGGTGTAGGGGTTTGAATCAGAACAGTAGGTGGCGATAATGCGGCAATAACCTCGCTGTCAGCCAAGCCTCGAATTCAAAGAGGAAGAAAGGTGCTGGCCGTAAAAAAACAAAGCCGACATGCGGAAGGCGGTGTTTCCCGCAGGAATTTGCTTAGGCGAGGCGGTGAGTTGCCGAACGGAACAAGTTTGGTGCGGAGCGGAGCGGAGTCTGCATCGACGGCGTCGGTGAAGTCGCTTCTCGTTTCAAAGTAAACTCATTCTGCACTTGTTGTTATAGCAACAGGTGCGCAAGCTTGAACCTGCTCGCGAGCAGGCTTATTTCATGTAAACAGGATTAGATCACAGCTTTCTAAACGGAGGAGATGGGAAGTCTGTGCAGCCAGTGCACTTGGACCACCTAGTGGCAGAGGACAGAACAGAATTGTGGAACACCATTTTTTAATGTTTAATAAAAGACGAAACAAATAATGCTTAGTTCCCATTTTATTTAAACAATTATTTATAAAGAAAAGCCAGCAAGTCATCTTTTGTCTGCAATAGGAGATAGTTATGTAAAGTCAGCAATCCTACTGTCAAATGGTGTATTAGAACTTACTCTGAACGTCCTTTTGAAGCAACTCGATCTCTAGAGCAATGTTTCTCTTTTTCACGTTGTGAGTTCAATTTCTCTACTTAATTTGTGTTTTTTTCAGGTCAAAATACTAATTTTTTGTTGAAGAAGCCGTTTATATAGGGAACGGATGGCACCCTGTGTCATTTTGTAAAAAAAAAAAAAAGGGTGAAACATGCCTCATGCAACAAAAGTAAAAATAACCCGTTTTTTTTCCCCCAGCCTTCTTTTTGGTGGCTGTTATAAACAGACAAACACATCATTCGATAGTGGCTTTTAAAAAAGAGGAAGAAGTTGCTTTTTAAAATACAGTATAATAATTAAAGGCTACCATTTTGTAGAATATTCTTGTACTTCACTTTTTTCCCCATGTTCTAGCGGCTCCCGTGGAGGCTCTGACATAAAATAACAAAATAAAACTGATAGAAAGTGATAGAAACATCTAACATGGACAGTATTTACACATTTAATTTGTCTATTGTTTGCCAGCCCTCTCTCCTGGCTTTAGCAGACTTTGAGGTGTTACCTGTCGTTTTAATTAATGACTAAAATTCGGCATAACCTTCCATTAAAAGCTCGTGGTCTGCTTGGGAGAAAAAACTGTGGGCGTTCTTTGGCCATGCTGAACAGCCAATAGCAGCGCTGCTGATCATTGTTTCTACTATCGATACATTTCCCCTTTTAAACAAACGCATGAACGCGACGTTATCTCAGATAACTCAATCCAGCGATACTAATCATAAACAACAGGTGTGTTCGAAAAACCTAATTAGCCGGATCAGGATTAGCCGGATGAAATCATCTTTGATGTCTCATTTGATCTCGGATGTTTTAAGCAACGTACGAAGAACGGACCCCAGGTCTAGAAACGGAAATGCAGAGGAATGATACTGGTCCAGAGCCAGGTAAGAAGCAATGCGTTTATATCAATGTGATTTTAAAGTATAGCATCCGCTAGCTAGTGTAAGGGGGGAAACACCTTTTATTTTACAGAAACACTTAAGTTTAGCGCCAAAAGAGCAAAAATCAGAGAGAGTGCTGAGGTCCAGGTACAGTCTGAGAGAGAGAGCAGAGCAGGAGGGCCAGCTGAGGTGGAGAGCTGTGGGCGAGGGGCGGCACAGCATGTGTTTGAGGAGGAGACAGAGAGAGACAGAGAGAGCCATCCCTAGCGATAACAGGTGTGCAGGTGGAGGGCCTTACGCATAAAATGTCTATCGGGCTTACTGCCCGATCAGATAGTCTGAGCATAGTGGCTCAGATCGCAGCGTTGATTTCAATGATCCTGCGTTATGGCCAACAAAAATGACTCTGATCGAATGAATGTTGTGTGTTTAATGGCAAAAAGGAAGCCTTTCTCATTCAGAGGGCAGAGAATACCCAAAATATCTAACATATTCTACCTCCTCCAATGGAACGGAAAAAATTGTTAGGGACTGGCTAATATTGAGCAGGTCAAAAAAGCCCATATTTGCAACTAGTGCACTAAATTCAATAGATGGGTTGAAAATATAAAATACAGAGATATCCAGGGCACGAAGTATAGTTAAGTTGACTCTTTTTTTGGTGTGTGTGTGTGCGCACACACACACACACACACACACGCGTGCACGCACGGACGCACGCACGGACGCACGCACGGACGCACGCACACTCCTCACGTTCCTCCAGTCAGAGGCGCTGCAGCTTCCACACCACACAGAGAGACAGCTGGTCAGCATGCTCTCTATGCTGCTTCTGTAGAAGGTCGTGAGAATGGCCGGCGACAGGTGGCCTCTCCTCATCCTCCGCAGGAAGTACAAGCACTTCTGCGCCCTCTTCACCAGTGACGTGGTGTTCACAGACCCGTTGAGGTTGTCTATGATGTGCACCCTGAGGAAGTTGGTGCTGTTGACCACCTCCACAACTGAGCTGTTGATGAGCAGTGGAGCGTGGTGAGGCTGGTTCTTCCAGATGTCGACGATGATCTCCTCCGTCTTCTCCACTTTCAGGATCAGGCTGTTGTCTCTGCACCGGCCCACCAGTTCCTCCTCTTTGTAGTCCCAGTCGTTGTCGTCTCTGATCAGGCCCACCACCGTTGTGTCATCAGCAAACTTCACGATGTGATTGGTGGTGTACCTGGGGACGCAGTCGTGTGTCATCAGAGTGAATAGCAGGGGGCTCAGGACGCAGCCCTGAGGGGAGCCCGTGCTGAGGATGATGACATCAGAAGTGTTCTGTCTGACCCGGACCGACTGAGGTCTGTTGATGAGGAAGTCTAGCAACCAGTTGCGAAGGGGTGTGCTGAAGCCCAGATGTTCCAGTTTTTCCATCAGATGCTGTGGGATGAGGGTGTTGAACGCTGAACTGAAGTCCAGGAGCATGCTCAAAGGGGCGGGGCGTTGGTGGGCTTGGAACCCATTAAAACTAATAATATAAAAAAGAAACTATATGTATGTGTATTTGTATGTATTATATATGTATGTAGCTTCATATATATATATATATATATATATATATATATATATATATATATATATGTACACAAATAGATAGACACAGCCAAATGCGGAACATTGTTTCAGTTTGTGCTAGAGCATGGCAACAATGAAAAATGCGGGACGTCCCGCATAAATTGGGACATCTGGTCACCCTAAGTACCGATGACAACTGCAGAGGAACTGGAAAGAACCATCAGCTGCTGTTTAGGCGTCGCACCAAGCTGCAGCTTCCCATTACCAGCTTATTGGAGGAATTCAAGGGGACTCATGCCAGAAAGTTGTTGACACCTGAATTACTCTGATTTTAAAGTTAACTCACCCAGAAGCCTGTCAAGGCTGGTAGGAAGTCAAAGGCAAATGAAGTAGTGGAAAGAGTAGAGGCACGGCTACAGCACAGTATGCCGATTTGCAATTTGGCAGAAGGGCAGGCAGGCCTTCGCAGTTTTCCGGAACCATGGTGCAACAAAACCAAGGGAAAAGATAGGCGTCAACTGTTCTTGGATAAGATACATGTTGAGGTGGAAAACAATCACCAACCGAAGATGGTGAGCATGCATCAACGACGTGCTTGGACAAGATGGGAAAAAGAGCTCTGGAAAACCAAATCAAAGTATATAAAAAATGTCTCCCCCAAGCACAGCCAATCAGCAGAGTTGGGGTTTAGCTAACACTTCAGCATGCCAACTTTGCCAAGGGAGAGGTTTCCATGAGCATATCCTCAGTCGCTGTCCGAAGGATTTGGGAGATAGCAGGTACCGTTGGTGCCACAACCAGGTCCTCAGGGCCCTGGTAGACACAATCAGCACAGAAATTCACGATAGCAAGAACCAGACTACTACCAAGTATACCATCACCTGTTGAGAAGGCTCAACAACAACCAGCCTGTGTCATGGTGCAGCTTTGCCTGCTGCACCATGGACATTTTCATGGCACTCTCTACCTTCCATGCTCCCCAGTTCTCCACTCCACCTTCTGATCAGTTACACCTGTCAGCCTTAATCAAACCCGGACTCAACACACCTGTCATCCTCCCTATTTAAACTCCCTTCAGTGAGCTCTGTCGGATCGTACTGTTCATGACTGCCTACCACTGCTCATTACTGCTCACCTTATCCTTACCTTGTCCTGCCTGAGTTCCCTACGTCTGCCTGCCCAAGTTCCCTTCGTCTACGCCTGCCTGCCCAAGTTTCCTTCGTCTACGCCTGCCTGCCCGCCTGCAAGTATTCTCTTTGCTGTGCTGCTGGTTATCCTGCTACCCCAGCGCTCCAGGTATTCCTTCTGCTGTGCTGCCAGCTTCACCTCAACCCCATCGCTACCTACCTGCTCTGAAGGCTTCCTGGCTCCAGAACGCAGCACCCGCAGTCCTCCTGCCCTCTGCACATCCACCTGCTCCTGCCATCTCCTTCATCCTGCTCCAGTCCAGTATAGATTGTTGGTCTCATCCTCCCTAACCATCTCTTGAATAAATCCTTTAAACGCATCTCTGTGGTTGTGTTTGGGTTTGTTCACACATTATGACAGCCTGTGATTGCACCAAACACTCAAATTCCTGTTAGAATTTGAGTGTTCCGGTCAGCTGTTAGAAAAAGCCATCAAGTCATTTGATGACTTTGATGAAGTTACTTCAGGAGGAAATAGCAGTTCTTGTATCAGTTAACTAATATTGGTGTGTTAACTTTTGAAGTGGAAAATAAGATCAGAGTCTTTGTGAATCTGTCTAAAAGCAAATCGACTTTTCCATTGCCATGGAGCCCTTTTAGATTTTGGAAGGTTAAAATATGTTCTCTGTAAACATTTTCCTACAAGCAGTGTTGGGCAAGCTACTTATCCAGTGTAGTGAGCTAAGCTATCAATTACTCAACAATAAATTAAGCTTCACTACACAAAAGCTACCACCTATAGAAATATAGCAAGCTAAGTTACACAAATGTGTTAAAAGTAGCTTAACTACATCAGAAGCTACTTAACGTTGTACCAAATAAGAACACTGCAGCACCAGACAATCAATCAATCAATCAATCAATCAATCAATTTTATTAGTCAACTGCAATTTGCATTACAATCGAAATTTCAGTTCCAGTACAACCGTCCATCACATACACTTAACAAACATTTTGGGGGAACGATTGACTGAGGCCTTGCGTTGCCAGGAACACACCCAGTCGGCCGCTGCTACATGAGCGCTAGCCGTGAGGTGCGTTCCCTAAACTGCCCCAGACCCCGCTTTACACGAGGTCCCTAGGCGCTGCCTTGAGATCTGTTGAAAAAAGATTTACACTGGGCGAGTGGAGGGAGAGAAAAAAACAGACAGGTGCTGCACAATTTGTGTTTCGACACAAAATGTGAAGCATCCGACAAAAAAACCTCATTTGCACAAAAAGCACAATCAATGATGAGACACATATATGCAGAAGGTAAACATTTGAGTTCTGGTCGGGTAAAGTCATCTGTATTTGTGAGCATATGTGTGTCTGGGTGCATGTTGTGTGGAAATCTGTATGTCCATGAAGGCCGTCCCTCCTGGCAGGCAAGTGTCCTTGATGGAAAGTCTTATCACTCTGCCGCTCCGGCTTGACTCCTCCACAGATGTCCGCAGGAATGTGGGGTAGCAGGGAATTTGTGCGATGTCGCCATAACAACCAGGGAGAATTTGATAGCGGGGAGTCCGATTTGAAGAAAACAGAATTTGTTATGAGAACAAGCTGACACCAACTTTTCTGTCAGCCTTAGAGTCTTTTCGCCGCTGGCTCCAGGATCCAATATTCCAATAATCCAATCGATGGGCTAGTAACGTTCACACTTTCAGGTTTTATCCCATCTCACCTCTGTACCACAACCGCGGTCAGCTTATCAAGCCGTCCGTTTTGTTCATTCAACGACCTCGTGATCGCGTCGACTGCCACTGGCAGTCTCATCAGGGCCATATTTACCGCCAGCAGCTTTTGAAGGTGTTGATACATTAAATATCCTCCAAGGCCAAAAATGAGGAATCCAAGTATCATAAATCCGAATAAGTAGACATCTTCGACGTCCTCAACAGAAAGAATTGAGAGGCACAACGTGGACCATTTCTGCCACGGGTCCAAGATGTATCCCGCAAAAAAAGTTCCGTCGGGACAGGCACGCTCCCCGGTCCTTTGCTTTCCAGTTGAAAAAATTTGCTCAATAGCGTTGAGAGACCAGCTGACGAGATCCATAATTGCCTTAGAGCTTTCGGTTGCTATGAAGAAATGGCACAAAAGACACAGACGAAGCAAATAGCAGGAGAATGGGGGCAGGGTAATAGCAGATAAGGAACTCTGGAGAGCTGAAGAAAAACCGACCGACCTCGAGGAGAGACAGAACAGAACCAACCAGGAGGTCCCTGATCGTTGGGGAAAGGCAGAAAGAAGATGCACCATAAGCTTTTTCATATTTCTTTTGTCATTTTAAACATGAAACTACCAAAGCACAAGCCAAGTAGTAGAACTAAATGTTGAAATGAAATTAAAAGCTAAATAAAATAAACCAGGTCACTTAATAAAGCTGCATTTTCTGTATGCTTTGTATTTATATTCACATGATAATATTTTCAGAATTAATAATAACATTTCTGTTAAAGATTTCATTTATCTTCTGCACCAAGGGCATAAGTAGGGAGAACAAGCAGAGTGAATTTTGTGTAATATCAGACTTTATTATTGAACTAAGCAGGATTTAGACAGGATCAGAAAGGAAGGTGCATCTTCTTTCTGCCTTTCCCCAACGATCAGGGACCTCCTGGTTGTGTCTGGTGCTGCAGTGTTCTTATTGAGTAAAACACCTTTAAATCTAGTGGCTGAGCACATAAAAGACAACCTCCTGATAATATAATATGTAAAAAATGCCACCAAACGTTATTAACGCCACCGCACGTATTTTACGCGAGCGCACGTTTTTACGTCACCGCGCGTTCTGGCTGGAAACGCGCGGTGACGTAAAAAACGCGCGCTCGCGTAAAATACGGGTTGGAACTGCACGTTATTGTACGGACGATAATTTGCCTAATCGGCTTGCCATAAGTTCCACTGCCATACGCATGCGCATGTTTCGATAGATACAGAGAGGAGAGGCAAAGTAGAAGCTCGCGCATGAACATGTCCAACCAACAACTCAGATTGATTGTTCACTCTGAATGTTGTTTCAAAATAGCAAACCTGGTTTCATTTCTTAGTTATGTCCTGGATTTTGTAGCGTTTGTGGACGCTACGTCGCTACTTGATCAAAAAAATGACGTCACTACTGGAAAGGTACTTGATTCATAAAGCAGCGACTCTACGGTCCAGCTACTGGAAAATGTAGTTTAACTAATAGCTTTGCTACATGTAGCGGTGCTACTGCCCATCACTGCCTACAAGATAACAAGACTATCCTGTACACATAAACAGTAAAACACTGAAAACATTTTGTTCTACCAAAGATAGTGAGATACTCTCAGACTTACCAATGGTGATCTGACTCACACAGCTGTAAAATGTTCCAGAAGAGACATTGTAGCTGCTGCTGCTCGGTTCACGGTCTATGAGAGGGGCAGATGCGCATAAAAGTTGTAGTATGTTATCTAAAGTAAAAAGTGGAAAAAAGATATTAATTTCTTTGGCATAGACAGACATCAGTATTTGTTTTATCAATGATTTGGTAATAAAAGGTAAATTCAATAATCTAGTCAAAAGTTAAGTAAAAAAATATTGTTGTCTTGCAGTTTCAAATGTGTCAAGCAACCCCTTTGTCTTTTGTTGTTCCAAGATGGTGAGAAAATGTCTGAACCTACAAGGTTACAAGAATGAAACACTAGCCTTGCAGAAAAAAATCAAGCTACAGTACACTGAGAAAGAAAGTTATCTTTGGAGACAATAGGGAATAGTGATAAAGTCATATACCTAATGGTCCCTGGCAAAAAAGATAGCATCTGATGCCACCTGTGCGACTGTCTTCTGCAAATTTCAATAATTAGGTCGAGCAGTGAAAGCGCTGTAAAGGCCTATTGTAATTCTATTGTTTCTTCTTCTTTGTTTGGGAAGAGAGAGTGCGTGAGCTATATCTTTTAGAGTGCTTTTTCTTTTTTTCTATTATTTCACTGGGTGTATGTAAATATTATGTATATATTGTTTTTTGGTGGGTTTTGAGGTCGGCGTCTTTGAACGCCATAGGAGGGGTGGGGGTTCTGGCGCCTTCGCCACGCTGACACAGAAGAACGGCATCAAGGTGGGTGCTGGTGGGTGCGTGCAGCATGTAAAACATGTTTTTGGTAGTGGGTGAGGTGATTGGGTACAGTACCATCAGGTCCACAGCTGATATGAACGGAGCTGCGGTGTTGTTTGTGGAGAAGGTGGAGCAGGGGCTCCTGTTGGTTCCTTCAGGAACCCGCCACGGGGATGATTTTATCAAATGTCCCTCTGTTTATCAGTGACAAACTTCTTGTTAAAGAGCTGTCGCGCCACAGAAAGGTGGTTTCCCCCATGAAGAAGATCTTGTCGGGGTGTAAATCACCTTTACTGAAGCATGTTGTCTCCCATCGGAGACAACTCTTCATGATTCTCCACAAGCACGACGAGGAGCTGAACCTGCGCTTCCATGTCAGAGTGGATGATTTTGATATAATCTTGTTTGCCATGTCATCCAGCATGAAGCGCTTCGTTTGTGGCTAGGAGGGACATTTGATAAAAATGTGTCCAAACCGGGCGGAACCAGCCCCGTCAGATGTGGTGGAGCAGCAACCTCCTGCTGCCGGTGGGGAGGGGTGTGTGTCCAGTGAGGCTGGAGTGCTAGGTGTGGATGTAACATCTGATCCACAAAATAGTGGTTGTGTGGTGAGTGAGGGGGGCACCGTGGTGTGTGGTGGTGGGGAGAGTTGTAAAGTGAAATCAGGGTGAAATGGAGCAGGATGGTGTGTGTGTGGAGAGCAGAAGGGTGAGACTGGTGGTAAGGTGAATGGTTTGTGTGGAGATCAGGGAGAGAAAGGTGAAGTCCTGGCAGATGAAGGGGAGGTGAATGTGGAGGAGCCTGCGATAGCTTCTGTGGAGGAGCAAGGTGAGGGAGAACAGGTGATGGAGCTGGAGGCTCATACCAAAATAAAAGGTGAAGTAAGAGAAAAAATTTGGTGGCTGCTGTCCAGGCCAGTAGGCAGGTCAGCAAGCTGGCCACAGATAATGAGGTGTGGAGAGCTACGTTACCCAGTCGAGTCTTTCAACAATTCTCTCCAGCAGGGCTTAAGAGACATAAAAGTTGAAATATACTAATCTAATTTAAAAATGTTTTAGTACTTTGCGAGGCATCATATTAGAAGAAAAGAGGAATCTGGATTTTCTGATCAGGAGGTTTTAGGCAAAATTGTTTTCTCATGTGAAACGTGAGATAATTTTGAATATAATGATGTGCACTAGCTTTTGATTTTTATTGTGCATGTTTTATTGTGGTGTTGTTTTTAGCCTTTTACCCAACATGGATGATTTTAAAATAGCTTCTATGAATCTTAATGGAGCTAATGAGTCTGTAAAACACACCATGATTTCTAAAATGGCACATAAAAATGTTATAAAACATAAAAGGATAACATTTTATTTTTCAAGACACCCACAGTGATTTTAACAATTAAAATCTAACTCTTGGACAGAATGTATTTTTACGCAGATGCATTCAAATAGTCACCAGAGTAAAGAAATGTATATTATATGTGAATTTTGTGCGCCGTTTGGAAGTAATTTCAATAAAACTGGCTGTATAAGTGAAAGAGCACGAACATTCTTCAATCGGGCTGTTTCAGAATGTGACGTCACAAACAGAACTAGTACAGTGCATCCGGCTGCTAACAGTACGACTTTCGCTACCGATTTATTAAATTTAATTATTAACTCTTACTCTACGTACAAAAAATAATTTAAAAAAATGTCTGATACATCTACAAACTCCACCTCAAGCATCGCCAGCTTCGATACCGAATATATATACGAAGAAACGGAGTTTGAACAAGGTGAACCTGAGGAGACTATATCTAATGCTGCCCAAGACATAGAGCCCATGCTCCATTGTAAGTACCCCTCAAAATCCTCGCTCGTGAAGTGTGAATTGCATAAAACACTTTTGTCACTGCCAAAAATCTAGTCCTTTCGCGTTTCTTTTACGAATTTATCCCATTTCTTTCTGACCTTTTCATCCACCGGCCAAGTATGTAGCGCTACCTTCTGGCCTGCGCTAGACCGCGGTGAAGTTGGTTTGAAATTGGACATTCAAGCTCCGCGGAGTCAGCGGAGCACTCTGGATAAACAAAAATCAAATCAGATTTGTTGACGGTCCCACCGCGTATGGGAGGAGGGAGCAGCTGAGAGACGCTGGCCAAAATCGGAGTCCTTCAACCGGATCAACCGTGAGCTAGATCCCGCTGACTCCGCGGAGCTTGAATATCCAATATCAAACCAACTTCACTGCGGTCTGCACTAGGCCTATAAGCGACACTACAGCCACCAACTGTTGCTGTGTAGATCTGGCAATCCGATACCATCAACCATCAACTTACTCTTGAAACGATCTTGTGATATGTTATCCAAAGAAGAAAAATAGGTCGAGAACTCGTCAGTTTCTCTGTTTGTGCCCGCTATGTGTACGCCTTCAGCCTTCCAGTCCGGCGCGCATGCGTGAAAAACCCGGATAAAAACAATCGCAGTGAACAGGTCTATAAGCAACACTACAGCCACCAACTACGCACCTAGAAGGCATTTTATTGTGAACTTAGTTTGGCGATTTTTTAAAAAAGCGCTTGCTCAAAGTAGACGTGGATCAGCAGATTTGGTGTGTGAAAGAAGATACTGGAAAACGTCCATATATCCTTGTTCGCCGTACCGGTTGTACAATGTAAACGCCTGTGTGTTTTCAATGCAAGTTTGCTTCGCGCATTCTCTGTGTTCTTGAACTGACGTCACACGTCGGAAATGGCCGATCGTAAACGGAGGCAGCACTCAAACGCGGAATACCATAATCGGTGTAAAAAATGTGCAATATTTCATTCATTTCATTTTCAGGATTTTTTTGTCAGTCCAAGAGTTAGACTTAAAGCAGACTGGCACAGAGAATGGAAGGGGGAAGTTTTTTTAGTCACGCACTTAAAAAAGATCTGGGGTGGGCCTCTGCTTTTCCAAAGCTTTCACCCCAAACTCTTTAATGTACAAAATATCGTCCAGGTAAGGTGTCTTTTATTAAAACCTGTTTGACCCTTTTAACATGCTTTTCTATCAATATTTAAGCTCCTAATGTCGGTGCGTTTTTTTAGAGAAAATTGGGGAACAGTTGGGAGATTTCACGATCACATCCTGAAATTTGCAGAAGACACAACGGTGGTGGGCCTCATCAGAGACCACAACTACCAGGACTACAGAGAGGAGGCAGAGCAGGTAGTGGGCTGGTGCAGAGACAACAGCCTGATCCTGAACGTGGAGAAGATGAAGGAGATCATCGTCGACTTCAGGAAGAACCGGCCTCACCGCGTTACGCCAGTTCAGACGTG
Source organism: Fundulus heteroclitus (assembly GCF_011125445.2). Lineage (NCBI taxonomy): Eukaryota > Metazoa > Chordata > Actinopteri > Cyprinodontiformes > Fundulidae > Fundulus > Fundulus heteroclitus. The sequence continues at coordinate 633,031 of NW_023396923.1, forward strand.
ACAGACTGCATTTCCCATGATGCAATGTGGTCAAAATGGACACCAACTCCCATCATGCAACACGGCCCAAAATGGCCGCCGACCGAGATAAGGTTGCTATGGTGATAACTATGAAACACAGCCGTGCGCTACATTCATTCTTCTTTTGGCACACCGCCATCTCAAGAAGACACCACAGCTGTAACACTTCGTGGGTTTTCAACCCCCACACGCCACGTGCTCGAGTTTCTCGCTGGACCGAGATTTACCACAGCAACTTTGTCCCTGCGCCGTAGATGCCCAGGAGGTCGACTAAAAAGTACTTTTGAATTCCCTCTGATCAAAGACTGAGAGCCGTTTTAACTCCCGGCGTGGTCCTCTCGAAAGAGGACCACGCTTTTGTTTTGGCCGAACAAAGTGTCTGAACGCCCAGACAACGAGAAAGGCGAAGGGACTTCCCCTCCTGTTTCCCCGTTATCCGACACCTGCGTACGCAGAAGAGCATCCAGTACGCCGCGGACTGGGAGCGCTCCGGGACCTCCCCTGAGACAACACAAGTAACGGGGCTGAATATTTTCTGCTGTATGAGTGTATGCATTTTGAAGGTGATTTTGGCTGTGTTGATTTGTGATTCATAAGTGACTCCGCCGCGGGTCGAGTTTGTTAAACAACACTCCAGCAGTGAAAGCTGTTCCCCATCAGGAAGAGGAGGTCCTCCACCTTGACACTGCTGACGTGTGGAAGACTTTGAGGAGAGTCAACCCGTGGAAGGCCCCAGGTCCTGACAACATACCTGGGCGGGTGCTCAAGGAGTGTGCAGGTGAGCTGGCTGGTGTCCTCACAGACATTTTTAACACCTCGCTGGACGAAGCCACAGTGCCAGCATGCTTTAAGTCTGCCTCCATCATTCCGTTGCCGAAAAAACCTCAAGTCACCTGTTTCAACGACTACCGGCCTGTTGCACTGACTCCCATCATGATGAAGTGCTTTAAAAGGCTGGTAAAGGAACACATCGTCTCCAGTCTCCCCCAACATTCGTCCCGTTCCAGATTGCCTACCGGCGGAACCGTTCCACTGAGGACGCCATCTCCTCTGCTCTTCACCTGAGCCTGGCACACCTGGAGGAGAAGAACATGCACGTGCGGATGCTGTTCCTGGACTTCAGTTCGGCGTTTAACACCATCATCCCACAGCATCTGGTGGGAAAACTGGAACATCTGGGCTTCAGCACACCCCTTCGCAACTGGCTGCTAGACTTCCTCACCAACAGACCTCAGTTGGTCCAGGTTACACCTCTGATGTCATCACCCTCAGCACGGGCTCCCCTCAGGGCTGCGTCCTAAATCCCTTGCTGTTCACTCTGATGACACACGACTGCGTCCCCAGGTTCACCACCAATCACATCGTGAAGTTTGCTGACGACACAACAGTGGTGGGCCTGATCAGAGAGGACGACCAGGACTACAGAGAGGAGGTGAAGCAGCTGGTGGGCTGGTGCAGAGAAAACAGCCTGATCCTGAATGTGGAGAAGACGAAGGAGATCATCGTCGACCTCAGGAACAACTAGCCTCACCACGCTCCACTGCTCATCAACAGCTCAGCTGTGGAGGTGGTCAGCAGCACCAAGTTCCTGGGGGTGCACATCACGGACAACCTTCTGTGAACACCACGTCACTGGTGAACAGGGCACAGAAGCGATTGTACTTCCTGAGGAGGATAAGGAGAGCCCACCTGCCCCCGCCCATCCTCACGACCTTCTACAGAAGCACCATAGAGAGCATTCTGACCAGCTGTCTCTCTGTGTGGTGTGGAGGCTGCAGTGCCTCTGACTAGAAGAACGTGAGGAGAGTGGTGAGGACAGCAGAAGGGATCATCGGGGCTCCTCTTCCCTCCATAAAAGACATTTCATCTCAGCGCTGCGTGTCCAGAGCCCGTAACATCATCAGGGACCCCTCACACCCCCACCATGGACTGTTCTCTCTGCTGCCCTCTGGGAAGAGGTTCCGCAGCATCCACTGCAGGTCCACCAGGTTCTGCAAAAGCTTTTTCCCTGATGCCATCAGACTGTTGAACTGCTGCTGAACTATAACCCATAAACTCTGCACAACATTCGCATATTTGCACAATTTGCATCATTGCATCTCCATCTAGCATTACAATTGCTGCCGAACTCTTAGTTTGTAAATGGATTACTGCACAAATGCCCTTTGCACATTCAAATTCTGTACATACAAATGTTTTTTTTTAAATACTCAGCTGTACACTGTGACTTTCTCCTGCATTGTCTACATTTAAATTGTTTACTTTTAAATCACTGCTGCACCTTATACTGTAATTTAATTTTACTGCAATTTACAAGCTGTATGCAACGAAATTTCGTTCTGTATGCACTCTGTGCATACAAAATGACAAATAAAGTTGTCTAAGTCTCAGTCTAAGTCAAATGTGACCTTCTCGCCAGAAAATTCAAAGTGCTGTAGCTTTTATATGGAATGGCCAAAGTGAACCAAATTTGGTATTATTGATCCCTCTCAGATTTCCAGCAATCCTATGTGGTCAAATAATGAAATCATCAAATTCACACCCCTTGGGAATGGGTAGTCACTTTTTTCGAACGGAAAGGTCCCTCCGATCAACCTTATCAACTTGAAACTATGTCAAAAGGCAGATAACATGTCGGTCTTCATCTGGAGCACAGATAGTTTTCAAGTGCGCGATAACCTTTAACTTTTAACTTTGTGGCAATGGCGAAGTGTGCTGTCATGCCATGGTCATACGCTTGGCTCTAATTTTCACATTGATCATCAGGTCTGCACCAAAATCAGTGTGATCAATCCTAGTGCAGCCCCACACAACAATCCAGTCCAGAATTTTCTTGGGCGTGGCCTATTTCCTTTACAACGCCCCCTAGTAGCACTAAAAGAATCAGCCCAAAGTCATTCTTTTTCCAAAAATTATGAAATTCAGTACACATATATAACTTCTCAGTGTTACGGTGGCAGCTCAGCGGGGGTGAGTGTTCTGCTTTCCTTCAGTTCGTTCTAATATTTTCTGTTATTTGTTTTGGTCTTGTGTTCCCCCTCGTGTCTCTCCCCTCCCTACAGCTCTCTCTCTCCCTGCGTTCTTGAACCATCGCTCCTCCTACCACTACCCTCTGCCACCTGCACACCTGGTCTTCATCTTCATCAAGCTCAAGATAAAAACCCGGCCTGCATTCGTCCTGGTGCCGCTGAATCTCCTAAGACTCCTCGCGATTAAGCAAAATACTTCCCTGGTGTTTTTCCCCTTGTGCTAACCCATTCTCTGTGTTTGCCTTTCTTTTCAGAGTTGCTCACCTTGCTGACCTTCAGCCAGCTGGGTCCGCGACCGATCCTCCCCTCCCGGACACTGCCACTGCGGCTCATCTTCAACTCCGCGGCTGGGTGTTCGCCGGTCGGTGCCTTCCTTCTCTGGGTCTCTCTAGTTAGTCGTTCCCTGGTCACCTGGGTTAATCCTTCCGCTCCGCGTCCCCGTCCACCTTCCAGCGCTCCCTATTCCGGGTTACCGCACTCCCTGTTGTGTTTAAATCCTTTTCCTGCCCTAATTAAAAAAAACTATTTCAGAGTGGTTGCGTGTGGGTCCGTTCTGTCTAACCCTTAACATCTCAGGACCTACAAAAAAGTCTCTTGGAGCAATGGTCCAACCCCTGTAGGAATTTGGCCATTTTGAATCAAATCCGCCATTTTGTGCATTTCGCTCATGTCGTATTTGAGTGAACTCCTAGAGCTTTTGAGTTGCAGACATCAGCATCACTCGGTATAGTCTTCACCCATTGGGGATCAAAAATTATCAAAAGCTTTGCGCTGCATGAAACCATGCGGGCGTGGCCAAGCCTCAAAATCTGACTTCTTGCCATAAAATACAAAACTGTAATAACTTCAACACACTATGTTGCAGCAGCACTTTCTGCGAGTCATATCAAATAAGTTATCACTACAGTCATGTGCTTATTTGATTACATCACTTTAGCCACACCCACTTAAAACAGGAATTTGCCTGTTTCACTGCTAGATTTTCTTATTTTAAACGCTTACTCACAACTTTCAAGCAAAGTGTGATCCAACAAAACATGTTGATGCTGAATCCTATTCTGAACAGTAACAGTTGGCTGGACAGTGGGGCCGTGGCGTATTTCCATAGCACGCCTTTGGCATACGTTTGGCTCTAAATCATACATGCACGATACGATTTGCTTTAAACTGAATATGAATGATATTTGTCAACTACCAACAGCTGCATTGGATTACATTAGTATTTGGGTCAATTGCTCCCCCTAGAACGGCAATAAGGCTGTATCTCCCTGACACATCATCGGATCGTCCCCAAATTTTGTGTGCTTAACCATAGATGACAACTTGAGAGGTTGATTTTGTAAGCTAATGACATCACTTTAGCCAAGCCCAGTGAGCACTAAGTAAATAATTTAATCACTGATTACTCCTCATTGACAGTGTTTATCCGTTTCAAACATCAACCAACATCAGATAATAATTTATGGTAACATTTTCATAACTTGACAGGAAGTCTTTATTAATCCCTACAATAATTAATAATAATCCCACCAGAGCACATCTAAACCTGGTGGAAAGCAGTGTTGAAGCTTACTTGTGGTATTTGCTAGTGGTGACCTGCGGAACGGCATGTGAGTACTAAGGTAACAATGCTGTTCTCCTGTGGTTGCGACCAATAAAAGATTTAAACAAAAACACAAAGACTGCAAGGATCATTAACGAGGGCAAATCACATTGGCAAAACGTGTTAATAATTAGTTCGTTTTTACAATGGTAGGAATGTAACTAATTTATATTTGTCTTTCAGCTGTTGAAGTTGTAAATTTTCTAAACAAAACCATTACGCGAAATTACATGTGTGCAACTCAGTAAACAAATTTCATAAATAATGTGCTTGTCTGTACTGTTAAAACTAATGGCTGAATCTAAGCAATAAATGTAACAATTTTAATGCATTTTAACTTTTAGTCAGTAGTTCAGAATAGAACTTTAGCAGCTAAAAGACATAAATTAATGTTGACAATTTCAACTAATTAATAATTAGTTGAAATAAAAAAGGCCATCTCAGAATAGTTGCTCTCTTGGTGTTTCTGGTCTCTTGGTCTCTCTGGTGTCTTCACCTGCTTTCAATGTGAAACTGCATGTGTGTGTGTGTGTGTGTGTGTGTGTGTGTGTGTGTGTGTGTGTGTGTGTGTGTGTGTGTGTGGTGGGGGGTCTCTCAGCTTTAAATGCAGTAGAGGACAACATGCAATTACACAAAATTTGAGCAGGCAGAGGCAGACTTGGGGTTATGGAGTTTGTTTCATGCCAAAACGATGTACACAAAAAAATGTGTTGCACACAAATATAACTTGTTTTGTACACAAAAAAATATGTTTCACCCAAAAAAACATGTTTTGCAAACTGTCCCCAAACGTTGCACTCAAAATATCATTTATAAGTTTTCCCCGAGTACAAAACCGTCTCTGCTTGTACAAAACAGTCTCTGCTCGCGCAAAACAGTCTCTGCTCGACTACGAAACAATTCCACACCCTCTACGGTAAATTTCTGCCAAAAGTCATGTGATGCATTAAGAGTTGTTGTTGTTCAGACTTCCCGACAGCAGGGGCCACACCCGAAAAAAACTGAAACGCGCCGGTTTGTCTGAGGAAGAAAGACGTGATATCACAGCTAACAGCATCAGCAGCCCACAGGTAAGTTTCAAAACTTTCCCGGAGAAAAAGTAATAGCTAACTATGCAGATAGATCATGTAAGATTTCAGTCATAGTTTTATCTCTGATTTAAAAATGCTATGTAACGGACTTTTGAAAAATAACATATTTAAACCATGATCTGATCTTTAACTCTCCTTTCAGAATTGAATGTCTTTGGAGAGACGTGTGGTGTGCAGGAACTAACACAAACTACAATGTGCTGCACTCACGAGAGGACAACAGTTTGCTTGACCTGTCAAACATGTTAGATAACTTCTGTTGTCACTATTTATTTGTCCCAAGACTACAAGCAGGTTTTGACACCATCAGCAGTGGCTGGGATAACCATTCACTCAGAACTGAAGGGAATCTAACAGTCAATTATGGGAGATGGGAAGAATCCAGCATGCTGTCGTAGAACCAGAAAGCACAAAGGTAAGATGGATTTTTTGTGCTAGCTATTATAGTTTCTTACATTAATGCGTATATTTCAAACCAGAAAGGAATTTATCTGATAATTTATCTGATCACTCCAATACACCAAAACATTGAGTACATCAGAGAGGTGGCATTGAAACTGGTTTCTTTGAAATGTGTTTATTATTGTCCTTCAAAATAATTAATGGATTTTGGAGTCTTTTTTTTCCAATCCTTAGCTCCATGAATTAAATTCTATTCAGTAAGTTGTAGCAACAGAATTATGGCCTCTTTTTTATTCTCTATATATCTCTATCTTTCTTGCAGGGACTCTGCCTGCCTCATATTGACTGGGACAACAGTGGACTGCTGGATGATCCACACTGTGGGGCCACTATCCCTGAAACTGCCGATGTGTTGCGCCCCAAACAACTGGTAGCACTGAGGGCAGCCATGGATGCACTGGGATATTCTGAATCATATGTCTCAGATATATATGTTGCTACTGTGCAGTATGACCAACACTTTACGAGTTTAATATTATTGTGGTTACCATTGTTGCAAAAGGTTTTCAAGTAGTAAAATCCAGCCAGGAAAATGTATTCACTGAATAAAAATGTAGAACTGCTGGGATTGTGATAGTAAATGTGTAAGGTACTGTATAAACATTTTGAAAATGCTGAGGTTATTGAAAAATAGGGGCACATGGGGCTGTTACTAAAACTGAGGATGCAAACATTGTGGGACAATTAAACAGTCTTTTATTTTCCACATTGCATAATAAACAGACCTTTTGATAAAGTCTTTATTTCCAATTCTTACCAATATTAATCAAAGTCAATACACCTTTTCCAGCCGGGAGACATAGTCCCTCCAGCGTGTCCTGGGTCTTCCCCTGGGCCTCCTCCCTGTGGGACGTGCCCGGAACACCTCACCAGGGAGGCGTCCAGGAGGCATCCTGACCAGATGCCCGAGCCACCTCAACTGGCTCCTCTCGACGTGGAGGAGCAGCGGCTCTACTCTGAGTCCTCCCCGGATGACTGAGCTCCTCACCCTATCTCTAAGGGAGAGCCCAGACACACTATGGAGAAAACTCATTTTCGCCAAAAGGCGAGAGCCTCGCCTTTTGGCTCAGCTGTCTCTTCACAACGGATTGGTACAGCGCCCGCTTCACAGCAGACGCTGCACCAATCCGCCTGTCGATCTCCTGCTCCATCTTCCCCTCATTCGTGAACAAGACCCCAAGATACTTGAACTCCTCCACTAAGGGCAGCACATCCTCCCCAACCCGGAGAAGGCACTCTACCCTTTTCCGGTTCAAGACCATGGTCTCGGATTTGGAGGCACTGATTCTCATCCCGGCCGCTTCGCACTCGGCTGCGAACCGCTCCAGTGAGAGCTGTAGATCACGCCCTGATGAAGCCAATAGGACCACGTCATCCGCGAATAGCAGAGACGCAATCCTAAGGCCACCAAAACGGATCCCCTCAACACCTTGGCTGTGCCTAGAAATTCTGTCCATAAAAGTTATGAACAGAATCAGTGACAAAGGGCAACCTTGGCGGAGTCCAACTCTCACCGGAAACGAGACCAGACTCTGACACCGGTCGTACAGAGACCTGACAGCCCTTATAAAAGGGTCCGGTACTCCATACTCCCGGAGTACCCCCCACAGGATCCCTCGGGGGACACGGTCGAATGCCTTCTCCAGATCCACAAAGCACATGTAGACTGGTTGGGCAAACTCCCATGCCCCCTCCAGAATCCTGCTGAGGGTATAGAGCTGGTCCAGTGTTCCACGGCCAGGACGAAAACCACACTGCTCTTCCTGAATCCGAGATTCGACTATCCGACGGACCCTCCTTTCCAGAACCCCTGAATAGACCTTACCAGGGAGGCTTAAGAGTGTGATTCCTCTGTAGTTGGAACACACCCTCAGGCCCCCCTTTTTAAATAGGGGGACCACCACCCGAGTCGGCCAATCCAGGGGAACTGCCCCCGATGTCCACGCAATGTTGCAGAGCCGCGTTAACCAACATAGCCCCACAACATCCAGAGCCTTAAGGTACTCAGGGCGAATCTCATCCACCCCCGGGGCCTTGCCACCGAGGAGCTTTTTAACAACCTCGGCAACCTCAGCACCAGAGATGGGAGAACCCGACCCAGAGTCCTCAGGCTCTGCTTCCTCAATGGAAGACGTGTTGGTGGGATTAAGGAGGTCTTCGAAGTATTCCGCCCACCGACGCACGACGTCCCGAGTCGAGGTCAGCAGAACACCACCCCCACTGTAAACAGTGTTGGTACTGCACTGCTTCCCCCTCCTGAGACGCTGGATAGTGGACCAGAATCGCTTCGAAGCCGTACGGAAGTCTTTCTCCATTGCCTCTCCGAACTCTTCCCACGCCCGAGTTTTTGCCTCGGCGACCAGCCGAGCCGCCTGCCGCTTCGACTGCTGGTACACATCAGCTGCTTCCGGAGTCCCACAGGCCAAAAAAGCCCGGTAGGACTCCTTCTTCAGCTTGACGGCTTCCCTCACCGCTGGTGTCCACCAGCGGGTTCGAGGGTTGCCGCCGCGACATGCACCGACAACCTTGCGGCCACAGCTCCGACTAGCCGCCTCAACAATAGAGGCGTGGAACATGGTCCATTCAGACTCAATGTCCCCCGCCTCCCTCGGGACGTGTTTAAAGTTCTCCCGGAGGTGGGAGTTAAAGCTCCGCCTCACAGGGGACTCTGCCAGACGTTCCCAGCAAACCCTCACAGTGCGTTTGGGCCTGCCCGGTCGGACCGGCTTCCTCCCCCGCCATCGGAGCCAACTCACCACCAGGTAGTGGTCGGTGGAGAGCTCCGCCCCTCTCTTCACCCGAGTGTCCAAGACATACGGCCGCAGATCAGATGAAACGACAACAAAGTCGATCATTGAACTGCGACCTAGGGTGTCCTGGTGCCAAGAGCACATATGGACACCCTTATGCTTGAACATGGTGTTTGTGATGGACAATCCATGACGAGCACAGAAGTCCAACAACAAAACACCACTCGAGTTCAGAGTAGGTGGGCCATTCCTCCCAACCACGCCCCTCCAGGTCCCACTGTCATTGCCCATGTGAGCGTTGAAGTCCCCCAGCAAAACGAGGGAGTCCCCAGGAGGGGCACTCTCCAGTACCCCTTCCAAGGACTCCAAAAAGGGTGGGTATTCTGAACTGCTGTTTGGCGCATAAGCGCAAACAACAGTCAGAACCCGTTTCCCCACACGAATGCGGAGGGAGGCCACCCTCTCGTTCACCGGGGAAAACCCCAACGTGCAGGCACCGAGATGGGGGGCAACAAGTATGCCAACCCCAGCTCGGCGCCTCTCACCACGGGCAACTCCAGAGTGGAAGAATGTCCAGCCCCTCTCAAGGAGACTGGTTCCGGAGCCAGAGCGGTGCGTCGAGGTGAGTCCGACTATCTCTAGTCGGAACCTCTCAACCTCGCGCACAAGCTCAGGCTCCTTCCCCACCAGAGAGGTGACATTCCACGTCCCAAGAGCCAGCTTCTGCAGCCGAGGATCGGAACGCCAAGGTCCCCGCCCTCTACTGCTACTTGTTGCACAATGCACCCGACCCCTTTGGCCCCTCCGACAGGTGGTGAGTCCATCGGAAGGGGGACCCATGTCGCCTCTTCGGGCTGAGCCCGGCCGGGCTCCATGGGCAAAAGCCCGGCCACCAGACGCTCGCCAACGTGCCCCACCTCCAGGCCTGGCTCCAGAGTGGGGCCCCGGTGACCCGCATCCGGGCGAGGGAACACGAGGTCCAATAATCATACTCATATGTCATAAGGGGCATTTTGTCTCCCGGCTGGCCTGGGAACGCCTTGGGATTCCTCCCTAGGAGCTGGCCCAAGTGGCTGGGGAGAGGGACGTCTGGGCCTCCCTACTGAAGCTGCTACCTCCGCGACCCGACCCCGGATAAGCGGAAGAAGACGGACGGACGGACACCTTTTCCACAAGGATTGCTTTTATTGTTGAACTTAAGACTGAAAGAACTCCATTAATTCTCCAGGTTTTTCTATTAAACAATCCATGTATTACCATAAAACGAACTGTTTAAAAAAAAACCTGGTTGATGAAATGGATGAAGCCAAAAACAGGACTATGAAAAACAATTTCTGCATGTAAGACTGTCAGGAAATTTAGAACATTGTCAAACCTGGCCTTTTTTTTTCTAACCTTTGTGTTCAGCCTAAACGGCTCCACTAAGGGCTATGAACGACATGCTGCAACAGTTACTGATCAAAGTAGTTAATACTGGGAACTAAAACGGTTACATGTTAAGATTATTTTTATCCATCCATGGGTAGGTCTCGTGATGGAAGTCGGCGTGTCTCAAAGCAGGTTGATGACCTGGTAGACTACCATGGCTACTTTCCATGGTGAGAGTTCATGTAGGAGCCTTCCATCCAACCCAGAACTTTGATGGCCTTCACCTCATCAGTGGATGCTGGAAAACAGATGTGTTAAAGTTATGTAAAGAATAATACCCCTCATAAAAAAAATCACTACTAAGATGAAAACAAACTTTTCAACAAAATATCTGCCAATGTGGCCAATTCCAGCTGTGGTTTTTGCCATGGCCAAACCAATTTGGCCATGACCAAACCAAATATGTGTTATGCACAACACATATTTGCAATTGGGCACACATGACCTCATTTTTACTTTGAAGAAATTAAGGAGTTAGAAAGGTAGTGAGATATAATCTAGATCTGCTGCTATATGCTTTACTTGTAACATTCATATTTGTGTTAGAAAACACAATTTTTAATTAATTTCCCTACCAATTTTCATATAATCAATATCTGTAATGTTCTGTTCTGGTTCATGTTGTTTTGGTTAAGTTAACTTTCCTGCCTTAGGGTTTATTTATGTTTCCAGTATTGTATTGGATTCATGTTTAGCTTTAACTGTTTCAGTTATCTGGTCTTCTTTATTAGATTTGATTAAAGCTTGTGTTCTGTTCAGTCTTAGCCTTGTTTTCTATCTTGGGTTTTCTCTTTATGGTTATTTTTGCTCTGTAGTTGTTCATCTTAGTTTCTGTCCTTTCAGCCTTCTAGTCTTTTCCCTTCTTGATTACTCCCACCTGGTTTTGGTTAATTAGTCCCTCCCTCTTCACCTGTCTCAGTTCCCTGCACTCTGCCAGAACGTCTCTCTTCGTTTCTCAACTCATCTTTTCATACATGCTATTGGTAAGAGCTTTCCAGCCTCTGCTTATTTTTTGAGTCCCTGCCTGTCTGCTTGTTTTGTGCCCGACCTTGCCTTTTTGTTTTTTGAGTCTGCCGGGAGCTCCCTGTTACTCTGGACTGCCTCTGGGGAACTTCCTTATGGTTGGACTGCATTCTCCCAGTTCTGGACTGGTCAGCTGCTGGAGCTCTGTCTGCCTATTTTTTCAGTCATTTAAACCACAGGGTTTTTCTGTTCCTCTGGATCTTCTGTAAATAAACCCTTCAAGCACATGCTCTGTGTCTGGTTGAATATCGGGTTCTGTTAAATCAATCATTACAATATCCACTCGTTGCAATTATTTTAAATTGCTTAAGAATCCATTTGCATCCATGCATTGGTTTGACAGTTTTAGGATAAATTACCTAATCCAAACACCAATTTAGGTTTACACCAATAAGAACAACAGACAGTCATTTGAAAACAACATAAAAAACACATTATAATCTGTTAACAATGCATTTAACTGAGTATCCACTCAGGGACTATTTATTTGACACAGCACAGTAAAGGGAGAAGCCAACCACAGGGGTTACATTACAAAGCAAAAGTTGTTTTAGCATGGCGTTCAACCTAAGGCTAGCTTCCATGTTATTTGCTCTAAAAAGTAGCATGGTCCCTTACTGTAACTTAGCAGTGCCTTTAACTGAAAGCTTACATGTTCTATCTGCATATTAAGACATTAGCTATTACTTTTTCACCGGGAAAGTTTTGAAACTTACCTGTGAGCCGCTGAAGCTGTTAGCTGTGATATGACGTCTTTCTTCCTCAGCCAAACCGGCGCGTTTCAGTTTTTTTTCGGGAGCGACCCCTGCTGTCGGGAAGAACTCTTAATGCATCACGTGACTTTCGGCAGAAATTTACCGCAAAGGGTGTGGAATTGTTTCGTAGTCGGGCATAGGCTGTTTTGTGCGAGCAGAGACCATTTTGTACTCGGGGAAAACTTCTAAATGATATTTTGAGTGCAATGTTTGGGGACAGGTTGCAAAACAAGTTTATTTGGGTGAAACATATTTTTTGTGTACAACGTTTTGGCATGAAACTAACTCCATATGGGGTCCTTTTACACTCGTGTTCTCTGATTGCCATCAGGAGTTTGAGCCCTGGAGGAGGAGTGGGCCACCTAGCCAGGGTCTGGGCTGGGGTCAGTGCTATTTTCAAAAGGTGCTGTAGTTACTTAGTGCTGCTTCAAATACAACAGAGATGAAAGAAAACTACATAGAACACAGGTTGGTGTAATTAACAAAACACGAACAGATGCAGATCATGACAAAGTTGATGTCAAATTCCTTGCTTATTTGCATGAACCTGGCAAGTAAAGCTGATTCTGAAAATCAGTTCTAATGGAGAAAGTTTCTCTGCCAACCACAGCTAAAATGTTGCTTTCACTGACAATGCCCTCTGCCTCCGAGTTAAGAAGGTAAGCTTAATAAAAACAAATCTGTCATTATGATTAGTACCGTTAATTACAACCCACAAACCCTCTTGGTTGGATATTACACACAAGACTTCACCTTAACACCTTCTGTTAAATTATAAACAAAAAAGTTTAGTTAGCAATTGTTACCAAAATTAAGCAGCTAATGTTAAAATTTAAATTTTTTTGAAAATAACTTCCCAAACATTAGCTTCATCACAGCTAATATTTAGTACCATCCAACAATCCACTCTCATGGTGTGCTGTTACCTTACAGGAATATACAGAATGAGTCCATTATTAATTCATTCCATGGTCAATGAACAAAATGACCTCCACGCTGAAAACTACTAACCTGACTCCGCCAGATGGATTTGCTCCGCATATCCATCTGGAAACCTTCTGTTGAAGTAATTTTGGGAAGGGGCGAAAATACTGGTTAGCTGATTGGCCTATGTTGGTGATAGATGGGCCAAATAAACCAATCAGATCAACGAAGCATATGACGTACTAACAGCGACGACGAAAACACAACCACAAGCTCTTGCCGAAACCAGTCGGGAGAAGAGCAAAAACATTTTTTCCTCTGAGAAAAGCCTCCAGAGCAGTGTTTTGCTCTTCTTTCAGTGAAGAAATACTCTGTAATTCCGATAAAAACTTGCTCGATAGCCACGCTAACGCTAGTTTCATCGGCTGAAGCCGCCATGTTCTTTAGACTGAACTGACGCGCTTCCCGTTGCGTCACACCTCAACCTGCCTCAAAGCCAACGCTGATTGGACGTTCGTTTGGTGAACGGCTCCAAATTTTCTTTAACGGAAAGTAGCCAGACTGATCTGCGAGTGAAACCTTGAAAGCTCGCGAGATCAGGATGGTCTCACGAGGATAGAAAACTACAGTCCTGAAGTGAAACACCAGCGATCAGGGGAGACGGCAGTAATCATTAATCTGTCTCAGCACAAGATGGGCTTTCTTTGGCTGCCCACATACACAAAACTACTGGATTCTTTCTTTAAACCAGGTGTTGAGTTTATGCTGTTGGAACAGATTGATGGTTAGTGCCAACCAAACATGTGGTCAAAAAAAATAATAAAGAAATCACACAGTTCACTTATATTCTATAGCAGAGATGCCTTTTTCTGTATCCTCACTGCCCTCAATCTCTTTCTGATTCATCCACTTCATCCTCATCAGTCCCAGTTTGTCCAGGTAATTGTTCTTTTGGCTTGTCATCTTAATTTCTAATCCATCTGAATCACCGTCACCAGAGCGATTTCTACTTTTTCCTTAAATGGGCATATAAAAAGGCTGAATTAATTTAATAAATGAAGGGATGATGTGTGCCAGTAAGACGATTAGAGCTACAGAGTTTAGTAACTGCCAGATCTTTACTATTATCACCATTAAATGTGCCTAACTGAATACATCAAAACAAAGTTACAATGAAAGTTATATTTTTTAAATACTATGATACTACTTCAATGGTAGAATGCTGCTATAATTAAAGATAATTTATTCTTGTGAGTATTTTTTTCTATTGAGAAATGGGCCAGGAAATAGTGTTGTCATGTTTTATGAAACAAGTTGGATCAACTCAAAAAGACTTGAAATATGTTTTCTAAATGCCCAAATTAAAGTTATTCTATTGGTTCCTTCTGGTGTTCTCTATATTTTAAAATGTTTTATTAAAGAAGGTGATGCCTTGCAATTTGACAGGTCAAGAATGGGCAATATTAACGTACTTTAACATGTAATCCGATAGCAGTATTCAATCTACACGAGTGGACTGTTTGACCCTACATTTTTGCTTTAGGCAGAGAAATCAGCAAATGTTTCTGTGTATTAAAAAGATAAAAAAAAAAGAACTTTGCAAAAATGTTTCCTGTTCTTATTTTCTAATCGTACACCAGGTTGCATCCACACAGCGCAACAGCAGCACTGAGACTGCATTTGGATCATTTTCTAGCTAGGGCAAGTACACGTGGTTCCATTTTTAGAGATAAACTTGCAGATGGAATTTATTTCCAAAGCATCTGGAAGTGAGCAGATGTAACTCTGGAAACCCTAGCTTGGAACAACATTCATAATTTGTCAAATAATGAATAAATAACATTACAGCAAAATACTCAATGACAACATAGACTAGACTCAAGCTAGCTCTAACTGATATGGAGTGCAAGGTAGGAGTCAATTTATATTCTTGAGTTGGATGAAAGTGTCTCACTACTTTTGAACCCCAGCATTGGCTTCGTAGAAATTGTGATGGTGGAAAAACAACATATGCCAAATGTCTAAGCCCGAATGCTGCACATGATGTCTTTTTACCTGCGGATCCGGAGGAGAGGCGCGTCGTGTAGGCGCGGCGGGGACTGCGCGAACAGACCCGCACCACCTCATCCTGACATTGCAAGCACACGACTGGGCTATCCTGACCGTCTCCCACCTTGCTGCAGCCACCAACGTGCTCGCCGCCTCCCTGGATCTTCATGCCCGCGCCGATCTGCTGGACCAGTCGCATGTCGGCCGCCCCTTCACGATCCAGCATCCTCCTCCTCGGAGCATTACGCGCGGTTTCGCTGAGCAAGGCGACGCTCCCGCACCGCCTTGTGTTGAGCTCAGCTCGGGATGTGCGTTCACCATAAGACCCGCGCACCAGCTGAGCTCGTCTTCATTCCACGCGGTTGATATTGCTGTCTTTGCGCGTGACCGCAGGCGTGGCTGCTTCACGCAGATGGTGATGTCGCAGCGGGATCGCAGGCAAGCGGGGAGGTTTGTTTTAATAATTTGGAAATCTCATTTGCAACTCTTAGTAAACCCACACAGAAGTTGATAAAGGGCTATTTCTCTTTTATCTGAAAGCAGAATTTGATTTTTCACATAATAATCACCACATTTACAAGGGATGACAAGTTTTGGGAGAGGGTATTTTAATTAAAGGCGCTCACTCATAATGATAGTTCTTGTCTACATCTCTACAATTTCTGTAAAATAGCATATCTTTAGCTTCTGGGCATCTAACGCATAATTTGGTATGTTTCTTTTATATTTATTTCTACAGGAGTGTGGTTTATATTAACATAGTTGTGTATTTTTATTTCTTCGATGTTAGAGGTAACCAGTTAAATACATCAACTTTAGGGCTTGGCAAATAAACTGTCTGCTTCTGTTGTTTGTTTGTTTGTTTTTTGGTAATTTTTATTGATTGTTGTTCCTATTTGTTATTAACTGAGAAAAATAAAAATGAACTCCAATTGTATGTAGGCTACCCCACACGGAAAGAACCTATATGAGGATATATGCGCATATATGAAACCTATATGCGTCATATATGCACATATATGCTGCATATATACAGCATATATGTGCATATATGACGCATATATATGCACATATATGCTGCATATAAGATAGATTGAGGAGCATATATGTGCATATATGATAATATATATGTACATATATGCTGTATATAGGCTAGATTGAGTTGCATATATGTGCATATATATGTCCATAAATGCTGCATATAGGCTAGATTGAGGTGCATATATGTGCATATATTCTGCATATAGGCTAGATTGAGTTGCATATATGTCATTAGTTTTTAAATAATATTTTTGTTATAAAAAAACAAATTAGATCAATGTTGCTGTGTGTAGAATTTACAGGACAGTTGGAAAAATATGAAAGCCTGATTAAATCCTAATGTTAATGCATATTTTTTGAAAAGATATGAAGACCAATGTTAGATACTGTTTCCATGACCTGATTTCGTATTCAAATGGTGGGTATTTAAAAATAAAATTCTACATGCAATAAATTATATCAAACAAGGGACATGTCATTAAAACCTTCTGCACGAATTTACTAGAAAATCTTTTAAATTCATATTCACACAGGGTCCAAGTTGTCTTTGACGGGGTTGAACTCAAAAACAATTTTCACTAAGAAAAAACACTTAATAACGATTAGAATTTCATGCCTGAGATGGGAAAACATATTTTCTGAAAGGTTTCCACTATCACATGAAAAGATCAGAAATATAACTATTTGATGTAAAAAAAAAAAAAAAAAAAAAAAAAAAAAGTATGAGGCCAAAAGGCACCCAATTCAGAGACGATCGACCGGAAAAAGGATTAGTGATGGAGTTTCAGTATATACAGGAGAAATGCTAGCTTTGCTTTTAGCAGTTCAATGGGTGGAAGAGGTAAGACCATTAAAATCTATCATTTGCTCAGATTCTAGTTCATCATTAATCAGTTTGCAAAATAATCAGTCAGACAGTAGACCTGATATATTAATTGAAATACAACAAACGCTTTACAGAATAAATATGATGGGGTTAGTAGTACATTTTGTTTGGGTTCCGGCACATAACGAGATTAAAGGAAATTAAATGGCAGACAGGATGGCTAAGGAGAGTAAAAGGTAAGGGTAGATATTAATGTTAGTTTTGGTATAACAGAAATAAAGGGTATAATTAAACAAAAAGCCAAAGATAGGTGGCAAAAGTTATGGGATGAAGAAAAGAAAGGAAGGTGGCTTTATAAAATACAAAAGAGAATTGGACAAATGAGAATAACAGAAAGGAACAGGAGAGAAGAGATAATTATTTCACGGCTTAGAATGGGACACACTGGATTGAATAGATCATTTTTTTTGATAGGGAAACATCAGACAGGGAAATGTGACCGTGGGGAAGATGAGACTGTGGAACAAGTCATTTTGAATTGTAATAAATATTGGATTCAGAGAAACAGGTTGACAAGTAAACTTAGTAACATGAAAATTAAACTTGATATTGTTGATTTATTGCGAAAGGAATCAGGAAGCAGAGGATACCAGGTCATATTTGAGTTTTTGAAACAGAGTAGGTTGTATAATAGGATATAGTTGTTTTTTTTTTTTTTTTTTTGTCATGCGGTCCACACTCCATACCAGTTGGTGGCGGTAATGCTCACCTAAACGTTTTTTGCCAACCGCCAATAAAAATCAAGAAGAAGAAGAAGAAGAAGACGATCGACCGCTACGGCTTCCTGTAGTTTGATGACGTCATCATCCATTTGACTTCATCGGATAACATTTCGCGCCGAAAGATAGCGGTTGGGAGCAATAATGGCGATATCAGCGGGAGAGATCCGTTATGTTCTTCTAGAATGGATTGAGGGTGAGAACGGAGGGGCGCATAGTATTTTGCCCATCGACTGTGTCCGAAATTTTTCATTTAAAGAATTTCTTATGAGGACCGAAAAAACGGAGAAGCTGGTGGAATGGCGAAAAGGCCGCCAACCGTGGCCGGTGCACGGAGCCAGAATTGTTGAAGTGGCAAGTATGTTACAAGCTAACTTCATCTGATGTTATGTAGTTAACGTTATATAACGATACAATATTAAATGGTTTTGCTCGCACTTGAAAAAGTGTAAAATGGATCTTGCTGTGTCGGCTTGCAAGCTTAGCATTCTGGCTCATGTGAGCTAACGTTAACATTACTTAATTTGCTGATGTTAGCTTAGTCCATTTGGGAGTTAATGTTCTATTTGGTAACGTTAAACATGATTAGACACGTTTGCAGTTCATGATAACGTTTCTATTCTTTGCACCAGAATTTGAAAAAACTCTCAAAATTAAACTGCGTGAGATCGAGATGGAGAAAGAAGACACACAAGGGCAAACAAAACGTCCTCACATCCCAAATTCTAAGTACAGTGAGCAGCAGGGGCTAACTGAGAAGGCTTCAAAGAAAAAGGTAACATAAACTGACTTCACCAATTGGTGCTATGCTTAAAGTTATCTCCACCTCTCTCTCTTGTTCCTTAATGTGTATGCATGTGTGTAGGTTTGTAATTGTCTTATCTATGATGATGTCATGTGCTTTGTTGACAAGATGAACAAGTGCAAGGTCATGTAACATAAGTTAACATAAGAGCTGGGATAAAAGTCAGTCTCTCTGTCACTCAAGGTTGACAATCAAAAGGGAGGGGCTTCCAAATCCAAGCACCAGGAGGGTGAGAAGCAGGAGGAGGGTCATGACATACTTTCAAAGAACAAGGTACACAACCAGTCTGCATCCTGTGTGTTTTGTTACATTACAAAACAGCAGCTGTTATAAGGTATGAAAGCAGCACAATAGGGAAATTTGTCCCCTTTGTCCTGAGAAGCAGGAGAAGGTGGCAGAGGAGGAGGAAGAGGAGGAGGGTGAGGAGGAGGAGGAGGAGGAGGAGGCGCTTCATTACAGATCTTCAAAGAAAAAGGTACACTAGCAGTCTGCAACCAGTGTGAGTTATTACATTGCAATACAGTAAAGATAAGTAAGACTTTTATAATAAAGTGCATTACCAGTAGCTGTACCAGGTATGACATCAGCCCAGTAGGCAACTTTGTCCCCTCTCTCTCTCTTTCTCTCTGCCTACCAGCGGGCCAGCGAAGAGGAAGAGTGCATTGGGGATGAAGAGGACATAATACCACCCTCTAAGAAAAAGGTAGCCTAAATGATGACATTAAACATTCATTTATTGGTGTATTACATACATTGATTACATGAAATACAAGATGTGGAAATTTCAAATTGTGTTTTAAGTAAGGAATAAACACAAGGAGGCCTGACAACCAGTTACATATAGCCAAGGGGAGAGGTTTATGTCCTAGACTCCTAGACATCCTCCCAGCCACTCTGAATCAACAAGGGCTGCACGATATTGGGAAAAAAATGCATTGCGATATTTTCTCCCCAACGATACATATTGCGATATTGTGAGCCATATCAATTCAGGCAAAAGTCAATAATTACCATTCCATGATATTAATAATTTAATTAATAAGCAAGCTTCATTACAGTGCAAAAGTAAAACACTGTTGGCCATCATCATAATTGCCGTTTTAAGTGATCATACAAATTGTCAGCGTTTCCCAAAAAATCCAAGCAAAGTAACGTTACCTCTTTTTGGTGAACATCCTCCTTTTTGTAGCCGAAATAGTCCCAAACAATGTTCCTCGAAGCTGCGCGCCTGCGCAATCGTGCATTGCTCGCACATTCTCGGTGCACAAGTAAAACTATGTAGTACATAAAATATAATTCACCATAGACGCATGAATTAATATTTAATTTAGACCTAGTCTAATCAAAGAAATGAGACTAAAAATGCGCTTTTCAGGACCGTTTTTCAACGTAGCAGTGAGTGACAGGTGTCCAGCCAATGATACGGTCTATTTATGCTACGTAGCCAATCATAGCATTGATAGTGCTTGTGTATGTGCCCTTCCCGTACGTGCCGAGCAGGTTAGCTACAGCTAACAACAACACAGCGGAGTTATCCGCCGTTATAGACGTTATAATAGATCATAGAGGTTATAGACGCAACCCGTTATAATGGCGAAACGAACGGGCAGGAGCACACACACACACAAAGCTAAAGTTAAAGAGAACGAAATGCCTGTCGGAGTGTGTGTGATACTGATGTGTGTGTGTTTGTGGCGACAGCGTGCACATCACATGTTGCTTGCAGTGGTCCTCAGTTTGCTCAGGGGGCTTGTGAATATCGTTCAGCCCTAGAATCAACCATCCATTTTAGAAATGAAGTCATAGAACGTTTGAATTTTGTTCTTCTCTCTGTCTCTCTGTCTCTTTTTCGTAGACAGCTGCTGAAGTTAGAAAACACCTGGACGAACAGATGTGGGAGAAAAGAAAGCTCGACCAAATGCAAAGAAATTTGCAGGAGTTGAGGAATGAACTCCAAACTCTTAAAAATGAAAATGAACGTCTGAAAGACATTATCATCAATCGTAAGTTTTTTTAATTTTATTATTATTAGCAGGGTTTTTTTAAGGAGATGGATTTTTTGGTGGCAGAGAAGTATAAACTTAAAAATTTTATGGGCTGAAACACATGTTTGGAAAAATAAATGCTATGTTGTTAGCTGGTGAGGTAGTGATAGTGCTCACATAGCCACTTATAAGATTCAAATTAGAATTAAAGCTGCAAGCAGCGATGGACGGGCCCTCGCACGTGCAGCTAGTCGGGGTGTGAGCCGGCCTAACGGTCTTGAAGACAACATAGACCTATTTAATATTATTTATATGTTGGGAGGAGGACACTACACAGTAAAACTTGACATTTTGTGGTGCCAGCAGGTGGCGCTATGGCAGTGGATGAATTCCCCTGAGGAATTTGAATTTGGGAGAAATTGGACAAAGAAAATTGTGTTCTGAAATAGGTTTCCTCTGCAGTGCCTTATCAATGGGCTAAGGGGGCTTGCATGCTCTTTCAAAGACTAAGTTGCTGGGTGCTATTTTGATTTGAGGATTGTAATTTATTCTTGGTATAACTTCTTTCTAGATATCCCTCAAATTAAAAGTGACCTCGCCATTATTGCTCAAAAGGTAATTTCTTCTGATTGTCATTGCTTTTTAAAATTGTTTCTCAGGCAGAGCTGTAGAGAATTGTGATGTTGGGCTAATTTATAGTGTTAATTATTTCATGTATTTGCACTTCAATGTATTGAAGTGACTACCGTAACTTTATTTTTCTTTTATGGACAAGACTGGAAGGACTCCTGTGGAAGATCTTGATTCCTCCTTCTTGACTTTTGTGCAACCGGTGGGTAACCCCTTTGCATTTTTATTTATTTATTTAGTATACTGGTTACTTAAACAGCTGTATGGATTTGATTATTTTTCGCTGAGTGCTTTTGCATGTAACTTTAATTTATTGACATGTTTAATGTTTTCCAAGCCCGTAAATAAGAATCTATTGGCTTCCTTGGATGAATAAAAATTGTTGTAGAGTTTTACTACCGTATTTTCCGGACTATAAGTCGCTCCGGAGTACAAGTCGCACCAGCCATTAAATGTATAATAAAGTCGCACTGGAGTATAAGTAGCATTTTTTTGTTGTTGCTTTTGCGCGTGCATATAGTGAAATAACAGGCGCTCCGCTCTTCTACCCCCACCCCCACCCCCCCACCCCACTCGTCCGCGCAAAGCTTGTCTTCTGTTTGGTGTGAAAATAACAGGTGTAATGATATACCGGTAAAAATGTGTAATAATTTCACACACAAGTCGCTCCAGAGTATAAGTCGCACCCCCGGCCAAACTATAAAAAAAACTGCGACTTATAGTCTGGAAAATACAGTATCTTTCTTTCTTCTCTAAGATTCCAGAAAGGAGATCGAGCACAGAGGAGACCGAGCCCTTTAAAAAGAGTCACATGGTGACTGAGCTCTTTGGAGAGACACCACAGGTGTGTGTAACCCTTTTATACCTCAGATTTTTCTGTACTTATTTTACTTAAGGCTCCAACTGAGCTATAAGGATTTTTATATTGGGATAGTTAGTGGTAATATATAATTTACTTGCCCCACATGCATAAAATTGTTGAAGTTTTACAATTGTTGAATTTAACAACGTTTTTCTTCTCAAACAAGACTACATCAACAGCTGAGACCTCAGCAAAAACACAGGTGAATAACATTATGTAGTAATACATATTATGTGCTTTGTAGAAGTCAATTAGTGTTATAAGTTTAGGGCAATGATTATTTTGTTTTATATCTTTATCATTAATCTGCATTTATAAAACCTAATTACTATTGGGAAACTAAGCATAAGAATCAATATGAATCAAAAGGTTTCTAAAAGTTGACAATAAATGAATATTGTGATTGGAAATTATTTTTTAGATTGAAGTTATAAAGGGCTCTGGAGTGTTTTGCCAGGCAGAAGCATGGAAAGCAGCCCGCCTTGCCACCTCTGCTACTGCCATGGTGCGGAATCTGCTAATGGGCACCTTTGTCCTGGAGACTTTGCTGAAAAGCAACCTAAATGGTACAAAATAAAATGTTCCTGATCTCTTCTGTCTTGGAAAAAAAGTCAGTCATAGTCTGTGGAATTAATTATGACTGTTATGTTTAATAGCTCAAGAAAACGTGATGTGTATATTAAAAAAAAACAAAAACTCTTACTTTCTCCACCTTCATTTTGAAATATTATTTTAAGGTGGGAAGCCAACCAGAGGGGATGGGGAGCAGCTGGTCGCCCTTGACCAAATTAAAAAGGCAGCCATTATTGGTGAGTAAATGCATAATGCGTTGACAAGGGAAAACAAAACTTTAAAGACTTTATTTCACCACTTTAACCATAGCATACTTGTATCAATGTTTATTAGGCATCAACAGAGACTGTATAAGGTAGGGCACCCATTATTTTGACTGTATCTGCTTAGCACCTATAATACTAATTCATCGTTTGCTCACTTCTTGATCCTACCTTTTGTCTTCTTAAGCCACATTTCTGGGGTATTGCACTGTAAGGTGTGTTGTCCTCTATTTTGTAGGACATATAGTGTTGCAAATAACTTCATGGCATGTTGTCGTCTGAAGGGTTAATAAAAAAATCATATTCACCCCTCCTTCACCCTTAAACCATTCTGTGCTGTGTTTGTGCCTTAGTTTGTCTTTACCGGTAATGGATTTGCTTGATTTTAATGCGTATCTTATTTCTCTTTGAGTAAACCTATTATGGCAGCTCGCCAGTGGAGTGGGTCAATGGGAGGCCATTGTAAAGTATTTTGGGTACGGTTGGGTGCAGGAAAAATACTACAAAAGTGCAGTTTATTAACAACGATATATGTTTACATGTGTAAAGTTTCTTACATCAGATTAGAAATTTGAGGGATTAGAAACTCTGAATCACTTTACATATTAACAAATAATCCAAAGTGCATATGCATCAAGCCTTTTTCAGAATAATAGCATGTGATGTTTCCAATCAGAATTCATTTTAGATTTAGAGTCCAATCAGAATCTTTCAATTGACATGTTTACATGACATATTTTTTATCATGGTGAGCCCTTTATCCAACATATGTGTCCAATCGCAGCAAGCAGTAAGCACTTTGGGTTTCTGATGAAGTGGTATTTTTAATATTTTTTTTTTTGGTCTTCTCTAGATGCTACATTGAAGAAGTGGCCAGCAGCCAGCCGAGGGCAGATAGGCACATCCATTAATTCAAAGCTCACAGAGCTGAGAAGATCCACAAGATAATTTCTTGGGGGGTATTTAAGGTGGGTGGGGGTGTTTCTTCCCATTCACAAATCGATACCTTTGCTAACAATGTGACTTCCTCATTGCGTTCTGCATTAGACAATGTAGCTCCCTTGAAAAAGAAGGTGATTATTCACAGGAAGCTGGCTCCTTGGTTTAATTCAGAGCTGCGTTCCTTGAAGCACAATGTTAGGAAATTGGAGAGAAAATGGCGCTCTACACACCAAGAGGAATCCTACTTAATCTGGAGGGACAGACTATTGTTGTATAACAAGACCCTCCGCAGAGTTAGAGCAGCATATTTTTCATCATTAATTGAAGAGAATAAAAATAATCCTAGATTTCTGTTTAGTACAGTTGCCAAACTTACCCAGAGCCACAGCTCTGTTGATCCATCCATTCCCTTAGCTCTTAGTAGTAATGATTTTATGGGATTCTTCATAAATAAAATTGATGCCATTAAAAATAAAATAATTGGCATCCTCCCAAACATGATTACCTCGTCCTCAGTAAGTGAGGCAGCATTGGAGGAATCTTTAGAATCTGCGCAGTGTTTGAACTGTTTAGAAGCAGTAGAGCTTTCTGAGCTATCTAAAATTTTAGCTTCATCTAAACCTTCTACCTGTATGTTAGACCCAATCCCAACCAAGTTGTTTAAGGACATATTCCCTTTGATCAGTGGCACTATTTTAGACATGATTAATCTATCCTTAGTAAATTGATATGTACCACAGGTTTTGAAAGTAGCTGTTATTAAACCTTTACTTAAGAAACCTTCTCTTGATCAAGATGAGTTAGTAAATTACAGACCTATATCTAATCTTCTTTTCTTATCTAAAATTCTTGAGAAAGTAGTTGCTAATCAACTTTGTGAACATTTACAAAGTAATGACCTACTTGAGGAGTTTCAGTCAGGCTTCAGAGCTCATCATAGCACTGAAGCAGCTCTGGTGAAGGTCACTAATGATATTCTCATGGCCTCAGATAATGGACTTGTGTCTATACTTGTCCTGTTAGATCTCAGTGCTGCGTTTGATACAGTTGATCACAATATTCTCCTACAAAGACTTGAACATACTGTAGGGATTAAGGGGAAAGCATTAGGCTGGTTTAAATCTTATCTGTCAGACAGATTCCAATTTGTTCATGTTAATAATAAATCTTCCTCAAACTCTAGGGTCACCTGTGGAGTACCACAGGGTTCAGTCCTTGGACCAATTCTCTTTACTATATATATGCTTCCGATAGGCAAAATTATCAGACAGCATGGGATTAATTTCCACTGTTATGCTGATGATACTCAGCTATATTTATCCATAAATCCTGATGAATCCAATCAATTATTTCGACTGCAGTCATGTCTTGATGACATCAAAAGCTGGATGACTTTAAATTTCCTGCATCTAAATTCTGACAAGACCGAAGTTTTAATCTTTGGGCCAGAGTCCTCAAAAAATAAACTTCTTAACCAATCACTTAATCTGGGTGGCATTAACCTGGCCTCTGGTAATAAAGTAAAAAATCTTGGTGTTATTTTTGACCAAGACATGTCATTTAAATCCCATATTAAACAGGTTTCCAGAGTTTCCTTTTTTCACCTCCGGAATATCGCCAAAATTAGAAACATTCTGTCCGGGAGTGATGCTGAAAAACTGGTCCATGCATTTGTTACTTCAAGGCTGGACTATTGTAATTCTTTCCTATCAGGAAGTCCACAAAATGCAGTTCAAAGCCTTCAGCTGATCCAAAATGCTGCAGCAAGAGTTTTGATGAAAATCAACAAGAGGGATCATATTTCTCCAATTTTAGCTTCCCTTCATTGGCTTCCTGTTAAATCAAGAATAGAATTTAAAATTCTTCTTCTAACGTATAAAGCCCTTAATAATCAAACTCCATCATATATCAGAGCTCTGATTACCCCGTATGTTCCTAACAGAGCACTTTGCTCTCAGACTGCAGGTCTGCTGGTGGTTCCTAGAGTCTCTAAAAGTAGAATGGGAGGCAGATCCTTTAGCTATCAGGCTCCTCTCCTGTGGAACCAACTCCCAGTTTTGGTCCGTGAGGCAGACACCCTGTCTACTTTTAAGACTAGGCTTAAAACTTTTCTTTTTGACAAAAATTATAACTAGTGACTCATGTTACTCTCAGCTACCTTTATAGTTTTACTGCTATAGGCTTAGGTTACTGGAGTATATCAGGATCTAATTTTCTCACTATATTGAGTTCTACTGTTCTTCAATTATGCATTATGTGTTGTCATTTCTGCTTTAACTTTCTGTTCTCTCTCTTTTCTCTTCATAGTAGGTACACCTGGTCTGGCGTTCTGTTAACTGTGACATCATCCAGAGAAGACGGCTCACCCGCTACTACCATCTAATGTAGAACAGATTACTAGATCAATGTGTGCTTCTGTGCTTTTTTGTTTCTCTTGTTGTGTCTCTGTTCTGTCTTCTGTAACCCCAGTCGGTCGAGGCAGATGACCGTTCATACTGAGCCCGGTTCTGCCGGAGGTTTTTTTTCCCGTTAATGGGTGGTTTTTCTTCCCACTGTCGCTTCATGCTTGCTCAGTATGAGGGATTGCAGCAAAGCCATGTACAATGCAGATGACTCTCCCTGTAGCTCTACGGTTCCCCAGGAGTGAATGCTGCTTGTCGGGACTTTGATGCAATCAACTGGTTTCCTTATATAGGACATTTTTGACCAATCTGTATAATCTGACCCAATCTGTATAATATGATTGAACTTGACTTTGTAAAGTGCCTTGAGATGACATGTTTCATGATTTGGCGCTATATAAATAAAATTGAATTGAATTGAATTGAATTATTTCTGTTACTTTTTTTTGTTCTTGTACTTTGATTGTTCTTAAGTTAATAAATAATGTTAAATTTCTGCATTTTGGGCTATTATTTATGTTGCCTAGTAGCTATGGATTTTTATAATTTTGCTAATACATAGGTAAACAAGTGCATATATGTGTGGATTGATATAGATAAATGTATCAGCGGATATAGGTACATGTATGCACATGATCTACACATTTAGGTACATGCATGCACGGGTATAGGTACACACATATATATATATACATATATGTACATATAATATAGGAAAACTGCCAATTTTATATGTGTACATATATGTGGTATTACATATATGCACATATATGTACATATAATATAGGAAAACGGCCAATTTTATATATGTACATATATGTGGTATTGCATATATGCACATATATGTACATATATGTACATATAATATAGGAAAACGGCCAATTTTATATATGTCACATATATTTAAAACCTATATCAAAACCTATATTAAAACATATATGTTTATATAGGTTCTTTCCATGTGGGACTGGCTAGACTGGTGACCTGTCCAGGGTGTACCCCGCCTCTTGCCCATTGACAGCTGGAGATAGGCACCAGCACTCTTCTTCTAGGCATTTACTCAGTGCCTGAACTGGTTCATAGTCACCTGGTGACATGGTGATGTAGAGCTGTGTGTCGTCTGCATAGTTATGGTAGCTGATGTTTTTTTTTATTATCTGAGCTAGAGGGAGCATGTAGATATTGAATAGGAGGGGACCTAGAATGGACCCTTGTGGAACCCCACATGTGATTTTTGTCATCTCTGATGTAAAGTTACCTACTGATACAAAAAATTCCCTGTTCTTTAAGTAGGATTCAAACCAGTGGAGAGCTGTACCAGAGAGGCCGACCCAGTTCTCCAGGCGTTCTAACAGAATGGAGTGATCAACAGTATCAAATGCTGCACTGAGGTCCAATAGAACCAGCACGGTGGTTCTTCCACAGTCAGTATTTATATGGATGTCATTAAACACCTTGATAAGGGCGGTCTCTGTACTGTGGTGAGCACGGAAACCTGACTGGAAAACGTCAAAGCGGCTGGTCGTTGTTAAGAAGGTGTTTAATTGTTGAAACTCAGCTTTTTCAATAATCTTACTGATAAAGGGAGGTTTGAGATGGGCCTGTAGTTCTGGAGTAGAAGTTTGTCTAAATTGTTCTTTTTCAGCAGTGGTTTGATATTTGCTGTTTTTAGGGACTGGGGGAAAACACCTGACAGAAGGGACGCGTTTATTATCTGAGTCAAATCAGCCGCTATGACAGGTAAAACTTTCTTAAGGAAAACTGTGGGTAGAACATCAAGGCAGCAGGAGGAGGAACTTAGCTGCTGAATGATCTCTAAGCTTTTGTGGTTTATTTGGCTGAAATGGGACATTTTGTCAGAAGTAGTTCCAGCTGAATACAGCATTGGTTCTGGTGTTGATATGGAAGTACAAAGTGATCCTCTAATTTTTAGGATTTTCTCAGTAAAGAAGTTAGCAAATTCATTGCAGGCCCTGATGGAGTGGAGTTCGGAAGTCACGGACACAGGAGGGTTTGTTAACCTGTCGACTGTGGAAAATAAGACACGAGCATTATTAATGTTCTTGTTTATGATCTCAGAGAAGAAAGATTCTCTTGGATATTCAAATGTAAGTTATATCTGTAAAGTCTCTCTTTATAGATGTCATAGTGAACCTGGAGTTTAGTCTTTCTCCACCTGCGTTCAGTTTTTTCACTTCTAACTGCTGGAGCATTTCTCCAAGGAGATTTTTTCTTCCCGGAAACAACTTTCACTTTAACTGAAGCAATGCAGTCAATAATGCCTGAGACTTTAAAATGAAAGTTATCTACTAGCTCATCTACTGAGTTGCAGCCCAAGGTTGAGGTAGCAGAGTAAGCTTGAATAAAGGTTTCTGTGGCATTGTCCTTAAAGGTGCGTTTTCTTACGATGCCCCTTTGGCTAAATGAGTCACTGGAAATTATGCTTTCAAAGGTAACAGAAAAGTGATCAGATAGGGCAACATCAGTTACATTGACCTTAGAAATCTTTAGACCTTTAGTGATGATCAAGTCTAAAATATGTCCCTGTTTGTGCGTTGGCTGTTTAAACCAAAGTTTCTAAATGTGTCACATAGTTCTTTTGCACTTCTGTCTTCAGGGTTGTCAACGTGAAAGTTGAAGTCTCCCACAATAATTAAACAGTCATAATCAACACATATCACAGACAGGAGGTCACTAAAATCATTAAAAAAAGTTTGATGTGGACTTAGGAGGCCTGTTAACATTCAGAAATGTTTACAGGTAGTGCTGGTGCCTTGCAGCAAGAAGGTTCTGGGTCCTAACCCTGGGTCTGTCTGCATGGAGTTTGCAAATTCTCCCTGTGCATGTGTGGGTTCTCTCTGGGTACTCCGGCTTCCTCCCACAGTTCAAAAACATGACTGTTAGGTTAATTGGTCTCTCTAAATTGTCCCTAGGTGTGAGTGTGTGTGTGAATGGTTGTTTGTCCTGTTTGTCTCTGTGTTGCCCTGCGACAGACTGGCGACCTGTTCCAGGGTGTACCCTACCTCTCGCAGGCTGGCTTGTCTACTTGTTTGATGGTTGTTTTTGTTTCAAAGTGATATTTGTAATAGATTTAGGAACTGATCAAGTTAGGAACTGGCAAACACATAAAGCAATATTTTTGTTAAGCTTGCGGCAGTGATCTGGGCTTCAGTGATTGTTTGGGACATTGTAAATGCTGGGAGTCCCTGGCATACACAGAACAAAGTTGAAGATGTCAGCAGAACCAGATCATCTACAAAAGGTAAATATAAGACTTAGATGCATCCCAAATTGAAAACTAGTTGATTATTATTATTATTATTTATATGTAAGAAAAGAATGTTTAAAATAACAAAAACTACATTTTCCCTTAAGTTCGATTGATTCCAAATTACATTATGAACATGTTCAATTTGTGCACATTACTTTAAATTATTTTAGTTATTTACAATCCCTTTTCTACATAGTAAAGCATTAATGTGAAAATTGGAAGTATTTTCCTCTTCTAAAAGAAACCAAATGGTTTTTTTTTTTTTTCATGACAAGATGTCCACATTCCAACACTCCTTTCACAGGTCCTAGATTAAATGTCAAGCTAAAACAAGCAAAGACAACACAAGAACAAGAAAGCAGAGTGTAAGCTCCGCCCTTCAGCTCTGTTGCTACACTACTGGTCTCCTTCAACTCAGGGGAAATAGCCCAGATTTACTGGATAAGAAGTCAACAACTGCAGCCATCCTTTATTTTGTTGCACATTTAGAGGCAATGCATAGTCCAGCCCCACAATGCTGGTTGGTTTTTCTATGTTTAGCTGTTCAGTCATCTCAGACAATACAAAGTTTTAAAGCCTTCTGATTCAGGATTGGAGTGTGGGTGAGTCGATACGCCATGAGGCAATGGAACTTTATTATAGATGCTCAGTCATATTCATATCTAATAGTTGTTATAAGTTCATGGAGTGCAATACAAAAAAATTTGTATGGTATTTGTAAGAACCTTTCACTTTGAATGTGCTGCACAGAGCTCCATCTACAGTCTCAGAAAGGAAAAGCAACACAGCTCCTGGACACTTTATTATGTATACCTTGCTAAGCCCTCAGAACAACCAAACTTCTTTGTTGCAAAGATTCACCAAGGTTTCAGAAATATTCCTTGGAGGTTTTAAGTCCACCATAACATGATACACTGGAGATTGTCAGTTGCAGAACCTTGATATAAATCTCTTATTCCATCACATCTCAAAGGCGATCGACTGGATAGTCACCAGATCACATGTGACTATTTCAATCTGAAAAACTCACAGAGAAAGATAGCAATTAGAAGGATTTTATTGACACAATATTTTAAGTCTTTGGCGCTCAGACCTCGGCAGGAACATTAATGCTGAATTATACTTTAATATGCATAAGTAGATGTATGAGAACAGGGATGCTCCCCCCAGGTCTGAAACTGGTGGTGGAGTGGAGATAGAAGAAGTTTGTTCAGTTCATATGGTGATCTGTTTAAGATAGATGTCCAACTTGATAAACACAGGTTTGCATGAACTGTCCATGATGAGCAAGCTTGAAGCGACTGTGGAGAGGAAAAACTCCCCTTTGGGAAGAAACCCCTGGCAGAACCGGGCCCAACATGGTGGTCTTCTGCCGGACCAATAACGGGGTGATAGGGAGTGCTGAAGACTGAAGGGAGAAAACACTCTGATGGGTTGAGGATGGAGGAACGTCTTGGAAGCTAGATGAACTCAGCTACGATGGTGGAGAAGGGGTTGGGGGTGGGTTGAATCGGACATCTGATTCGAAATCCGACATGCAATCAGTTTGCGCTTGCTGGTTAGCAGGCTGAGACGTGGATTTGAAGTTGCTTTTAAGATGAGCGTGGGATGCTGATTGGCTTCATGGAGGTGTGGTTCGTAGCTGATTGGCTCACAGAGGCGGATCAGACTCTGATTGAATGGAGGCAGGCGATGAGTTTCTTCGATTGAACTTGCGCTTCAGCTTCATTTCAATCTGAAAAACTCACAGAGAAAGAATTAGCAATTAGAAGGATTTTATTGACACAATATTTTAAGTCTTTGGCGCTCAGACCTCGGCAGGAACATTAATGCTGAATTATACTTTAATATGCATTAGTAGATGTATGAGAACAGGGATGTTCCCCCCAAAAATGCCGAGGTCAGAGCGTCTGTATGCTCATAAGGCAGTGTGACGGGATAGTGATTTGAATGGGAGATGATTAGGTGAATGAAATTAAAGAAATTAACAAGGAGAAGTGAGCAGAGATGCTTTCTTGCGGAAAATGACTTGCATATGCTTTCTTGTGGAAGATGTCTTGCTTATGCTTTCTTGCGGAAGATGTCTTGCTTATGCTTTCTTGCGGAAGATGTCTTGCTTATGCTTTCTTGCTTATGCTTTCTTGCAGAAGATGTCTTGCTTATGCTTTCTTGCTTATGCTTTCTTGCGGAAGATGTCTTACTTATGCTTTCTTGCGGAAGATGTCTTGCTTATGCTTTCTTACTTATGCTTTCTTGCGGAAGATGTCTTGCTTATGCTTTCTTGCTTATGCTTTCTTGCGGAAGATGTCTTGCTTATGCTTTCTTGCTTATGCTTTCTTGCGGAAGATGTCTTGCTTATGCTTTCTTGCGGAAGATGTCTTGCAGATGATGCACATAGAGAAATGAGTGATCATGACAAGATGCGACACAGGTGACAGGGTGCATAACAGAATGCTTGACGCATGCATGAGAGAACACA
Organism: Fundulus heteroclitus; assembly: GCF_011125445.2. Classification (NCBI taxonomy): domain Eukaryota; kingdom Metazoa; phylum Chordata; class Actinopteri; order Cyprinodontiformes; family Fundulidae; genus Fundulus; species Fundulus heteroclitus. Next base: position 665,024 of record NW_023396923.1, read on the forward strand.
TGACAAGACGCAGGACCAGATACGACAAGACGCACGAGAGAGTGCATTGCAGGATACATAAAGAATGCATGAAAGGATACATAACAGAATGAGTGACAGGATAAACTGTCAATATGAGTTGCGATATGAATGAAAGTATACATGTGATGAATGATGATATGAAAGAAGCATGAAAGATCAACTATATGATAGGAGAGTTACGGACTGTGATGAATATGAATGATAAACTCAATTTAAAAGAGTGAAACATGAAGGGTCTGGCGAGACATGTGAAAAGTTTCAATCCACCACCAGTATTTGCAGTTAGATTACCTTAAAGCCGAGAGGCATTGAGCAGCTAAAATGAATGGATGCTCAGAACGATGTGTGAGGCATGATGATGATGACCATGGCCCATTGTTTTGAGTGATCAGGAACCTGTGAAACAATTATAAAGAACCCCCCCAAAACCTACGGATGGCAGCATCCGTAAATTTTTTAACACATCCACGACAGAAAGGCATTATAGAATATATTTCGATCCAGGTGAGAAGCAGACCAGATGGTCAAAACGGCAGCTCTCAACCAGAGTATCCTGTTCAAGAAGGAAAGAACAAATTTAGCGAACTCGAGCTGCCTGGAAATAAAGCGTGACTCTGGCAATGATGCATTTGTGAGATTGAGGTGACCGAGCAAGGAGGGCAGCTGACGGTTGAAAATAACTGATATGGAATGAGACTGATATCTTGTGAATTCGAGAGCTGAACTGCAGGCAGGAGCCATGCTGGAACCAAGTTGAGATCAATACCTAGAACTCAATTTGCAGGCCGACATGTTTAATTTAAAAAAGGACAAACTGAGAATAGTGAAAGGAAGATCTAGGAGAGGAAGTGACCACAAGATGAATGAATGAAGAGGATGAAGATGGTAACATGACTTAAGACATAATTTATCAAATAATGTTTGCTTAACTCATGAATGCATAAACTGCCGAACTCATAATAAATGCTGTCATGAACGGATTAAGCTATTTAGCTCATTCCATGATGTTTGAAATGAAAATACTTTAGATTCTTTACTACATTCTGATAAAACTGATGATCTTCATTACTTATTAGCTTAATTAGCCTCACCAGTCTGCAGACAGGATCCGTAATTGAAAACTAATGTTATGCAATAACGCCATGATAAATAATTGATCTCGGGTTGAATTCTGAACTGTGGTATGGGGAAGGTAACAGGAATTCTGTCCTGCTGCATCATGAGACCCTCAAGGCTTGGACGGCCTTTCTTTCCACCGGGGTCCTGCTGAAAACCCTCTTTACAAATAAAAACCTTCCTCCCACAGACAAAGAGCTCTCTTTTCTTCAGCTCACTCCTGCAGACTTCTTTAGCAGCTCTCACAGAGCAGACAAAGAAGGCCAACCATGAGGCCTGGTCGGCCCTGACCAACACACAAGCCAGCTGCTGAGGGAAGGTGCCTGGCCAGCCACGCTTCATCCTGGGTCTGCTAGACTCGACTACCTGCTTCAGCATCTGGAGAGGCTCTCATCGCCTGGGGAACATGTCCGGGCAAATGCAGAGCCAGTTGCTGTCCTAACCTCACAACCGGTAGCAGGAGCAAAGATCCCGCCACCTGAGGAGCGAACCCAGATGGAGCAGAAGCTGTGGAATTCTGAGGAAAAACCCTGCTCAAATTGGACCACAACCGGTTCAGAGAACGTGCTCACACCAGGCCTCCAACCCGACCACATGGCAGCAGAGCCGTTATTTCAACAAATAATGTTCTGTTTAACTTGGGCCCCGCATTGTGAATAGATTGAAATACATGGCAAATGTCTCAACTCCATTCCATGTTCTTGGAATCAGACCCTCAGTGAACAAGGATTCACAGAGTTATCCTGATCAACCACCCTTGTTTGTCCTTTCTTTGTTTTGTTTGCAAATAGTTCCTTAGCTTAGCCTCTTTCTATCTTCATTTTGCCCAGTAGCCCAGTCAAGTCTCACCAACCTAGCAGAGAGGATTCACCAATTGAACATTGTGCTAATTCAGGCAAACAGCATCACATAGTGATGCTCTCCGGATGTTCATTTTTACCTGTTACTAAATTCTTGAACCCGAAAAGAAGCTGTTACTCCTTTACCCTGTGTGTGCAGGTTCTACTGTCAAAAGACTGCCAGTGCTCGAACTCATCCCCCTCAACCATTGTCTCGATATCAGCCCAAGAGCCGATCATCACCAGACAATACCCAACAGACAGAGAGTTATTTATGAAACATTAAATAACTTTAAACAGTGTATAATTGCACAACACTATCACCAGACAACAGCACCCACAGTGATGCTCTCCGGATGTTCATCTTAAAATAAATTCTTGAACCTGAAAAGAAATAGGTCAATCCCTAAAATACATGAGCAATTGCTGTTAAAAGATCGCCAATACTAATATCATCCCCCACAGCCATCATGACGACAGCTCCCAGCTGACATTCATCAGACAATACCTACAAACAAGAACATTTAAATAACTTTAACATTTATAATTCCACAACACCTGAAGTAATTGATTAGCAAAACATTAAACTGACCGATGAAATGACAAGAGTGACAAAGTGGCCTGGTCAGCATGAATAAGAGGTCTGAACCAGTACAGACCGTTCCAAACGAACGCCGAATTGCACCAGAGTTGCAGCGGTTTTAACAACAATTGGTATAAATCGCTGGATTTAAAATGTATTTCTGAAATAAAATGGGTTAAGTAACAACTCAATCCTACTGTCCGGTTAAACTGAACATGAATGACATTGAAGGTACTTAATGCGGAAGGATTGCCAATAGTAAGTCTTTGAATGACAAAATCAGAGATTTAAAATGCTGAGACATTTGCTAATACAGCCTGCAGGTTGATGATAAAGGGGAGAAGTGAAGAACGTTACCATATCAAAGATAGTAAGAGAACACAAAAATGGGAAAAAACAAAAGGAGAATGATAAGGTTAACATTTCAGCTTACAAACTTAATTAACACTTAAAATCAAGCATACTATGGACAAGAAATTACTGTAGAAAATATGAACAATGAGTTGAATTAGAATGACATAATTATGAAATAAGAGAAGATTAATGGAGTCCATCACGAACCATACTGCAACCAGTAGGTGGCAGTAATGCTACTACAAGCCTGTTGCCAACCGCCAAAACCAGAAGAAGAAGAAAACGAACACAAACAGAATGGATGGGATACTTCTGCCTAAACAGACGGACAGTTCAGAAGCATGATGAGCGAAATGCATGTAATATGAATGAAAACATGAGTGGATACATGTTACCTTGAGCTGCTAGGGGCGGGCATGAGAGGAGATCCGGCTGAAAGTTGCGCAGGACGATAGCCGCTCTCGGCTACGAAGCAGAGCGGGACCGGAGCTGAGTCAGAGTTGGGACGGCGTCGTCTTGAATCGGACATCTGATTCGAAATCCGACATGCAATCCGTTTGCGCTTGCTGGTTAGCAGGCTGAGATGTGGATTTGAAGTTGCTTTTAAGATGAGCGCGGGATGCTGATTGGCTTCATGGAGGTGTGGTTCGTAGCTGATTGGCTCACATCAAAGGCGGATCGGACTCTGAATGGAGGCAGGCGATGAGTTTCTTCGATTGAACTTGCGCTTCAGCTTCATTTAGACCATTGAAGTACAGTGAACTCGTCATTCTGAACAAAAACTAGTTTGAGATGATTTGATGATTTGTCACAGGAAGAATTATCCTGCTGGATGTAGCAATTGAAAGACACAATCTCTGTGATTATAAGAGGGGCATTGTCAGCAACAATACTCAGTACTGTGGCGTTTAAATGATGCTCACTTGGCGCTCAAGCTTAAACTGATGATAAAAGGCTGGATGGACCCATGCTGTCATGATGTTTTTACCAAATTTTGACCCTACCATCTAAATATCAGAGTTGAAATTGAGGCTGTCCCTCGGATCTTTAGCATGGTGAGGTCTACAGTAGAACGATATGGTTTTTGCTAAAAATCATAATTACCATTTAATTTTGACTTTTTTCTCCATAAACTGGTTGTCCAGCTGTAGAAAGTGAGTACGTGGACTAAAAAGGGTCCTGAACTCCCAAAACAGTTAAGATTTCAAAGTTTTCTCCTGATTAAGCACAATTGATGTAAACGATAATCAGTTTAAGCAAAGACAGGGAAAATATCATTGAATTCCAAGGAAAAAAGTGCCGCAGGTTATCTCCGACCCTACTGCTACCTCACCTGTGCCAGCGAGAAGAGGATTAGCTGAGAGTGAAATGGAAAGCGACGCTGTGCAGGTGAATAAAGCTAAATTAGCTGCCTTGATCCGTGCAATCATAAAGGAAGAAATAAACGAGGCAATGAATAATCTACAACCGCAGTTTGATGAGCTAAAACTTGGATTGAAAGATTGCAAAGACAAACTTGTTGATGTGGAGTCGGGCTTGTCTGGAATGCATGACAGAATTGTCATGGTTTAAGTTTTGTCTGGCTTCTTTATTATTTTGTAGTTTACTTAGCTCTCCCTCACTCAGCTTTTGTCACACCTCTGGACACTAATTAGTTTTCATTCCCGTCACCTGTCAGGCTGCAATTACCCCTGATCTGTTGCCACCTGTGTTCACCTCTTTATAAGACTCACCTCATTCTGTTCTCGTCGCCGGTCCATAGTGTTCACTCCCGCTCAGTCCCTGCCAAAATCCTTGTCAGCTCAGTTTTTTTGTTACAGTCAGCCTGAAGACTTCCTTCAACTCAGTTTTTGTTACAGTCAGCCAATAGACTTTCCGTCAGCTTTGTTTTTGTTCCAGTCTCAGCCTAGATCCAGCTCAGCTCTGTTCCCACTCTTGTTCTCATCTCCTGGTGAGCTGTTCCGGTCTCAAGTCCACGGCTCAGACGTTCTGGTCTCAAGTCCACGGCTCAGACGTTCTGGTCTCAAGTCCATGGCTCAGACGTTCTGGTCTCAAGTCCACGGCTCAGATGTTCTGGTCTCAAGTCCACAGTTCAGATGTTCTGGTCTCCAGTCCATGGCTCAGATGTTCTGGTCTCAAGTCCACAGTTCAGATGTTCTGGTCTCCAGTCCATGGCTCAGATGTTCTGGTCTCAAGTCCATGGCTTAGATGTTCTGGTCTCAAGTCCACGGCTCAGATGTTCTGGTCTCCAGTCCACGGCTCAGACGTTCTGGTCTCAAGTCCACGGCTCAGACGTTCTGGTCTCAAGTCCTCGGCTCTGATGTTCTGGTCTCCAAGTCCTCAGCTCAGATGCTCCGTCCTAGTCGCTAGTCTTCGGCTCCAGAGTTCCTCCCGGTCAGTCTCTCCACACGCCTCCTGCCGGCCAGCTTCTGCACTCTACACCTCCGTCTGTTGAAAGACTCTGGTTCCATCATCATCCATCTTCCACACCCTGTTCAATAAACTCACTCCTAAGAACTAGCTCTGTGTGTGCGTGCTGTGTCCGGGTTCATCCTAGAAAAATATCATGACAAGAATACATTAAGTGTAGTGTGTGTGTGTGTGTGTGTGTGTGTGTGTGTGTGTGTGTGTGTGTGTGTGTGTGTGTGTGTGTATAAAGCTTTCCAGAAAGAAAACAAAGATCTGAGAGATAAAACTGAAAAGCTGGAGAGTCACAGCCGAAGATTTAACCTCCGAGTATTTGGCATCGACAAGGATATGGAAAAAGGAAAACCTACCGAATTTATGGAGTCCCTCTTCAATGAGGTATTTAAAGATAAACTGCCTTATTAACCTGAAGTGGAAATTGAGCACAGAGTTAAAAAACATGGTTTGAGACCAATGATCGTCAGAATGCTGAGGTATGCGGCAAAAGAGGCTATTTGACAAATAGCGAAGCAAGAAAATGTCCTACAATTCAAAGGGATGAATGTCTATATATATATATATTTATTCTGGATTTAATCGCAGAAGTGTCCAAGAGAAGAGCGCAGTTTAAAGATCTGAGAATGAAACTATATCACGCAGGAATAAAACACGATTTGATTTATCCGGCGACACTGATTGTAACATTTAATAGAGATAAAAAATACTTTCAAGATCAGAAATCGGGAGACATCTACTACCATCAAGTAATTGGACCAACGCTGTCTGGCAATTAAGTAGTCTAATGATTGGACTTTGTATCAGAAACAAGTACATCAAATGAAGGTATGATTAACGGAACTGAATTGAGAACTTTCTGACATGCATCACGAGAAGTTGGGAATCGATATATGGACATAAACTTGAGGAGATAATTACCGACTCTGTAGTATTATACATTATATTGATTATTTGAAACTCAAGAATTGAGGATAACAATTTACTAAATATAAAGATAGTGGAAAGTAAAATACAGTTATGTTCTGTTAATGTTTTGCCTAATTTGTGTGTATTATAGTAAGAAATTCTATGTTGTATGTATTATTAGGCAGAGAACTATTTGATTGAAATGGAAGTCAAGAGGAGTTCAGTCAAGATGCAGTCTTAGAAATAAATTCAGTGAATTAACAGACATATTGCAACCAAATAATTTGCACATATTGGCAGTGTCTGAAACTCATGTAGACTACACATTTGATGATGCAACTTTAATGATTGATGGATACAGCATTTTTAGGAATGAGAAGGAGCTGCTATCTATATACAGCATCATATACCTGTTCAAGTGATGTCAGACTTAATGTATTCTGGTATTGAAGTAATTTGGTTAAAAGTTTGTCTGAAACTGTCATGGTGCAGCTTTGCCTGCTGCACCATGGACATTTCAGGGCACTCTCTGCCTCCCATACAGCTCCAGATCCCATGCTCCACTATCACCTACACCTGTCAGTAACTAATCAGCCAGTACTCAGCACACCTGTCAGCCTCCCTATTTAAGCTCCCTGCATTCAGTCCTCCCCTGTCAGTTCGTACTCTTTACTCCTGTTGCTACTGCTCACCTCACCTGTTCTTGTTCAGCCAGAGTTCCCTTCATCTCCACCTGCCTGCTGTGGTTCTGGTCCTGCTCTCACTCCGGTCCTGCAAGTATTCACCCAGTCGTGCTGCTTATCCTGCTGTGGTTCTGGCTCCAAGTTCCCACTCTGCCGTGCTGCTGGCCTTGCTACCTCCGTGCTCCGGCTCCATCCTGCTTGCCAACTCCAGCCATTAACAGCCTCCTGCTCCAGCCTGGTCTGGACTCTAGTCATCTTCCTCCAGCATTCATCTTCTTCAATAAACTCTCTTTAAACTGAACTCTGTGTGTGGTGTGTTTGGGTTCAGCCTACAAAACATGAAAGAAACATCTAAAACCAATACTTATAGGGTGCTGTTACAGACCTCCAAATGCGAATAGTGAATATTTGGACAAAATATGTGATATGTTAGATCATGCTAGTAGTATAAATCTGGACATTTACTTGATGGGTGATTTTAACATAGACTGGAATTCTTCTGACTGTCCTTGGAAAAGCAAATTAATGAGCACAGCAATAGCATGTGGATTATTACAGATAAGCAATAAACCAATCAATCAATTTTATTGTCAACTACAATTTGCATTGCAATCGAAAATTCAGTTTCAGTACAACCGTCCATCACATACATTTAACAAACATTTAGGGGGAACGATTGACTGAGGCCTTGCGTTGCCAAGGAACGCAGCCAGTCAGCCGCTGCTATCAGCGCAGCCGTTAGGTGCGTTCCTCCAAACTGCCCCGGACCTCGCCTTACATGGAGTCCACAGGCGCTGCCCTTGAAATCTGTAGAAGAAAGATTTTACATGGGGGAAGTGGAGGGAGATAAAAAAGACTGGTGCTTCACAATTTATGTTTCCACATATACTGTGGAGCATCCGACAAAAAACCTCATTGCACGAGAAGCACAAATAATTACAAGACACATATATGCAGAAAGGTAAACATTTGAGACTGGTCGCTTTAAGTTCATCTGTATTTGTTAGCATCAGTTTATGTGTGTCTGCTTGGGTGAAGTGTTTATATTTCCATGGAAGTTCTCCAGAGGCCATTTGTCCTTGATGTTATCAGCCACCCAACAGTTCAGAAAACATCCACAGATGTCAGCGGGGGAGGAGGGGCAGAGGGGGTTGTGCGATCTCGCCATAATAGCTCAGGGGAGAATTTAGATAGTGGTGAAGTCTGATTAAAAACAGAATTTGTTGTGAGAATGTTATTCTGAAGTCACTATGGCCTCACACCACTCGGACAGCGGAGGCCTGGGGACCTGATGTCTGTGTATAGGATCCACTGTTGCTGAGTGCAAGGCTGAATGCTGCGTAGATACTGTGCAGCATGGTGATTGTCTAGGATAAACTGTCTTTGTTATGTCTCAAGCCAAGGCCACTGTGCAGTATTAGGGGGAGCCGAAAAGCGAGACAGGCAGAGACAGGGCAGACGCAGACTGCAGCGGGACTGTGGGGTGTGATTACTTTCCATCTTTGTGATCTCTGCTCTGTTTCTCAATAAAAGTGCTGGAACGTCATCACCACCATCTTTTCATTTAGTAATGATGGAAACTCAGTTATCTTTGCTTAGAATTCCATCCACAGAGAACAAGCTGAACCCAACTTTTTCTTCAGCTTTTAGAGTGTTTTCGTCGCTGGCTCCAGGATCCAATATTCCAATATTCCAATCGATGGGCTAGTTAATGTTCACACTTCCAGGTTTTATCCCATCTCACCTCTGTGTACCACAACCGCAGTCAGCTTATCAAGCCTCCTGTTTTGTTCATGCAACGCCTTAGTGATCACGTCGACTACCCCCAGCAGCCTGATCAGGGCCATGTTGACCACCAGCAGCTTCTGAAGGTGTTCATACATTAAATATCCTCCGAGACCGTGAATCCGAATAAGTAGACATCTTCGACGTCCTCAACAGAAAGAATTGAGAGGCACACCGTGGACCATTTCTCCCACGAGTCCAAGATGTATCCCGCAAAAAAAGTTCCGTCGGGACAGGCATTTATGAAAGAGTTAAAGGCATACTATGCAACATTTTTCATACCGTTTTGGATGATTAAATGAGTCATTTCAGGTCGAACAAAGGTTTTCTTGGCCGCCCTGGTGGTCTGTGGGGGAAATACCGTACTTGCAATTGCAAGAGCCCTCGGCCCGCACCCACAGGCTCAGAAGTCTCGTGCAAGACCACGAGAGTCGGTCTTGCTTTACGGCGAGATCTCCATGTGTTTTTGCCCTGCCATTCACTATATGCATGCGCGAAAGCAACAACAAAGAACCGCGTGTTAACGTCAAATAAACATGCAAGCATATCGAGTTTTTATTATTATTATTATTATTATTTTTATTTATTTTTTTTGAATGTTGGCGAGGCGGTAGCGTGAGTTAGCGCTGTGGGAAACCCTGATATTCATACTTTCACTGTGTTAGTCATTGTACTGCAGTTTTTTCAACTTTTCGTTGCGTTCGCCTGTCTGCTAAGCTCAAAACAAGCGGGCCTGGCTTGACGGAGAAACCAGAACAGCTGAGCATCTTTATGACAGTGCACTTTTACTTTCGCCCTCTGGGGGGAGCCTCGCTGGAAAATCAACCCCGGTTGCATAGTATACCTTTAATGCTCTAGCGCGGCTAACTTAGCATGACGCGCATTTTTTTCTTTTTTGAAGAAGAAGAAGAAGGGTTGGAAGTGAAACGATGTCCCCGTTTGACTGGGCCTGATTCAGAAAAAGTAAAAAAAAAAAAAAAAATCATAAATATTATTCCACCTGTGCTTTTCTTTAACAGAGAAGGCAGAGCTGCAGTCAGAGTGGCTGTCAGTCAATAAGCAGCAGCTCCACCTCATGAGGAGCTGAACCAGGACACTCGTTAAATAAAATGACAAGGAATTTTATGCATACAGATTATTTAGGAAATTATGTCAAAAAATTAGGAAAAATAAACTGCAGCTACATCATGGACTGGAGAACAGGTTCTAACTGTGCGAGACCAGAGAAAGGGACGTTCTAAAACGCTTAACATGAAAAAGCTTAACGTGGCTTAAGGTAGGAAAACAACGCGGAATCATCACCAAATTTCTCATGGCCATATCTTGTCATGAAGACTTAAGCCTGTCAAAAAAAAAAAGAAAAAAAAATCCAACGATTATAGAAGATATCTCACATTAACGTTTTCTTCTTCATTGGCGCCTATGGCGAGGAACAGGCTTAACGTGGTTTAATGTACCTAATCAACGATCAATGATCACCAAATTTCTCTTTCATATTGCTCCTAATAAGCACATAAAACTGTCAAAATGTCAAACCCAAAGTCCAATTATTATGGAAGTTATCTAACATTAAGCGTTTCTGCCTCATTGAGGCAAAGGAAAAAGCTTAACGCAATTCAATGCACCTAAACAACGCTCAGTGATCACCAAATTTCTCTCATATATTGCTCCTCATAAGCACATGAAACTATCAAAAAATCAAAACCAAAGTCCAATTATTATGGACGTTATATGACATTAAGTATTTAATAGGCATAGAGGCTGGCTATATAAAAAGGCTTAACGTGGTTTAATGTACCTAAACAACGTTCGGTGATCACCAAATTTCTCTCTCATATTGCTCTTCATAAGCACAAATATTGAACACAATATGAAAAAATAAACCAAAATAAACCACGTTAAGCGTTTTTCACGTTAAGCGTTTTAGAATGTCCCCAGAGAAAGGCGATCCTCAGAGAGTTTTTGTAGTTATTTGTTATTTTTTACACGGAGTGGAGCGTGATGTGAAGCGACACCGTAGAACCGAGTCGCACCAGAAACATGTTAAATAGCCTCCTGTAGGTCTATGGACTCATTTTACTCCAACCCAAAAACACCTGCCAGACAGACAAGCTAAACCAGCCAAGATTACCTTAAACAATATTTAACTTAACGCAGAAGTTTAATAAAATCTTTCTAATGAAAATTGTTCATCTATTAAAGCAAGTTACGTTTTTTTCTGATAAATTTTAAGCAATTTTACTAAACTTTTTAAAAATCTAACCTCCCATCCATGGATTTTCTATACCTGCTTTTCCGTACAGGTGTTACGTCATGCCGTATCTGATTGGAAAACGTGGCTTGACGTAACACAGGGTCGTGGAGGAGCTGTTGATCATCTCCAGAAGTCAATGGGCGAGAGGTGGGGACACAGAGTCCATCCTGGACAGGTCACTGGGCTAAAATATAACCATTTTTATATACTTCAAAAAAGTTAATGCCTTTTTTATAAACTCATGAGTTGTGATAATTAATTGTTGAGCAATAACGGGCAAAGTAGAGCCTGATTATTGTAATGTGCGATCTGTGTCAAATTAAAATGTATGATCTCCTGATAGTGTTGGTTATGTGTCCCTCTTTGTCCATGGCTGTGGTTGGCCTTGTATGATCACAGGATTAATTTATATTGAATGTGACAGTGGAGTTAATGTACAGGTGTGAAGAAGATATGTATTATGTAATGATGCAAACTGCTGTCTTTTGAATTAGCTGCAGTTTATGGAGGGTTTTGAAATTGTAAAGTGGAAAGGTGAGTGGACTGTGGACCAGTTTGGCAAAAGTGCGAAGGAAGAACTTGCTTGATGCTGTAAAAAATGAAAGTTAACCAGATGATGGAATGGATGTGAAAAGTGAAGGAGAGGATGGAGAGGGCTGTCCAGGATGGTGCAAAGGCTCTGAAGCTGGAAGGTGGGAGAGAGACAAGAATTGTCAATGGAAGTAGCAGATTTGGTTAAAGTGGACTTTGCACAACAAGCAAATGAGGTTACTAAGGTGGCATGACGTCCACGGCACCGGAATATATGGGCTGACTAGTAAATATTTTCAGTCAAATTTATTTTGCTTTAACCCCTGAATATTATGGATTTTTCAAAATTGATATTAATACATGTCTTGTGTCCTTCACATTTGTACTTTTTTTTAAAGAGTATTTTACGTTTTCTGCTCGTAGCAGTTAACGTAAACTAATACCCACTCCCGAGTCCCAAGAGCAGATGGTGTAAGTTTAAAAACAAAAGTCTAACCTACTGGATCTAGCTAGCTTCCTGAAAGAGCACCTGCTAGCTAACCATTATTGATAAAACTTTCATTCATTAATAAAACTTTTGAAATGATCCCCCCCCCCCCTCTGTTTTTTTTGCAAATCGCACACTGACTATATGGAACACCTAAGTGCTCAAAATGAAATAAATAAATCAAACATTATGAAATAATTATCTACTTGAATAAATAACATATAAATATTTAAAGTGACAATGAAATTGTGAAATAACTAAATGATAATAAAATTATCAGCTCAATATTATGAAATATATTTTTAATCTTCATGTATAATAATAAAATAATAATTTCATATTAATATATTTTTTGGAATAATATAAAATATTTTCTATATAATTCTATCAGTTTTTATTTCACTGTCATTTAAAAAAAATCATCTTTTATTTCCTAATGGCCTGTGTATTTCACAATGACACAGTTCAGCAGAATCACTTCGCCTGCCAATCACGAGAAACAGGACCCGGCCTTCTTCGACTGAGTAAAGAGAAGGTAGGCTTGTGAATTGGATTGGAATGTTCTAGCCTCCACTGGCTGTCACCACCATAGACATATATAAAGAGTAGACCCCGCATCGACCGTTCTCGCCTATAGGCGCTGACGAGATTTAGGGGCGCCATCTTGGGGCGGTCGACAACTCCGCTCTGTGTAATGTGTTAACCAGGTGCAGAATCAATTTTAGTCAACTATACTCGCTGATTATTGAACTAATTTTCACGTTGTTTTATTCTGAAAAGTTTAAAGCTATAGCTATTATAACAAATGGTTCAGTGCACTTAAATGTTCTTAGTGTGGTTAAAAGTAATTGAATATTCTGACATATTGACAGAATTTATGTTTATGCAAAACACAGCAATTCTTACATACACACACACACACACACATATATATATATATATATATATATATATATATATATATATATATATATATATATATATATATATATATATACTGGGTGCGATTTGCTGGGGGGGGATTTACCCCCCCCCCCCCCCCCCCTCAGTTTGTGACGTCCCCCCCTCTGGTCATTCATGTTTTACCTCTCTCCCCCCCCCCTCCCCTCTGGTCTGAATAAGTAATATTATGGATTTTTAAAAATGTATATTAATTAGGGCTGTCGGTTTTAAGGTGTTATTAACGTGTTAGACCACAACGCCGAAATTTTTTTTGTCGCCGTTACTTGCGCGTCAAAACACACACACCGTTCCCTAATGTTTTTTCCCCGCCGTGCTCTCCGGACTGTGTTTCTTTTATCCTCGGTGCTTTCCGTAGTTTCAAGAGCGCTAGAGACTGTAGCAAAACAGACCCGCGCTTACTGTTGCAGACTGTTTATTTGATGCCACTTTGGACTTGTTTTATTCTAAAGGCGCCTGTAAATTTCATGAGTCCTGGGTTGCGATTTTCTTGGGCACGTTTCTGAAAGTGAAATCGCTTATTTGGGCTCTACCATGTCTATCTTTGTTTAAGAGGCAAAAAAATATATCGGCATGGTATTTATTTACAAATTTATTTACACATTGTGTAAACATCAGGGAGTCATGATTAGTCCAGAGTTTAACATTTGGCACTAGGATGTTTTCATTCCAATTCTCAAAAGTGCTTGAAAAATAACAAAATAAAAATATTTTTTGTACAAGCATGTATTTTATTAGTGTCATTTATTGCAAAATTGCATATTAAAATGCCCAAACAGGCTATTACACTTGCAGAAACAAAAGGATAAAACGTGTGAGTAATTTGCAATTAATCTCAAGTTAACTATCGACATTATGTGATTAATCGATTCACTTTAATTCAATCGTTTTAATCGTTTGACAGCCCTAATATAAATACATGTCTTGTGTCCTTCACATTTGTTAATTTAATTTTTTGTTGTCTGTTTTAATATAATTCCAGACTCTGTTCATCTATCCTTTTCTTCTTTGTACATATCATATGGCAAGATTTACTTGGTTAGAGCTTAAAGCCCCAATTATATGACCATTGTTCAATTTGTTTGATTGCCTCCTTGATTTTATTCCTTACTGTTATGGAATTTCGTCCTCTTGTTCCTAGTGTCTCTAAAAGTAGAATGGGAGGCAGATCCTTTAGCTATCAGGCTCCTCTCCTGTGGAACTAACTCCCAGTTTTGGTCCGTGAGGCAGACGCCCTGTCTAATTTAAAGACTAGGCTTAAAACACTCCTTTTTGATAAAGCTCATGGTTAGAGAGGCTTAGGTTACCCTGAGCTACCTCTATAGAGACAAGTAGAGACAAAATGTTTGAAAATCATAAATCTGATGAGAGCAGTAGTAGCAACAGATTGGGGTGCAAACAAACAAAACATTATTTTTATGAAAAAGTAAAACAGATGAATGCTTAGAATGTAAAATAACAGAAAGTGTAGATCATATGTTATTGCATTGTAGGAAATAATTAGAATGAAATAAAAGACAAGACAGGAAGGGAATGAAATCTGAAAGGATTAATAGGAACAACGGGAGATGGGATAAAGAAAATACAAGAAGCTATCATACACTATCTTAAGAATATAGGAATATAAGTTTTAAATTTGATGTATGTGTGTGCATGTATGTATGTATGTATGTATGTATGTATTTATGTATGTATGTATGTATGTATGTATGTATGTATGTATTAATGTGTGTATGTATGTATGTATTAATGTGTGTATGTATGTTCATAGGTATATGTATGTATGTTCATAGGTATATGTATGTGTGTGTGTATAGATAGATAGATAGATAGATATGCAGAGAGAGAGAGAGAGAGAGAGAGAGAGAGAGAGAGAGAGAGAGAGAGAGAGAGAGAGAGAGAGAGAGAGAGAGAGAGAGAGAGAGAGAGAGAGAGATGATTCATGCTACATACTCTGGTATGGTAGATGGCGGTATGCACCTAAGAGTCATGGTTGCTAACTGCCATTAAATAAAGAGAAGAAGAAGAACACAGGACAAAAAACCCCTCAGGCAATGAAGCACATGGTTTAGTGTAACAAGGCTGTACAGTACATCAGGTCCTTCAGCCCTTAGCCACGCCTTTTGCCAACCAGGAAGGGGAAGCCAAACAGCCAGGTGACTCAACGCGGTATTAGTACAAAATATTAAGAGAATGTAGAATTTGCAGAGTTGATATGTGTGCACTCTATTTAAGCATTGTACGGTATGATGAAAACATAAGCTAATTCAATAAACAACCACAAACTGACTGGATGAGGAAATTTATTTGAAGTATTGATTACAGAGTAAACTAAAGAGAAGTAAACTAGTGGTGAAGTGTGGATCTTACCATGTATATCTTGCCTTCACGCTATGTCTTGCCTTGGCTTGTGTTGACAGCTGAGACATCTTACCGGAATGCAGACAGACCAGCAGAGCAGTACGAAGCACATGGAACATATGCAGACTGGAAAGGTTACACAGAATGACTGCAGAAAAAAACCGACTTGTCCCTTCAGGACTACTGCTTCTCCTGGGTCGCAGGATCAAATCCTTTGATCTTTTTTGATACTGTTTAGGGAGTTTAATCTGCCCAGAGAAGAGTAGTGTCCTCTTTGTGACACTGCACCTTTCCCTCACCACATTCAGGTAAAACCTTTTTATCTTCTTGAACATGATGTCTAAAAAAAGCTAATTAATACTAAGATACATAATTTCCGTTAGCAAGGAAGTGAGACCTAAAGTACTTAATTGTTGTTCTAAGGTCTTTTGTAACCCACCTGGGGAAACTCTTTGATGAGCTCCTGGAGTAATTTTGATAGACAGACCACTCCTGAGAAGATTTACCACTGTTCCATGTTTTCATTCATTTTCTATTTGTGGAAACTGCTCTCAAAGTCTTAAAACTGGATTTGCCTCTGGTGGGCTCACTAAATGATAAAGACACCATATTTGTGACACTTATACCAACCTTGTAAGTTACCTCAATAAGTAACTAATTCATTCTAGGTCAAACTTAACACAACATTTTGAAAAAAAAACAAACAAACAAACATGAAAATCATTTAGAAATGAGTCAGACGTAATGATTGGTTTCTTTCAATATGGGATTTACAAAACATTTTTCTTTCTCATTTAGAAGATGATGAAATTTTGCAGCTAAAAACCTTCCTGTGCTTGGAACTTGCACAAAAAATATATAAACATTGAATACTTTTGACCAATAGGTGGTAAGAAAAACAGCTTAATTGAGACAGTAGATAAATCATAATGAATCATTGTCATCTCATAATATTTAAAAGCAGATAAAAGAAAGTGCTCTGAGAAAGATTATACTTGAAAACCCGTACATTTGACTTGTTTCCAACTTGAAATTGCAAATAATGAAACCGATTAAAATGGTCAGTTAAAAAATGGTTAGTTTAAATACAAACAGCCCATTTGTTCCTCTCTGCTTATACATTTCAGCCTAGGATCACAGACATATCTGAGGATGAGAGCAAGAATCTGTAGACTCATTTCACGTCGGAAGTTTGGAATCATCTACCTCTTATTGGCTTTGAGTGTCATAATTCTGCTGCTGTACAGTGTTAAAGTCACCTATTTAAGAACATGTCAAATAAAAAAGGTGAGTATTGTTGCTGTTTATAACAATGGCATTGTTATAATGCTAATATCCCATAGTGGGACCAACACAACTTTGTTATGTCAAGTTATGAACAAATAGTGGTATTTTAAAGACTATAAATAAATAAAAAGTAAAGTACAAAAAATACCATTTACAGGGTTTGGAGCCCTGGGTGGGCTGGGGATGGTGGTCATAGTTAGATGTGAAAACCAGAATTGCAGTCTCTGCTTCAGTTTATCCTAGAAGGTGTTCTCCAAGGTTGAGGTCAGGACTTTGGACAGCACGTCAGGTTTGTTTGTTTGTTTTATTTGGATCCCCATTAGCTTCAGCATAAGCTAAGAGCTATTCTTCCTGGGGTCCTACAGTCTTCCATTTGACAATACAATTTATTACATCACATTACACACTATATGCACAAGACATTTACACAACATTTAATACATATTTTACAATTAACGCCATTGATTACCAAAATAAAAAAAAAATGCATAAACATATACAATATATATTGTTCCTACTCCTAATAGAACTATATCAAAGAACAAGCTAACAAGAACCCTACTTCTTTGAAGGTAATATTTCTTAAGTGAAGTTTTGAAACCATACAGAGTGTTTTGTCGTTTGATAGTATTTGGGAGTGAAATCCATTCACACATTACCCTGTATCTAACTGAATGTTCAATTGATTTAGTTTTAACTCTAGGTAAAATAAAACTACCTCCTACTGCATGTCTCATTGGATAATGATGTGTATTAATACTAAAGGATAATTTTGTATATAAAGTGAAAGGTGTTTTATTTGTTCTAACATTATATAAAAATACCATTAGTGAATACACCAATCTATTTTTAACTTTTAACCATAAAAGGCTGTCACACATTTTGTTAATTCTATTTCTCTACACCAAACTTTATACAACTGGAGCCATGGAATCTATTGGAGCATCTGAGCCCCCTTTTGTTTGTGAATAGGATTAAAGGAATCTACTTGTAGTATGATGTTTACAGAGGACATTGAGGTAGATGTTTTGGAAATAAAGTCAGAGAAACCAGACTTGGGTGATTTGAACCTATATACAGAAGACATTGTGAGTACAGTAGAATAGAATAATGCTGAAACTGCAATGTTGGAGGCCCAGAGGAAGACCAAAGAGGAGATTTATGAATGGAGTCAAAGAGGACATGTGCAGAAGATAGGGTTAGATTAAGACAGAAGACTCTCTTTGGCGGCCCCTGAAAGGGAAAAGCTGAAAGAAGAAGAATGCCTATACTCGACCATGAAAAACCATTCCATGAAGCTCTCTGTGCACCTATCTTTAGCTAATCTAAAGTATGCTGGTCTGTTGTTGTTATACACACGGTATCCTTTAACAGTAGCAAACCCAAATTCACTGAAAGAATCATCCATTCTTTCAGAAACATTCATAGAATCCATCAGCGGGTTTACGTGCTAGATTTTATGCACCCGTGGCCAAAAAAGGAATAGCAACACCTGAATTCATTGATGTGAATGGGTTAGCGAATACCTTTCTAGCAATATTAGTCAAACCATTTTGTGGCAATATAACAAGAGCCAGTGAAATCTATTTAAAATTGGTTGTGCCCATGAATGGCCGACACACTCCAACAAATGATCTAATGTTGAACAGTATTTAGATAAATAATTCAGATCCTATATATAAAGATAACATATAAATTAATAAAGAAAGCAAACATGTGGAATTCAATATTGCACTTAATAATCTGCCAAAGATATTCATGCTGGCAATCCTCAAAATGATCAACCAGAATTAGATCTGCAACTGAACGTGTGAGAAGCTGTGGCTAAACGGTTAACCTAACAGTAGGGCTCCCCCAAAAATGTGTTGATGTCCTGTGTTTGTGGCTAACTCAAATAAGTTGTATGACTGTTCATATTGTTTCAGGTCAAACTCACCAACAGCATCATTAAAAGCAGCTGCTCCTTCCATTCACTATCACCAAAGGAGGCTCACATGGCAGACTTACTAAAAGACTCAATTGCTTGGCCCAAAACGCTTTCTTTATCATCTTACCTCTCCCTGAATGACACGAGTGATCCCGCTCACAGCACCTTCACAATTCTCCCACCAAACGGAGGGGGAGGTTGGTATGTAGGGGATCAGCTGGAAGTTTTGATAGAAATCTATGACTTCCATGGTCGCCCCAAGAAGTCTGGTGGAGACTTCCTACTTGCTCGGCTACACAACCCTTATATCTATGCAGGTGTGGCGGGGCAAGTGTTGGATCATCGCAATGGCTCCTACTCAGCTATATTCTCTTTACCCTGGGAAGGACTGGCACAGGTTGAGGTAATGCCAAAGAACCCCTTAAACACTATGGCATGTCTGCCTTTACTTTCAATGGTGTAAGAAGAATTTATGCTCTGGTCTTGCCTCTAATACAGGCTACCATGGAATTTTTGGACTTGTAGAAAAAACAATCCACAATATGAACATTGTGGCTTGCAGAAACAGTGTATACCATGCTCAAGAGCAACCACTACAATATCAATACAACTGCTACTCAAACATAGCCCCATTGACCAAATCACAACATAAAAACTTTTCAACAGACTCTTGATTATAAGAACAGAACTAAAGAAATCAAACCTCTGTCAAATATGTGTGTAGTGGGAGGGCTGGGCTTAATGTCTGTCAGTGGCAAAAATGGCATTGTCCAAGAGTATATGTGGTCTGTGTATTGTTCTGAGTACCTATAAAGGTGAAAAACCAGACTCACATAAGTACATTGTTATATTTTACAATACTTATTAAAAAGTAATACATTATATTTTATGATAAGGGTAAACAAATGACATTCTATTTCTGCAGTTTTTTCTCTTCCTTCCAATTTATGGAGGCCCCCCTATGGCCACGGTCCCCACTTTGAAAAACACTGGCCTACAACATAGAATACCGAGCTTAAAAAGGGTTCAAACGTAGGCACGAAAACTAAAAAGCAGGTTCTTCACATTTAGACACTAGCTACAGAGTTGCAGAATACAAAACAAGCTCGATCTATTGTCAAAACAGAAATGTAGTTTGAATGCTGGAGATAGGCACCAGCACCCCTCATGACCCTATGAGGGATATGTGTGAATAGTAAATGGATGGATGGATGGATGGAATGTAGTTTAACAGAACAGGAAATGTTTCCATATAGACTTTAATCGTCAAAGGCAGCTGTGAATGTGTGCTTGTCAGCCATTCAAAAACTAGTAATGGCAATTGTACTAAAGGCTGATTTTAATGTCAAATTTTAAAGAACACCCTGAAAAAAGGCATCATGTTCTATGTAAAATTCAATATTGTGTTGATCTATGATGTAAAGTCTTGTAATTTTTACTATTCCAGAATTTAATACATTTTTGTCTTGCATTACAAAAATAAGGCTTTTGGTAATCAGTCTTATTCTCTTTTCTACCAGGTGATATTGGTCCATCCTAGTGAGGGAATCACAGTGCTGGAAAAATTGACCCAGGAGCAACCTGGCAGAATCTTTTTCCGCAGCATTTTCCGTTGGGGCTCATTGATTAAAACCACAATCTGTAATATATGCCTTAATGCCACTCAGAGACTATGCAACTACACTGATCTTAACACAGGTGAGCCCTGGTTCTGCTACAAGCCAAATAAACTGAGTTGTGATGCCAGGATCACCCACTCCAAAGGAGGCTTTATACAAAACCTGCAGCCATTGGAGGAGAAGCTCTTTGAAAAGTGAGTGTACTGTTGAATTCATGAAAACCATTCTGCACGCACGCATACACAATTACATTCTCTAGATACTTAGTATTTTTTCAGATGGTCCCAAATTATACTTTCATTGCACAGTGGCATTTACACAGTTTAACAAAATGAACAAAAGAGTGCATCACCAAAACACAGCATCCTAACTTTAAAAGCATCATACTGCCGGGATGCCATTCTTTAGATGGGACATGGAACTGATCACAGTTAATGAGAAGACTGGCAAGGCTACATATAAGGCACAATGAAAGAAACCTGTAAATAGGTGCATAAACCCCAAAATCGGGATGGAGATTCACCTTGCAGTTGGAAACTGATAGGAAACATACATCCAGTAAGAAGGTTATTTTGTTCCAGAAGTATTTGTGCCTTGTAAGCATGAATTTGAAGTTGTAGAGAGAGTTTCATTCCAAGTTTTGTATTTGTAGAATTAAAATAAAAAAAAAATCACAAGTACAATTTTTTTTACACCTGTTCAAATTATTTTTTATATATTTTTTCCTCAACACAAATACAAATCAATAAATACAACTGCACGAATCTGCCGCTGTGAGTCACAAATTCAATGTAACAAGTTACGCCTTCATTTTCACTTTTGACACAAATGTCTCACCGGTAAAAATGATCTGTGACTTGTGGGTAGTACCCTTGATCGGACAGCAGGGGGCGCTGCCTGCTCCGTCAGTCTGTACCAACCGGAAATACATATATGGCCTACTGCCTTGTTGCCTTCCAAGGACCCTGCCCGCATATGCCTTCAAAGGATGCAGCTGTCATTGTCACTACCCGATCCGTGGTCCGTGTACCTTCAGGCAATTCGTTTTTTTTTTTCTGGAAAACCAAAAGCGGAAACTACTTCAGTTTTTCCATTTGCAAATCAAAACGGAAAAACGGTAAACAAAGCCGTTTTTTCTTTCCTGTCACCACAATTTAGAAACGCAAAACCAGTTTTTCTGCTTTTTCATTTCTAAATTGTGGTGACAGGAAAGAAAAAAACGGCTTTGTTTTCCGTTTTTCTGTTTTGATTTGCAAATGGAAAAACGGAAGTGTCAGGGTTCTCTGTGTTTTTCGTGCTCTAACTCTGCTCCGCAGGTGGTTGTAGTTGACTGCGGGGCGTTGCCCGCACCTGCCGCTCATCAGGAGAGGCATCATTGGCTTCTTAAGGAGTGCTCAGACAGATGGAAGATGCCAGAGTATTAACCCAGTCGTGGTATGCTTAGGCCTCTGACCTGTTTCCTCTGCCTCGTATTTGTGAGTTCTTGGTAATACTGTTTTTGGAATAATTTTTGTCTCTCTTGGTGTTCTTCAGTTTTTCGTGTTTGGATTTACTCAACTGCCTTGACGTCGTGCTCAAAGAACCAGTTCCTCAGAATCCCCGTCACTCAGATTTTGCTTTGGCAGCTCCTCTCATATTCTCCTGGTGGTACCAAGCCGGACGTGAGACCCCCTTCCCTGGATTCACCCGCAATACTCCGGTTCTTCCATCTGCTCCTCCCGTCTCCCGTCAACTGTGGTGCGCTCTGGATCCCTCGCCAGCATTTCCATCTGTCAGCCCCCCAGTCACTCAGCCACCTGTTACCAATAATGAGTTACGGTCACAGAGATCCCTCGTCATTACTCTACCTGGATAGGTCTTCTCGACTACATGGTAAGCGGTGCAGCTTCTGGAATTTTCCCCTGGTTCGATCTCTCATAACTTTGTTCCTCTTTCTTTCCGTAGTCGTTCCAGCACCTCGCTCGAGCCAGACGGTGTGTCTTTCCCCGTTGTCCGAGCCTTTAATAAATATCTTAAATTTATTCCTGTCTCCAGTCTGTATCTGCATGTGGGCTAAACACTTAAAAACCATGACAGGAAGTAGTTTCCGTTTTTGGTTTTGGTTTTCCAGAAAAAAGAAAACAAATTGCCTGAAGGTACACGGACCACGGATTGGGTAGTGACAGTGACAGCTGCGTCCGTCAAAAGCATATGCGGGCAGGGTTCTTACAAGGCAGTAGGCCATATATGTATTTCCGGTTGGTACAGACTGACGGAGCAGGCAGCGCCCCCTGCTGTCCGATCAAGGGTACTACCCACAAGTCACAGATAATTTTTACTGGTGAGACATTTGTGTCAAAAGTGAAAATGAAGGCGTAACTTGTAACGTTGAATTTGTGACTCAAAGCAGCATATTTGTGCAGTTGTATTTATTGATTTGTATTTGTGTTGAGGAAAAAAAATCTAAAAATAATTTGAACAGGTGTAAAAAAAATTGTACTTGGGATTTTTTTTATTCTACAAATACAAAACTTGGAATGAAACTCTCTCTACGACTTCAAATTCATGCTTACAAGGCATAAATACTTCTGGAACAAAATAACCTTCATAGTCCAGAGCTACAATTGAATGATTAAGATCTACAGGATCGTATTCATTTATTTTGTTAAAAATGTGGTATATTTTTGTACTTTTTGTATTAGTGGTGTCAACTTAAAGGTCCCAATTACAGCTTCAGGACCTGCACACATCCAAGGTACAACTTTTTCCTCACCATCTCCACAATGGGAGTAAAGCTGCATAGACAATCCAGGCATTGTATGGGAATTAAATGCCAAAAATAATGAAGTTAAATAAATAAACTTGTATGTCTGCAGATTTCCTTGCATATACAGTTATATTTTTTATCTGTTTTCAAAGCATACTGATCTGCAATAAGAAGCTAATCAATTTATATTTTTCTAAACCTTTTCCCCTTCCAGTTCTGAATCAAATGGATTACTTTTACAAATCAGGTAATGTTATGTGATGTTTTGTTTGACATACCCATGTAAAGTGACCAAATACTGACTTACTGATAACTAAATTCAAGATCTTATGTGCATAAAGATAGTAACTTAGTCTGAAATGTTTAATATAAGCAACACTAGATTAAATGCATAGTTGAACAGGTTAGGCTCACTATTTGGCAAGAAGCTGCTCTGTTTTGTTTCTTGCTTCCCCTTAATTGATACATAATAAACCCTTATGAAGGTGTTTACAAAGTAACTAATAGCATATCTATAATTCATTTATTAGACATTTATAAGGGGAGCCTTATTGTAAAGAGGTACCAGAAAACATAGTTACTCAGTAATATGAACAGCTAGTTTCTTTTTAAGTATTGTTACAAGAGTGTTATACACAACTCAGAAATCACTTGGCATGTTGCCAAAAGTTTTTTATTTATTTATTTTTGCATTTCTTTTCCATAGCTTTCAACTTCCCTTGGGATGCTCCTGGTGAAATGAGCAATCCCATCAGGAGTAGACCCGCTGGTTATTACTACCAGGGTGCTTGGCAATCACTAGATGGCACCCAAGTTCACCAGTTTAACACCATCACTTCAATCAATCAGTGTCTGAAAAACAAAGTGGTCCACCTGTATGGAGACTCCACCATCCGCCAGTGGTTTGAACATTTAAACAAATCCCTACCAGGTATGTGACCATTACAAATTTATAGCATTATGGTGTAAATTGATTCAACATGGCAGCATATTCTGCTCTCTTTATAATAGATCTCAAGGAGTTCGACCTGCAAAGCTCAAGGCAAACTGGACCTTTCATTGCCTTGGATTATGCAAACAACATTTTAGTGACCTTCCGATGCCATGGTCCTCCAATCCGTTTTGGGACCACGCCTGTCAGTCAGCTACGTTATATTGCCAATGAACTGGACCGTGTGGTTGGGGGCAACAACACTGTCATAGTTATTGGCATTTGGTCTCACTTCAGCACTTTCCCAATTGAAGTCTACATTCGACGTCTACTGAACATTCGGAAAGCTGTGGTGCGGCTGTTGAAAAGGGCTCCAGATACTCTGGTTATCATCAGAACTGCAAACCCCAAATCACTGACACTATATGAGACTCTGACAAATAGTGACTGGTATTCACTACAGTATGACAGAGTCCTCAGGGCAATATTCAAAAGAGTAAAAGTCAAACTGGTGGATGCCTGGGAGATGACCATAGCCCACCACCTACCACACAGCCTCCACCCAGAACCTCCCATAGTCAAGAATATGATAGATGTTATGCTGTCCTACATATGCCCCAGCCCCACACCAGAGAATTTCTAAAGAGCAATGGGGAGTGTGGACATTGCTGATTTTAAATATTGTTTCGTTTGAATGCTTTTTTTCCATTGTCTTTTCTGTTGTCTTGTGTGGTGATCATAATCTGTGAAATGGATACAGTGCTATGACAAAGAATTTCCACAAGGGGAAATACTTTGTCACTACCAAGGACATATGTATCTTGAATAAAAATTACATTAGAATAATGGTTATTGAATGTTCTTAGCTAACAAAAAGCTTTTAGATTTTGAAGTTTAATTTCTCCCATCAGTTTATGTCCTAAAAGGCAAAGAGCCCAATAGTAAAACCAGGCGTGGTGCTGTGCTTAAAAGGTTCATTAAAAATAATAAATCCTTGGTCCAGGCAAGCAAAATCACAGAAGTGAAAAGGAGCCAGGCAGTACTGACAACTTCTCACAGCAGGAGACAACAGGGAGATTGGCAAGGATCTGGTCCAAAAAGCAGACAGGGATCATACAAGGTGAGACAGAAAGGCAGACGGATCCGATGGGCCTGGCAAAGATTGTGGTCAGGAAAAAGTCCAGAACAACAGAGAGCCGAGGAGGCTTCCGATAGGGGCAAGGCAAGACAAGGAAATCCAGAGACTTGAGATGGATCTGAAAGGCAAGGCTGACAAAGAAGAACGCTGGACAGTTAGCTCACACAAGACTTTGAGATAATCTGGCAACAAGAAGCTTTAGGGATCCGTTATATAAAACCTGATCAACAGGTGAATGAAATCATCTCAGTTGTGATGCTGCGGGAGAATGGATGACAGGATAAGCAGATCATATGGAGGAAATCATGAGTATGGTACTGAAGAGAACGGCCTGATCTTTTACTATTGCAAAGGTTGAATCCTGTTTGTATTAATAACTGAAAACACTGTCCAAAGAAAGATTAGTTCTGGAATGTTTTTACTGAATCACAACAGAGGTAAAGTAAGGCCAAAGGAACTTTAGTTGAACTACTCTTGGCTCCTACTCGGTTTCTGTTTTTTTCAAAGATCTATTTATAAGACTTCCCAGAAATGGAAGAATACACACACACACACACAGCATTTCACACACACACCTTTCCAACTAGGGAGGAAGGGCTCTTGGTCCGGAACAGCGCGTGTCCACAGTAAGATATCATGTTCCCATTTACGTCATACTGCATCCCTATGAAGGCTGAAAGTTACCCCATATTGTTGGGATTGCTGTGAAATAAAGATGACTGTAAGTCTTGAATAAAATAATCCCCCTGCTGGTCGCTGAGAGAAGTTGCAGTGTCTGGTCTCGTCTATGTCTCTTTTTAAGGTTTTATCCTGTCCCACAATCACACTGATTGGAAGTTGCAGATTGAGGACAGTGAGCAAGCAGACATACAGCTGAGCCAGAATCATAACAATGGCACAATACCCAGAAAAATTTCCCTTGCCAACAAACGACGAAATCCAATTAAGAATCGTTGCATGTAAGATGGACAGCTGTGTAGCGATTTTCTTTTTTTTTTTTTTTTTCCCAGTGTCCTATCTAGCAATGTGGCAATAATAATTGATGTCTTAATGCCAAATAGAGCTCAACAGATTTTACTTTCACAAGTGGAGCAATCAGCTTTCGCCATAGTGCTCCGCTTGATTTATGCATAGTTTTATTGTGATTCATGCGGGGAGAATTTCAAATTATGTGGACACTACAATGGAAAAGTAGGAGAGTAAAGGAAGAACAAAAAGAGAAAAAAAAGAAAGAAAAGAGGTAAAAGAAAGAAGAGATAAAAGGGAAAGAATGATAAAACGTCTCCCGTCTGCTTCATCATCTGAAAAGAGAGATGTAAAAGGAACAGCACAACCAACAGACATAGTGTAACAAATACAATAGAGTAACACCTTGATACCATTGCTAAATCATATGTATTATTATTTAAGCTGACATGTGTAAAGTGATACCTGAGAAAAGAAAGTGAAAAATAAATAAATAGATAAATAAATTACGGGCTTTCTGTATATAAGTGAACACTTAGAACCTGGTACCCAGCACCTGTGGATGTTTGTGAGGGTGCACTTGTGTATGTGAAATTTATCCAGAACGAAATTGCTCAATAGTGGTTGTATAGAACCAAAGGCCCGCCTTCCCTGAGCACTGAGGCAGGCGTCAGGGGACCCATAACCCCGGACTCCCAAAGGGGCCCCCAAAGCAGGGCGCCCAAGAGGGGCCAACACAGGAAATCTGCAACCCCCCCCCCCCCCCCCCCAAGGGAAGAGGAGAGACGACCTCGAGGAAATCCCCCAGCCACCGCAATGCCAAAGCCCCCAGGAGCCGCCGGGGTGAGCCCGTGGG
Source organism: Fundulus heteroclitus (assembly GCF_011125445.2). Lineage (NCBI taxonomy): Eukaryota > Metazoa > Chordata > Actinopteri > Cyprinodontiformes > Fundulidae > Fundulus > Fundulus heteroclitus. The sequence continues at coordinate 691,798 of NW_023396923.1, forward strand.
CTCCGCCGGCAGCCAGCTACGCTGAAGTGGTCCCGGCCCAGAGGCCCCAGTGGCGCCCTGCCCCCGCGGCGGGCCCCCCGGCCGAGCCCAGGCCCCGCGAAGCAGCCACCAGGAATGGGCCGGCACCCACCCGGGAACCCGCCCCAAACCCGAGGTCCGCCAATGCGCCAGCGGGCCAAGGCGCCAGCCAGCAGAGGGGGGCAGGACGTGGGGGGATGGGCTCCGCACCTAGCGGAAACTTGAGAAGTTCTTGGGAGAGGGAGCGGACCGGAACCGAACCTGGCAAAAAAATAGATAAATAAATAAAAAAAATAAAACTCATTCACACCATCCCACCCTAGTGCCCCACTCACCACACACATATTTACAAAAAAAAACGAAAAAAAACAAAAAACGATGCTGTGCACACATTAGCACATAACACTCACATCCAACAATCCCAAGTAGGGGCGGGGGGCACCACAATCCACCTATCCGCCTGCCTGTGCCCGACCCCGCTGCTGGACCAGACGCCCCCCGGCCCAGGCCCACCAGGGAGGGGGCCAACATGACCCGTACGGGCCACTGAACCAGAACCCCCCTCACCCCCTAAATACCTAATAAACCCACTCCCTCCCCCACCTTATCCTAGTCACCCCTCCCCCCACCCCTTTCTGGGGAGAGCAGAGGCGTCAGCCCCAGTCCCGGCAAGCTGATCGCGCCCCACAGCAACACCCTGCCAAGACCCCTGAGTAGCGATTTTCACAGAATCGTGGTTTGACAGCAGCGTCCCCGACAAGGTGCTACAGCTTGATCAGCACATGCTGTTCAGGGCTGATCAAACAGCGGCCAGAGAGAAAAGCATAGGAAGAGGACTGGCAATCTATATTCACAACACTTGCACAACAGCAAAGACCATCGGAACCTTCTGCTCACCTGACCTGGAATACCTTGCAGTTAAGTGCAGACCATTTAAACTGGCTAGAGAGCTCAGCTCTGTGATAACCATTGTAGTATACATCCAGCCGAAAGTTAATGCTAAGCTAGCTCTGGAGCAGCTTCACTGCTTTGTTACCATCCAAATTAACAGTGACCCAGATGGGGCTGTGATCATTGCTGAGGACTCTAACCATATTAATTTAAAGGCTGTGCTCCCCAAGTTCCATAAATTCATTAGGTTCCCGACCAGAGACAATAATACATTAGATCAAGTTTACTATAACATCCCAGGAGCATACAAAGCTGCTGCAGCCCCTCACTTCGGGTCATCAGATCACATCTCTGTGAAGCTGATTCCTGCCTACAAGCCACTGATCTGCAGAACCATATTGGCGATAAAAACCGATAAGGTTTGGGCAGAAGAGGCCTGCTCAGTTTTACAGGACTATTTTGGAAAAACTAACTGGGATGTATTTAAAGAGGGAGCTGACTTAGAAAGCTACACATCATCTGTGCTTTCTTACATTCACTTCTGTACTGATGCTGTCCTACCCACAAAAACAATCAGTGTTTCCTAACCAGAAACCATGGGTAGAGAGCTCAGTGTGGTCCCTGCTGAAGGCCCAGGATGCAGCGTTCAGATCTTTATACAAACTAGTCTACAGCAGGGCTAGAAGCGTACTTTAAAATGATGCTCTTCTGGTGCTCCCTAGCCAGAAAAGCACCATACAGCTCCACCAAGTGACCTCTTCTCTGAAAAAGGTAAACATACACAAGGCCGCAGGTCCAGACATGGTGTCAGCCCAGACGCTTAAATCGTGTGCGGACCAGCTAGCATGGGTCTTTCTGGACATGTTCTACCTCTCCATGCAGCTCTGCACGATTCCTGCCTGTCTAAAATCATCTGTTATCGTGCCTGTGCCCAATAAACCAATCATCACCTGCCTCAATGATTATTGTCATATTGCTCTGACGCCCATCATCATGAAGTGCTTCGCAAGGATCCTCCTAAAGTACATCAAGGACGCAATCCCTGCTGATCTGGACAGCCTGCAGTTTGCCTACATGGAGAATCGCTCCACAGAGAACGCTGTCTCATTAGCACTGTCCTCAGCTCTGATTCATCTGCAGCAGACCAACACCTATGTTAGGATGCTCTTCATAGACTTCAGCTCAGCATTCAACACAGTACTACCAAACATGCTGGCTCTGAAGCTCCACAACATGGCATTATCCACACCTCTCTGCTGCTGGATCAGTGACCACACCAGGTGGTGAGGACAGGGAACACAGGAACACTGCAGGGCTGTGTCCTTAGCCCAGTCCTCTTCACCCTTTTCACCCAGGATTGTTCTGCTGTCCATCTCACAAACACAGTGGTGAAGTTTTCAGACGGCACCACTGTAGTGGGTCTCATTTCCAACAATGATGAGTCCCACTAGGGATGAGGTCAGCAATCTCACACAGTAATGCTCCAGGATCAACTTGATCCTGAACACCAGTAAGACCAAGTGTCACGGTTCTGTTTGTGTGCCTGCTTTGATTGCCTCCACAGGTGGTGGCTGAGGGGGCGTGCCCCACACCTGCAGCTCGTCAGAGGCAGCTTCCTCTGGCTTCTTAAGTGGAGCACCGACAGACAGAAGATGCCAGAGCCTTAACCAGTCGTGGTACGACGTGGCCCTGTCCAAGCCTTAGTTCCTGCTTGTAAGTCTTCGTCTTTGCTTTGGACTGACTTTGGTTTTCCTGTTTTTATCACAGTTTTTCGTGTGCATGGATGCACTCACCCGTCTCGAAGCTCTGAAGATATTTTTGAACCTGTGGAATCATCAGCTCAGACTTTGCTCTGGCGCTCCCCCTCGTACTCCCTTGGCGTTACCAAGACGGGCTCGAGGTTCCCCCCTCCCGGATTCCACAGGCTTCTCCAGGATTCCTGAACTCTGGTTAATCCGTCTGTTGCTCCCGTCAGTTGAGGTTTGCTTCGGATTCCTCGCCAGCTCCATCTGCCTCCCTCCAGTCACCACCCCACCATCTAGAGTAGGCACACAAGGTTCCCGAGGCACTACTCTTCTCCAGTTAGGTCTCTCCTGCTACATGGTAAGCAGCGTATGATTCGGCACATTCCTGGTTCTTGCCTTCAATCCATTCTCTCCCCTTCTCTTACAGTCAACCCCGCTCTGACGTTCAGGCCTCGTCCAGGCGATTATATTCTTGCTTCGTTTACTGCCTTCTTCTTAATAAACATCTTAAAACTGTGCTCTGGTCACCCGTTCTTATCTGCATGTGGGCTAAGCATCTCAAAAACATGACACCAAGGAGGTAATAATAGACTACAGGAGGTCCAGGAGGACTGAACATGCTCCTCTCTACATACAGTTTGAGGTGGTGGTGAACGTGGACATTAGATTTCTGGGCATTCACATCTTCTCCGACCTCTCCTGGACTGTGAACATCTCCCAACTGGTGAAGAAGGCCCAACAGTGGCTCTTCTTCCTCAGGAAAGTGAAAAGGACTGGACTTCACTAAACTGCTAAGTAACTTCTATAGAGCTACCATAGATAGTGTGTTATGTATCAGCATAACTGTATGGTATGGGAGCTGTACAGTGCAGGAGAGGAAGGACTTAGCACGGGTGGTGAGAACAGCGTAGGGGATTGTGGGATGCCGTCTACAGGATTTGGACTCAATTTACACAGAGCGAGTCCAAAGAAGGGCCAGATGCATCGTCACTGATCCCAGCCACTCAGGCAATGCGCTGTTTGCCCCTATCCCATCAGGTAAACGCTTAAAAAGCAATACATCAAAACAAATAAACGTAGAAACAGCTTCTTCCCAAGAGGTGTGAGGGTTATCGCCCCCTGATGGGAGACTGCAGTCCAAGACGTTAAAAATCACACCACTGTTACTAGCCCATCATTATGGTAATGCTATTGCCTATTTATACATTATTTTCTTAGAATATCTAAATGCACATCTCGGTAAATGAAGCCTCAAATCATTGCACAAAGCACCCTATTCCATCATTAGTTGTTATCTGTGATTCATGAAGAACAACTAGTTCATACAAACTTTTAAATCTTTAACTTTTTTATCCTTTGAAAGTTTTAATGAAAAAAGAAACAATGAAAGATTTGTTCATTGCCTGTTTGTTTGTCTTTTATGTGTACTCCTAGCTTGAGTGGCCAAAACAAAATTTCATCACAGTAAGACGCAGTGACAAAGAATCTTTGAAAACGTTTGAACATGAAATGATAGAAAATTTCACACCTATTACTGCAATCATAAATTTGGGTACAAATATCGGATTGATTTGAAACTTTTTATGATTATTTTTGAATGTATCACTAGAATTGTTAACCACACAAATTCTGTGCCGGTAATTATCATAAAGCATACGCCTGTCTATGTTTTTAGAAATACAAACTGCATGCACAGACATTTAGATTTTTTTTACTCTAACCTGATCTGCAAGGTGTGGCAGTTGTTAGCACTGTTGGCCCAAAGTAAGAAGAACTTGGGTTTGAATACTGGCCTGGGGTCTTTCTGCAAGGATCTTGCACGTTCTCCCCATTCATCCATGGAGGTCTCTCTGGGCTACCGAGCTTCACAGTCCAAAGCATAACTGTTTGGTCTTTGTGTCGTCTGTGATTGGGATAAGTGGGTATAGATGGGTGGGGGAAATTTCTTTAATACCATCATAGTCAAAATTATACATACATTCACACTAATATTTGTTTAAATGTCCCAAAGCAACTTGTATGTTGAAAGTATGTTTTGTGTAGCCATCAAGAAGCTTCTGGTGTAATTCTGACTGGACATTTGATAATTATTCTTGGTAGAATCGGTGGATTTCCTGGCATTGACTGTGGTTTTATGCATATTTCACACATTTTTATAGGGTTGCTTTTTGAGGAGGTCTTTTCACATATGATTTTGCTTTATCCTTTAAAAACACACTGTCTTTGGGATTATTGTTCTGCTGGAACAATGGGGAGAATTGTTTCAATTGAACAAGTTAAATAAAAAATTAAGTGTTGACCATAAAATGACTGGATGCCTGAAATGCAACTCAAAAGGTTATACACTGTATTATTATTGGGCCAGTAAAGTAACTTGAATTTCAACATTACTAAATAATCTAATGATGTGTAAATGCTTCCATCTAGTGTTCAGCAAAATATGTGACAATGTGTGTGACTCGCTAAAGGAACACGTCAATCAATGCAGCCTTTGCTCAACCTCTTGCTGGGGTCAAAGTGTATTTGTGCAAAATTATTATTTCACGACTCAATAAAGCAGGGTTATCCCAGACATCAAGTACAAATGGAGGCCATTTCAAGCAACTTAAGCTTTCAGTCCACTCTTAAATATATAAAACTTAAAATCAGTGGTGTCTCTGGCATGATAATTTAAGTGGGACACACAAACTCTATACCTAATAGTAGCAATACATTTTTTTGTGATGCATACAATCTGACTTTGATCAACTTTAAATTAAACGGATACATTAGCATAAACCAACTAGAAAATGTTATATAAGCTAAATGTAGTTTAATTTTTAAAATTACAAATAAAGGCTCACTAATAATGTTAATTTATTGAACAGAAAAGATTTACTTCAATTCTTCAATGAGCCAGCAAGGAAAACCAACACTAGATTCATATTTGCTTTTAGCGTCGATTTTTCTGTTCTATTTTGTCTACACTTTCCTACATTTTATTCCAACTGTTTTTATACCTGCTTTTATTCTGTTTTAATTTTCCAATGTTTTAACCATGTAAAGCACTTTACATTGTCTTTGCACTGAAATGTGCTATACAAATAAATTTGCCTTGCTTAGATGGTTGCACACTATCCGACAGAATGTAAATGTAACATGTGCAATTCAAGTATTTTGATTGGACAATCCGAGTTTGGGGCCACCAGATCTGTGCTGTGTGGCTGTCTACTGAGAGCGTGTTGGGCATGTCCACTGAGATTTCAGATGGCCATTATTTAAACAAACATTTGTGAGCCAGCCCTAGTATCAAGGCACCTCAAGAAGATTCAGCCTACAAATGTATTGTAATGATCCGTATTAGACTTTATTGCCAAAAATGCTGTTGCACACTTACTGTTCATTTAAATCAGATTGCTTTGGGGTCATACCGCAAGAAATGTGTGGCTTCTGGGGAGATGAGTCGTGATTTGGGAGACCTGTGGAGTGAAAGCTGTGCCATCCTGTTCGTCCTAAAGTAAAGTGTTAGCAGCAAAACCTCGGTCTGGTGCTTGGGTGTCATAAAGGAATCTTACATTATTAACAGGAAAATGTATTTATTTAGAAGAAATCTTCTTCTACGCTTGATTTTAAGATGAAAAACATTGTGCTGTATATGCTCACATGGCTTGTGGTCTCTGCTTCATTCATTCTCGCAAATATGCTCAATAGGCTGAAATCAGGGAAACAGGTGAGACATCTAAGGTGAAACTTAGTCATTAAGGAGGAGAGGAAGAGAGCGAGAGAGAAATTGGAGGCAACAGAGGAGAGAATCACAACGGATCCGGGAGAAGAAAACAAGCCAGAATCAGAAAATGTCTCATCCTCTCTCCTGACTTTACGTCATTTACATCAAAAGAGGAAACATTTAATTCGTTCTGAAAGTTTTATTTACAAGATTAAATTGAGTGACTCGGCCTCTATGGATCGCGCAGCGCTTACAAACAGTGCTGCTGCTAATGAAGCCACGCCTGAACCGGTGACATATGGGGTGCCGAATGTAAAATTTCAGATAAAATTCTATAGCTGACACATTTTGATTATGTAGCTCACTTTTCTCACATTTAAGACAGAAATTCACAATAAACAAGATCTTATATGCAATTGTCAACAATATGTTTATAAAGTAAAATAAATAGTTAAATGTTAAATCTATATCTAAATGTTAAATGTTAAATCTAAATGCTAAATCTATATCTAGATGTTAAATCCATATCTAAATGTTAAATCTATATCTAAATGCTAAATGTTAAATCTAAATGTTAAATCCATATCTAAATGTTAAATCGATATCTAAATGTTAAATGTAAATGTTAAATCTATATCTAAATGCTAAATCTATATCTAAATGTTAAATCTATATCTAAATAAATTACAGACCTATATCTAATCTTCTTTTCTTATCTAAAATTCTTGAGAAAGTAGTTGCTAATCAACTTTGTGAACATTTACAAAGTAATGACCTACTTGAGGAGTTTCAGTCAGGCTTCAGAGCTCATCATAGCACTGAAACAGCTCTGGTGAAGGTCACTAATGATATTCTCATGGCCTCAGATAATGGACTTGTGTCTATACTTGTCCTGTTAGATCTCAGTGCTGCGTTTGATACAGTTGATCACAATATTCTCCTACAGAGACTTGAACATACTGTAGGGATTAAGGGGAAAGCATTAGGCTGGTTTAAATCTTATCTGTCAGACAGATTCCAATTTGTTCATGTTAATAATAAATCTTCCTCAAACTCTAGGGTCACCTGTGGAGTACCACAGGGTTCAGTCCTTGGACCAATTCTCTTTACTATATATATGCTTCCGATAGGCAAAATTATCAGACAGCATGGGATTAATTTCCACTGTTATGCTGATGCTACTCAGCAATATTTATCCATAAATCCTGATGAATCCAATCAATTACTTCGACTGCAGTCATGTCTTGATGACATCAAAAGCTGGATGACTTTAAATTTCCTGCATTTAAATTCTGACAAGACCGAAGTTTTAATCTTTGGACCAGAGTCCTCAAAAAATAAAGTTCTTAACCAATCACTTAATCTGGGTGGCATTAACCTGGCCCCTGGTAATAAAGTAAAAAATCTTGGTGTTATTTTTGACCAAGACATGTCATTTAAATCCCATATTAAACAGGTTTCCAGAGTTTCCTTTTTTCACCTCCGGAATATTGCCAAAATTAGAAACATTCTGTCCAGGAGTGATGCTGAAAAACTGGTCCATGCATTTGTTACTTCAAGGCTGGACTATTGTAATTCTTTACTATCAGGATGTCCACAAAATGCAGTTCAAAGCCTTCAGCTGATCCAAAATGCTGCAGCAAGAGTTCTGATGAAAATCAACAAGAGGGATCATATTTCTCCAATTTTAGCTTCCCTTCATTGGCTTCCTGTTAAATCAAGAATAGAATTTAAAATTCTACTTCTAACGTATAAAGCCCTTAATAATCAAACTCCATCATATATCAGAGCTCTGATTACCCCGTATGTTCCTAACAGAGCACTTCGCTCTCAGACTGCAGGTCTGCTGGTGGTTCCTAGAGTCTCTAAAAGTAGAATGGGAGGCAGATCCTTTAGCTATCAGGCTCCTCTCCTGTGGAACCAACTCCCAGTTTTGGTCCGTGAGGCAGACACCCTGTCTACTTTTAAGACTAGGCTTAAAACTTTTCTTTTTGACAAAAATTATAACTAGTGGCTCATGTTACTCTCAGCTACCTTTATAGTTTTACTGCTATAGGCTTAGGCTACTGGAGTATATCAGGATCTAATTTTCTCACTCTATTGAGTTCTACTGTTCTTCAATTATGCATTATGTGTTGTCATTTCTGCTTTAACTTTCTGTTCTCTCTCTTTTCTCTTCATAGTAGGTACACCTGGTCTGGCGTTCTGTTAACTGTGACATCATCCAGAGAAGACGGCTCACCCGCTACTACCATCTAATGTAGAACAGATTACTGGATCAATGTGTGCTTCTGTGCTTTTTTGTCTCTCTTGTTGTGTCTCTGCTCTGTCTTCTGTAACCCCAGTCGGTCGAGGCAGATGACCGTTCATACTGAGCCCGGTTCTGCCGGAGGTTTTTCCTTCCCGTTAATGGGTGGTTTTTCTTCCCACTGTCGCTTCATGCTTGCTCAGTATGAGGGATTGCAGCAAAGCCATGTACAATGCAGATGACTCTTCCTGTGGCTCTATGGTTCCCCAGGAGTGAATGCTGCTTGTCGGGACTTTGATGCAATCAACTGGTTTCCTTATATAGGACATTTTTGACCAATCTGTATAATCTGACCCAATCTGTATAATATGATTGAACTTGACTTTGTAAAGTGCCTTGAGATGACATGTTTCATGATTTGGCGCTATATAAATAAAATTGAATTGTTAAATGTTAATGTTAAATCTATATCTAAATGTTAAATTTAAATCTAAATGTTAAATCTATATCTAAATGTTAAAGTTAAATCTAAATGTTAAATCTATATCTAAATGTTAAATTTAAATCTAAATGTTAAATGTAAATGTTAAATCTATATCTAAATGCTAAATCTATATCTAAATGTTAAATCTATATCTAAATGTTAAATGTAAATGTTAAATCCATATCTAAATGTTAAATCTATATCTAAATGCTAAATGTTAAATCTAAATGTTAAATCTCTATCTAAATGTTAAATCCATATCTAAATGTTAAATCTATATCTAAATGCTAAATGTTAAATCTCTATCTTAATGTTAAATCGATATCTAAATGTTAAATGTAAATGTTAAATCTATATCTAAATGCTAAATCTATATCTAAATGTTAAATCTATATCTAAATGTCAAATGTTAAATGTTAATGTTAAATCTATATCTAAATGTTAAATTTAAATCTAAATGTTAAATCTATATCTAAATGTTAAATCTATATCTAAATGTTAAATTTAAATCTAAATGTTAAATGTTAAATGTAAATGTTAAATCTATATCTAAATGCTAAATATATATCTAAATGCTAAATATATATCTAAATGTTAAATGTAAATGTTAAATCCATATCTAAATGTTAAATCTATATCTAAATGCTAAATGTTAAATCCAAATGTTAAATCTCTATCTAAATGTTAAATCGATATCTAAATGTTAAATGTAAATGTTAAATCTATATCTAAATGCTAAATCTATATCTAAATGTTAAATCTATATCTAAATGTCAAATGTTAAATGTTTATGTTAAATCTATATCTAAATGTTAAAGTTAAATCTAAATGTTAAATCTATATCTAAATGTTAAATCTATATCTAAATGTTAAAGTTAAATCTAAATGTTAAATCTATATCTAAATGTTAAATTTAAATCTAAATGTTAAATGTTAAATGTAAATGTTAAATCTATATCTAAATGCTAAATCTATATCTAAATGTTAAATCTATATCTAAATGTTAAATGTAAATGTTAAATCTATATCTAAATGTTAAATTTAAATCTAAATGTTAAATCTATATCTAAATGTTAAATTTAAATCTAAATGTTAAATGTTAAATGTAAATGTTAAATCTATATCTAAATGCTAAATCTATATCTAAATGTTAAATCTATATCTAAATGTTAAATGTAAATGTTAAATCTATATCTAAATGTTAAATCTATATCTGTCAGGACTCAGCTGGCAGGGCTGTGCAGCCTGCTGCCAGCTCCGTTACCTTTGCTTCTTCACAGGTGTTCGTGGTTGGACGGTGGGCGGAGTGCGCACACCTGTGGCTCATTCGGCAGCATCTGAGCGTCCTACAAGAACTGCGGCCGAACAGCGAGAGGACGCCAGAGTGTTTTCGTTGCGGTATGCGTGACAGCCTCGACCTCTAGCCAGCCCTAGTTTCCTGAAACTAATCCTTCGTTTTGCTCTCTCAAGGTTTCCCTGTGTCTGTGTGAACCCTGCGTGACTCTTGGGCTCTCCGACTCGATCAGACGCACCTCTGCTCTGGACGCGAGTCACACCTACCCTCTCTCCGGTTCCTCTCGCTGCTCTGGATCCCTGGACTGCCTCGGTGCTGCTCTGACCCCTTCGCCCCGCTCTCCGTCGACCCGAACGCCTGCTCAAGACAACCCAGCTGAGTCCTCCTTACCGTCTCCCCGCTCGGTTATCTAATCCTCGTGGTAAGCTTACGTTTATAGCTTTATCTCCCATTCTTTACCACTGCTAATCACATTCCCCTTACCTCCTAGACTGGTCCGGTCCCTTGGTCCCGGGGTAGTTCGAGCCGTCATCGTTCCCCGTCCCGCAGACTAGCGCTGCGTTCCGTGAGCTCCCGTGTTTAAGAAAATAAAACCCTTGAATTCTGACCTGTGTTTCCGAGTGTGTTTTCTGCATGTGGGCCCGACATCTCAAGGCAAACATGACAGAAGAACACTCTGGCCAACAAAGCGACCCAGCAGACACACTCGGTGGGGCGTTAGCGGCCCAACAGGATCAGATTCGGGGCTTAGAGTCCACGGTGTTAGGCCTACAGGGCCATTTGCAGAGCCTAGCCGGTCAAATCAACCAGCTAACTGTGATGCTAAGTGCTAGCCAGCAGCCCGCAGCCTCGGCCCCTCCTAGTTCCGCTTCCGACCCAGCTCCGCCTTCGGTGACGTCACCATCCGGTCCCGAGACTTCCTCCCCCGCTCCGGAGAAATTCTCCGGAGACAGTAGTGACTGTGGGGGGTTTCTTTTCCAGTGCTCCTTAGTTTTTAATCGGTCCCCTCGTTTGTTTGCTTTAGATGAAGCTAAGATTTCCTTTATTTTACGTTTACTCACGGGCCGCGCGCTCAGGTGGGCAGAGGCCCGGTTCCCCAATTGCCAGCAGTTTGGCTGTACTTTTAACGAGTTCCTGTCTGAATTTAAGATGGTCTTTGCAGCTGAGGTAGATCAGGTGCAGGATTCTCGGCGGCTTTTAGCTCTCCGGCAGCGGGGAAGACGCCTTGCTGATTTCGCTGTTGAATTCCGTACAGTGGCCGCTGCGGCTGGCTGGGAGCAGCGCGCTTTAAAGACTGTATTTTTTCAGGCGTTAGATGAGTCTCTTAAGGATGAGCTAGCACGTCAGGAGGAACCCACTTCTCATAACGAGTTTATTGCATTGGCCATCCGGTTAGATAATTGCCTCCGCTCCCGCTCTAAGAGTCGCCCCCTCGGGCCTCTCGTTTTCCGCCCTCAACCTCCCGAGCGGAGACCACCTAGTCCAGCAGAACCTCGTTCCCCGCCTCCCGAACCCATGCAATTGGGTCGAGTGCGGTTGACTCCAGAGCAGAGGGAGCAGCGAATGTCCTCTAGGCTATGTTTGTACTGCGCCTCCCCTGCTCATTTTATTAGGGAATGCCCAGAGCGGCCAAAAGACCAGGTCCGCCGGCTGTAGCGGAGGAGCCGACGGACCAGCCTCAGTTAACGCCTTCTTCCCCTCCGCGACTTTGTTTAAAAGCGACCGTAGTAACCTCTCGTGATTCCTTTTCGTTATCAGCTCTAGTGGATTCCGGTTGTGATTTTAATTTAATCGATAGTGCTTTCGTCCGTCGGACCGGACTCGAGACGGTTCCGCTGAATTCTTCCCTTCACGTCTCTGCCCTGGATGGCGGGGTCCTCCCTAGCATTACTCATAGCACTAAACCACTTGAGTTAGTAGTTTCCGGTAATCACAGAGAACGGTTAGCGTTTCTGGTTTTCCCAGTGAGACATGCCACCTTAGTGCTAGGTGTCCCTTGGTTGCAGCGGCATAACCCGCACATAAACTGGGTGGACCGTCGGGTAGAGTCCTGGTCCTCAAGTTGCCATGCTGCCTGTTTACAATCTGCAGTTCCTCCCTGTCAGACCGTTTCGCCGTCTTCCGTCCAGGCAGATCCAGATTTAATGAAGTTAGTACCCGAGTGCTACCATGATCTAAGACAAGTTTTTAGCAAATTCCAAGCCTGTTCCTTGCCGCCGCACAGGCCGTATGACTGTGCTATCGATCTACTGCCAGGTGCCCCGTTGCCGGTTAGCCGCCTTTATAATATTTCTTTGGCTGAGCGTCAGGCCCTTGAGAAGTACATAAAGGAGTCTTTAGCGGCGGGTCTAATCCGAGCTTCGTCCTCCCCGGTAGGGGCAGGCTTCTTCTTCGTGTCCAAGAAGGACGGTTCACTGCGCCCGTGTATCGATTATCGGGGTCTGAACGCGATAACTGTTAAGAACAAGTACCCCCTTCCACTACTCTCCTCCGCCCTAGAACCAGTCCAGTCAGCTAAGGTCTTTACCAAACTAGATCTCCGTAATGCTTAACACTTGGTGCGGATCCGTCGGGGGGACGAGTGGAAAACAGCCTTCAAGACCCCCCTGGGACACTTCGAGTACCGGGTGATGCCGTTTGGCCTGTGCAATGCCCCAGCTGTGTTCCAGGCTCTGGTCAATGATGTCCTCCGTGACTTCCTTTACGTATTTGTCTTTGTTTATCTTGACGACATCCTCATTTACTCCCGCAATCACTCAGAACATCAAGACCATGTTCGACAGGTCCTCCAACGCCTGTTAGAGAACAAGCTGTTTGTGAAAGCGGAGAAATGTGAGTTCCACAAGTCCTCAGTGTCATTTCTCGGGCTCATCCTAGAGGGAGGACAAGTTCGTTCAGACCCGGAGAAGATTAAGGCGGTTCTCGACTGGCTGTTTTCCCGAGACCAGGAAACAACTGCAACGTTTCCTTGGCTTTGCTAACTTCTATCGAAGGTTCATTAGGGGATACAGCCAGATCGCCGCTCCTCTCCACGCACTCACTTCCACCAAGTCCTCTTTCTCGTGGAGCCCCAAAGCTAACTCAGCGTTCATCGACCTAAAGAAAAGATTCTCCCAGGCGCCCATCCTCATTCACCCTGACCCCAGTAGACAGTTTGTGGTGGAGATAGATGCTTCCGATACAGGAGTCGGAGCAATTCTCTCCCAGAACTCACAGTCGGACCAGAAGCTTCACCCCTGCGCCTTTTTCTCCCGGCGCCTGACCCCGGCCGAACGCAATTACGATGTGGGGGATAGAGAGCTGCTCGCCATCAAGCTCGCCCTGGAGGAGTGGCGACACTGGCTTGAGGGGTCCGAGCAGCCCGTCCTTATCTGGACTGATCACAAGAACTTGGCATATATCCAGACAGCGAAGAGGCTGAATCCCAGACAGGCCCGCTGGTCCCTTTTTTTCTCTCGTTTTAATTTGTCCATCACGTTTCGCCCCGGGTCTAAGAACCAGAAGCCTGATGCTCTGTCCCGCCTTTACTCTCCCCCTGATTCTGACGAGAAACCAGCCACCATCCTCCCTTCGTCCTGTGTTTTTGGAGCCCTCCAGTGGGAGATTCAAGACTTGATCGCTCAGGCCCTGCAGTCAGACCCCGACCCAGGTACTGGACCACCCGGCCGGAACTGTGTCCCAGCCTCAGTTCGTTCCCGTGTGCTCCAGTGGGCGCACTCTGAAAGATTCTCTGCCCATCCTGGCGTCTACCGAACCCGCACCCTCATCTCCCGCCATTTCTGGTGGCCCACCTTGTCCCAAGATGTGAAGGCTTTTGTTCTCTCCTGTCCCGTGTGTGCTCAGAACAAGCCGTCAAACAGACCACCTGCAGGCCTCCTACAGCCGCTACCCGTCCCCGATCGTCCCTGGTCCCACATCGCCCTGGACTTCGTCACCGGGCTCCCCTCGTCCCAGGGGATGACAACCATCCTCACAGTTGTTGACCGTTTTTCTAAGGCCTGTCACCTCATCGCACTCCGTAAGCTCCCCTCCGCCTTTCTCACGGCCCAGCTCCTGGTTTGACACGTGTTCCGCCTCCACGGAATCCCCCGAGAGATCCTGTCTGACCGTGGTCCCCAGTTCATCTCCAGGGTTTGGAAGGAGTTTGCCGTGGCCCTTGGGGCCCGGTACACTCTAACCTCCGGCTATCACCCCCAGACCAACGGTCAGACAGAGCGGATGAACCAGGAGCTGGAGACCGCCCTCCGTTGCCTAACCTTCCAGAACCCTTCTGAGTGGAATAAGTTTCTCCCCTGGGTCGAGTACGCCCACAACAGTCACGTCTCCACAGCTACCGGTCTGTCCCCCTTCGAGATCTCTCTAGGCTATCAGCCCCCTCTGCTTCCCGATGACAACCCACGAGTAACAGTTCCCTCAGTAAAAGACCACATCACCCAGTGCAGGCATTACTGGACCCAGACTATTCAGGCTCTGAAAGACACTGCGGAACAGAATCGCCGATTCGCTGATCGAAGACGCACCCCAGCTCCCAGTTACCATCCCGGTCAGCGAGTTTGGCTCTCCACACGAGACCTACCCTCCCGAGCAGCCTCCAGGAAGTTGTCTCCACGCTTCGCCGGCCCCTTCGAAATCACCTCCATAGTCAGCCCTACGACTGTTCGCGTTCGTCTCCCGTCCCACTCCCGGGTTCATCCCACGTTCCACGTCTCACAAATCAAGCCACCACCACCCCCCCCTTGAGGGGGGGGTGGTGTCAGGACTCAGCTGGCAGGGCCGTGCCAGCTCCGTTACCTTTGCTTCTTCACAGGTGTTCGTGGTTGGACGGTGGGCGGAGTGCGCACACCTGTGGCTCATTCGGCAGCATCTGAGCGTCCTACAAGAACTGCGGCCGAACAGCGAGAGGACGCCAGAGTGTTTTCGTTGCGGTATGCGTGACAGCCTCGACCTCTAGCCAGCCCTAGTTTCCTGAAACTAATCCTTCGTTTTGCTCTTTTAAGGTTTCCCTGTGTCTGTGTGAACCCTGCGTGACTCTTGGGCTCTCCGACTCGATCAGACGCACCTCTGCTCTGGACGCGAGTCACACCTACCCTCTCTCCGGTTCCTCTCGCTGCTCTGGATCCCTGGACTGCCTCGGTGCTGCTCGGACCCCTTCGCCCCGCTCTCCGTCGACCCGAACGCCTGCTCAAGACAACCCAGCTGAGTCCTCCTTACCGTCTCCCCGCTCGGTTATCTAATCCTCGTGGTAAGCTTACGTTTATAGCTTTATCTCCCATTCTTTACCACTGCAGCGCAGACGGCTGACAAGGCAACTTCCTATAACTATATAATTTTCTCCCTTTAACGGCAAAGTTTCTTGTTATGAGAAGAAAATTAAGTCGTTTAAGCAAGATAAGTCTCTCATTAAAACATCGTAAGATAACCCGGCATCAGCTCGCGGGATATTTGACTGTCATGGAGAAGAGGAGAGACGGACGGGCGCCTTTTATTACTTTTTAAGAAGTCGTCATTTGTCGGAGGAATGTATTTCTGCACTGAGGAGTGACAAGGTAAGTCATGCATATATAGCAAGTCCTCTACTTGAAATTTGATCAATTAGGCAGTTATTTATATTTAACGACTATGCTTTGGAAACACTTGCAGCCCTGTAGTACCGTCTCTGGCTCTGTTTACACGGTGAAAACAGGTTTGCGTTGCCTTGGTACTCTCCATTTACACACTACAAGGTTTAACTGTTGCTTAGGGGGACTTTCAGCTATAGCTGTGGGTTTATTTACAACAGTTTGCAGCCGAAACAGTCCTCCGCCAGCCGCTGTTTTCTTCTTCTGGGCAATTTGATGCGGAGCTTCAAAAATCACAGTGCTACTAGTGGTGCGGCATGGGAATTACACCGTTTAAGTACTCTGTAAACAGCGCCTGTGACTGCAAATGTTCTTCATGGATGTTAATGAGATAGAGATAAAGATAAGCAGCTTAATATTTTTAAAAACATGTCATCCATTTAATCATAAATTCTGCTGTAAAGATTAATAATCATGTGCTTAAAAGTCTTTTTAGTTTTTTACGGTTTTTATATTAACCATAATTTCATTGTGCTTATAGACTGACATATCAGCTATAGCAAGCATGGATGAGAGCTTGGCCATCTATATTCCCACCTATGCTGAAAGAATTGCCACCCAGAGATTTTGCTTCGAGTTCCAAGGAAAAGGTGAAAGAGATGTCCTTCAACAGACATCGCTTGAAAAACTCTTTACATGCAAATCTTCATGGAAAAAGTCCAATTTGATCTAAAATGTTTTTGGTTTCAGGTAATACCACTATGTAATATATTTAAAAAGAAAGCTTACCATTTGACTCAAAATGTGTTTTCAATATGTTTTCAAGAACATATGGAAGTGAGCCACAATAGAGTCAGTTAGCTTTTGTTTTTGCTGACAAAGATATAGAGCAAAAATACTGATTAAAAAGATTACTCCAACAACATTGTGAAATACAAGTTTTTGAAGTGAAATTATTGCTGTTGCTATTAAAATTCTTTAAGGTAAAAAATTTTGAAGCATGTGTTTAAACTGTACTTACTTTTATTTCCATAGGACATTATTTTTCTTACCCCATGAGGGATTAAGCGGTTTGGGTACCCCGTCTCTCGCCCAGTGAACGCTGGAGATAGGCACCAGCACCCTCGCGACCCCATGAGGGATTAAGCGGTTTGAAAAATGGATGGATGGATTATTTTTCTTTTATATTCTTTAAAGTTGATTGTAAAATAGATAAATGCTTTGAGCGCAATAGTGCCCAGATTTCTAACAACGACTTTTGTCATATGTAAAAGGATTTTCTCATGTTCAATTTTGAGATCCATGTATTCATCTTTTTAATACTCATAGATCATGTTCTAGTTAGGTCATTATCTGGAGGTAGAGAACTTCCTTTCAAAAGGATCTTTCAGAGAACTTGTTAAAAGTACTTTTAATGTATGTTCTTCTGTGAGTTGATGTAACATTGCAATATAATCTTATGTTTCTAAAGAAAGAATGAGTTAGTTTGATCACAAACCATTGCACTTTATTTTGTAATGGGTTTTTACCAAAGATTCATTAAAAGTTTTAATGTTGCACATAAGCATAGGCACTTTATTTTTCATCTCATTTGACCATATCATCATTGTCAAACAGTACATAACTTGGGTCTCAGTGTTCAGTAACAGAGAACTATAAGAGTCTTGCTGTTATAAATATAAAAATTATGTTTTGAATATGAGGAGCAGTGGTGGGGTTTACAGAACATATCATTTAAACATTTTTTGTACTACATGACAGATTACAAGACAAATGTGAAGTTAAATTTCTTGTTATTGTCCTAATATATTTAGTAGTGTATATGTGCTGTCACACACAACAAGAATCACACAAAATATAAAACCTGTTACCAAAATTCAAAAAATTATGTACATCATGATGAAACATTTAAGTACATGGGAGTCAATGAAAACAGAGGTCTGTTTTTTATTCCTCCATCTGTATTTCTTTGAATGCTTTTCCTTTATTGGTTGTGGGGTCTGCAGCTGCCTAATTCTGACTGTGTCGGAAAGTGACAGGGTCATTCTGGACAGGCTCACAAGGTCATTTGCTCCACAAACTCTTTTTTACAAGAAAATGTCACACATGTCACAGGTTTGTGTGTATACAAGCTCTTAAAAATAAGCATAACTCAATTGTTTCATCATGTGTGGACGGTGCATTAAGAAAGTTTTCCGTCATCAGAAGGTATGATAGTTTGAACTGTCTCATCACATGTGAATGGTCCTCTGAAGATGTTGGACTGTGCAAGTTTCTGCCACTTGCTTAGAAACCTGTTTGAGATGATCTTGTTCACCAAAAAGCCATGGAAGGGTTCACAGGTGTCAAAGTCCAGTCCTCGAAGGCCGGTGTCCTGCAACTTTTAGATATGTCCCTGGTCCGACATGCCTGAGTCAAATAATCAGGTAATTAGCAGGACTCTGAAGAACCTGACTGCATACTGAGGAGCTAATTGTGCTATTTGATTCAGGTGTGTGGGACCAAGGAAACCTCTAAAAGTTTCAGGACACGCCCTTGAGGACAGGAGCTTGACACCCCAGGTATACATTATGTAGGGCCGGCCACCTGGAGCAATTGCATCTCTAATCTTACGAATGATGTTCCATAAGTGAACCACTTTTTAGAGTTGTTCCTGAAAGACAAGAAAATAAACAAGTTCTTAAAGTACATACTCCATATTTAAAAGCATGTATCATATAGTATTTATCTTTTACATTCAAACATACCTCAGTGATATTTAAACAGGTGAGCAGAATTGGCTGCTTATCCAAGAAGTCACCAGTAAAGTAATATGTATTCTTCAGTTTTTGAAAAAGGTTCATCCAGTACTGTGCACAACGTTTCCTTAAGAAATCCCACCAGCTGTTGATGTGCTGGCTGTGGGTGCTGGATCCCACAATGAAGTAGTTTTCAGGATAGCTGTCATCAAGACGCAAAAATCTTTGAATGTCTTTCATTGTACCATTCGCTGTCTCCATGTCTATATGAATTCTGGCTGTGGTACCCCCTCTGTTACTGCTGGAACAAAATATCCAGCAGTAACTTTTGGACAGCACCATCCATGTATTCAGCTTTAGAGATGCCAACCTGTAAACACAGCAGAGATTTTCTTATTGTTTTTTCAAGTTTTTTATTTTAAACAAAAGGTAAAAATAACATAATTTATTCTTTCTAAAAATTGAGCATGTCACTTATGCTAAATGTGAGAAGCTAAATATTCCAAATTCAACATTTTTAAGTATTTAAATTTTCAGTGTCAGATCAAATGCACAGGCATTCTAAGATGTAAAAGGGAACATTGATTTTCTGGCTGTATTTTTTATGTAGCTATCTTAATCCTGGTCCTCCTACCTTAATGTTTTTGTTTATGGGAATTTTAAAAAGTACTTTTACAGAATTCCCATCAGAAGGAGAATAGCTGCTGTTTAAAATTGTGATTTAAGGTTAGACTGGATCAATGTTAAAATTGCTTAAACCTAGACTGCATTTGACATATATGTTATATGTCATGCTGTAGTTTTTTGTTAAAACTTAGTGGGTGCGGCTTATATAGAGATGAGCTCTGTAGTCGGGAAAATATGGTGTGTATATATATATATATATATATATATATATATATATATATATATATATATATATATATATATATATATAGTATTAGAGGCTTCCTCATAAAATTGTGCCTGCGTTTGTTTAGCATAAAATTTTAACATCATATCTGCCAGTAAATGAAAATGCACATGGACAAATAAATAAAGAAGGGGACTTTGCAATTTCACATTTCTTTCACTATTATCTTAATATACGTTAAAAATAATTGTTTACTATAATCATAAAAAACTACATGAATGTTATTTTTAAACAGTGGAAATAAAGTTGTCTCCTCCACTCCTCTCCCTCACCCCCTCTGTCGGCATCCAAAGCTGTAACGCTCACTATGGTTACGTTAGCAGCTGTTAGCAGCTGCTAGCTAACTATGGTTAGCAGCTGTTTCTGTCTCTCCTCGAGGTCGGTCGGTTTTTCTCCAGCTCTCCAGAGCTCCTTATCTGCTATTACCCTGCCCCCATTCTCCTGCTATTTGCTTCGTCTTTTGTGCCATTTCTTCATAGCAACCGTAAGCTCTAAGGCAATTATGGATCTCGTCAGCTGGTCTCTCAACGCTATTGATCAAATTTTTTCAACTGGAAAGCAAAGGACCGGGGAGCATGCCTGTCCCGGAACTTTTTTTGCGGGATACATCTTGGACCCGTGGCAGAAATGGTCCACGTTGTGCCTCTCAATTCTTTCTGTTGAGGACGTCGAAGATGTCTACTTATTCGTATTTACGATACTTGGATTCCTCATTTTTGGTCTCGGAGGATATCTAATGTATCAACACCTTCAAAAGCTGCTGGCGGTCAACATGGCCCTGATGAGACTGCCAGCGGCAGTCGACGCGATCATGAGGTCGTTGAATGAACAGAACGGACGGCTTGATAAGCTGACCGCGGTTGTGGTAAAGAGGTGAGGTGGGATAAAACCTGGAAGTGTGAACGTTACTAGCCCATCGATTGGATTATTGGAATATTGGATCCTGGAGCCAGCGGCGAAAAGACTCTAAGGCTGACAGAAAAGTTGGTGTCAGCTTGTTCTCATAACAAATTCTGTTTTCTTCAAATCGGACTCCCCGCTATCAAATCCTCCCTGGTTGTTATGGCGACATCGCACAAATTCCCTGCTACCCCACATTCCTGCGGACATCTGTGGAGGAGTCAAGCCGGAGCGGCAGAGTGATAAGACTTTCCATCAAGGACACTTGCCTGCCGGAGGGACGGCCTTCATGGACATACAGATTTCCACACAACATGCACCCAGACACACATATGCTCACAAATACAGATGACTTTACCCGACCAGAACTCAAATGTTTACCTTCTGCATATATGTGTCTCGTCATTGATTGTGCTTTTTGTGCAAATGAGTTTTTTTTGTCGGATGCTTCACATTTTGTATGGAAACACAAATTGTGCAGCACCTGTCTTTTTTTTCTTTCCCTCCACTCCCCCAGTGTTAATCTTTTTTCAACAGATCTCAAGGCAGCGCCTAGGGACCCCGTGTAAAGCGGGGTCTGGGGCAGTTTGGGGAACACACCTCACGGCTGCGCTTTTTAGCAGCGGCCGACTGGGTGTGTTCCTTGGCAACGCAAGGCCTCAGTCAATCATTCCCCCAAAATGTTTGTTAAGTGTATGTGATGGACGGTTGTACTGGAACTGAAATTTCGATTGTAATACAAATTGCAGTTGACTAATAAAATTGATTGATTGATTGTTTAAACATGCCATCAAAGAAAGATACAGATACTACAAAAAAGAATAAAAAGTGCACGAATTTAACTCACCATAACACAAAATCAATGGCAGCCCTGAGCTTGTTTCTCTGCAACAAGAGAAACAAGCAGATGGGACCATCCCCAGATGGTCCCATCTGGGGATAATGTCTTCAGAAAATTCATCAAAGTGACGTTTAACTTTTCTGGCCCTCGTTGCTTCAAACCGCATGTAACTCTATTAAAACGCTGATGGCGTTGTGCAGAAGAGTCGATGCTTTCAGAATATCTGCATCTGGAGCTTGCAGGAGCTGTGAAGCAGTGTTTATGCACTCAAGAATCTTTGCATGTTGACCAAAAAAATTAAAGAAAATTTACTTTTGGCATTCGTGAGCCACTTGCTTTACTACGCTCCTCTTTTTTGTCACTGGTCAGGGATATTTTGATGAGAGCTTTTATAATCTCACCATATTTGTGCCTCAACGCAGAAAGCGCATCATGTGCAGATGTACAGTGAGTGGGGCAGAGGCGTTTTATTGTGACAGTTCTGCTCTCTGCCGAGATTAACTCACCGGGGAGCGCCCATAGTTATACTGTGACCAAAAGAGTTGTTCAGGCTCTCTAGTGTCATAGAAGTACTTCACTCCGGAGCTTGATCAGTAGGAAAACATTCCAGGAGAGGATTTTCATCATCCCGCGCTTGCCTGTCACTTGTCGCTGAGACCTGCAGCTGCCTCATTTTCAGTGTACAGCGCACGTCAGGGGGGGCGCGGCTGCTGGTCACCGCCATACCGCCGAGAGAGAGAAGAGGAAATATAAGCTAAGCGCCTGGGCTTCGTCTACAACAAACTCACACATTATAAATAGTGATTATTTGTTGGGCTGCGTGTAATTAACTCGCCTCCCTGGCTGTGTTCAGGTGGGGCTGAATTGCTGCCAACAATTAAGTCAACTTCATCTCCTGGACAGTTTTTGTAACTTGCCTTTCCTTACTCTCTTTTTTCCTTTTCTTTTCACTTTGCCGCTCAACTTTTATGCTTATATGAAGGCCTCATGTTAACTCAGTAGTTAAAATGCTCCACGTATTTTACAAACAGTTGCCAAGTGACTGAAGATGCCGTTGGTGGACGTTTGGTAATGATGCATTTTACCCAAAATGCACTTGGAGAAATTATATGCAATCCACTTGAAAATTTGCACCATAAAGTTAAATATAAGAGTGAAAATAAAGCCAGCCATGCAGAAAAACATTTTATTCAATATTTTACACCTATTACATCACTAAAATCAGGCAGTCTTTTACAGTTTGTGGAAACCTTGACTGAGTCCTTACTGTGTAGCAGGTATAAACTATTCTCGCAATAGAGAAATCATGAACCAATGCATAAACCTGTTAATTCCACAAAATTATATAAGCTAGATATATGAATTTGTTATTTAGTAATACTTGTTTAAGTTTTAAATCTTGTGGCAAAAAAAACTGTGGGGGGCCCCCAGCCCATATCATCAGGGGTCCCTCTTGATAGTCTGGGGGCCCCAAACAGCCGCTTAGTTCAAAGCCTCGGGCCGGCCCTGAGTGTTCTCTCGCTCGCTCGCTCGCTTGCTCGTCATCGGACACAAATCAAACTACTTTGTGCTTTTATTTTGCGGTTTAAATTGTGCATCAGACTCAGATTTAGAAGCTTTGTTACGACGTTTGAGTTGTAACTGCAATGGTTATATACAGTGTTGTATAAAGTACTGAAATATCGGAGTCAAGTAAAAGTATAAGTACCTCTACAAAATATGACTTTGGTAAAAGTCCAAGTCACTGACTGAAATGTTACTTGAGTAAAAGTCTTAACGTATCTGAAATGTCTTGTACTTAAGTATGAAAATTACTGTAAAGATAGATGTACTCAAGTAATGTAATAAAAAGTATAACTAAAAAGTAAAACAAAGCAAATGCAGTTTGAATGACATTTTTTTAGATGTTGGTAAACCTTGAAATTCATATTCACTTAAAATAATATAAACAACCAAGTGCAGGAGAAATTTAGACCAATTTTAGGCAGAACATACAACCTTTTTGTAAACTTTCAGTTTTCCTTCTTCAAGTAAGGTCAGTGCTATACACTTTAAAATTGTACACAACCAAGTGCAGGCAAAGGAGTGTATACTAAGAACATGGTTAAGTGATAAGGTGATAGTTAACCTACAGGAAGTGGTAAACTTGCTAATAGATGCTGTCAAGGTTTTTAGATGTTTAGCCCACATGCAGATACGAGCGGAGACCAAGCACAATTTTAAAGATGTTTATTTAGGAGAGTGCGGACCACAGGGACGGAGCTACAGGTAGCTTGGGCGAGGCCTGAACATCGGAGCAGCGAGACTGCAGAGAGAAAGGAGAAATGACTAATGGCTCGAACCAGGAAATAAGCCAGAACGTGCGCTGCTTACCATTAAGCTGGGAACTCCAAAGTCTACCTCTAGATTGGGTAGGGTGGCTAGTGGCTGTCTGAGCTCTGCTTATAAAGCCAAGAGGAAGCCGCTTCTGATGAGCCGCAGGTGTAGGACACACCCCCAGCCAACTATAACCACCTGTGGAGTAGAATAGAGCAGGACCACACAGAGACCCCTGACACTACCCTCCCCTCAACGGCTGCCTCCTGGCGGCCTAGACGAGGTGCTGGGCTGAGTGGACCAAAAGTCCCGAAGCAGGTCCTTATTGCTTACAGCAGCCGCTGAAACCTACGAGCGTTCCTCAGGGCTGCGACCCTCCCAATCGACGAGGTATTGATGACCCCAACCTCTTCAACGGGCATCCACAACCCTGAGGACGCGAGGGTCTTGACTGTCCTGGGAGGGTGGAAGGGGTCTGGAAGGTGGGTACAAGTTGCTATCCAAAACGGGCTTGATCTGGGAAACATGAAAGGTGGGGTGTACTCGGGAGTGAGGAGGCAAACAAAGACGGACGGTTGTCGGGTTGATAATGGTGTCAATCTTGTAGGGTCCAGAGAATCGGGGGGGGGGGGAGATCCTGAGTTCATCTGTGGGCAAGAGTGGGTGTTGATAACCAAGGAAAACTTCAAACGGGGAGTGACCAGTGGATACAGAAATGTGGGAGTTCAGTGCGTACTCAACCCAGGGTAAAAACTTGTTCCAGTTCGTTGGTGATGTTGAGGTGAGGCAACGAATGGTGGTCTCCAACTGCTGGGTGGTAACCAGAGGTGAGGGTATAGCGGGCGCCGAGGGCAGAGCAGAAGTGCCACCAGACCTGGGAAACAAACTGAGGTCCCCGGTCAGAGAGTATCTCGGTAGGGATGCCATGTAGTCTGAAAACGTTTTTGATGAGAAGCTGGGCGGTCTGCAGAGCGTTGGGTAATTTACGGATGGGAATCAGATGACAAGACTTGGAGAATCGATCGATAACAGTTAAGATGGTTGACATGCCTTGGGACGTTGGGAGACCGGTGAAGAAGTCTATAGCTATATGGGACCATGGACGTCTGGGGATGGGAAGTGAGTTTAGTAGACCGGAGGGTGGCTGATTGGTGGGTTTATTCCGGGCACAAACTGGACAGGCTAAAACATATTCTCTCATGTCTCTGGACCAAGACGGCCACCAAAAGCATCAGGAAACCTGAGACTGCGTCCTAAAAATACCCGGATGGGCGGAAAACTTGGAGTCATGACACCACTGCAGGACATCAGGACAAACTGACTGGGGAACATATCTAAGACCCGCTGGACCTGTACCAGGGTTAGGGTCTAGTCTTAGGGCCTGGTTTATCCTGTCTTCTAGGTCCCAATGAAGAGCTCCAACAGTACATGTGGGGGGAAGAATCCGCTCCGGTTCCTTCTCCTGTTCTGGTGGAGCGAACTGCCGAGAAAGGGCATCGGGCTTAATGTTTCTGAAGCCGGGTCTGTAGGTTATAGAAAGGTTGAAACGGGAACAAAACAGCGACCAGCGGGCTTTTCGGGAATTGAGGCGACGTGCAGACTGTAGATAAGATAGGTTCTTGCGATCCATCCAGATTATTATGGGCTGCTCGGATTCCTCGAGCCAGTGCTGCCACTCCTCTAAAGCTAACTTTATGGCCAACAACTCACGATCACCCACACCGTAATTCCGTTCGGCTGGGGATAGAAGAAAACGCAAGGATGTAGCTCATTATCGGCGTCAGATAATTGGGACAACACCGCGCCTACCCCAGTGTCAGAAGCATCAATCTCTAAAGTAAACTGTTTAAGAGGGATGGACAAGGATGGGCGCCTGAGAAAACCGGGACTTAAGTTGACTAAAGGCTGCTTCTGCTTCAGGTCCCCAGACGAACGGGGCATTGGTGGAGGTGAGCGCGTGATGGGGTGCGGCTATCTGGCTGTAATTTTTCATGAATCGCCGATAAAAATGAGCAAACCCTAGAAAACGCTGAAGCTGCTTCCGAAACTCGGGGATGGGCCCCTGAACTACCGCCTTTATCTTTTCAGGATCAGACCTGACCTGTCCCCCTTCTAGAACTAAACCAAGGAAGGAGACCGAGGACTGGTGAAACTCACACTTCTCAGCCTTTACAAATAGATGATTCTCTAACAGACGCTGGAGAAAAAGGCGGACTTGTTGTTTATGTTGTTCAAGACTACTAGAATAAATAAGAATGTCGTCCAAATAGACGAAAACAAAAACATCCAAAAAGTCCCGAAGGACATCATTAACTAAGGCCTGAAAAACAGCCGGAGCGTTGCACAGACCAAAGGGCATGACTAAATACTCAAAGTGCCCTAACAGGGTCTCAAAGGCTGTTTTCCACTCGTCTCCCTGTCTGACCCGAACCAATTGTTAAGCATTGCGCAAGTCGAGTTTGGAAAAGATGACAGCGTTCTGGACTGGTTATAGAGCAGAGGAAAGCAAAGGAAGTGGGTACTTATTCTTTACGGTAATCTGATTAAGCCTCCAGTAATCTATACAGGGTCCAAGGGAACCGTCCTTTTTGCCAACAAAAAAGAAGCCAGCACCTAACGGTGAGAAAGATGGATGGATCAAACCCGCTGAAAGTGACTCACTTATGTATTTCTCAAGTGCCTGACGTTCAGACCTCGAGATGTTATAAAGGCGACTGACCGGCAGTGGAGCCCCAGGCAACAGGTCTATAGCGCAGTCATAGGGGTGATGTGGCGAGAGAGAACAAGCTTGACTCTTGCTAAAAACTAACCGGAGATCATGATAATCTTGCGGAACGCGAGAGAGATCAATATAATCCTCTGCTTCAGAGGAGGCGACCGAAGGACGAGAGACCGGACGAGCAGATTGCAAACACTGTGAATGACAAGCAGGAGACCACGACTCGAGCCGGGATTCGGCCCAATTTAACTGAGGATTGTGGACGGTTAACCACGCTAAACCCAACACTACTTGTGAGCGTTTAACAGGGAACACAGAAAATGATAATTGCTCCTGGTGGTTACCAGAAACTATTACCTCTAGGGGTTTGGTTCGACGAGTGATCAAAGTTAAATTCTGACCATCTAAGGCCGAGACCTGTAAAGGTTCAGATAATGGCTCGGTAGGAGCTGTTCAACTAATTCCTAGTCGATTACATTGAAGACAGAACAAGAATCCACTAGGGCTGAGACATCAAAACTCTCTTGATCGAAAAGTAAAGAAACAGGAACGCAAAAACGCGAACCCGACAATCCAATAGCTGATCTGTGGGGATAAGTTTTAATATTGTCCGCTGTCCTACCCCTTACAGGTGGCGGACTCGCTCTTTTGGCCGAGTGGGACAATCTTTAACGAAGTGACCCCTCGCCACCACAATAAAGACACAAATTACCATTAAAGTGTTGTTGACGCTCCTCATTGGTTAGATGAACCCTGCCTAACTGCATGGGCTCCGGAGGTGATGGCGGAGTTTCTCTCGGTCGCGGTAACCTACTGCTAACTGCTGGCGTAATGCCAGACTGCAAGGTTTTGTCTGAACAGGCCCGGTTGCAGCTACGCAACCGGGTATCCAGGC
Source organism: Fundulus heteroclitus (assembly GCF_011125445.2). Taxonomy (NCBI): domain Eukaryota; kingdom Metazoa; phylum Chordata; class Actinopteri; order Cyprinodontiformes; family Fundulidae; genus Fundulus; species Fundulus heteroclitus. The sequence goes on from NW_023396923.1 coordinate 719,064, forward strand.
GAATGGCTAAAGCCACAAAATCCTCAAAAGCACTGGGTTCTTTGACCCGTGCTAACTCATCCTTTTATGCATCATCAAGAGCTTGAAAGAACACCGTCTTTAAAGGCTTAATCTCCCAACCCGCTGCAGCGGCCAAGGTTCAGAATTCAATGGCGAAATCTAATACGCGGTGGCCGCGCTGTTTTAAAGACAAGAGGTTACGGGACTGTTGGACAGAGTCTAACTCCGCTGAAAAAACGTCTTAAACTCCTGAAAAGAACAACCAAAAGACACTCGGGGAAACGGGCCTCTGCCCATCTAAGAGCCTTGCCGGATAAGAGTCGAAGAATATAAGATATTTTAATTTGGTCAGAGGCCACGTAATACCACGACTGGTTTAAGGCTCTGGCGTCTTCCGTATGTCTGAGCTCTGCTTATAAAGCCAGAGAAAGCTGCTTCTGATGAGCCGCAGGTGTAGGGCACGCCCCCAGCCAACTATAACCACCTGTGGAGCAGAATAGAGCAGGACCACACAGAGAACCCTGACAGATACACCTGCGGTTGCAGGTATCATTTAGTTAAGAAAATTAGGACTGCAGTGAAAACACCCTTGGTGGACCCAGCTCTTTTTACCCTTCAGGCGACCCCCACTTACTTATTACCTTGAATGTAGGACGCATAAAACAGACAAGTATACTTTTAGTTATATTTTATCTACGTAAAGACAGAGAAACAGTTACAGTCACACCAGCGCTGATGGGCTCTTGATCGGCAAGAAGCCCCGACTGCTCATCACACATACATTATATAGGGATCTAGGTACACACCCATGCAAGGGCTGTACACATCCAACCTGTGACATCAGTAGAGAAACTGTGTCACCTTTGGGGTGGTATCTGATAGATATGTGCCAATGTTTTGGGTCAGTGCTATCGAAGTGTGGCAGGCAGTTCTGGGATAAACAGTTCGTTCCACTTGACCTCGTTGATATCCTAACACTACCTATACCACAAGGTTAATTTAACCTGCTTTACTACTGAACCAGCTTCTTATCCTGTTGTTGGTGATCAGGGGCAATTCTAGGATCTGACCTTTAGGGGTGCTCAGCCCACGGTGTTGACTGTGATTCCTGGCATGAACAACAGGCTTTCCATTTTTAGTCCAGATGTAAGATTCTTAGACTTGACACACTTTTGAGCTTAAGCTTGTCAAACCAGCTACATTATAGGCCCATCCAAAAACAGAGACAAACACATTGAAATGTTTTCACTTGATAAATCCTTGTGCATTTGTAAAACCTGCATGATGGCAATAGTTAGACTAACTATGTTGATAAAAGTGAGGAATAATTTCCCCTAAAGACACAGAACTAGGGTTAGGGCACTGATGCACAAGGGTTGCTATTACGACATTTAACAGTTTGTGTGTGTATATATATATATATATATATATATATATATATATATATATATATATATATATATATATATATATATATATACCATTAGATATGCCATTAGATATGCAGACTCATGTAAGACATTAGCCTGCCATTATGGCGGTCTCATGACCAGTCAGTGTCTTCTGTCAGGCTAATTGCTAATAAGTTAAATAAATCCCTATAGATATCCTTTATGAATTTGCATACTAAACTTTGTTTTTTTTAAAACTCAGATTAAGAGAAACAGTTCAGATTTAACTTTTCAGACAGGCATTCTGAATCCACGACTGCATCTACTGAGCTCATGTTTAGAAACAATTCATTAGAATGTAGAACAGATTACTGGATCAATGTGTGCTTCTGTGCTTTTTTGTCTCTCTTGTTGTGTCTGCTCTGTCTTCTGTAACCCCCAGTCGGTCGAGGCAGATCATACTGAGCCCGGTTCTGCCGGAGGTTTTCCTTTCCGTTAATGGGGAGTTTTTCTTCCCACTGTCGCTTCATGCTTGCTCAGTATGAGGGATTGCTGCAAAGCCATGTACAATGCAGACGACTCTCCCTGTGGCTCTACGCTTCTCCAGGAGTAAATGCTGCTTGTCGGGACTTTGATGCAATCAACTGGTTCCCTTGTATAGGACATTTTTGACCAATCTGTATAATCTGACCCAATTTGTATAATATGATTGAATTTGACTTTGTAAAGTGCCTTGAGATGACATGTTTCATGAATTGGCGCTATATAAATAAAATTGAATTGAAAATAGCGCCAGACGGAGAACATGCTTGCTTGAATGTCTCTGCACTACTCCCTGCCTGGACATTTGCCCCCTCTTCCTTTATTATCAAATTTCAAAGAAGGGACATGGGGGGGGGGGGGGGTGTTACAATTCGGGTTTGGCACACAAAGAGGTGTAGGATTAACATACACAGCTGGATAGAAGCATTTGTTCTGCCTGTGTGGAGTTTAAACAATGGGCAAGGCAAGGCAAATTTATTTATATAGCACAATTCAGTACAGAGTCAATGCAAAGTGCTTTACATGATTAAAATATAGCAAATTAAAACAGAATAAAAGCAAGTAGGAATAAAACGTAGATAGAAATTAGAACAAAGAAGTGGTGATTCAGTTAACTAGAACAGTTGAAGGCAATCCTAAACAAATGTTTTTTTAATCTTGATTTAAAGGAACTCAGACTTTCCGCACCTTTACAATTTTCTGGAAGTTTGTTCCAGATAAGTGGACCATAGGAACTAAATGCTGCTTCTCCTTGTTTAGTTCTGGTTCTAGGTATGCAGAGTAGGCTGGAGCCAGAAGACCTTAGTGGTCTGGATGGTTGATACACCGATAACAAGTCTGTGATGTATTTAGGTGCTAAGCCATTTAGGGATTTATAGACTAACAGAAGTATTTTAAAGTCTATTCTCTGAGATACAGGGAGCCAGTGTAAGGACTTTAGAACTGGGGTTATGTGCTCTACTTTCTTAGTCTCGGTGAGGACGCGGGCAGCAGCGTTCTGGATCAGCTGCAGCTGTCTGATCCACTTTTTAGGCAGACCTGTGAAAACACCGTTGCAGTAATCTATTCGACTAAAAATAAACGCATGGATTAGTTTTTCCAGATCCTCCTGAGACATTAGTCCTTTAATCCTAGAAATGTTCTTCAGGTGATAGAAAGCCGACCTTGTAATTGTCTTTAGATGCTTTTGGAGGTTCAGGTCTGAGTCCATCACTACTCCCAGGTTTCAGGCCTGATCAGTGGTTCCTAGCTGAAGCGACTGAAGCTGTGTGCTAACTTTTGATCTCTCCTCTATTGGTCCAAATGTTATTACTTCTGTTTTGTTTTTATTCAACTGAAGAAAATTTTGGCACATCCACGTATTGATTTCTTCTTGGCATTTACTCAGTGCCTGAATTGGTTCATAGTCACCTGGTGACATGGTGATGTAGAGCTGTGTGTCGTCTGCATAGTTATGGTAGCTGATGTTGTTATTTTTTATTATCTGAGCTAGAGGGAACATGTAGATATTGAAAAGGAGGGGACCCAGGATGGACCCTTGGGGAACCCCACATGTGATTTTTGTCATCTCTGATGTAAAGTTACCTACTGATACAAAAAATTCCCTGTTCTTTAAGTAGGATTTAAACCAGTTGAGAGCTGTAGCAGAGAGGCCGACCCAGTTCTCCAGGCGTTCTAACAGGATGGAGTGATCGACAGTATCAAATGCTGCACTGAGGTCCAATAGAACCAGCACGGTGGTTCTTCCACAGTCTGTATTTTTATGGGTGTAATTAAAAACCTTGATAAGGGCGGTCTCTGTACTGTGGTGAGCACGGAAGCCAGACTGGAAAACGTCAAAGCGGCTGATCGTTGTTAAGAAGGTGTTTAATTGTTGAAACTCAGCTTTTTCAATAATCTTACTGATAAAGGGGAGGTTTGAGATGGGCCTGTAGTTCTGGAGTAGTAGTTTGTCTAAATTGTTCTTTTTCAGCAGTGGTTTGATATTTGCTGTTTTTAGGGACTGGGGGAAAACACCTGACAGAAGGGACGTGTTTATTATCTGGGTCAACTCAGACGCTATGACAGGCCGAACGTTCTTAAAGAACGCTGTGGGTAGAACATCAAGGCAGCTGGAGGAGGAACTTAGCTGCTGAATGATCTCCTCTAAGCTTTTGTGGTTTATTTGGCTGAATTGGGACATTTGGTCAGGATAAGTTACAGCTGAATACGGCTTTGGTTCTGGTGTTGATATGGAAGTACAAAGTGATCCTCTAATTTTTAGGATTTTCTCAGTAAAGAAGTTAGCAAATTCATTGCAGGCCCTGGTGGAGTGGAGTTCAGAAGCCACGGACACAGGAGGGTTTGTTAACCTGTCGACTGTGGAAAATAAGACACGAGCATTATTAATGTTTTTCTTGATGATCTCTGAGAAGAAAGATTCTCTTGCATTTTTCAGTTGTAAGTTATATCTGTATAGATGTCATAGTGAACCTGGAGTCTATCCTTTCTCCACCTGTGTTCAGCTTTCCGGCACTCCCTTTTTTCACCTCTAACTGCTGGAGCATTTCTCCAAGGAGATTTTTTCTTCCAAGAAAGAACCTTCGCTTTAACTGGAGCAATGCAGTCAATGATGTCTGAGACTTTAGAATGAAAGTTATCTACTAGCTCATCTACTGAGTTGCAGCCCAAGGTTGAAGTATCAGAGTAAGCTTGAATAAAAGTTTCAGTGGCATTGTCCTTAAAGGTGCGTTTTCTTACGATGTCCCTTTGGCTAAATGAGTCACTGGAAATGATACATTCAAAGGTAACGGAGAAGTGATCGGATAAGGCAACATCAGTTACATTGACCTGTGAAATGTTTAGACCTTTAGTGATGATTAAGTCTAAAATATGTCCCTGTTTGTGTGTTGGCTGTTTAACATGTTGGGTTAAACCAAAGTTTCTAAGTGTGTCACACAGTTCTTTTGCACTTCTGTTTTTAGGATTGTCAACGTGAAAGTTGAAGTCTCCCACAATAATTAAACAATCATAATCAACACATATCACAGACAGCAGGTCACTAAAATCATTAAAAAAGTTTGATGTGGACTTAGGAGGCCTGTACACATTCAGAAACATAATTTGTACCAGGCTCTTTACCTGGAGAGCCAAATGTTCAAAAGAGTCAAATTTTCCCAAAAACACCTTTTTACACTTTAGTGAATCATTAAACAATGTTGCTACTCCTCCACCTTTCCTTTGCTGTCGGCTTTCACAAAGAAAATTGTAGTTTGGAGGTGTCGACTCCAGCAGAATGGCTGCTTCATTAAATTCATGTAACCATGTTTCTGTTAAAAACATAACATCAAGAGTATTGTCAATAATGAAGTCATTAATTAAAGGGGATTTTCCTGACAGAGATCTAATGTTTAATAAACCCAGTTTATATGATTTGGTGGTTGATGATGTCTCTGTGGCAGGTTGCATCTGACAGTTTATGACTTTTAAGTACGACTGATTATTCCTGTCTGTTTTCCCTTTGCTTTTCTTATTTCTGCCACGTATCATAACAGATATTCCATGTTCTCCGTCAGGAGGCCCAGGCTTATGCTGGTGGCGGTCTTGACTGATAAACGTACAGCCAGGACCCGCTGAGTATCACAAGGACGTTATCCGAAGGTCTTCAGGACAGGCATGTTCTGTGATATGTAGAGGAGGAGGAGGAGCTGGACCTCTGCGTCCTTTGGAAGATGCTGATTTAGTCACAGAACTGCAGTATTCAGGATTAATATGTGGAGAGGATGTCAACTGTAGACCAATCTTAAGGACTTTGTTCATGTTATGAGAGAAATCCAGGAAAGGAACCTCTGGGCTTTGTGGAGAGGAAGGGGAGGCGGGTGTAGTCTGGATCGGTGTTTGTGACGATGGCGGTTCTTGGTCCTGTCTTTGTCCTGCTGAGATCTGGGATGGATCCTCCTGTAATTCTGATGTAGCCTCTTTCTGTGTCATCTTTCTGGCCATCTTTATCTTGGTTTGTTCGGGCTGCACTAGGCTTATCTTTTGTTTAGGCACTGGATGTACTTTGTTTTGGAACAAAGCTGATGGAGCATGGTTCACAGAATAGAAGATGTTTGAAATCAGTCATTTTGCACCTGAACTCAGGACTCAATCAAAGTTCTACAAAGATTAGCAGAGGGAGGACACAAGGTCTCCAAACAAAAACTACAGTATTGTCAACCACAAGTAGATTACCTAGGAAGACAAATATCACAAGGAACAGTTGGCATTTCACCTTCTCAACTGGAAGGTGTCAGCAAAGCTCCAAGTCCGCGGACAGTCGGCGAAATTATGACATTTTTGGGAATGACAGGATTCAATGCAGACTGGATTGAGAACTATGCGGAAAAAACAGCACCGCTTAGAGAACTCATAAAAGAAACAGGAAACCAGTCGTTGAAAGCAGTCTTAAAATGGACGACTGAAGCTAAAATAGCTTTTGAAACACTAAAACAGGAAATGCAAATGGCACCAACCTTGGCATTACCAGACTACGATAAAGAATTTTACCTGTATGTAGCCAACAGAAAAAACATGTACGCGTCAGCTGTACTAATGCAAGAAACCTGCGTAGGACGACGAAAGCAAGCAATTGCTTATTACAGCACTAAACTAGACAATGTGGCCCAAGGCTGGCCATGTTATCAAGGTCTAGCGGCAGTCTACTATGCTTATGAAAAAGCATCAACCATAACAATGGGTTACCCGATAACAATACGGACCCACCACAAAATCACAGAACTGATAAATCAAGGAAAGTTTGTGATGACTCAGGCAAGATGTTTACAGTACATGCCACTTTTAACATATTCAGACGTAACTGTGCAAAAGTGCACAACAAACAACCCTGCTGACATGGTACCTCTGGACTGTGAAGGAGAACCACATGAGTATCTTGCAGAAAATGAAATACACAAGACTAAGACCCGATTTAGAGTCAACTCCGATAATGAACGCGGAAGTCACTTACTTTGTCGACGGGTCATGTTTCAGAGATCATCTTGGAAACCATGCAGGTTATGCCGTGGTAAAACAAGCAGGAGACAACTTTGTAACAGTCAAAGCAGAAAAATGCGAGCAACCATGCTCAGCTCAAAAAGCAGAACTAAAAGCATTAACAGAAGCATGTAAACTAGCAAAAGGAAAAGTAGCAAACATATACACAGACTCGACTTATGCCCATGGGGTGTGTTATCTGTTTGCTGCTGTTTGGAAACAAAGAGGTTTCAAAAGAGCAGACGGTAGTCCAGTACTACATCAAGAACAGCTAAAAGAACTGATCGCATCAATGATGATGCCATCAAAATTGGCAATAATTAAATGCAATGCCCACCGTAAAGGTAATGATTTAATCATTATGGGCAACCACGCCGCAGATGAGGCAGCAAAACTAGCGTCTAAGTGCCAGATGGCTATCTTGGCACCAGTGGTCACCTTGGAACCAATGGTGACACCAGAAGACATCATTCTGATGCAGCAGGAGGCAGGTGCGAGTGAGCACGCTCTCTGGGCGCAGAGAGGTGCGACGATGAGTGAAAGTGGGTTGTGGAGATCACAAAGTGGACATTTAGTTGCACCAGTAGCATTGCTGACAATGTTGATCTCAGAAGCTCATGGTTTGGATCACTGTAGTAGAGGTAAAGTGATGGAGAAGTTGAAAAGGCAAGGTTATTGGTCACCTTACATGCAAGCAATGGTGGATGAAATCTTGAGTCAATGTGAAATATATGCAGAAAACAATGTTCATAAAGGCATAAAATCACCGATTGGTCACATTCCGGTCCCTGAGGGACCCTTTAAACATCTTGTGATAGATTATGTTGACATGATAAAGCCAGTACAAGGGAAAAGGTACATGCTGGTTGTGATCGATCGATTCAGCCGATGGGTTGAAGCAGTCCCATCAAAGACATTGGGAGCTGATACAGTGATTAAGTTTCTGACAAGAGAGGTGATTCCGAGATTTGGCATCCCATCAGAAATCAGCTCAGATAACGGTTCAGCATTTATCCAAAAGGTGTTGAAAGGTGTCTTGTTAAAGCTAGGCATTAAACAACGCTTTGGAGCAGTCTATCACCCGCAGAGTCAGGGTATTGTTGAGAGAATCAATGGGACTTTGAAAGCTAAGCTGAATAAAATCTGTGCTTCTACTAAACTAAACTGGATTGATGCTTTGCCGCTTGCGCTAACGAGCTATCGCATGCAGTTGCACCGCAGCACACATTTAGCCCCACATGAAATGCTAACAGGCAGAACAATGCCAGTGCCCGAATAGATTCTTCCATTCAAAGGCCCGGCACTTGAACAGCTACAAAGAGTTGAAAGCATATATGGATCAACTAACTGCTATCCATAGAGCTATCTATCTGCAGGAAAAAGCCAGAAGTTCCTGTCCAGAGACGGTGGTGAAGAGACCAGTCGAACCAGGAGACCTGGTGTACATGAAGGTGTTCGGACGAAAATGGAACGGCTCAAGATGGGATGGACCCTTTGAGGTCAAACGAGCGACCGCAACCGCCGTCCAAGTTCAGGGGAGTGATACGTGGTACCATTTGACTCATTGTACTAAAGTACACGCCAGAGACACTGTGAAGCCAGACAGTGCAAAGATAGACACTGTGAAGCCAGACATTGGGAAAAAAGTGTGAACAGACGATTTGCAGCAATGAGACTAGTATTAATGACATTTCACCTGTGGATGTTGGCAGAAGTGGTGAACCTAACGACAGCGAGGCCGGAGATGAACTCTCACAGCCTGCAGCCAGCACCACAGCATCATCCAACGTCAGCTCAACCACGAGAGAAAGCAACGAGTAATGTGGGTCGAGACAGTCGACGTCCAACCATGAACTGTGGGACTTCGGTCTATAAAGGGAAATCCACCTTTGTAGAACAAGATAAGTACAACACAACATTAATGGGTTTGAACAAGTACACACCAGTGTTTTTGCCTGCTGAACTAAAGTTAATGACTCATCTAGGTCTCAGAAAACAATTAAGAGTAAAAACAAAAAGGATGCGTAAGAAAAGAGAGACCCATGCTGAATTCAAATGGAAAGCAACGGTAACCGATACAGAATTTCATACAGAATTAGATACAGAATTTGAAGTAAATGTCTATTACGATACCAGGAAATTATGCGGAAAAAGTGTTAAACAGGAATATAAAGTTTATGGGGCAGACCAGTGTTAAGTCCTTTTACACATTAAGGATGATGGTTTTGGGGTAGAAGCAAGAATAGAGTCCCATTGGGATCCTGAGGACAATTACAAATATGACTTAACAATAAAAAATCCAGGTAAGGGTAAAGGAGGTACAGGAAATTGTGATTTAGAGCGAATAGGAGACAAGGAGATGACTGCTACAGTTCAAATTGTTAATGATCGAATTAGGATTCATGTTGAACCAGACAGTGATAAATATGATTTGGTTGAAAGAAACGTGATTATCTCTAGATTATTGCAAAAGGGTGACAGACGAAGGATGTGTAATTTGCATGCTAATGTGAGCCATCAATTATCTAGTATAAATCAAGAAAACATTAATTGTAAAATGACTGTTAAGATTGCAAATTGTGGATGGATTATTGAAGCAAATGTAATAGCCTTCCGTATTTACAAAACATACGAGTTGAAATTTGAAGACATCACTTCAAGTGGAAAAGTAGATTCATCTATATTATGGAACCTACCGAAAAAAGAGGCTTTACCAGAAGAAATCATTTGTTTCCCCCCAACAACTATGGCTACTAGAACTACTGTAGAAGTGAAGAAAATTACCGTCCCTAGTGGACATGTGACATTACCTACTTCAGTCACCAAATTAGGACCTAATAAACCGACAACCTTAACGGTTAAGACATTAACAGTCACATCAGCATCTAAAATCTTAACTAGCACAATACAAATTTCAACCAATAACGATAAAACTACAAAGGTAAATACAAATAAAAAGGAAGTGCAACCTACAGAGGTTGATAGCAATTTAGAAAATGCAAAACCTACAGTGCCTCAACCTGAAAATAGCATAACCGAACCTCCAACAACCGCCACGACTAAAGCAAATCCACGGACAGTAGTGTCAACTGCAGTAGAACCCAAAACAGCAGTAGTTTCAAGTACAGTTAAATCCACAAAGGAAGTTTTAAAAAGTACTAAACTTTCATTAACAAGATTAATTACAACAGTACCTTCTCCGGTTGAGGTAACGTCAAACCAGGACAACAACCTAATATTAGAATTCACAGAACCGGATCCAAAACAGTATGGATGCTCTGAAAAGGAAGGATGTGAGGATTTCTCTGAAGGTTTAGATCAATTTTATGAAAAACGCAATCCAAAAGTAGCTATACCAAGAGCAATAAATAAACTACAGGATATTAAATGGCACGGAATCAGACCAAGGGGAGATCCTTTATGGCAAAGAGCCTTACATAACACATGGTATACAACATCATGGTATACTGTCAGGGAGTTAACTAAAAATGATTGCTTAGTCTGTACTGTTGCTCCGGGAGCAGTACCTATGGTCTTTCCAGAAAAATATACGTTAAAAGAATGCGCAGTTGTGCACCGTAAAAAATGTAGCAATGGTGAGTTCACTTCAAGAGAAGACGCAGTGTCATTTTTTAAATTACCTATGTGTGGTTTGAGTTGCAGACTCTTATATGGTTCAAGAAACTCTCATCAATACTTAGAAACATGGAAAGGGTATAAATTAGAATCATTGTGTGCAGAATTTAACATTAGTACTACAGATAATGTTCCACCTACTGATTATGACATAGATTATGATGCAGACTACGAATGTTTCGTTAGTGGAGGGTTTGAGGACAATGAAGGAATTAATGTAGGAAACATCACTGTGAAATGTAATGTAACCTGGGTGTTATCTTGGTTTAAGCATGCAAATGTAACACCAGTGTTTGCTACAAAGCCCGTTTGGTTTGAAAACCCAGAATTTGTAGAAGAGGACTGTAAAAATATAACTATGACTTTTCCCAAACTTTTCTTTTTAGGAGATCAAACGTATCCAGTGGCAGACAGTTACTGGATGTGTGGCGATGACATGCTAATGAACACTTTACCACTGAAGTGGGTAGGACTCTGTGCATTAGTGCGAATGAAAGTACCGATAACCTTAGTGTATGAAGGAGTAAAAGAATTAGCTCAAATTGAAACAGGTAAAACTAGGTCTCGTCGGAGTCTAGGAGATTACGGATTAAATGAAAAAGTTTATTTAAATCTTATTGGTCAACCAAGAGGAATTCCAGATGAATTTAAAGCGCAACATGAAGTTAAAGCAGGTTTTGAGTCTATTTTGCCTCAGATTACTATTAATAAAAATGATGAATGGATAAATTACATTTTTTATAATCAGCAGAGGATGATAAATTTCATGGTGGAAGGATTTATGGCACTGGGAGACCAATTGCATGAAACAAGTACAATGGCAATACAAAACAGGCAAGCTTTAGATTGGCTTCTAGCAAGCAAGGGAGGTGTATGTCACATGTTTGGTAATCAATATTGTACATATATTCCCATGAACACAGCTCCTAAAGGTTCGTTTAGGGTAGTAATGGCTAAACTTATGAAACTTAAAGAAGTAAAAGAGAATGCTGGAAGAAACAACTGGTCGTGGAAAAGTCTGGAAGAAATTTTAGGAGAATGGGGAGCAATGGCTGCAAAAACAGGAATAATTTTGGTGATAACGCTGATTGTATTCTTTCTAATTGTGTGTTGTGTTGTGCCTATTTTGAAAAGGTGGATTGTGGGGACGATGTATAGATGGATGACATCGGGCAGCAGCCATCCGAAGGGCTGATCCCCGGCCGCCTGGACACGTCCATGGACTCATGCGTGTGCTACAGACTCATGCCACATGGAAAGGAGCCCCGTGATCGGGATGAACTCTTTTTGTTTTGCTACGTGTCCAGGAACTCATCCAAGCCAAGCACACGAACTGAAGATGACTAACCCTATTAACCTTGTTTAAGTTACTCAATAAATAAATAAATAAATAAAATACAATACAATGAAGCTTTGATAGATAAGGTAGCACAGGCGGCCGGTTAGGTTAGTTTAAACTATCATAACATTAGATTCTAACATCCATTTCGTTTTTCATCCTGCGTATCAATATTATTAGCAAGATAGTTTACATATATATATAATCCCTGTATTTGATATGTTGTTTGTTGTTTGTATTATGATGTTATGTTATTGTATTATGCTTATGTACTCTTTTTATATGACAAGTGCTGGATGTCATTGCGAGTAGCATGGCTGACTTCCAATTGATGCCGTCGGTCAGGCGACCGGTGATAACGGCGGATGCTCTGAGAAATAGAGGTCCATGGAAGACTTTTTCCCCGTGGAATACACATAAATAAGTGTCAATTATCGGGGTTTTTTTCACTTACATATTAATTGGATGGACGTTACTGCGAAAGCAATGACTGTTTTGCATACTCTGACTCTCTCTCTCTCTTTCCCTCACTCTCTCTGTCTCCCTCTGTCTCTCTCTGAATTAATCAATGAAGAGGTCTTCTAGATATGTCACGCTGTGACGTGCCAAGGGAGGATTTATGGGAGTTAGGGTCATTTTGACCTTTTTTTCCTGGCTCTCGCTGATGGGAGTAGAGAGGAAACATCTGGTTTTCATTGTTTAACTGTACTGTTCCAAGCAGCGGAATTAATCACTCTGTTTTTGTACTTTTTATGATAAACACTTCCCAGAACTTTCGTCCAGTTGCCAACTTGACGTCAATAGCTTGTAACAAATACACACCAATGGAGACACACAGACTCTTGTGTTTAATGCACACACATCAGTAGCCTTTAAAGAGACAAGCTCTGTATCTGAATATTAGAATTCTCTGCTGGAACCCGTTTGTACGTTCTAGTCGTAATAAAGAAGAATTCTCGTTGTCAAGACAAAGGGAACGCCATTTTCTCGAGTCTTTCTTTCTTTTATTTAAAGGTTAATAGTTAAATAATTTCTCCCACAAAACCCATGTCATTTCGCTGAAGTGAACAATACTCAGCTTGTCATAAGATTGTACTTTTCTTAGAAAAAATACACACAGAAGATGCTGAAATACATTTTATTCTAAACATGTGATAATCATAACATAAATTAATATGAATAACTTATGCACTTGGCCAGTAGGTGGATTCATGTGCAAGTGAAGCTTCGAGAAATGAACCCTTTGCAGAAGCATTTGGCTCAAGTGGTTCAGTGCCTCATGATGCCTCATCTCACCATCACTACATTACAGGAACCAGGAGCATGGCAGGGATGAGACCAGAACAAGACAGTTAGACGGAGGACCTGAAAACTGCTAATGGCTGAGCAAACTGAATATATAGGAGAGTAGATGGAATGAGCTAACCTGACTGGCAAGACAGATTGATAATGCCTAGATACAGGGGATGGATCAACTTACCCCACTCTCCCCTAAAGTTTTTAGCATTAATATCAAGCAGAGCACTATAGCAAAAGCAGTAATGCTCCACTTGTAAAAGTAAATCTATTGGCTCTCTTTTGCAGTAAGAAAGCAATTCTTAGTGCTACAAGGCCAGACAGGACATATTAAAAAAGTAAAAAAAAAAACATCCTTTGGCTCTGATGAAATAAACTACATACATTTGTCAGGATCCCCAGGGATGCAATTGCTTATGTTAGCTCCCTGGGGATCCTGCAGTCTGTTTTCTGTCCATCCATAGATCCTTTCCAATTTAGTGTTCTGTTTAGGTTAATTATATTCTGGTATCTGCTAGATCCAGTTTAGCTATCTTATGGTACTTTATTTCTGTTATTCTGTTATATTTGACAGTTATGAGTTTAGTAGGGCTTTTTCTCTCATGACTGGCCATTATATTGTTTCCCTTTTAGTTCTCTGCTGTCCTTTCCCTCCATTAATTATGACTCATTATATCACCTGTCAGTAATTAGCGCCACCTGTCAGTGCCCCATTTCCCCTCCTATGTATATTGTCAGCCCTGCCATTTCCAATTGTCAGGTCCTCTGTCTTTACCTGTGATACTACTCTTCTGGTCATGTTCACCATGTTCCTTTTATCCTGTTTCCCTGTCATTCCTGTAAGTGTTGTTTCTCATTAATATGCTCTTCAACTCATCATACATCCCTCTTGTCTGTTAGGGTTTTAGGAGCCGGACCAGAGCGCAGTGTTATGATATTCATCACCTTCAATTTTAAAAGCTTTACCGCACGATTCCTGGTGTAAGATGCGGTGATAATCTGTCAGCTCATCTGTGATGTTTTCCTGCTGCATCTTTTCTCAGATCCTGGTACAGACTGCTGAGACTAATGAAATGGGTCTTTGGATTACAGTATTTAGTGTATTTTTTAAACATTTTTTAAAAGTCAGAGAACTACTGAGAACATTAAATTAGCTAAAATGTCTTGGTTTATAGAGAAAGACCCATGTTAGAAAGTGTTTAAATCCTTCCAAATCTCCACTCAATCAGTCATCACTGAGAGTTTACTAACAGCTGTAATTAATAATAAAAGAAATATACCCAGCAATTTCTGTTAGGGTTATTAAAGATAACCCCTTTTCTCCTAGAATGAAAACCACACAACACAAGTTTTAGACATTTCTATAGAAAAGGACAGAGGATACCCAAACGGAGAACTACACTCCTGAAAGTTTAGGATCGTCTGCGTTGGGTCATTTCTTAACTTAATCTACTTCAAGTATTCTTTTCTTGCATTCTGCATTTTCAATGAGACTGTGATTTTGTTAGGCATTTAACAAGGGAAAAAAGTTAAACTACAGGTTGTATTTCTTCAAGAGGGATTTGTGAAAGCATTTGATATTGAAACATTACATTTCCCATAGTCTTAGCAATCATAGACTTTAGGCATGGGATTACACAAGCAGTAAAAACACAAAGAATAATAAGAACAATAATAATAGGTGTCATTATTTTTAGCAAGAGATGCCACCACAATCCTGAAAAGAACCAGGAGAGGCAGTCCACACTTAGAGGAACAACATCCAGGGACATTGCTTGTTGCAGATTCTTCAAAGCAGACATAGCTTCAGTGATATGAGTTTCATTTGCATCAGAAATATACGTACAGCAGGAAATTCCAATCATTACACATACACCACCTTGGCTAACAGTTAACATGTCCAAAACCATTCTGTTTTGCAGTACCATTAAACGCATTTCACTTAATTGTTTGTTTTGTCCTTTATTGACGTCCATCGTCATGTTTACCAGAGTCTTCATTCTGTAGTCCAGTGTCTCGATCATCAGCATAGATTTACCCATTCCGAACCAAGGTAAAAGTGAAAGTCCTATTTTGTTCCCTGTGCTCCAGTGCTTATGTTCAGGGGGAACATTGGAACCCCATATGGGATAATGGGGTTGGAACACTGAGTTGGAGCTGATCTCTCTTCTTCTCCTATTAGAGGAGTGATTTTCTTTCTAAGCCTGAGCTGAGATGATGACACTGTGGTCAGAAACAAACACAGGAACACATGTACGTGACCAGTTTACAGATAACGATGGATAGATGCTGTCTCCCCCACACAGGAACCAGCCACCCTCTGTAGGAAAGTTGACTTGTCGTTTCCAAGTAGAACAGCTGGTGTGCTTTTCATTAGGGAGGATGCCACAGACAAAGTCAGAGTGAAGGTCAGTGATGGTACTCTGGCATCCTGCTGCATGTCCTACCTTCACCGTATCGTTCCCTCTTGGTGAGTGAATACACTGGATGTTTCATTCCTTTAGTCATGACAGAACACACGTAGCAATCAGTCTTGTTATGCTTCTTGGGTCCACTGGATTGTCTCCGACATGGCCATCAGCATGTCATGAGTAAGATTTAAGAGAAGCTAAATTTTCTCTACATAATGTCGAATCCAAGCTCTTCAGTAATTACACAATCCTAAAAAAGACATCACTTGTTTTTTAGTGACTGGTTTGGGCGCACTTACTATAGCAATTTTTCACTTCCTGTATCTTTTTACCTTCTTCTGAGATAACATGGCCTGTAACAGACTCATTTCTGCACCCACTGCATTTTATCTATGCTAACTTTGTTTCCCATTTTAGCCAAAATGAGGTAGCAGCTGTTTTAAATGCAATTAGAAGGTCATCTATGTACATTAATACTTTACTTCCATGTTTTGGATTAAAGCTCTTTAAGCATGTTAAAATGGCCTAGATGAAAATTGTAGAACGGTCTACAAATCCCTGTGGCAGGCGTGTGTACATATATTTTTTCTCTTCCTTGAAAGTAAAAGCTAACAAAAACTGGGAATCTAGACATGGTCTAATTATTCCTGCACCCAATGAAATGTTTATAACTGTCATTATACCCTCATGTTCTTCATATTTTAGCCTGTACTGTTTTATCTGGAGCCAGTACTTTAATTTAGGAACTATTTTAACTGGTTCTACAGTTGTCAATAATCCTACATCAGTTGGTCCTGTAGACCACAAAGCATTTGGAACACCTTTTAAATAATTTTCATCGGATTCTGATAGCAGAGAATGCTGGATTATTTTGTCTAATGCCAAATCTTGGACACAGCTTCTGCATCGAAACAAACTTTGTAAGGCTGTTTTCATAGTTCTGTACTAGGGCTATAAAGCCAGCCTGTTTTGTGTGGACACAGCTGAAAATCAGACGGTCTTTCTGCACCTTTTAAACGCGTGCCTGTGTCTCTCCACTGATCTTTACTGGTCTTAAACAATGACAAAAAATGTTCCCATGGTAAGCCATACAATTTTTTCATCTGTGTAGAAAGTATAACAGTAACTGCTGCAAATTAACTCCCATCTGTATACATATTTTGTGTAGCCACAATTGTAGTTTCCTGTTTCAGAAACTGTTTTTCAAACTTTTCATCTGGGGTTAAGCACACATTCATAGTGGTTTGTAGATCAGCTAACCAAGTTTCATCCTCTCGATTTGATAATGTGCTTCTAGCATTTTGCATAAATTAGCTTTTTTCTTTTATTTAGAGCAGAGACGGTAAGCATAGTGCATAAAACACAGGAGGATTTTGTTGCAGCGACATTACATGTTCCACACGGACAGCTTTCATTCCATCCTGTGTTGGGAAAACTGCAATACCTAATTTTTCCATTAAGTCCTGTCCTAACAGATTAATGGGGCAAGTTGGTGACATTACTAAAGGAGCATACAACCTTTCTTCCTGTTTGAGGGTCCTTTATTTCTATTACTTTTAACATCCATTCTTGGGATGTTTGACCATTTGCTGATTTTACAAAAATGGACATATTAGACGCTTTTAGTCCAAAATTAAATTAAATATTATTAAATGTTTTACAGGCTCCAAAATTGCATAAAAGAGTAACTGGCTGTCCATTATTGTAAGCATGTATGTTTTTTTTTCTTTTAATGCATTTAAAAGCTCCCATGCTCCATACACATCTACTGTTTTTAATGGCTCTGGGTCCCCATTTACTCTCACCCCTAGTCACATTTTATATAAAGAACAGCCCCTGCGGCCTCTTCCTTGCTTGTATCTGATTGGGACATTCCCTGGACCAATGGTCGGGTGACCCGCAATTCCAGCACCCCCCCATCTGGTTTTACTGATTTGGGCTGAAAGCCCCCTCGGTCACTAGGACCGCCCCTGCCTCCTCGGAAACCTCCTTGACGCTGTCAAGGCGGTCCGGTGGCTTGGAAAGAAAATATTTCGTCTGGGTCACATGAAGGATATGCCCAGAAAATGTCCCCCCCCCACCTCCAGACGCACCACCTCCCTTTTTAGCGTGTTTCTCGGCGTGATGCACATAGGCCTATTCCATAACTGGTTACGTTAGACGTTATCAGTGTAACTAAGTGTTTTTTAACCCACGCAGACATATGCGGCTGGAAAACTTCCATTAACAAATATATGTATTTTTATTGTTTTATGGATCCCAAATTCCCAATTATCCGCCCTCCTGCGGAAAACTGCTCCCGCGGCATCCGC
Organism: Fundulus heteroclitus; assembly: GCF_011125445.2. Lineage (NCBI taxonomy): Eukaryota > Metazoa > Chordata > Actinopteri > Cyprinodontiformes > Fundulidae > Fundulus > Fundulus heteroclitus. Next base: position 737,005 of record NW_023396923.1, read on the forward strand.
TGCTGTTCCCCATTTACGCTTGATGTTCAAATATTCCGCCTTGTGGGGTTCTGCCTGTATAATTCGCCCTTATTTTACCCCAAATTTTTTTCCCACTGACGACTGTGAGGCTTGTCCAAACTCATGTCCATTTAAACCATATGAGTTATAAATTCCCTCCTTGGATCCATAATTCTGGATCTTCCTGCGGAGAAATTACACATTCTACAGCCTTTCTAGCTTCTTCTAACGACCACGGACAGAAAACTAGGATTGTTTGAGGCTGCTGTGTTCCTACATTAGGATTTGTGACCTGTACCATAGGATACAATCCTTTGGACTGGTCTGTTGATAAGGAATGATCTGATTTACTCAGTCCATCCAAGTCTGCATACAGATCTGAAATATCCTTGGGGGGGTTAAGAGATTACACGGTGGTGGTCTGTCTTCTTCAGTTGCTACCATAGTTTGTGTTACTTTAGTATGGTTCTGGTGGGTTCTTTTTTATTTAGAGCCT